>NW_004955413.1:16431141-16694215 GCF_000276665.1 Chinchilla lanigera
TTTTTTTTTGGTTTTTCTCCAGTACCAGGAATCAAACTCACCACCACACACTTGCCAGGCAGGCATTGTGCCGCTGAGCTAAATCCCCAGCCCCTGATGATAGGAAATTAACAATGGTTGTTACATTACATATTATTATCTTCAACGAAGTTGCTCAGATTACCAGATGTAAGAATGCAAGACTGATCAAACAATTAAACATTAACTGTTCCTTTCAATAAATCACTAGAAATTAGAGATACATATATTTTATATATAAAATTATATAACTGTATTATGTAAGTGATTGATTCATGCTAGAATACAAGCTTCCTAAACTCTCAAATGAACTGGTAAGAAAAGGTACAATGTTTCTGTTTAAAGTTATTATGAGGATTAATCTACCTTTGGAAAGATACAATTCAAAATATTGTCTTATAGGAGCTGTTATATCTGTTAAAAATAACTTTCAAAGTAATTAAATTTGTCAGAGATGGTTTATGGGAATACTATAAATTTTTATTAAAAAAGGAGCCTCTAAAATATGACCTGATTAAGTTAATAGGCATGTCAGACGAGTTACCATTTAGAAAGTTTATTTCATTTCCATGAAATGACTATCTTGAACTGATCTTTTTATTAGTTTTTTAACAATTTTTACATGCTTGGACATGATTATTTTAATGATTGCCTTAGATATGAACTTTGCTAACTACTACAGATGATCTTTGACATTTTTCTCTTCAAAAACATTTCCAGACTCTTTCTTTTGCGTTTCAGGAACTTGGATCTTTTTGTATGCTGGGGAGTTTGTCCTTATCTTCACTTGGATGTATTTATTATTTGAAAGCCAGTTAACTGTGCTTCTTGTCACAAAGGTACAGGGCTATGCCTGGTAACTTTATAGCTCTTCATCAAGGTTATTACTATACTTTCCAAGAGTATTGGTTGCCTCATCTTGTAGATTCTTCCTGCTGTTTTTATTTCTGTTTAATTTAATACTGAATATGTCACTACTTTAGTAGTAGTTAGTTAGTAGTAGTTAGGAAATTAATTATATGGCCAAGTTCATGTTTGTCACCCAATGCAGAGTTCCTGAATGGAAGCAAAATTTCACAAACAGAACTGTTCCTGAACTGACTTTGGTGCAATGAGTAGCTTCAACATTCTCATACAGTTTGTAGAAAGAACTGAGTTTATGAACTAAGGCACCAGTACAGTACAATGTTTCCATTTTCTCAACTATCATCTTTTTACTCCGACTTTTACTGAGTTGTATAAGTTTTAATTCTCAGAAAGCTATGGGGTGGGGGGTTACTGGGGATTTAGCTCAGTGACACAGTGCCTGCCTGGCAAGTGCAACGTCATGAGTTCGATTCCGGTACTGGAAACAAACAAACAAACAAACAAACAAAAAACAACAACAGCAAAAGGAAGCTATTTGGGGATGAATAAGTAGTGTTAAAATCCTTTTGTATGAATTTAGGAGTGAGTTGGGTTATTGTGTAGAAAGGGTCTCTGGTCAGAGTGCTTTCCCACTTTCTCTTTAATGTGCCCCTGGAAACAAAGGAAGATATGCGTGTAGAAAACTGCAGCAAGCATTTAACCTGTTGCCTGAATCTAAGTGGAGGTTTCACCACTGTACTCAGATACACCCGCAGTGAAACCTGTCAGACCTTAGTATTTCTGTACTTGTTTAAATAGGAAGGCAAGCTGTGTTTTCTAACATTCAGAGGCACAGACTCATTCCAGTAAAAAGTGAGGGAACAAGTAAGAGTAGTATCCATTATTGGCATGAACACTTCATCTTAAGGACATCAAGATGCTGTCTAGTACTGTTTTATATCGTCCATAATGTCTTCACAGTGGTTCATAGAATGGTTGATAAATGCTTATGGGAACGTATTTGGATATTTAAAAAATAATATAAGAACAAAATGAAGTAAATGAGAGTAGATAATTGTAAGGACAAAAGAAATGTGTTAAATATCTAGAGTACTTTGTTCAGACATAACAAAATTAAAAGTGATGTTCCCCTATTCACGCAGTTTCATTTTTTTTGTACTTCCTAAAATGTTTACACTAATCGCTTCTCGGCCTTTGGGCTAAGATCAAGTGTAGCACGTTTACACTAAATTGTAGTTACTTACAATTTTGTGGCTTTGAGTAGGTTTCAAATTGCTACATAAACAATCAGGGATGGTGGCACATGCCTATAGTCCCAGCATTCAGGACTGTGAGACAGGAGGATCACCTTAAATTCCAGTCCTGGACCACACAGAGAAATCCCATGTCAGCAAAACAAACACAAAACAGTTGTTACATAAACAAAAGAATGGGCAGAAAGTATAAGAGCATCTCATTTTTTGCATCTATAATTCATTGTAAAATTTGTAACAGTCTTTTTATTTTATCAATATTGTGCAATTATGACCTAGGAGGATTGGGGTATTCGTGCAGTCTGACTGCTTTTATAGAAAATTATCCTGATGAACGTTTTAAAGGTAGAAAATATACTAAAAGATACTTATGGAGTAAAAAAAAGACATTTAAAAATTTACTAGTGTAATGTCTAATTGTAAATCAACATTCACCTTTTAATGTGTTTTTATTAAATGCAATGAAGTAAGAAACAGGAATAATAGTACACAAAGGAGAAATGTATCTTTTAACTATCAAGACCCCCAATGTGACCACTGTATAGTATTTTAGGATACATTCTTTGTATTTTTGACTGTGTATGTGTATATTCAAACATGCGTGCTCAAAGATTTTGCGGCATTAACTTTCAAATTTGACTAGTAAGGATTGGAAGAGAAAATCCTTGTGAGTTGTACTGGTTTATGGTCTGTCACTAGTCCTCAGTCACAAAGGTGGAACATTGTCTCATCCAAGCTGCAGGGGATGAATGAAGGGAATCACTGACAACTGTAGCAGAAAGTAGAGCTGCAAAGGAGAGGAATGGGTTGTTATTCAAAGAGCTGAAAGCTGTTACTGCTCAGGGCTGGAGGACAAGATTTGCCTTTGGTGCTAAATTGCTGGAGGGGCTGCTGCTTTGGCTGTCCCTCTCATAGCAGCACTTTGAGGAGTGGTCCCCAGGAGACAGCGCTTCTGAAGCCAGGAGGCCTCATGTTACTTGGCAGTGGTTCTCCTTAGCCAAGCCCTCTGCTGCTGTCGACTTTGCTGGAAGCAGAAAAGAGCAACCTGCCCTTTCTTCCACCTTTGAATCTTTAACCAGTGCCTCCCTTTGGCAGAATCTGACATGACCAGGAGTCAGTCTGCTCACATTTGTTCCTTTACTCACTTTTAGTAATTCCCTTCTTTTTATTCTGCTTGTTTTAGTAAATGACCTGCAAGTAAATAACCCACAATAGTGGCAGTCTGTTTGCTGAAAGGATGTACTGCGATATATTAAAACTATGCTGTCATTAGGAAGCAAATCAGTGGCGAAATAGGCTGGTAACTAAAAAGAAAAGTACATGTGCATTCGTCTGAAGTATCACATGCACAGTGTGTAAGGAGAATGCAATCGGAGAAATTACAATTTCAGCAAATTGTTCTTTAAGCTTTTGTAAGAATTTAAAAATTGTATTAGTGGTGTGGTATAATTCACTTAATCAGAACAAAGACGTTACTATTTAATTTATATGGGGAATAATTTTAGTAGTCTTCTAAAGACTATTAGCCACACTTCTATACAACATTTTGAAAATACAGATCAGCTGAATTATTTTAAAGACTGTATTGTTCATCACATTGAGTTGGGGAGTTGGAGTTGAACTCAGAAATGTCCTGTGAACGCTCTCATCTGTTTGTTCCTTCCTGGCTTCACTACTCCCATTCACAGGGCCAAACCTCAGCTTCCGTCAGTCTTCCAGGCCAGTAATGAATGCCATGCTGTTTTTAACTTAACACCATCATCCTTGATGAAATAGAAGCTTTTATTTCAGTCATATTTGGCTAGTATAACATGTACATTGTTTTTCTTTGAAAGGTACACTCTATCAGTGGTGGTACAAAAATTACTTTAGATGTAACCAGAAATGCCTGTTGATATTTTTATTAAGTCATTTGCTTTTCAGTTCTAATCTTTGTGAGGAAAGGAAGATGAATTCGACTTGGTACTAACATTTACTTCTTTTTTTTATTAACAAAGAATAAACCCCAGTCTCAGCCTTTGTAAGGAAATATAAATTGTGTCTTATTAAAATTTGATGGCATGATATGGTTTTTCATTTAATTTAGTTTTATGGCTACTTTCAACTTCTATAAATCATTACTGAGTTTCCACTTAAGTAGTGATATAAAATTCTAAAGACAAATGTCATTGAAAAAAATTATAATTTAAAGAAAATTAAATGAATTATAATTTAATGAAAATTAAATTAAATATGCTCTACTAAGTGTAGAGCATAATGGGTAGTTAATCTGTGATATAGTAAAAAACACCACACAGGTGATTGTTATGTGAATGACTGAAATTTCAGAAGAGTGAAATATAATACATCCACCTCCATCCTTTTCTTATTTTCAGTTACTTTTACATAGAGATGTAAAGCATAGAATGGTAGACAGACCTGGAAAAGTTAGACTAAGATCCTACCTTTTTCTACTTTTTTTTCCTGAGTAACCTACATAAAGCTTTCGATTCATCCCAGTAAGTGAAAATGATGAAGATGATGATAGATTTAAGTTTTTTAATAACCACCATTCCTATTAAAATGACCTTGCAGCAAATTGTAACAAATTTTGACTGCTTGACTTGCCAAGTGCAAAAAAATGAATTAAAATGTCAGCTTATAATTTTATAATTATTCTTGCTCTTATTCCAAAAATGGTTTACTAGCATATAACATATCGAGAAAATAATACAGATCATATGAGAAGATTTAAAAATAGCAATTATATTGGGAATAAAAGGAATATTAAAGGAAGGAAAAGAGATGACGTTCTTTTTTGGCCACCTCATTACTACATTTTACTTTGGGGGCTGCCCATGTATGGGTATACCAGTACCAAAAAAGTATTATTAGCAGTCTTGAATCTCACCCATAAATTGTAATTTTAGTTACAAAATGTATTAGAATTATCCTCTCCAACAAGGACTTCAGAATTTTCAAATCAGTTTTAAATGCAGTATTGAGAAGAATGAAATCAAACTACTAATTGGTAGTTTGCAAAGATTAGGGTTAAGATTGGGTCTCTTAACAGAATTAAATCTTTCAAAGTTTTTTATGTAATCATCTAGCTTGTTGTATTCATTTTTAATTTTACTTACCTTTTTCTACTCATTTAAATATTATTTTAGTCCTTTTTCTATTGTTGTAAGCTGTGGCTTATTTTTTGTTGTTGTTTTTGTTTTTTCTCTGGTACCAGGAACTGAACTCACGACCTTGCACTTGCCAGGCAGGCGCTTTTGCCGCTGAGCTAAATCCCCAGCCCCTGTGGCTTATTTTTTAATACTTGATAGCTATATAGCAATTGTATTCCTTATGTTATTTCTAAACATAGATCAGGGAATCCTAAAAGGAATATCATTTATAATATTATGCTGCTATTATGTCTAATATCCAAAGTTTCTTTTTGTTCCTGATTTACTCTAAACATTTATTTGAAGCTTTCTTGCAATTTAGTATTTCTTAGCTAAAAATCTCAAAAATATCAACACATTTTGCAATAATAAAATCTGTACTCTGATTATACTTAAATATTTTCCGCTATATCATATTATCTATATCTATGTAAAAGTATAAATAGGGATAGTTGCTGTTGCTTACAATGAGATTTTTTGGGAAATAGAGGTGGAGATAGTTTTATAAGTCATTTAGGTTCCAGACATTGAAATTGTTGTTACAGAGGGTACTAGACTAGGGATCAGAGAACTTTTGGTTTGTCAGTGGCAGAGCTGGACACAAATATATAATCTCTTTAAATTTCCATTTCTTTATCTGTTAAATGAAAATAGTTATCTTTTCCTCTTACCTCAATATGAAGTTTTTAATATTATGTTTCTAAATCATTTGTATTTTAAATTTAAATCTCCACGTATATATGCTACACTTCTTATTTGATGCGCCATCAAATCTGACTTCATGCTATATGCCTTATATCCGAGACAAGTGTGACTTATTTCCTAGATAAGGAATCATTGAAACTTACAGTGCATGTGTTAAGAGTGTGTTATTCAGCTTTCTATCGCTGTGACAAATACCTGAGAAATCCATTTAAAAGAGGAAGGCTTTATTCTGGCTCACGGTCTCAGGGGTTTCAGTCCATGGTTAGCTGGCTCTGTTGCTTTTAGGCTGTGGCAAGGTCCCAACTGCGCAAAGGAGGAAAGCTGCTCGCCTCATGGCAGCCTGGGAACGCAGAACCAGCCTATTGTCATCACCCAATGGCCCCCAACTGGCCCCACCTCCTAAGCTGCCATCAAATTATTGACACCGATTAATCCACTGATGAAGTTAAAGCCCTCATGATCCAATCACCTTCCAAGAGCCCCTCACTCTGAATATTCCTGCATTGGGAACCAAGCCCACAACACATGGACCTTGGGAGAAACATCACGTCCTAATAATAAGAAAGAGGTAGCCTTTTGTACATTTCTCAACAGTCTCTCCAGACCCAAAAGGGTGTACAGTTAAAACTGAGAAGCATCCTGTATTTTCAGAAATTACTGACTTTATGTTTGCTTTTATTTTTCATATTTGTTTCAGTGTTCTCCCAGGGTATCTTACAATATTGCACTTTCTAATTATAAAAGCAATATACATTTATGGAGTAAAATGGAGAAAAGCGTCAAGCAGGGTATGAAAGAGTACACAGCATCATCCTTTTTATGATTATTAGATTTATTGGAACCATTTAGATATGCATAACAATCACATTCGTTATGGCGAATTTGTACCTGTATGATACATCTTGATTTCTTTTTGTTTCCTGTTTCCCCTGCAATCCTTCTCCTCATGTATAAAGCTTTGTTTCCATTTTATTTTTTTCTCATTTTTTCTTTTTCCTTGCTTTCCCCTCTCCCACTCCCTCGTTCCCTTTCCTTTTGAACAATTTTTCCTATTTCCCAATATCTGTTATATATTTTGACTCTTATTTACACTCTCAGTTTCTCACACCAGAGAGACAATACAATATTTACACATTTGTCTGATTTATTTCATTTAAGAGTATATGGTCTCAATGTCTATCCATTTAGCTATAAATGTCTCAAGCTTATCCTTTTTTATCGCCATGTAATACTGCATGGTGTAAAAAACAAACCCACTTCATCTTTATTCATTGATCAGTTGATGGACATTTGGGTTGTTTCCAAGATTTAGCTATTATAAACTGTAGTGCTATAAACATGGGTACACATATATCACTGTGGTATGATGCTTTTTAATTCTCATGGGAAGATACCCAGAAGGGGAATAGCTGGGTCTAATGGTACTCTACTCCTAGTTTTTTTTTTTGAGGAAGCTCCACACTGATTTCCACAGTGGTTGCACCAGTTTACACTCCCACCATCAGTGGAGAAGGGTTCCTTTTTCCTAATAGCCCCACCAGCATTTGTTATTCATTGATTTCTTGATGATAGACATTTTTCTGGAATGAGATGGAGTCTCAGCATTGTTTTAATTTGCATCTCTTGAATGACCACTGATGTTGAACATTTTTTCATGTATTTATTTGCCATTTATACTTCTTTATCTGAGAAGCATGTATTCATCTCAGATACCCATTTTTGGATTGGGTCTTTAAATTTAGGGGTTCTTATTTTTTTAATTCCTTATATGTTCCAGATATTAGTCTTCTGTCTGAGGAATGACTGGATTAAGTTTTTTTCCCACTCTGAGGGTTGTTCTTTTAGTCTGTTGGTAGTTTCTTTTGCTGTGCAAAAGCTTTTTAATGAGATAAGATCTCACTCACTGATTCTTTGTAGTATTTCTCATGCAGTCACTGTATTGTTCATAAAGTCTTTGCCTATCCCTATGTCTTCAAAAGTTCTACCTATTTTATCTTCCAGAAGATTTATTGTTTCTGTTTTAATATTTAGATCTTGGTCCATTTTGATTTTAGTTTAGTGCGTAGTGATAGACATGGTCTAGTAAAACATCCTTAATCTGACTATGGAGGCCTGGGCATTGTTAATATTCTGGCTAATACCATTGTTAATTTTTTAGTTATTTCCTCTGTGTGTGTGTCTGTATGTTGGTTTGCATGGTATGTATGTATGCATGTGTATAATTCTTGTTTTGGTATTTTGACTGTACAAAATGAAGACCATACTGGATACATTTTTTATAGTTGAGGTTTCATTTAATTTGTTCCTTTCACTGGAAATCAGAAATATTTTAAAAAATTGTCTTCCTTGGTTAGGCTGCTAGTGATGTATTTATTCATACATTATTCATGGCATGTTGTCAGCTTAATCTCATCCTCATCATTCTGAACTTACCACTAGATGGCTCTGTTATGGGAGTGACATTTTTCCCAAGAAGTGTGCCCCTATTAATTATATGAAATTATGGGAAATTTAATTGGCCTCATGAGCAGTGTATTAAAAATACATAAATATAATGCTGTCTAATTTAATGGGATGAATCTAAGTGATTATAGATAGTATTTCAGTGTACTACAAATTTAATATGTATATCCCTTCAATATGGGGCTGACATGTATTTAGAAAGTAGTATATTCAGCTAACAAGATCCACTGCCTGTTATTAAACCAATACCTGCATAAATTTTCCTGTCACCATGTTATTGAGTAAATCATCATTTTGTCTATTTTTTAATTTTAAAGCATGTAGTAAAAAAAACCAGTAGCAACATACCAACAACACAGACATAAACGAAACAAAGCAAGAACATTACAAGTGATACAGGGTTTCAAAACAAAATGATAGGAATTAACAGTGGTTGTTATATTACATATTGTTATCTTCAACTACATTGCTCAGATTACCAGATGTTAGAATGGAAGATTGTTCAGACCATTAAACAGAATAAAAAAAATAATTATTAAGTAAAACATTGGAGACAATACAGAGTTTCACTAGACAAGATGGTAGGAATTCACAAGTGGTTGTTCTATTGCATATTGTTGTCTTCAATTCAGTTGCTCAGATTACCAGATATAAGCATGCAAAACTGGTCAAAATATAAAAAATTGTAAGCATTAACTGTTCCTTTCAACAAACCATCAGACATCAGCAGTGCAGTTATCCTAGCTATCCTTCAATATAAATATCTTTTTCCTTTTTTGCCTGCCTTCTTTCTTTTTCTTCTCTCCCTCATCCCAGTTGTTCCTTCCTTTGAGAAATTTCTTTCCCTTTCATATCATCTATTGTATGTTTTTGGTTTTACTTACTCTTTCTGGTTCCTATACCAGCGAGACAATATGATGTTTACACATGTGGGTCTGATTTTTTTTCACTTATGAGTATGGTCTCTAGTTGCATCCATTCACTATAAAAGCTTCGAGTTTATAATTTTTATAGCTGAATAATACTCCATTGTATAAAAATAGCACACCTTTTTTTATCCATTCCTTAGCTGATGGGCATTTGGGTTGTTTCTAAGACTTAGCTCTAACAAATTGTGTTGCTATAAGCATGAGTACACATATATTACTGTAGTATGGTGTTTTTAATTCTTCTGCAAAAATACTCAAAAGGGGACTAGCTGGTTTAAGTGCGACTTCTAATCTTCCTTTTGTGAGGAATTCCCAAACTCATTTCCACAGTGGTTGCACCAGTCTACACTCCCACCAACAGTGGAGAAGGGTTCCTTTTTCCCCACAGCCCCTCCAGCATTTGTTATTGGTTGATTTCTTGATGATAGCCCTTCTTTCTGGGCTGAGATGGAATCTCAGAGTTGTTTTAATTTGCATTTCTCAAATGACTAGTGACGTTGAACATTGTTTCATGTATTTATTCACCATTAGTATTTCCTCATCTGAGAAGTGTGTATTCATCTCAAATGCCCATTTTTGGATTGGATCCTTGAATTTTTTTTTTTTAATTCTTTATGTTTTCTAGAAAGAAGACCTTTGTCTGAGGGGCAGTTGGCGAAATTTTTTTAGCCATTTTCTTTTTACTCTGTTGGTGACTTCTTTTGATGTGCATAAACTTTTCAATAAGATAGATCCCAGTTGTTGATTCTTTAAAGTATTTCTCATACAGTTTGGTTTTTGTTCATGAACTCTCTACCTACCCCTATGTCTTCAAGATTTTTCCCTACTTTCCCTTCCAGTAGATTTAGTGTTTCTGTTTTAATATTAAGATCTTTGATCCATTTTGACTTCAGTTTAGTGCATGGTAATAGACATGGTCTGTTTTCAGTCTTTGGCATGTGGAAAACCAGTTTTTTCAAGCACCATTTATTAAAGAGGCTATCTTTCTTCCAGTGAACATGTTTGACCCTTTAGTCAAAGATAAGGTGGCTGAGTGCATTTTGTCTATTAATCAATTAATTGTGGTCACAATGTCATTTTTCTTGTCCATAAATATTATACACATATATACATATTACATATAGTTGTAAAATTTTATTTTGGATGTTATGAAGGTAATATTTTATCATGGGCTGAATCATTATTACTTTCAAGGACTATCTTTCTTTTTTGTATAGTCCCCTAATTATGTAGGAATATTTATTATGAAAGTAGTATGTGACGCTAATTTTTTTTTTCTTGAAGACTGACTATGGGATGATAAATGACTGAGATAATACTAAATGAAATGAGACCTGTGCACACAAAGGTTGGTTTCTCTTGTGTGAATAAGTGGGAGTGTTTGAAATAGCTTATGCCAAGCTTTCTGGGCACATCCATCTAGCTTCCATTAAACTGTATCTTACAGATAGAAAACAAAATATTTTACATTATAAGCCACTCTATTATGAACCGGTTAAATACAGTCCTGCTAAGCAAATGTCAGTATTATGAATTAAGAAGTGTTTAATATCTTATGAGAATATAAAAGCATCCTGAAAATGAAATGAGAAGCTTAGTTATGACATATAACTGTTTATTTCTTGTGTTTTAGGTTTATTATATCTTATTTTTTAGAAATGAAATTATATTTTGCTTATAAAAATTCTGAATGGTTATTAGTTTATATGACTTTTCTTTCTGAGGATAAAGTGAATGAAACTGGAAGATTGTCTACATGGTTTATTCTTTATATTCATACATCATCTTTTCATTCCTTCAGTGTATATATTTCAAGGACACAGCCATCCTTTTGTTAGTTCCCAGTAAATTGCTAGATTACACATGCTCCCAGCTCTGATATTATACCAACTTTATACCATTTGTCCAAGCTAAGTACTATGAGTTCAAGAGTATTAAAGATGTTAGGTGGTTTTATTTAAAAATTTCAAAGTGGTAGCATGGGATAAATTAGAAAATAGAAAAGTTGAAAATCCTGGGGATGTCATAGGGAGAGCAGATAGGACAAATGGTTCCTACTTCTTAGAACTCGAGAGGCTATATTTAAAAGAATGTTCCAGAAGAGGGGAACATTATAAATAATACAAACTTATGCCAAAATCATTACTCATTTTAGGTCTTCCTTTTTAAGATTGTTGGATCAATAAGAAACCATGTTTAAGTGGAGAGGGTGTGGAGAGTCTGTTGCCAAGTGTGAAAAGTCAGTGAACTCAGTCAGCAGGTTAAAAACTGACCCTCTGGCCCATTTATTTTTCTCTCTTCTGACTCTTAAAAAGCATGTTCCCTTGAGATCTATCCAGATGGTCCCTGGGAGTCCTGAGGCCCCACCCTTTGTCCAGTACACTGATCCATGTTATGCAACATGGAAATTGTTCCCATTCCGATTCCTCACAGCCAAGCTCTTGGAAGACAAGCAAAGAAACAGGATGCTTCTGTGAAGCATAAATGCTTTGCACTGACAGTTATGATCTGTGAATAAAACGATTTTTTTTTTGTAGTTATATGAACAAATACATTTTTAAAGTTTTACTGTTTTGGGTGCCAAGTGCTGGAGGTAGAACCCAGAACCTCATCCATGCTAGGTATGCGCTCTACTACTGAGGTACACCCCCAGCCCAAACGAATACATTTTAAAAAATTAAATGTTACAAAGCAAATTAACAAAAATATCCCTAGTAATTAGAAATTTTGCTTAATGGGAAGTAAGAATTCTTTTGTATTTCAGTAAGATGAAATATTGTAGATGAGAAAGGAAAACAGCACTGGATAAACCATCTAAATAATGAAGGCACCGGTTTTATTTAGGTGATTAAAATGTGTTATAATGAGTGACCCTGAATAATGCTATGAATGTAAAATAATACTTTATTTTCAGAGTGTCTTTAAAGAAATTATTTTCAGATTAATGTATGGCTATATTATTTTACAGTGACTCATATGAGAAGCTATTTTGTCTATTTTTGTGCTATTTTTAAGGTCATCATAGTTGTTTTGGACAAATTCAATGTGAATACAAAAATGACTCATAATAAATATGATCACTTAAGTTTGGTTTTGTGTGTATTAGATGAAGTTTAAATTTTAGGCTCAATGTTTCTTTTTTCCTTACTCATGACCACCTCGTGCAGTTACTGAAGGTAGCCTTCTACTTTATCACAAATTTCTATCTTGAAAGATACAGTGAGATTTCAGGGCTGCATTTCACATCCTGCAGTCATGACAGCAAGGAATAAAATGTCATTCACAGTTAAATTGAGTATAGAATTTGTGGAAATAAGCACAGATTTTTGCAAGCATTTTTGGAGACTTCTTTGTTTTTCTTATTGTTGGGTGGGGAGCCTTTTGTTAAATATTCTTTGGTTGTTGAAGTACTTGACTTATGTGTTGTTTTAATAAGTGCTCCTAACTTTTATCTAATCAGGAGTAAAAGAAGACAGCTGTGAAACATAAATTCCAAATTATTGGCTGTTTTCATTTCTTAAGAAATTGTGATTTGAGGAGTAGCAGGAGACTTAGTTAAGATGATAGGTCTCTTTCATTCATGTATGAACTGTTTGAAAGAGACCTTTAGAGAAGGAATCTTTAATTCTGAAATGAATTGATAAAGAGAGGCTGACCCAATCGCTTCTCCAGTGAGTGAGGACATTCAGGCCTTCCAAGCTTGGCATAATGATTTCCTGTATTGCATGATGTGCTTTCTGCAACCCCACAACCTAGGTATTCTAGCATTTAATGGTTTCTGAAAAATTACTTACTACTCTTGATTATATATAAGTATTTAAAAAAATCTCTCATTTAAAATTTTTTTTCTAAGTATGTGATAGTTCCTTAAAAGCCTTGAATATACATTTTCTGGTGTCTTTTGTAAGACTTAGGTCTTGATTCCTCACATTGGTAAAGTAGTCCCTTAAATCTGACTATATGAGCTAAATAATAGAATGTTAGTTAATAGATAACAACATTTCTTGAAATACTTACTTATATTAATAACAAGTCTGCTTTTTGCAGCCAGCTTTGTGATTCTGCCCCTTATGCTCAAGCAAAGCAAACAGTATTGTTTAGATTTTAAAACTGCAACATTGGGCTGGGGATTTAGCTCAGCGGCAAAGTGCCTGCCTGGCAAGTGCAAAGTCGTGAGTTCCATTCCTGGTACTGGAAGAAAAACAAAAACAAAAACAAACAAACAAAAAAAATAAAACTGCAACATTGTCCTACAAGGATTGAAATCATACATTCATTATGGCATTTATTTTTCCATTTGCAATTGATTTCTGAATATTCCCTTTTATACATTCGGAGCTGCCTTAAAATCTTGCTTTCTCTTATTTTAATAACATTTCACCTACACTGTAATATGTTTTGCATTGCTCTCTGTTGCTTATCATCATTAGTCTTTTGCCTGGAAAGTAGAATGGCAGATGATTTGGGTGAGTAGCAGTCGGTGGACTTGAACATGTTTTTCAGCCTCTCTGAGTCCTTATTTTGTGGCCTGTTAAATTGCCCCCAATAATGTAGGACCTATAGTATTGATTGGAAACACCCAAAGAAAAGATAAAGATAAATTGCTGGCATGACATCAGGATCCTAGTAAATTCTAATTGTGGTTATATAAAAATATGAGAGACAATTCACATGACAAAGGCCTCCTCTTTTTTCAGGTTACACTGATAATCTCTGTACTTCCTCTTCCATTATCAACCAGCTTTGAGCATGCCAGACCTAGGAGAATTATTTCACTGTTGTTTTGACTTTTAACCTAACCACTGTTGAGAGGAATTAAAAATGAGTACTTAAGAAGTGTTTGCTCACTGCTTGTTAGCGGTGGATTGGCACACTTTGTAATTGGATTTTGTAAGACTTCTCTACACAAAGAATCTGAGAACCTCTAAGCATCCTCTCAAGGTTTCAAATGTCCTTGCTGGCAGGAGTTACTTCGTTAAAGAACTTGAACGGAGAGGTTACTAAATAGCTTATTTGCACACTGTGAGGCTGCCTCTTTGTCACTAAGCCTGTCACACTAACACAGCCTAATTACTGGAGTCCTCTCCTTTTACACTGAAGTGGGAAATGATATTCAAAGGCAAGGAGGTCAGTGTGTCTTCTCCAAATTTCAGAATCCAACAATGGTAGGCTTAACAGGCATTAATCACAAAGCACAGAAATTGGAGATGCTGAACTAATGTCATTTACTCTGTGATCACAGTTTTTCTTTTTATGCTTTAGTAGATTTTGAAGATATTTGTTCATGGTTAACGTAGAAAGACCTCCAGACCACTATTTTCAGATATCCTTAGCATCCCTAATACTCAGCATACTTTCTGTTTTTACCTGTCTTCTGAACTTTATTTCTCACTTTTATTACATTGCAACACCCTATCAGTTTTATATCCATCAACTCCTCTATTTATGCAACATTACCCTATGTTAGTCAGGGTCCCTAAAGATCTGGCCTCTTAGCCTTTAATCAGTTTTCAGGGTACCTTCAGATTTTCCAAAAATATAGGGTACTTAGTCAGCATTAAAACTTAGTTTTAAAAATTTTGATAAATTTATTCAAGTTCTGTGCTGTTGATAGTAACTATTCATTTAGAAATACCTGAAATTCCCTTCCTCCACTAAGCACAAGTAGTTTTTTATGTCTTGATTTAAATGACATTACATACTAAACAATGCCCAGAGAAGTGTAATATTTTTAAGCATCACATTTTTGATGACAACTGAATGAAAATATTATGTTGAAGGATAAGGAATTAGTGAGTTATTTAGGAAACAAAAACAGTAAATTGTTGAACACAGATTAACAGAGCTATGATGGTAGATAATGCCACAGTTCTCAAATTAAAGCTCAATATGCGGAAAGAAGACAAACAAAATGAAACTGCTCACTATGGACTTGCAGAAAACTTTCGATGACTTTTTCTGCCAATAACAATTTTGGAAAACTGCATCTCCTTGCTTTCCAAATTTGCTGCTATTTCTATCTCTTCTTGGAGATTATATCTTAAATTTTATCTTTTTTCCCAGTGTGTTTAGTTCCTGCTGTATATCTTAATAAAGTGTAGGTTGTGTTTTCTTTCTTTTTCTTTTCTTTCTTTTTTTTTTTTTTTTTTAAGACAGGGTCTTGCTATGTAATTCAAGCTGCTTTGAGCTCATTATATAATTCAGGCTGCTCACTTGAGGCAATCCTCCTGCTTCAGCCTCTGGAGTGCTGGGATTGCAGGTGTAGACCACCACACCTGGCACACAGATTGTTTGCTTTTTTTAAATTTTGATTTGCATAGCAGTAATTGTTTAGTATCATCCACTATTTTCTTAATTTTTAGAGTTTTATTTTACTGCACCAAAATTTTGCCTTGTGAAAGAAATAATGTTGGTGATGGACTCCCATTTTTTTTTTTTTAATTTAGAGATGGGAAGTAAGTCTCTTTTTGCATGCTGATCATATGTGAGATGAGTGCTGTATTAGGAAAATCTCTGAGGCTGGCTCTGAGTTCTGTGTGAAGCAGCGCAAGAACTTGTGATAACTGAGGAGGCCTAATAAGTCTTAAATTTGTGCATTTGTTGACATAGCCTCGCCCTTTCTTGGGTACCACTTTCCCATGTTCTGATTCAGGATCTCACAGCAGAGCCACAGGGGTCTATGTTTTTGACAGATTTCCTGAAATTGGATGGGGAAAGACAACCAGGAAGGGACTTCTTTGTAGTTCCAGAAAGTAATTTAGAATGTCTTTAACAAACTCCGGCCAACTCCATACATTTTCATCTCACTTCTTCGAGGAGTTTTTGTTGGGAAATGCCTCCTGCATGATAGTTGGCATCTTTGGAGTCAGTTTTATGGAGAGACAGCTCTTGTACACTCTTACAACTTCAGCTTTTCCCTTCATTCCTACCTTTGCATGCCCTCCTCAGGTGGAAATTCTGCAAAACCGAGAGGGATGCTATTTTTTTTCTCCCTTACCCTACAGGTGCAACTATTGAATTATAAAATCCTACACTTTCCAGTTATTAAATCTCTCCAAATCTAGCCACTCCTTGGGGGTTTTGGAATCTAAATAACCACACTATCACAGCTGCAACTCATCTTAAGAACTGTTTCTCAGAAAAACAGTAAGTAGCTAGTGACTGTACACTTAAAAACAAAATAAAGAACAGTTTAAATTCTAACACTTGTTAGAGTTTTTTTTTTTTCACCCCTCTCTAAAATTTTTTTAGATGTCAGAGTATGTAGCTTTTAATCTGGCTTTAGGGAATTTGGCTTATTCTTAAGGGCAGAATGGGAACTATAAAGAGTTTAATATCTAAAATCATTAAGTATGTAAAGACATTAAAGAGTAGACATTTTCAGGTTCATAAGTAAAGATGACTATCAAGAAACTGATCACCTTCTGAAGATGTCTCAAACTTTTGTTTGTATTTTGGAGACAGGGTCTTATAATGTACTCCAGGGCTGTGTGGAATTTTCTGTGTAGCCCAGCCTGGCCTCCAACTTGAGGTCCTCCTGCCTCAGTTTCCTGAGTTGGGATTACATCTCTGTGCTGTCATACGCAGCTATTCACATATTTAAATGACACTCAGTGTAAGCATGTTGTATGTGGTCTTACATGTAAATTTTAAGACCTGTACCTTTTTCACAAATCAAAAATGAACAATTAAAATGGGGAAGTGGATGACAGAAATGGCCTCATTTCCTATTGTAATAGTTCTGATAAATTGTACTGCTGAACTTTTTAGTTAACATTTTTTTTAATTTTAATTTTTTAATTTTTTTGGTGCTGAGCCTTGGTCATACTGAGCAAGCACTCCTCCTCTGAGATAAACTGCAGCTCAAAATGAAAACTTTTAGTTATGCATATCATGTCCATGAATGTAATATATCTACAGTTTAATGAATAGCACTCATATTTCACTGCTTAGCCTAAGAAGTAGAAAATTGCCAGAACGGTGATTGTTGACCTCCCTCCGCGCTCCTTTGAGTCCATCCTTCTCTCTTTCTTAAATAGCATGTAGCATGAATTTTCATGAAATCATTCCTGCCTTTTCTCCATATCACGAGTCTCTTAATTTTGTCATTTTTAAAAGTAAATTAAATCCAAATTTCATGAAGGATTTCAAATGACCAATTTTACATTTCGAGAATGGACTAGAACCATTCTGGACTTTGAGAAATGATATAGGTAAAAACTGGCATCTTTAGGAAGTTCAGTTTTATAAACAGTTCTGCAAACTGCATCCCCATTATATAATAAGACAAAACATTATCCACTTCTTTGGCAACAGCAATTTCTTAAAGGAATAAAAAAAGGTACTGATTGCTAGATCTAAAGTTCATTAAAAATAAGATTCTATCTTTAGATAAAAATTTTGAAGTTCAGAAAAAGCCATGTGTAGATGAGCTATAATTTTAAAAACCAGCACAGAATAATTAATAAAAGAGCCAAAATTATTCAAAGAAAAAAATTATAATTAGGTATAGATTTCCAGGGGCAAGTTAAAATTTCAGCAGAGAATTGATTGTACTGCACACAAAACAAAATGTGTTCTAATTTCCAGAAGTGTTCATTGGAGTTCTTCCCATTAAATACTCCTTGATGCTAAATTTTTTAGTAGGAAACCTCTATTACCTGTAATGTTGAGTTCAGTATAATTTTAATAAGGCTTGAAAATCTAGATTGCCCTCAGATTATGATCTAGTTAGTATACCCTCATTGTCAGAAAACGTTCCTCCCCCTAAATTAGTAGTGATTAGCCTGAGATATTTTTAAAGTGAATCTAATATCTCAAACTTAATGGCATTTTTTTAAACCCCAAATGTTTTTATTTCTACTATTGTTCCATGGTTTCTATAGCATTTGCTATAATAAGATTATATGAAGTACCTGAGAAAAATCTTTGAACTCTTTGAAATACCTCATCCATCTACTTCTACTAAAATGAAAGTCACATGAAGATGTGAAAGTGTTTTACCTATTTTGTTATTTTACCTGTGCAGATCTAGAAAAGAACTTCTTAACCTTTGTTTCCCAGCTTTGTTACAAAGCCCAGTGTGAATAAAGGGCTTTTTCTATAGTTCTGACTTAGAAGAAATGAATTTTAAGTTTCTGGTTTTTTTTTAAAGAAAGTACCACATGATTTGAAACTTTGACTTTGCATTTCACTGCTTAGCCTAAGAAGTAGAAAATTGCCAGAACCGTGGTTATTGACCTTCCTCCGTGCTCCTTTGAGTCCATCCTTCTCTCTTTCTTAAATAGCATGTAGTGTGAATTTTCATGAGATCATTCCCTGCCTTTTCTCCATAGCATGAGTCTCTTAAAAACTTTAGGCTTCATTTTGTCAATTTTTAAAGTAAATTAAATCCAAATTTCATGAAGGATTTCAAAGGACCAATTTTACATTTCGAGAATGGACTAGAACCATTCTGGACTTTGAGAAATGACTTTGCATGTGGTTTGGTGAATATTTTTAAAAATTTAAAAAGTTATTACTTTTTAAGTAAGAGACAATGCCGTTAGTTCCTATCAAAGTGCTCCCCTTTGCTTTGAGCACACATCGTTCTTGCCACTTTCTGAAGCAGTGGTGGAAGTCCTCTTTCAGGAGTGTCTTTGGGTGTGGTGTTGTGACTGCTTCAGTATCCTGAATCAATTTCAAATGTTTACGTTTCGTGGTCAATATGACTTTCAGGAAGAGTCAGAAGTCCCATGATACCATATGTGGTAAAGGTAAATAAGTGGATGAGGACACACCATAATGTTTTTATTTGACAGAAACAGCTGTTTCAGAAGCAATGCATGACATGGAGTATTGCCATGATAGAGTAGGAAACCATTTGCCCATTTTCCAGACTGTTTTCTATGCACATCTTTTCTTAAACACTCGAATAAGCCTTTATAATAGTCAGAGTTTACTATAGTGTTCCCGGACACAAACTCAGCTCGCACAATTTCATCAAGGTTAAAAAACACAGTCAACATCACTTTGATAGTGGATCTTGGTTGACATATTTTTTTTTTCCCACGAGGAAGACTGAGTGATTTCCATTGAGAACTTTGAGCTTTGGTCATGGGATCATAAGTGCAAACCTAAGTTTCAGCTCTTGCGATGACATTTCTTACAAAGTTGGGATCTGAAGAGGCAGGATTAAGTAACTCTGATGAAACTGACAAAATTTCATGTCAATGCATTGTTTCTGATCCAGGACCTGCTGCACCCTTAAAACACAGCTTTTAAGTGTAGCTCCCAGTGACTGACTACAGTGAACGAACTGAAACTTATCACACACTTAAGATAAAATGCACTCTTTCTTCCACTGAGGATTCCGGCTTTCTACTGGATGGAATGCAACAGCAACATTCACTGTATTTTGTCTGTTAAACACTTTCCTGCATGTCTGTATTTTTCTATATGTCTATATATCCAGATCTATCTGTCTGCTTAGTGTTTTTAAGCAAAATGCTTCTTCT
Source organism: Chinchilla lanigera (assembly GCF_000276665.1). Classification (NCBI taxonomy): domain Eukaryota; kingdom Metazoa; phylum Chordata; class Mammalia; order Rodentia; family Chinchillidae; genus Chinchilla; species Chinchilla lanigera. The sequence goes on from NW_004955413.1 coordinate 16,451,025, forward strand.
GAAGTTTGCACTTGTTCTTCAATATTCCCCTAAACTATATACCACCTTAATTCAAGCTAAGCCTTTGTTTCTAACTAGAAGTAGTGAAATTTTAGAGGAAACACACGGGATATAGGATAGTTTATAGGACAACTAAAGCAGCTTGCAATAGCACCCCCTATCCCAAAGTTCCTGGAATAGAGCCCCAGTTGCTGCTGCTGCTGCTGCTGCTGCTGAAGCAATTCTTGCTGTAGACTAAAATTGGCCACTTTGTATATGAGTCTAAAGTTGCAAGACCAGTGTTACACTTTGCTGCTAAGACACTGTCATGTGAGAGTTAAAATTGTATCTGACATTTTAATTTTATTTAGGCTTCAGAAATAAAACCAAACAAATAGCAAAAATTGATGAAACAGGCTTCTCAGGTGGGTTGACTTCTTCCTTCCCTGGGGAGAATTTGCACCATCCTGCTTCACTGTTGCTAGCTTGCTGCCGCAGTTCAGTCCTTCTTCGAGTCCTACTTGAGATCATTTTCTCCAACTCTTTCTTCTCCCTCTTCATATTTCACTTCTTTACCGCCTTCATTATAATTATCTTCCTGTTCAGCCACTCCTCCAGCAAAGTGTAACACTGGTCTTGCAATTTTAGACACATATATAAAGTGGCTAATTTAAAAATCTACAGCAAGAATTGCTTCAGCAGCAGCAGCGACTGGGTCCCTATTCTCAGGAACTTTGGGATAGGGGTTGTTATTGCAAGCTGCTTTAGTTGTCCTACAAACTGTCCTATATCCCATGTGTTTCCTCTAAAATTTCATCTTCCTTGCCTGGTTTCCACTCATGTTCTTCTATAGGTTAAAAAATTGCATTCATGATCTCCAGTTTTTTGTCAATTATAGGCTGAAAGAAAGCAGCACACCTCCCATCAAGATCATAAAGGCCCTGTAGCATTTGACTTCTATCTGTGCACATTGAACTTACAGTATTTTCATTGCATCCTTTCTCCTTTAGCTACCCTGGCAACTTTCTGATGTATCCTGTTGCTATTTCTACTAGAGAGTCATTTCTAGGTGTGCTACATAAATCTCAGGATTTTGCATCATCTGAACAGTCAGCTGATAAACTTTGAATTTTCTTCCTCATTTCTTCTATTTGATCGATGTCATCCAAATTTTCATCAGGTTCAGACTGAACTTTGTTGTGTAAGTTTGGGTAAGAACTCCAAGTATCAATGGGACATACAGACAGCCAGGTGGCTGGAGGTGTGCAGACAGTGACTCAGGTAACAGCAGTAGTGAGACATGCAGGAATCAGTACATGAGCAGATGGCACTAAAAATCCTATTTTTAACATTAAAACACTGGAATCATACTGTGTGTGTAATTGACTTGCTTTTTTCATTCAGAATTGACTTTTGAGATTTATCCCTGTTGAAGTGCATAATGATGTTCATTCACTTATCCATTTTTAGCATCTATGGACTTTTGGATTGCTGATAATTTATTTTGGATATTACTGTGTAACAATCCAAATAAAATTGTGTATGATTTCTGATGTGCATATACAAATAGTTTCCAAGGTGTACTACATCTGGGAGGAAAATGGTTGGGTCATAGAGGAGGTACTAGTTCAACTTTCCTAGATAGAATCAAATCACACTGCAATGTTGTATAATATACACAGTAGGGTATGTGTTCTAGTTAAGTACCAGAAAATCTGATGAATGTAAGCTGAAATTTACCGTGGTTTTAATTCTTCAGTTCATGACTGATAGTAAGCTTGAATCTCGTTTTTGTATTCTTTAGCAATCCATATAAAAACTCTGTGTTATTTACTCACCTGATTCCTAACCAATTTGTTTTATTGCTACATAGAAGCTCTTACATATTTTGCATAGGTGTCTTGCCAGCTGTGTGCATTGAGATTGTTTTTCTTGGGATTTTCTTGAATTTTTACTCTTTTAGGTCAGTTTGATGAACAAAATATTTTTCAATTTTAGTATAAATGTACTAGTTTTCTACATCCTTTTTAACAAGTTTATTTATAATTTCAGTGGCTTAAAACAATATGTATTTATGCTCTTTCAATTTTGATGGTCAAGAGTATGAAATCATTTCCAGTGAGCCGAAAGCAATGTGTGGGCAGGAACTTTCTTCCTCAGGAGACTCAGGAAAAATTCTTTTCCTTTTTTTTTCCAGCTACTAGATCTACATCCATTAAATTCCTTGGCATCTAGCCTCTTCCTCCATCTTGAAAACCATCTGTCTAGCTTCTTGTTTCAGTCCTCTCAGTGCCTTCTGTTTTCGCTGTTTTTAACCTTCCCTTTGCCTCTTTCTTCTGTAGATGATTAAAGATAATCCAGGATAATCTCCATATCTCAAAGTCCTTCCCTTAATCACATCTGCAAATTCTCTTTTGCCATATAAGGTAATACTCATTGGTTGCAGGGGTTAGGAAGTGGATATCTTTAGGGGCCCGTGTTCATCCTACTGTGTTCGATAAATTTATCTTTTGCTTTATTTTTATTTGCTGTTGGTGGTGGTGAAGGTAATAGAGTGGGAGATTGCTGGGATCGCTGAATCTCCACAGGGTAGATTAGTGAAATATTTTGTTAAGTAATCTCAGATCACTGTTGACTAGGAAAAAGTGATAAAACAGTTTTATCCTTTAAAGATGAGAAGGTGTTCCCTTTTACTTACCATCTACCACTTATGCCAAATGTAGGAAAACATACATAGTATGTACATGTATATTTTTTCCTCTTAAAATTCTGGAGCTCCTCTCCTTTCTTTTTCATTAAAAATGTCGCGATCCCCAACCCAGTGCCTCCAATGAATTCACATATGATTTTCCATGTGATGGTCGTCCTGTGCCAAATCTAAGGGTAAGAAATTTGATATGAAGACTTTTGCATCCCCTTCACCTACTTAAGTGACTCATTCACTTTCAGCATGGTTCATCTGTAATGAGCAAAGAAATTGTCTTTTGTTTTGTCTATCTGGGACAAATTGAGATTTAAAAGGGCTGCAGATACAGGCTCTACTCCTAACACAGGAAGAGCTCAAGAAGCAGACATTCTTGAGACCATTAGTGGGGAATGAAAGAGGCTGGAGCTAGATACACATGCAAGTAGAAATAAGAAGGAGAGTGTGTCAGAGCCAAGAAGCTAGGAGCACAGGAATGGTTTCAATGTTCCAGTTTGTATTTTATTTCACAGTCGTAGAATGTGTGCGATCTAACACCAGGTACCTTCCTTCATCTGACTGTATTTTTTGTTTTAATCATTTGCATTTTAAATTATTGAATATCTTTTTTTGAGATACAGAAGAAAGGTTTTGTTTTGGCTGTTGTTCTTATTTTGATGAATGTGGCAATATTTAGAAAACTATTAGCATAATATTGCTATTACAGATAAACACAATAATAATGTCACAAATTATAATTAACCTGTAAAATCCTGAGACCGGGAGAAGTCAGTGGCATAATATTTATGCCAGGAAACAAAGAGGAGACATACGTGATACTTATGTTGTGCTATGTAATATTTGATTTTATGATATTTAAGTTTTGTGGGATAGATTTGATGGATGTTAATAATCATAATAGAGACTGCTAACTCTTCTGTCATGGAAATATAAGATAATTGATAAAATATTTCAGAATCATTTAAGTAAAACAAATAAGTAATAATATTTCTGCCCCCCAAATAAGAACTTACAGTTTCAGACCCCTAGCCTGTCTTCATAACTGCCTACCCTTTTCCACTTTTGGCTTTGTGCACCCTCTAAAACTACTACAGGAGAATGCACTTGACACTGAGAGAGGATTAATTGCATGTGATTATCTAAAGGCAAGATGGAGTCCTTTGAACACGTGCTTGGATCTGCAGGGCTCCAGACCAATGCTTTGGGGTTGAGCACAAGTCCTTCCCCAAAGCGCAAAAGGACATGACAACAAAATTATAACCCTTGGCAAATTCCATCAAATTATTTTGAATTGGTGGGCTGAAAATGTCAGTACTTATTAAGCTACACATTGAAAATTATTAAGAATATAATTGCTGAATGTCCTATATTCCTTTCTATCATTAGTAGTGAAGTAGTAGTTAAGGATCCATCTGTATGGTTTTACAGGATCATTGTTGATTACGAACAAACACTTGAACATGGTGAAATTGTCTTGTCTCCTACTAATACTTTCTGGGAATTTTCTGCAGACAGTTCAACTTCTTTTTATTCACGTGCTCTTTACTGAGACTTATTCTAAGCAAACACATAGAGGCACTTCGTCACCACTATAGTATAAAAGAGGAAGAGCATATTCTGGGTATTTTCAAGAATTTCTAAGTTTATTGGATAACCTTTGGAGCAAAGAAGTTTTATTTAATTGACTAGATTTGCTGTAAAATCTGTAGGTTGTAAAAGAAATCTATCAGTTTATATTTCACTATAAGAGCTTCTTTTACCCTTTTAAAAAAAGTTACAGCAAACCCGAGTACTATGTGTCAGCATATTCACACCCTAATTATCATGATAATTATGCATTTTCATAAGGAAGACAGGACTCTGGGCTTCCACTTCTGATCAGCAATTATAAAACCCTGCTCTGTTGTTAAGTAAATATTTTTATACTGTCCTAAAAACAGCACTTCTGGGGCTGGGGATTTAGCTCAGTGGCATAGTGCCTGCCTGGAAAGCACAAGGTCATGAGTTCAATTCCTGGTACCGGAAAAAAACCAAAAAAACATAATAATAATAGAAATAGCATTTCTAGCTAAGATACAAACTATTAAGGCTACAAGTCAAAGGATTAATTCAATAACTAGCTACCTGAATAAGATATAAAAAAGAGCCTGAGTTCCTGCTAAAAATCTTTTTTCATAAGCTTAACAATCATAATAATCATAATAATCTTCTTAACACAAAATGAAAGTGGTTATCTGCCTGCTGACCTATGGTTAGAGGAACGGAAGAGGGGCAGGCACTGTGGAGATGTGATGAGAGTTTGAGGTATATGGCCTGGTTCCTAAAAATTAACACACATGATGCGAAGAATCTCTTTCCTAAAGTACATCCTCTCCAATGCCATCAACTAGTACAGTGTTTGCTCATAAAATCAGTTTAAAATAGGAGAAATCGTATGACTGACCAAAGGGATACTCCACATCATGAGGGAAAGCAAGATAATTAATTCATCTGTGTGACTCATATATCAGCCAGACACTTTTGGCATTCTTTCTTTTGGCAAAAATTTCAGATATCTCAGTAACGCTTTCCGAGCATTATTTTTGATGTGAAGAGGAAGGCACTTCAGTTCCTCCCCACCATGTCCTTTATCTACTATTGAACATAGGAATTTCTCATAATTCAGAAAGTGTCAAAATGAGTACTTGTGTTCTCCCCAATTTTGTATGTGTAAAATTTCAAATATACTTAAACGTTGCAAAGACTTTAGCTTGGACTCCATACAGATATCAAGTAGAGGGTACCATTTACATTTTAAAATAGTACTTCATCATGTGTTCACTTATTTCTTAACCCTTTAGGTATCCACCAGTGAATCAGAATAAATTGTAAACATGAGAACACTTTTCTCAAGTCTGTCACCATGTAGAATTCACCATTCAACTGAGTTCAAGATTTTTTAAAAAAATTATAGGTATTTATGTTTTAAACAGAACTTGTCTAGAGCTCCTTTGTTTCAAAAAGTATTTTTCAGGGAAAAAGCTGCTGAAAGTAGGAGGACTTGTGAATTGGTGCAGTTTTTATCTTGAATGAATAATAGTTTTCCATTATTCACACTATGCTAAAAATGTCAAATATATTATTTGATTTGATCCCCACAAAAACCTTATAAATTTGTTTTGTTACCTTCAATTTACCCCATCCAGAAATGGAGAATGGTAGAGATTAAATTATTTGGCCACAATATTAACTTGCAATTTCTTTACAAAAAAAAAAAAAAGGAAAAAGAAAGCAGTATCTTGATAATAAGGAAGAAGAAAAGAGAAAACAAAAATCAAATGACGTATTTGAGATTTGCTTTCAAAAAAATCTTTAAAGTAAGTATCACACTTTAAAAATTACCCAGTGATAACCATATTTTTTTACTAATGTGTTACAACACTCAGAATAGTTTTAATACAGGGTCCTTCACTTTGCAATATAAATATAAATAGTACTATTCTCAGTTAATTTGTGCATTGGTGATTTATTTTTGAGCTAAAGTTTCATGGTAAAGTAATTGATATTAACTAAAAGATACTTTCTACTATTACTTTACAAACTGGCCAGCAATCTCAGAGGGCCTTGTTCCTAGTATAAAGTTTATTGTTTAAAATTATGCAACTTTCTAATATGTTATTTTTTCCTTTTCATATTATTATGGAAGAGTACATTTCTTTTTCAAAACTCAAAATTTGAGGGTAGGATCAGTGAGCTAAATTATTACTGCAGATATTAAGTTTATATCCATTTTTTCCTCATAAGTATTCATAAAAGAAACTCTGCTTACATCGTAATGTAAAATGTAATTTTTTTAAAAGAACATATAATTTTTTAACAGCAGTTTCTTCTCTTGACTCTGAATTTCCAGGAGGGGAATATCTTAGTTGCTTTCTCATCTCTGAGACACAATACCAGACATCCACAGTTTACAGACGAGGTGTATTTTGGTTCACAGTTTTAGAAGTTTCAGTCCATGGTTGGAAAGCTCCAAAGCAGAAGCAGCATGGTGGAAGGGCCTGGAGGGCGATAGCTGCTCACCTTATGGTGTCCGGGAAGTCGAGAATGAAGAGTGAAGCTAGGAAGGGAGATACACTCTTTTGGGTCACGCCCCCAATGGCTCACCTCTAAACAGGCCCCACCTCCTAGTAGCAGGTCAATTATGGGCTCATCACCGAGTCCACCAATAAGTATAGCATCCCTATCACTGAAATACCTTTCAAACACATGAGGCTTTTGGAGGACACCCCAGATCTGAACCATAACAAAGAGCCACGTAGATCATTGCTGAAGGAATTTATTTTATATATAAGCACTGTTTCATGAATTCTCATGGTGATGCTTCTAATATATCATGATGTCATTTTTGGGAGCCATAGTATGTAGGCAAAACCTGGTACAGTAATATATAACTATGATTGTTGAGTTAACATCCCACATGTTATAAATGAAGGTGCCAGATGAAATAATCCACTATGTTTTGTGTGAAGAGATGGTGTGTACTCTTGAGTAGACCAAAGCCTCATTTTTAATATTTTCCAAGAATACACACAAATATATTTTGTTGCTCATATAGAGGACATATAGACCTTTATCCTGAAGCTGCCTGAAATTATAGCTGGCTCATATGGCATGATCCACATTTCCACTCACAATCCATGGATCCTTCTATGTGTAACTCCCTCTGCTAGAATGGTTTGAAGTCAGTAGAGGACTGGCATATTTTAAAGTAATTAAAATATTCTTGGTGTAAAGGAATGGCATTGTGTACAACCGGAAGAGACCTAAAATAATTTCTTTTACTCTGTCATTGAGTATGTTAGCATTGGGAGTGAGATCTGTGAAAAACAATTGGATACTTTCTGTTAGAACATCTTAGGATCCAACCCCACTACCCACTTTCCTTTGTGACAACTAAAAATGGAGCTTGGAAAATCTTTTCATGATTCATCTGCTTTAACAGCTTGCTTTTTTCCTTGCCACCAGACAACGCCATTCTCGACAGACCTAATCCTTTGCCAAAAGCCACAAGTTTGGCTTCTTGAAATTTCTAAAGTACTCATTTCTCAAGTAATTGATTAAAAAAATAAATAAAATGTGTACAGCTTTAAGGTTCTGCAGATGACTCATATCCTTCCAAAATAGTATGCCAATGCTAGCCGTTTAATAATAATGATTGTGAGAGAAGGATAATTCACTTTAGGAATTGTTTTTTTATGAATATTTTTAAAGTGCACTTAGGAATAAGGATGGTTTGTTCCTTCAGACAGATTGGACCATGTGAAATAAATAGGAAAGCATTCTTGGAGACTGCAGGCCAAATTGGAGAAATGATCCAAAAGAAGATGCTGAGAAAGATAAATACACTGACAGTTGTAATCAGAAGTAGACATCCTCAGTAACAATTTTCACTTATATACTTGCATCTTCTTGGGCTTCTGGAAGCATTAAGCAGTATTGCATATTTAATAACTACAGGATCTGGAGCCCATGAATCCAGCCACTACTCAAACTGTTCACTGAGCCTGAGATGGCTTACTCCCTTTAGTTTTGGTACTATTTTCAGTACCACCTGGCAGAAGGGTTTTCAGTCAATAAATGTTCAATAAGTGCTAGGTGAATTCAACAAAATGAAAACCACATGTAAGTATAATTATGAAAATGTTTACTATAAATATAAATTTTTTCAAGAAATAACATGCATCATCCAGGTATACTATTTTTGAAATAGTTTAAATAATATCTTCTATGTTTAAATGATACAGAAGTATTATTAAAACCAGGACAGTGCCATCTTGACCAAACATGGGTATCTTTGTCAAATGCTTTCCTGGATTTGGTTTTATACAAACTGTGGTTAGAAAGTAATTTACATTATACCGTGGACACCTGGATCAGAGACTTCCACAGCTGCAGTTCCTTAGAAGATTTTCCCCATTGCTTGAAATCATCCATGAACTTTTATGAGATATTAGTAGTTGAGCAAGCTATTGCATAACAAAATCTTAAATTGATTTTAAGTAGATGGATGAAGCCAAGAATTCATAGATGTACAAAAGAATGAAGCTGAGGAGTTTGATGATCTAAACCTGAGGACCATGAGTGATTATAGGTTTTAATCATTGTTCTGAGTCCTTTTCATCTCTGCTGACAAAAAATACAGATCTGAGAAAAAAATTTTTTTTGGCTATGAAGACAGTTACGAAGATGAGCTCATCCATCCATGATATTTTTGCTGATGTTTTCTGGCCTAACTTAATAGCTCTGAGGCCAAATTCCCTACTATCTTTGAAGAGAACATACAAAGTTTGAGACTCCTTTGACATTTGTCAGTGGCCAGCCAGTAAGAGGGATTTGGCAATTAGCATCACTGCTTCAGAATGATAACTAGAGAAAAGTCACAGGACAAAAGCTCTGGATCAAAACAACAGTTATCATTTTACATATATAATAGTTTTAGTTGTATAGCAGAGGTTCAATGCTTTCTAAACCTTCAGAAGAATTTCCTTAAGCAGTTTATTGTTTACATACCTTAATATTCAAAATTTTAAAATTCTTCTGATTTTGGATGAGCTGCTATAGAGTTCAAACATAGCATTCAAGCATTGAATGATTTAACATGATCAGCTGTGTCTTCTAAAAGTTTTATTTCCCAATGAAATAAATTGTAGTAGTTAAAAAACCAACACAGAGGACCATATAATCAAAGAAATACCTCAAGTAATAGCAAGTCTATTTGGAATAATTTTCCTCAACTTAATCAATTGACAGTTTTCATGTCATGGAAAGACAGTGCTATTCTCTAACACTTGCCTTGAATTTAATTTCCTTTTCTCCTTTTCTTTCATTTTTTCCTTCTTTATTTTCTTTTCTCTTTCTTGCTGTCTAGAATTTTCCTTTTTCTTTTTTCTCTCTCCTCCTCCCTCCTCCTTTCCCTCCCCCTCTTCCTTCCTCTTCCTTCCCTTCTTTCTTTCATTTCTTTGCTCTTTTTCAAGAACTTTCTTTATTTTTCTGTCTCTCTCTTTGCTCCTTGCTCCCTTTCCTCCCTCCCTTCCTCCTGTCCTTCTTTCCTTCCTTCTCTCTCTTTCTTTTTTTCTGGAACTTTCTTTTTTCTCACCTTCCTTCTCCCGTCTTTCTCTCCCTTCCTTCCTTTTTTCCCCTTTATCCCCCCTTCTTCCTTTTCAGTAAGAAACGACTTACTGAGAAGCTATTCCATTCAGTTTTAAATGCATAGAAACACAGAGAAGAGAGCAATATTCATTAATAGTTTTTTCACCATCTTCTCACAAAGAAAAGAAGCTTCGAAATTAACCAAACAACACTACCACTGATAGTGAAGACCAAACACCACTCAGGTTTTCTTAAAAATAACGACTGATGTCCATCAGTTGTGTGTGTTCTTGTACCATTTTACATCACTCGTCCTTCTATGAGTATATAATGTAATTAAAAGTAATTTTGGCTGCATAAATACAAGCAGAAAAATATTGTTGATTCTAAGAAAAGATGGTTGAATGCTTTCTTTGAAAGGATTGATGAGGACACAGAGGGATGTAACGCTTATATGGATGTAGGTATAGGTGTTATAATTGTGAAATGTTGAGAAAGCAGTAAAAGTCGTACAACTTGGCTACATTACAGATGTTTAAATCATCTTCATTTGAAAGATTAGGATACCTAAACCTTGAAAAGTTTTAGCTTTACAGGAAAGGGTTGGTCAATGAATGTATGCCTTATAAATGTTTCACATTAAAATTGAAGGTTCATTATTTGTACATTTAAATAAGGGTTTATCTGCTTTAAGTGACTCTTTTAATTGTATTTACTGATTTTTTTCTTGTTAACTACTAGTCCTGATCACCAGGGCAAGGTGACTTCTGCCATACTAAATTTCACCCTAACCTAATCTGGGATACTGTGGGACATAACCTTTGCTAGTTTCATTTAAAGTGGCCCAATGGAGCAGTCAAAGAAAGTAAAAGAAAGCTTTGAGCATTTGTTTGTGCCCTTTCAAGAACATTAAAATTAAATCCCATTTATTGCTTAGCTCATATCTTCTGAAATCCTCCAAATTCTTCCCAGATTCTCAGCTTGAACACTGGATTCTGACTCTCTTGAGATGTGACCTGGTAAATAGAGATTTTTATCAAGCTCCTCAAATGATTTTTCTCTGGCAACTGTGGAAAGCCGTAGGTTATTTCTTCTTGTTGCTTTGACTCTTATGATTGCATAATTGATCATTTAACTGGAAATGAAAAAATATCTTAGTGACAACAATTATTCATTACACATGTATTCATTTCTCAGCACACTACAGAAACCTGACGTAGAAAGATATTTCTAACCCATAGAGACAGGCATATATTTTTGTTCCAGAATAACCAACCAGAAAGGCATAGCATGAATTCTCTGTAATCATATAAATATTTATAATTTCTTAAATGAATTTTACCTAAATGCTTTACTTGGGGTATGACGGGACAGAAAATGTCATATTTAAACTGAGGAGGAGAGAACTGAATTTTAGATGGAGAAAAACAGATTCTGGCACACAAAGTTGAAAAATTCAGACCATGAAAGCTTGGTTATATATCAAGTTGGTCTAGATAGCATACATATTAAAATAAAATAAAAACTTTCTCCAAGAATAAAATGAAGCTAAGAGTGTCCGAGTGTTTCTCAGACTAGCACTTCTCAACTTCTGTAAAAAAAGAAGCTGGTGTTTTTTAAAAAGAATCCATAAAAGCAATACGGAACTGTGTGTAATAAATATCCATTTAATCAAATGCCACTATTTTTTTTTTAATGTTTTGCAGTTTGATGTGGAAGATGTACTTTTATTTCTCCGGCAGCTGTTCTTTTTAAATGGGTGCAGCTGTAGTACAGATTTAATTGGCAACCATTGCTTAATTTTTCGTCAGTTGCTTCCAGTCTTTCAAAAGCAGTGTTTTGTGTTTCTGTGGGAGGGGAAATCTTGGTTTCTTTTTCCTAGAAAGTGCAAAGTGTGATATAAAGTAGGAATTAGGCAAATAAAAGTTTGTGCTTAACTTTCTTAAGCATGAAAATGATATTTCCTTTCTTTACAGCTCTGTTTTCCGTAGATAGCCTTTTACAGACCACATGAGTGATGAGATTTAATTCCCACACACCATCTCAGAACGTTTACAACATTGTAAGCGAGAACAGATCCTAGCAAATGATTGGAAAATGAGAGACAAATCACAGCCATTTATTTTTTTATCAGTATGTGTTTGTGATATATAATGAAAACATCCTTTGTGGGGAGTTGCTACATGTACATGTTGCATCTTAATCTTTTTTACTTCATCCCTCCCCTCTTCTCTCTCCTTCCATCCCTAGATTCCCTTCCAATTTGCAAAAAGTCTATCTCCATGTCTCTTCTCATCTATATTTTATTTTATCCTTTAAGTTGTATATATTTTGTATTTCTCAGGTATTGAGTTTTAATGAGGTTTCAGGTTATATATTTTTTTTATTCTCAGTGTTTAGCATAAGACAAAATAGGAAAAAAGTCTATTGAAATATATTTATTGTGGGAAAATGGGCTGAGATTTCATAATACATAATGAAGTTATCTAGTTTTTTTTTTTTAACTGGGAATCTAACTCAGGACCTTGTGCTTGGCAGACAGGCACTTGTGCTGCTGAGCTATATCCCTGGTAAATTATCTAGTTTTTGTTGTCTATGGGTTCCTATTGGAATTTATGAAAACTAGTAAATTATAAGAATTAGCGTATTTGCATAGAAAGTGTTCTTATAGCCTGTGATATTTATGTTCTCAACTTTTTAGAGTATTATTACTATTACCAGCTTTAATACATTTATGTTCTTTTTGCTGTATAAGAGACTATGGAATGCATGGATTTATTCTTTCCAGATTAGACAAAACCAATATAGTACAGAGGTGTAATCTAAGGCTTTATGTGAGGTCTAAGGCACCTCTAAGGTAATTGTGGCTTTACCAGCCAGAGGAGGAACTAGCCCTCACTTGGGTACCACTGCTTGGAGTCTTGCTGACTGTCCGAATAAAATCCGGTGAGTAGTTTTGTAATGTCTAAATTGTTATTTTTTTAATATTTCCAATATGCCTTTAAAAATATACTGTCGTAAGGTTTTATTGTTAGATTGCTGTATTTGTTGGGAGCTGGCAGTTCTTGGTTTCTAATGTGTCATTTTTTTCATTCATGTTTTTGAAAATAAAAAAGAATGAGGCAGGGGTGGTGGCACTGGTGTATAATCCTAGGTTCAGTGTCCAGTTCCCATAAATATGATAGATGTGGTGTTTTAAACGTTGGGCTGGTTCCTCCAACCCCAGGCATTAAAAATAAATGTTTGTTTGAAAGGTAGATGTAAGTGTAGAGACTCAAAGATTTTACTTTCTTTTCTTCCCTTGTCTGTTTTAAACATTTCCTCTCTCTGATTATTGAAGTAATTCATACATACTGAACAAATTTTGGAAAGTACAGAAAAATACATGAGAAAAGCTACCTCTGATCAAAACATAATCATAATTTTTATTGATGTACCTATGAATGTATATGCACATGCCAGGGTATCAAGCTCAAAGATAATTTAAAAAATTAAATCATGACTGCCATATAAAATGGAGACAAAGATTTTACTTAACTGATTAATTAATCAGGGAACTAGTAGAATGTTACAATTGATTCAGATGAAAATTCAAAGTACAACACATACTTAAAGTCAGAAAAGTAATGTTGAGATAAATTCACCAAATGTTGCACAACAGATCAATATAATCATCACTTGCATTCCAGTGGACACAACAGGCAAATTTTGGAAATCAGATTTCTGATGGTAAACTAAATTGCTGTCAATTTTCTATTATGAAGTTGGAAGTTGACTCAACTGGTCAAGGTACCAACTAATTTGGTTCTGACCATTTCAAAGTCTTTCCCAGTTTCCATGCAGCTAATGTTGGTATTTGTTTTTAACCTCTTAGTATTGTTTTCACATTTTTTTCCATCTACAATGAATAGCATTGAAAATTAAATCATAATATATATTCCCTTCCACTGATGTTTATACTGTTTATATAGTTACCCAGGAGATTTATAAAAATGCAGAAACAATACTTAAACACAAATAAAACAAATGCGCTCCTCCCTTGTAGTTTTTAGTTTTAGAGGAGGTAACAAATTGCCCTTACTCTTTTTCTCTCTCCCTGTCTCCCTTCCCTTCTTTGATGATCTCTATCCCTGTCAGTCCAGAGCTGATCCTGTGGTTGAGTTTTCTTAACTCTGTTGATGGTCATAACCAGTCAGACCATTCAAGAACTACATGCAATGGTCTTTTTCTGTGTTGGTAAACAAGAGAATTTAGCATTTATTGTCGACATAGTCTAATTTACACTCACCTTTCAAAAAATTCACCTTTGTTTTATTTCCCATGAGACTACTGTGTTCTTTTAAAGGAGTGGACTTTTAACAGAATTAGCTTTTTCAGCATTAAGTACGTTTGTCCTACCAAATTTGATTGCTTTGTTTTGCCAGAGCTACCCACATTTCAAGTGAAATTATGTATTTTAGTGAACATTCTTAACCATTAATTCTTTAGGAGTAAACTGGTAATTCTTTTTGAATTAATTATTTAGGAATCATCAGGGATGTTCTCTTTCAAACGGTGTTCCAAATTCAGTAATAAACTTGAAATCTGAATCTGGCTGTTCAAAAACGAGCTCACGGTCTGTTTACCTTTAAGTATAGATTTTTAAATTTTCTTATAATTATTTTATCTTAGCCATTCCTTCCTTTCCTAAGGGTTTTTGTGTCTTGTTCTGATATGAGTGCAGGGGCTAGAGAAAAAATACATTCATTTTCTCCTTTTTTTTGAGGTTAATATAGAGCATTGGGGCTCACTGGGTTTACAAAGTTGAAGAAATACAAACTGGCGATCTTGGCAGGTGGCCCATGAAAGTGTGAGCGGGCATGAGAAATGATGGCCTTCCTTAAGCCACAGTTTTATTACCATTTTGGTTCTAGAAATGTAGCTTTGGGTGTAAGCAAACTATCATATCCATAAAAAATAAGAAGCACTAATCATTTGTTTTGTTACTGCATACATTTTATAAATTCATAGGCAGGGAGGAAAAATCAGCCACTACCCATTTCTATAGAGGAGGGAGACAAATATATTAATGGTTAGCTGAACTATTTTATACATAACTCTATGTGATCAGAAAATATATTTACTTAAAATTGGTAGTTAATTCTAATCTCTGCCTCACTTGCAGATAAATAACTGTTTGAGTAGTTCAAGTCTGAAAATAATGCTCACTGATTTAGATGTTGAGGACAGATGGGGCTTAGGCCAGGAGAGCGGCTATGGCTGGGAGACTTTGATTGTTAGCATTTATGCTCCAATAATCAATGACCTGGATTTACCCCACATGTTTGCCCAGGAAATACAGGGCTCTGGAGGTCTTGACGTCATAGAGGCAGAGGATTTGAGGCCATAGTGTATTCGCTGCTGGCAGTCATTCATTAGTAAATCCTCAGTAAAAGAGTTGGATTTGAGTGACATCTGGAGGCTTCATACCCCAAGGTGGGGGAATTCCGGGGCTTGGGATTTTTTTCTGGTAAGTTAGATTCAGCTTTTAAGAAAAAAAAAACAACAACTACATATTTAACTGATGGATTTAACATTTCACATTGAAAGGCAATGAAAGATGGAAGAAATTTAAGAGGATTGAACTTTTTTATTTTTTCCCTTGAATGAACTTAGTTAATTTAATGCTAGGTGTTAATATAAAATCTTCTTGGGCTATGTAGACATCTGGGGTACATATTTTCTATTAGTTATTACCATTTAAAATGGTAAAAATTTCAGAGCAGGAATAGCAGCTATTCCTGCCTGTTTGGAAAGCAGCCCTACCCAAGCCTGTAGGTACAATGCAAAATTGTGAATATTGAATTCCATTTTGGTTGCTGGAGACCATTACGCCAGGGGTGGGGCACTGGCTCTGAGCCCTGCAGAAGCCGTGTGAGGAAGCAGTGTTAGTATCAGCAGAAAGGAGAGTACAAAGCTTCTCCATGGTGTTTCACAGTGGCAGAGCACAGACTCTGGAGCTCCCCTGCCTGGGGTTTGAGTCCTGACTCTGCTATGGTATGAGCTCCAGTTACACAGCAAAACAGCTCCTTCAGAGCAATCAGTGATGATGCGAGGCAGGCACTAGTTATGGAAATCAGTGACGCAGCCTGGGTTTGGAAGGTGGGACCTTCAGACCCCTCAGACCCCTAAGCACAGGAAGAGGAAACTATTGGGGGAACCTAGTGAGTTTACTGCCCAAGGGAAAGGTGCTCCTGTACAGGAGCAGTGGTCAGCAATAGAGCAGTGTGGCCACCGTTGGATCTCTGCATGGCACTGAGCAGATGGGGTAGGGCAGCAAAGGGTGCTTACCGATACTCTAGCTTCTACCTCTTTCCTGCTATCCCACCCTGAGGAAGCCCAGATGGAATCCACGGATCCCGACATCTAGGTGACATAATATGTGGAAAACAACCTTTTTTGGTAAAGGAGGAGGAAGAAGATGGAGATGGAGAGGAAATGGAGAATTACAAGGAAAAATGTCCACTATTTAGACTAAAACATGTTATTTACAAATTACCTGTGCTTCATTTTTCTTGTAGGTTTAATGAGATTAATAGAACCAATGATACATTACTCTGAGCATTAAATGAATTAATATATACAAAGTAGGTTGGTGAACACTACCTCTGTTAAAAGTGGTCAGTAAATATTAAGACTTCATATGAGTTAATTTTATATGTACTATTGAGCAGTTTGCCATTTTAACAATATATGCATATGTATGTGCACATAGGTCTACATATACACGGTCATACACAGATGCATCTCACTAGTCTTGTGCACACTTTTACACACCTAAACTACTTCTAATAGCTTCAGAGCAGTGTGTTGTATGGACAGGTACCCCATAATACATTTAAACATTCCCGTTTAGATGGAGAATCTGTTTCCAGTATTTTACAAGCACAATACTGCATGACCTTTTAACCC
This sequence comes from Chinchilla lanigera, assembly GCF_000276665.1. Lineage (NCBI taxonomy): Eukaryota > Metazoa > Chordata > Mammalia > Rodentia > Chinchillidae > Chinchilla > Chinchilla lanigera. The sequence continues at coordinate 16,467,787 of NW_004955413.1, forward strand.
CCAATTTTAGATTCCAGAGGGGAGTGAATGAGTTGTATCCTCTGAGTCATCCAGATTAGATCATCTTCGGGACACTGATAGGAAGGAATGTAAATGAGTGACATTAGTACAACTGTTCAAGAAGTGACAGAGCCTGTTAGTTGTCTGGGTCCTAACCTCATTCAATTTTATAGAGAAAGAAAAGATTTATAGTTTTTTCCATGACTCTTATCTTTATTGAAGGACAGTTTGTGAAAATATATTTTTGATACTATGATATACCATGCTCTTATGTTTCATATTTTTTTTAAATGTTGATGTATAGAATCACACTCTGAGCCAAATATTTGAACTCATTGATTTCATTATATTGAGGATAAAAAAATTGAATTATAGGTGATTAATTTGAATCTCATGCTTTGTGTCTATAAATCTTGTTTTGTTTTATTTTGTTTTGACTTTTTGAGACAGGGTTTTGCTATGTAGTTCAAGCTAGCCTTAAACTCACTATATAACCCAAGCTGGCTTCAAATTCATAGCGGTCCTCCTGCGTCAGCCTCCTGAGTTCTGGGATTACAGGCATGCACCACCATGCTCGGTTCTACATTTTTTAGTGGAGTAATAGTACTGTGCCCTTACACTATAAATCATAAAGTAAATCCTCCCTTTACCATGTAGTAAATTTTACAATGCTAATGTGGCAAAGTTGAAAAAATTGAAATTTATTAATATCTGTCCTACTTCTGGGCAAAATTAGGATAAAAAGCAGTGCATGCCATTCGGTATTTAAATAACTTAAAAATATTTTCTCCTGTAATGGAGAAGTTAGACTGTGGGAAATAAAATTTTCTATCTAATCCATATTTAAGATAAGCTGAAGAAAATTAGAGAAAGCAATTTTTTACATGATTCTATAGAAAGAAAAAAAACTACATTTTCATGGTGTTTATGGCACTCTGACCTAAACACAGAACTACTCTCATAAGATAAGTGAATTTACACAACTGTATTTGATATCTATTACTCATTGAAAGGAACACTTAGTGCTTATATTGTTTGATCAATTTTGCATGCCTATATCTGGTAATCTGAGCAACTATTTTGAAGATAAAAGTATGCAATAAAATAACCACTGTTAATTTCCTATCACCTTGTTTTGAAATTCTGTATCATTTTTATTGTTTGCTCTTTAAAAATTTTTAAAATTAATAATCAGTAAATTTGAGGCTGGGGATTTAGCTCAGTGGCACAGTGCCTGCCCGGCAAGCGCGAGGTCATAAGTTCAATTCCCGGTACAAAAAAAAAAGAAAAAAAATCCGTAAATTTAACAATGCTTATATATTCATGTACCATGTGATTCTATTAATATGTTTCTAGAAAGTGCGAACTAAGCAGGGCTGTAACAGTGTGAAAGTGTGGAAGGGCAGGAGAAAGACGGTAGGCAAGCTCATGAAGAAGCATTTATCCTCTCTGTGGTAACCTTCTTTCAGATGAATATGTCCACACAAGTAAAAACTTACAAAACTTTATCCTTGCCTATGAGGAGATTCATGTATTTTGACTATACCTCAGTAAAGCCGTTAAAAATAATAATAAAAGTGAAACAATATTTGCAACTTTATTTAAGCACACCTTTTGTTTGAAATCATTTCATTTAAGAATTCTTCCATATGGTCAGTGAAAAAGACAACTTTCCATGGATTTTCATGTGTTATTTCTTTGCTCTAAATCTGCCTGTCTGAAATGTGTTCATTCTGTGCACTGGGAATCCTGCTACTCGCTGTCTCCTACTCCTGATTCTTTGACCGTTCTTCTGGTCCCTAACACATCATCTAAACTCAGGCTTGAATTTTATTTATTTATTTATTTTTTTTCCCGGTACCGGGAATCGAACTTACGACGTCGTGCTTGCCAGGCAGGCGCTGTGCCACTGAGCTAAATCCCCAGCCCCAGGCTTGAATTTTTAATCCCTAGGACCTTGCATAACCTCCAAAACCTTAAAATGCTTTTATTATACCAGACATTGGGTGTCTCTAATTTATGAACACAGGCCAATGTTTTGAAAGTTAGGATAATACAAGGAAAACAAGTTAGGATAATACAAAGATAAACAAAGAGAACAAGACAATATAAAGAATATACAGAGACAGCAAGGAAGAAAATTATACTCTTGTGGTTCTAATGTGCTAAACATTTTATACAGAAAATATGTTACTTAATTTTTAACATTTCTTGTGAACCTCAGTGAACTTCACAAGTCGACTTCCTTGTATGAAGCATCCAGACTATTTTAATGGTGATGTCCTAAATTATTCCATGGCTGTGACACTGCTGCTCAGCTTGAGTGCTGTTTCATAACTTTCCCTATTACAAAGAATAATGACAAACAATTTTGATATAAACAAGTTCAAGTTGTAGAATTTCAAAGTATTCCTAGAAGTGGAAGTAGTAGGCCAATCTGTATGAACACTTTTAACCTTCCTGCTAAACTGCTTTTCAAGAAGATTGTACCAATTTACACTCCTTTCTTTCTTTTTTTTTTTTTTTTTCTAGTACTGGAAATTGAACTCACAACCTTGCACTTTGCAGGCAGGCGCTGTGCCGCTGAGCTAAATCCCCAGCCCCTCAATTTACACTCCTAAGAGCAGTAGCAGTGTAGAAGATTGCCTGGTCATTGTCTGTTTTTCTCTTTTTAAATTTAATTTCAATAAGCGAAGTGGAGAACAGCTAACTGATCAATAGGACAAACGGTACAATTGGTGGCCCATTCAGACACACCTTGAAGTGTGCTTTAGTCTCACTGTGATTCCCAGATCATTCAAGTTGACACAATTGCACTTGTTACTCAATAACTAGTGACATTAGAAAGACATATTCATAGAAGAAAATATAGCAAACTTAAGACGTGACCTTGAAAAAGAAAATGTAAAGGTAGATTTAGGATGAAAAGAAGAGTTTAGATTTCAGAGAGCTGAAGACCCTGGCAGAATGCAGAGCAGATACTGGCTACTTCCAAGAGAGACTCAGATCTATTGATGAAATTGAACATAGAAGAATGCCTTGGGGTAGATGTGCAGTATATGTTCCTCTCAGCTTTGTCCTGTTTATTTTTGCAGTATCCTTTATGTTTTGCTGCTACAATTTAGCGATTAAATATGAACCATCTGGGAACAAAAAGCTTCCTATAAACCAATACATCTTTTACTATCATGAACACTATTGCTATTGTCACTGTTTACCAATTGTGTATGCTCTAATTAACTATGCAGAGGCATATTTTGTTGCAGAAAAGATTTACTACAATTATGAGACTGGTAAAAGGGACACCAGATACAAATCAGATAACCTGTGTTATACTGTTTTTCCATTTATTCATATTAAGCCTTTTTCACTTTATAATTTCTTAGCAGATAACTAAACATTTCATGGTAAAGAAAAAGTGTCTAACAGAAAACACTATAAAAACTCAAGTCTCACCGCTTGGGGGACATTGTGAAGTGGTTTCAGTGTAAGTGTCCTCTGACAGAGAAATATAGTAACTGCACCTCACAACTCCTCTCTCTCTTGATAGATGTATATGTAATGATTTCAAAATAAACTTTCTTTGTTTTTAAGTATAAGGCTTCTATTTTTCAGTCTGTGAATTGTTTTGGCTCCTGTACCTAGAATCTATGAAATTCTATATCTCAGATAAGGGAAATAAGTGATGGAAAATGATGTCCCCCTCCCTTTCCTTCCTCTTTTCCTCTCTCTCTTCCACTGTCACCCATCTTCTCCCACTCCTCCAGTCACACAGACTCAGAAAAGAGAAGTAAGTCAGGCATCTGCCTGAAGTGACTAATTGCTGCCTCATATTGGATGTGAAAGAAAAGGACCAAAGACGACATGTATTTCAGATTTTTAAGTTGGAAAATTGACACATACACGTGTTTTTGTGTTTTGGGACTTTGGAAACTCGTGATTAAAACTCATCCTGTGGAGTTGTATCCAAGTTCCTGTTCATGCTCTGACATTTCTGTCTCTGGCCTTTGACAACTTAGTCTAAGGGTTCTGCAGTTTCACATGTATATGGCAGAGTAAGTACCACGCTTCTGTTGAACTGTTGGGTAGAGGGTAAGAGGGAATAATTGTAAAATGCTTACAACTCTGCTTGATGTAGAGTACCTTCTGATTAGCTACCATGGACTTGTTTGAATTTATTAATTATGAGTCAACTCTAACGATGTTACCCGTTCTGTTACTCATAGCATACAACTCATATTGAGAGGTAACCAATGTCAAGTACATATATATATGGAACATGCTATTACTTGTTAATCCTCACCATAATACCATTCATCCAACTACTATTATTCCCATTTTACAGGTAATAATCCAGTGTACTAAGACTGAACGACTTGTCTGGAGTCAGTCTCACCAATAAACTGCAAAGTCTGCCTTAGCACACTAGGTTGAGGCTGGGACTGCCTGGCCATCCTGTCTCAACCCCCTACAGAAGCTAGAAGCTGGGCCTCTCGGACAGGTTGTTCATTTTTTTCCCTCACTTTTCACTCTCATGCAGTTGACACAAATTTTCTTAGTCAAACTTCTCAGTCATACTGTTTGGTACACTACTTTTCTCTCTGGTCTTGTAAATATTTTGAAATGATAAACCCGAATAATATAAATGGAAAAGAAAAAGTATTTGTTGAATCAAAGGAAATTTTAAAAAAAATTATTGAAACATAGATTTAACATAAAAAATTTATTTCAACATAAAAAATTTATTTAAGCCATATTATACTCTGTCATCTCAACATCAACATCAGACTAAATCAAAATGGGATCCAAATCGATAGAGAGACAGACATTTAAAACTTTTCCTAAAAATGAAGGGATTCCTAAAGACATACTGCAGAAATCATGTTATGTATGTCTGTCATGTATCATGAGCAAATATTCCAAGTAGAACTTTTTTTTTGTACTGGGAATCAAACTCGGGACCTTGCACTTGCCAGACAGGTGCTTGTGCCGCTAGCTATATCCCCTGCCCTCTAAGTAGAATTTAATGGATGTTATTGTATTTGAAATATTATTGTTATTTTTGAATGGATGGCCATATATTTTCATACTCAAAAAACAATTTTTTTTTTTTTTTGATACCAGGAATCAATCTCAGGACCCTGTGTTTGCTGGGCAGGCGCTGTGCACCTTAGCCCGAGAAATAATTTTTTAGATGTTGTTTAAAAGAACAAAATGGTTTATTTTTATACCCTGAAGAGAATACTTGCCTTGATCTCTGAAAAACAACCTGTAAATCAATGCTTGGTCACCTAATCAGTTATTTAGACTCCAAATCCTTTTTCTGTGTAGTGGGGTCTAAAATTTTCTCTTCAGAAATCTGTGACTTGACATTCTTTTTTTCAAAAAAGAGAATAAAAAAAATTTTAAAAAACCATTAAAATGATACAGAATTTCAAAACATGATGACAGAAAATTAAACATGGTTGTTATATTGCATGTTGTTATATTCAAAGTAGTTGTTCCAATTACCAGATAAAGGCCTACAAAATGGATCAAAAAATCAAGCATTAACTGTTCCTTTCAATAAACCAATAGAAATTAGTAGTAGGCCATTTGTTAGCCCATTTGCTAGACAGGACTCTATAATGGAGGGGTTTTTTTGTTTTGTTTTGTTTTTTAATTCTAGTGGACTCCCTCATATTCTTTAACAAATAGAATACTTATATCTCACTGAAATATTTTACTTCTTCTACTTTTAAAAATGTTTGATTAATATGTAAATGGATTTAATTTTTTAACTGTAGAGAATTTACTAGAGTTACAAGTAAAACAGAAAATAACACATTAACATAGAATCATGGCTCACACATAGGAATTTTATTCTTAATATTCTGTTCTCAGAAGTGTGTGAACAAGGACATATATGTACTACTTTTCTCTCTGGTCTTGTAAATATTTTGAAATGATAAACCAGAATAATATAGGCAGAAAAGGGAAAGTATTTGTTGAATCAAAGGAAATTTTTTTAAAAATTTATTGAAATATAGATTTCAACATAAAAAATTTATTTAAACATAAAAAACATATTTAAACAGTATTATACTGTGTCATCTCAACATCAAGGTAGGCTTTGTTTTCCTGGAAACTATGCAGTATATAATCCATAAAAGTAAATTAATGAGGCTGTCAGTAATTTAGCATTTAACAAATTATGAACAGTATCACTTTTTTAAAAATATAAAATTATCCCCACAATGTGTCGATTTTTTTGTTATTTCAGTGCAGGAAGATTTTCTGTTTAATTCAGAAGAAGTTATTTGAAATTATTTATAGAATGAAATAGTTGCATTTTATTATTCTTATTTTCCCTGTAAATTGTACCAAAATAATTTCTATTAATCTAAAAGGCACTTACTGAAATAAAACTACTTTGTAGTCATCTTATATAGCCTAAGTGATAATTTGTGGTTGTTTTTAAAAATCCAAGTAGGTTGGATGCCATTGAAATAATTTTGAAAAAGAACACTAGTTTCTGAGAATGTAATAGTAATAAATATGATTACCTTATTATTTTTGGTGTATAAAATCTAGTATATAAAACTATCGTTATTTCAATGTTATGCTAGATAATTCTCCTAGTTTTATGTGATTCATCCCAATATCATATTAAGCATTCTGATTTCAGTACAGTCTGTATTTGTGATACTTTCTAATTTGTACAAAATGAACTTTGAGACATGGGGGAATACATATAATTGCTCATTTGTTTGTAAATTATGTTTCACAAAGAATTATTAATCCAAGCAATCATCTTCATGTACCTTATGAGAATATATGTGATGTTAATACCTCATGTATATATCTCATAGAAATTAATATTGTCAACTTGGCACTTCTTACTGAATCATATGACTTCATTCCCAAATGGTAGATTTTCAGTCTCTAGATTACAGGGTCTAGGAAACAGGAAGGATCAGCTGAATGCCACTAATCATTTCCAACTGAAAACAAAAAAAAACCCTCATCCTCAATATAACCCTTAAAATGTCAGTCCATTACTCTAGAGAAAACCAACATTTAGTTAAAAGATGCTCAGCACGGTTAGACTTTGTCAGAGCTTTACAGTGAGTCTCCTTACCCAGAAAACTGCTCCCCTAGGTATGCCTGTGGCTCATTTTATTTACATCCTCTACCAGAAATGTAATTCACTCTAAAATGCCTACGTGTTGTTTGTCTTCCTCCCCCCAGCGAGAACAAATCTGGGACTTTTTCTTCATTGTTCACTGTGATGTCCCTACTACCATCCAAGTGTGGCAAATAGAAGGCATTGAGCATTTACCTATGCAATAAATGGCTGAGAGAATCAATACAGGAATGATAGAGCTGAACTGAACTGATATTTCTAATTTATATAGAGGACATTGAAACATCAATATTTTTAAAATGGGCATTGAAGAAATACCACAAATTCAGCAGAGTACTTATTTTATAACACTCACTTCTGCGTATAAAAGGTGGAAGAGAAGCTAGATGTGGTGGCACAAGGTTGTAACCCCAGAACTCTGGAGGGGTGAGGTAGGTGGATCACAAGTTTGAGCCCAGCATGGGCAATTTGGAAACTGAGATGCTGTCAAATAAATTGAATGAGTGAAGGAATGAAAGAATGAATAAATAAATGCAAACATAAGTAAATAAGTAAGGCATGTAGCTCAGTGTGAAGGTTCTGGGTTTAATCCCCAATATTGAGGAAGGAAAAAAAAAAAGATGGAATAGATCCAAGCATGGTGTACATACCTATAATCCCAGCATATGAGAAGCTGAGGAAGAGGATATTGAGTTTGAAGCTAGCCTGAGCTATGTAATGAGTTCAAGGCTAGTCTAGATTATAAAGATGCTGTCTCAGAAAACAAAAGCAAACAAGCAATAAACCTAAGAAAAACCCAAAAAAACTCAAAACCACAAAAAATCAAACAAGCAGTGGAATAGAAGACAGTTAAGAACTGATGTTTGGGAATGAACTCAATAGATCTGGTATTGACAAGCTAGCTCTATGGTTTACTACTATGTGAATTTGTGAATGATATGTAGTTCTTCCAACTCAGTTTTCTCAACTGTAAGTGGAGATAATGCAAATAATCTCAGTGCAGTGTTGTAAAGTCAAGCGAGCTAGAGTGTCACAGGTGTAGCACAAAGCACAAGGTAAATTCTCTCATTGTTATCATTATCCTCACCACTAGGTCATTGTCACATAAATCACATAGGTATTGAATCAGTTTTTTCCTACTATGGTAGTCTTTTTTCCTGAAATTAATATATTGGTATTTACCACTCCTTAGTTCACTGCAAATGATACAAGAAGTTTACTAGGTTGATAGGCTAGTTTAGAATACTAAGAAATGTTAACATGAAATCTATTTTTTGTACTAATCTATGATACCTGTTAAAATTAAACAGTCACCTTTCTATTGTTCATGAATTATTGTGGCTTAAACAAATACTCCACAGAAAGGTTGTTCTTTTATCCCTAATAGATTTTAAGGATAAACAGGATGTAAATTTAGCTCCAGAAGTGCAACTCCAGCATAAATAATTCTAGAAAACCTGCCTTTATCTTTTCCTTATCAATTTCCTATCCAAAGTAGAAAACCATTTTTATCAATCAGAGCCAATCAAGAGAAGATATGGTAATGTTTTAGACAGAGATAAATTACACAGATACATATTAATCATTCTGTACGTCATCCAACTTGAATTTCTATTTTGAGACTAGATTCATATGTAATAATTCATATTATCAAGAGATAAAATATGCCATTCTAAGATCCACTGCATTTATATTGAAGATTTTCAAATGTAAAAGAATCTATTATTTTTTTCTTACCACTTAAAAGTATGAATCAGGTCCTCAGCTTGAAAATTTTTGTTCAAGAAGAAAATGCCATGGCAACTAATTATCTTCAGAATGTTCTGGGCTGATTGATTCATAAGCTAAATTTAGGGACCATTCATATCAGAATTTTAGAAGAAGGTCATCAAGTTGCTTCTACTTTATTAAACGAGAGAAGTACTAGGTGGATCTAAACCAGTGAATGCCAAACTGGGCTATTGTTTCCTCACTTGCAGAGTTGACTTAAGCAATTTCTAAACTCTTATTTTCCTTTCCTTTCTGTTGCTGACTATATATTTATGTATATGTATATTTATGTATATTATATATAATTATATATACATAAATGCATACTTATATACATAAATACCTGTATTTTATATGTAATTATGTACATTAATTTAATGTAATATATACTATATTGAATATTACATATAATATATAAAAACAATTACATACATTATTTAATGTAATTATATACATTAAATATATAAATATATATAATTATACATGCATCAGTTTATATGTGGTTTTTTTCTGAGGAAGGGTCTCAGTATGTAGCCCAGGCTGTCCTTGAACTTACAATCCTCATGAGCCTCCCAAGTACTGGGATAACAGGTGTGTATCACTATGCCTGGCTTTAAGCTATAATTTTTTGGTATGATTTATAATTTGGCTTATAAACATCTTCACAAATGGTATTTGTTTTTACTTAGTTAAATTTCTAAGGTTTATATTTTGGGTAACTATGATTCTACTTTAAAAGTACAAGAAATTTTTAATACCATGAACTTGTAAAAGGAGAGAATTTTTGTTTTTTTAAATATAGTATCAAATTAATAAACCATTATTTCTAGTTTTGTTTTAGAGAAATGTTACTTAATATTCCACATATTTTATATATAATTTATTTCATATTTGATATTAAAATAGTGTCATGTCCAAATAGACTGTTTAGAAAATGTAATTTAAAATGTTTGAAATACATTCATCGAGAGTCTAAAGTACCCAGTCTATTTTTTTTCTTTCTTTATAAAAAGTTACTAACACCAATATTAAATTTAATCCACATCTAGAGCATTTGTTATGATATTAGGGAATAATTGTGCATAATTCTGCATGCATTTTTTGAATTCTGTATTTTTCCTACATTACATCCAGAATGTCATTTATGTTTCTGTTTGTATTGGGCCTTTGAGAGATTATATAGCTACTGAAAAAATGTACTTATGAGTCCAAATTCTGCCTCTTATAAAATTCATTGCTATAACGGACGTTGGTTAGACACAGGGAGTTGCTTAGGCATTTAGTCCCTAAAATGTTCCAGTCTGTAAAAATAAGCAATTTATGACAATTAAATGACATGAGGTATGTGAAAGTATAGTTGTGGTGCGCAACATAGATTACTGACCAATAAATGCTTCGTGTAGTTTGCTGTGTTAACTGGAAATTAAGTATCAGACTGACAATCCCTAAACTTATATCTCCAGTTCAGACTCTTCTGAATTCCAGACTCATATAGCCAACAGAAATAATAGGTCTCTTGACTGCAGTATCCAGGAGACCTGTCAAAGTCTGCATGCACCAAATGGAACTTTGAATCATTGCTTCTGAACTTCCACCTCAGTCTTCCTCACAGCTCTAGACAAATCCAGCTTCCCTGGTTAAAACCTTGAAAGCATCCTTGATTTTTCTTTCTGTTTTTTACAAACCACACGCAATCTACCAGCAAATCCCTTAAGCTCTACTTGCAAAGTAATCCAGAATTTGGCAACTTGTCTGCCCTTGTGCTACTACAGTTCTAGTCTAGTTAATGCTACTACAGAAACTTCTCAGCAGTTCTCTTTGCTTTTACTTTTCCTTTCTTCATCTCTGTTTACAACAGAGTAGCTTGAGCATCTTTTAACAATCTGTAGCTGACTCCTGCTCAAAACCTTCCAGTGAATTCCTGTGTCAGAGTAAAAGTCAAAGACCTTTTAACTAGCTAGAGGGCTATGTAATTAGGCTCTTTATCTTCATTGTAATCTCATCTCTTCTTAGCTTTCTCCTCATTTAGCTCTCCTCTAGCTATACTTGTCCTTACTTTTCTGTGTGCAAGCCAAGCACTGGCTGTATCCTTGTACTGTCTGTAATCTTTGCCTGGATCTTTTTTCCCCCAGATCTTTTCCTACCTCACTTTCTCTGGGCCTGTGGCTTTCATTAAATGCACCTTTCCTAAGTAGCCTAAGTAATTTTTCCTATCCAGGACACTGCAAATTGGAACCCCACCCACTACAGTAGCAATTCTCATCTTTTCCTTTGTTCCTCTAAAGCATTTATGACCTTCTGTTACATGATACCACATATTTATTATACTTCTTATTTTCTTTTTGTATTTTTCACTGCTGTTTGAGCTGTATTGTAAGGGCTGTTTTCAGTTTTGTTCCTGAAATTTTCCAAACATGTAGAACAGTATCTGGCACATAGTAGGTGCTCAATCAATATTTGAGGAAAGAATTGGGTAAATAAAAACCAAATCTAAAAACTGCATTCCTAGAGTTCTTTCATTTTAATTAGTGCTATTTATCTAAATAGAATGCATTTTGATAGTGCATTCTTTAGAGTAACCAATTTGCAGTTTGGGAAACAACCTGTATTAAGCAGTTAGAAATATGATAGTAGCTTTGGGACTGAATCCTTTTTGCTACATAAAAAGTTTAGCATGATTATCAGTTTTCTTTTCTTTTTTTTTTTCTCTTTTTTGGTTTATGAGCCTGAGTACTAGAGACAATTACCTGAATATTTGTTGCCAAAACAGTCTGTTTTTTTTTTTTTCACTTTTTTTTTCCTAAGTACTTGTTGTACTTAAATATTCACAGTCCATAAATGTGGTCAGTTGTTTAACTGTGTGCAGTGCCCAGCCTTTTGAGATAAAAATTATAACTTTAATTGAAAATGTAAAATTCCCTTCTAATTTGTTTATGTGTGTCTTTTTCATGTGTATGTCTTTTTCAGCATTTCTCATTCACTAACGTGTGTATTCTGTCGCCAGATCTTAAACTGCCCTCCTTATGTTGAATTTGTGACAGTGTGCGTCATCAAGAGCTCTTCTCAAAATCGCAGATTGAATTATGTCCAACAAACAGGCCAAATATCTAATCTGCCATCATTAAAGCTATATTAACCTGCTTCTATCCAGTGGGGCCTTGGCTTGGATAATAGAGGGCGACGTCTGTGTCCCCGGCTGCTGTCTGTTATGTAGCACCCACAGCATAATATTGTAGACAAGGGCCTTTTAAAGAGTTTGTATGGAAAATACAATTTTAGGTCTCAGGCAGAGCCTGCATTGTTCTAAACCTCTGGTTTACTGCCCAGTTTCTCCTTACAAAGCGTCCACTAGGTCTCTTTCAGATACTTACTGTACTGCTTTCCACTTCCTTCATTAAATCATTTTCCAGAAACAATCTGTTGTTTACGTCTTAGTATGAACTTTTCACCCTAGATGTATTTGGTTTCATAGTCTAGTTTCAATTAAATAAAACCTTTTTTCCTCTAAAGATAGATTTGAATAAATTGATAGGAGAATTATTCTGAGTGACGTTTTGGCACTTTAAAAATCCTAATAGGTATCTCTGTTTACTCTGTTGATTTTTAACACCCAGCTATCAATTTATGATTGTCTATTTCCTGATTTTTGTTACTAAATAACTTTTAACATTTTACTCCTGATTGTCTTTTCTTTTTTCGTGTTGCTTAGAAAATTCAGAAATAAACAGAAAATGAAAATGATATATATTTCTATCACTCTCTAGAAGCCATTATTATAATACCAGTTTCAACGAATAATAGCATTGGGAGATATATTTGAATTACTTAAAATTTTATAGGTGAAAAAAAGGTTCTTGTCATATGTAAAACTGGATATTTTATGTTGTCTAATCATTTATATTTTGTCTCATAGATTTTCTGCTCATTTAACATTTTAAATATTAATAATATTTACTCATTTTATGTAGTAAAGCCCTTCAGATGTGTTGCTTGATTTAACTTTTGTTTAGTATGCTTTTGAAATGAGAATTTTCAAACTACGATTAGACATTTTCTCCCATTTACAAAACTCTAAAATAGACTTTCTCCATTCAGGTAACTTTATCGGTATTTTTTTCCTAATTTTTTTAGATTGACTGATGTTAATGTGGTTTTGAACACTCTTGAAATTTAATTACATGATGGATAGTTTGTATATAACAAAGAAAATTGGAGTTTTTGTCTACTGCTATATAAGTTTGGAAGCCAGTTTAATTGAATTATATATATATATATATATATATATATATATATTCATTCTGTTGGTTTCTGATATGTTAGATCTATTAAAATAAATTGCATAAAAGAACCTACTGGAAATAGCAATTTGAATAGCTGTTGATTATGTTTCATTAGTGGTGGGAAAGTGGAGTGGAGAAATGAATAAGAGGTGAGAATATGGGCAAATCTAGATTATTTTTTACAGTGTTGGCCTGTGATGAGAAACAGGAAAAACAAAAAATAGCTATAAAGTAGTTTCAAGGATACCCATCCTTATTTGTACAAAGGTGGGAGGTAGTTGAATATGCTTCCCGAGGACAAAGTGAGGGTAAAGATGGAAGATTTGAAGGTGCAATATGGGTCGGGCAAAGAATGGACAGAATGAGGCATCTTGAAAGAGGCAGGCCCTGGGAATCCAATCTCTAGGTGGATTTGGGAACAGAGGCTGAAGACAGCTGCCTTTCTACTATTGAAATAGAAGCTATAGTGCTGTTGAAAGGAGGGTCTGAGTAGAGAATGTTTTCACACCATGACCTCTAATTCTTCTCAGAATTGGAGAGCAAAGCAGAAGGTCTTCAATGTCGCTTATGTCTCCATTCCTTCCTTCATTTGCTCAATAATAACCTCTTCCACTGGTAGTGCTGCTGTTTCCCAGGTGTCTGCCAAGGCCAAAAAGGAGAGCAAAACCAAAGTTCCCAAGGGAGCCTCTCAAATCATTCTTGAATCACTCAGAAAGTCACATGAAGAACTCTCTAGGCTTCTTTTGCAATTTCTAAGCTACCATAAATTACAAAATGAAATCTACTTAATTAAGAATTGTCAATTTTGGGAGAGGAGCATTTCAGTTTGGTTAATGCCATCAAAATAAGAAATATTTAATTTTGGTACAGATGAGATTGAGTGCATTCAGGAGATGGGGCCATAGACCTAATTTTGATATGGATGGAGAGATATGGAGCCAGGGATTATTACGTACACGTATCTCCTTTCTCTGAATACTGGAATGTGTATTGCTATAATCTAGTAGCAGTGAGCTCACCCAGCACTGAAGTGTTCCTTTTGGATGCCATCAGAAGTAAAAGGAGCCAGAACTGCTTGCAAAAGAGATTTATTCTAAGACCAGGTTAGAAAACACATGAAACTAGCTCGGATAATCATATGCTGATTGTTCAATTAGGAAGTGCCGGAACACATTCACACATTCACAAACACAGAATGAAAGGACTATGCCAATTGGACCAGGGAACCAACTGAATGAGGTCCCAATGGCTAAAGCTGGAACAGTTTGAGAAACAAAATGAATAATGTTCTGTGAGATTATCACATGAAGTAGGAAAGGGCCATACTGATAAAAATTATTAAACAAATAGAGAGATGGGCTGATTAGATCATCTCTAGATAATTTATGTGGCTATTTCCCCCTGAGGATCAACTCCTTATCCCTTAAGTATGACTGCTTATAATTGTGTTTCGTATCAAAGAGTGTGGCAAGCAGAGGCCAAACAAGAACATCTCTTCTGTGGAGACACCTGACAAACACTGTCTGGGCCAGGTGGTCTCCATGGCACATCAAGAACAGTAAGTCCCGCTGAGAGTACACACCTGTGATATGATGCTATAAGAACCACAGTTTACCTCCATGGTCCTCTTCCCCCAAACCTTTGATTCTATCTAATTGTGAGAAGAATGTCAGGTCAACTCCAGAAAACGCTAAAACTGTCAAACTCATAAAAAATTGGGAAAGTCAGTAAAATTTCATAGCCAGAAGGAGTATGAGGAGACCTAAAGATGATATTCTGTTCCTGGATAAGACCCTGGATCAGAAACAAAACAATAGATAAAAACTGAATATATCTGCATATGAGCCATATGCATTGGGAATGTATTAATATTGACTCATTCATTACAATAAACTGTGCTAACATAAAATATTAAAATATATTAACAGGAAATGGGGTGGAGGTGTACAATGAGGGAGGGTAATATATGGGACTTTTTAATATCTTCATCACTTTCCTGTATATCAAAAATTATCTTAAAATAAAAATTGTATTAAAAATAAAAAGCTATACCAGTGACCATATATTCTGGTAGCTATGAAATCATTCTTTATGCTAAGAGATGAAGACAATTCCAATTAACACTATTTTGATCTATCCAGTCCCCCTATGCAGAGGTCCCAAATGTTGATCAAATAATATCTGCTTGTTCCTTCATGCCTTGTAACAAAAGGAAACAGTTAATAACATTTGACGTTAGTGTTTGGGGCTGGGGAAATTTTGTCAACCAGAAGAGTTTAATGGGTTTAGTTTTAATCACAGAATGTAATAACTGAGAGAATACTGCACATTTTAAATTAAAAACAAAATAATTTTTGCAGGTATTTCAGAACATGTTAGGACCTACATCAGCTATTATCAGAGACACTAAAATACTATATAAATTGTACATCCATCACTTTAGGTAGTGTCCTGTAGTGTTCACACTGATGATATATTTGGAAGTGCCAGCCTCCAAGGAAATTGTTCACTGGGAGGAAACGGCTCATTGTAGCATGTATTGTTTATCAGTATTGTGGCCACACTTACCATTTTATAAGTATATTCATTAATAATGTAGGACTATTCATAGTAGAAGTCACTGGGTGCTTTTTGTTTATAGTCCCTTGGGCTTATTTTGAATAAATATGTTTTATTCTTTTTATGGTATTAAGTACACAGAATCATTTCTACCTCAGCAAAGAATGTTTCTCACGGCCAGTTCCTCTTCTGTCTATGTAGTTCTCTTTTAATATGCTAGATGCCCCTCAGTAGTTTCTCCAAATCTTTCATCTTTTACAGCTTACCACTTACTATTTGGAATAATCTGAGTGTAACAGAATCAAAATATATTTATAGTCATTCAATATATTTATGTGATTAATGTGTACATTTGTAAGCCAAAGTTATGCAATTGTAGCACTAAAATGTTCTAATATAGTGTGTTGGAAATATTTGAAGGAGGTAAGAGTGGGGAAAATATGGGATTTCCTGAAATATATAGTGCCTATGAAATGTTTTATGTCTACTGCCCAACATGAATAAAAATCAGAGTTAAATATGTGGTTGGAAGAATTAGCAAAAGAAAGCATATGACTTGAGGGGATTGAGAGGAAAACAACTAAATCTATAAAAGGATTTATAAAGATCTCTTGTGTGAAACATACAGTTTTTATTTACTACTGTGTCCCATCTGATAGTGTAGAAGTTATTGGAAAAGAGATTTTTGACTATCATTTCTTGTTCCATATATCAATTTACTAACTATTTCTGGGAGTTATGTTTTCAATATTTTAAAAAATTTTTTACTTTTTATTTTAAAGAGTGTAGTATATGAGAAACAAACAAAAAAGTAGAACAGTAGCAGCATACCAGTATCGTGAACATAAACAAATCAAAGCAAGAACATTCAAAGTGATACAGCGTCTCAAGACAAAATAATACAAATCAACATATTGCTATCCTCAACTACATTGCTCTGATTACCAGATTAAGAATGAAAGATTGAATTCAAATAAACAGTTAATGCTTACAACCTTTTATGTTCTGATCGATTGTGCATGCTTGTGTCTAGTGGTCTGAGCAACTGATTTGAAGGTAACAATATGCAATGGAATTACAATGGTGAACTCCTACCATCTTGTCTACTGAAACTCGGTATTATCTCTAATATTTTATCAAAGAATTATTTTCTTATTCTCTTTAATGGAAAGTATTAAATAATTATAGCTGAAGAGCCTTTATACTAAGAACATTTATTGTATCGAGTGATAAATATTCATACATTTGTATACTTTTTGATGCAAAATTTCTAGGTAGTAATCTAAAAGAGATGACGGGCTTTGCATTGATTAAATATATTTGTTAGTTTGTATTTTTAGTTGAGTTGGACTCTTTAACACACTTTACAGGGCTGGGGATTTAGCTCAGTGGCAAAGCGTCTGCCTGGCAAGCGCAAGGTTGTGAGTTCGGTCCCCAGTACCGGAGAGAAACCAAAAAAAACAAAAACCACACTTTACAACTTGTATCCTTGTATCCATCTTTTATCCTTAAGATGCTCACAGCTTCTTGACCAAAAAAATTACAGTGCAGAAATAAATGCAAGTATGTGGTATTTGAATAAGGAATGGCCTAAAAAGGTGTTCAAGGAAGTGAAAGCAATAATGCTTTGAATGAGGTTTTTAAAAAGGTAATCAGAAAGTGGGGATGGATTTGAAAGGTGGGCGGGGAACAAGATAGTATTTTGGCAGCAAGTGCAAGAAGGAAGAAAAGGAAGATTCAGGCAGACTGAGCCCCAGTTTGCACTGAAGCCTCAGTTGCTAGGGTTCTCATGATGGAAAGCAAGGTTGTGGGAGATCAGGCCAGGCCTTAGGGTCTTCCATTCCCCATTTCAGATTCTCCTGTCATGGAGAGTCAGGCTGTGCCAAAGTCAAAGTTGTATTTCTAATCTCATTGGTCAGTGGCTCACTGATCAACAAGGAGCACAAATATGAGATGGAAGTTTGAAGAAGGAAAATAACTTGGAACACAATCAACAAAAACAATGAGATTGATGACAGGGCCACAGCTGGCAGAGTGGGAATGCTAACAGGGTGATTAGCTGAAGACTCAAAATGAGATGGTTCCTCGTGACCCTGAAGATAGGAAGGATGCTTAATATATTTAGAGACTGTATGGTCAGGAGGGATGTGCAAGAAATAATGCAAAAGGAAGGGTACAAGCTTGACAGGAATGATTGGGGAATTGGAAAGATGATAAATTCATTTTGAACTTTAGCTTGAGGTTATGTGCTACGTTTGGTTAAGAAGCTCAACAGCAACAAAAACATCTGGAGTTGCCCATGGAGGCTCTTCATCTTTACAAAATAATGAAAAATATTGAGAGTCATGACGCCTTTCTCTACAGAGTTCTATACTTGTTCTTTAGACCATCATTGTATGGAATCAGGGACAGAAGTTTTATAAACATTTGAAGCACTGGTATTTGAAGTTTAATTTCTATCAAGTCAAAATGTAGCAACTCTGAAATAACATATGATTATGCTTCTTTAGTATTCTTATATCTAAAAGAAAAAATGTCAAATACTCATAAACATTTTTTTAATCCTCATTATAGGATAATTGTGAACTATGGAGGTCATTTTTCCCTATGTTAAAGTATAATTTTCAAAGGCAAACTCACATTCACACAAACATAGTATGGACATACATCAAAGATTTTCTTTAACTTACTCATTATTGAGGAAAGCAGTAACATGTTAAACACAGTTCAAATGAGAATTTGACTTGTATATTCAAATAGACATCAACCTGCATTGCCATGAATGGAACTATTTGCTTTGATTTGCAAACAAAATCTTTGCATCTCTACCCACTTTGACTGACTTCAGGTCCATAGCTAGAGTTTTAAAATAGTCTATCAACAAGAATCAGAGAAGCACATTCTTGTATGTAATGTGTAGAGGAATCGCTCAAAGTCCCCCAGAATTCCATTGAGAAGACACTGGCAAATCCTGTTTGTCTATTTCCTGACACTTGTAAAGAACATAATAATGAGCAGCCAGAAAAATTTTTGAAATAGGCACATGATTTTGATCATGAGAAACCACAAGCCTTTTTAAATGATAGCCACCCCTTGTCTCTGTCTTTTAAAATATTAATGTTGCAACATTTGTAATGAGGACTTGTCTTTGAATGGCAGAAAGTAAACTGTTTCCTTAGTAAGGACTGCTTAGAATTTTCCAATAGCTAAAACGTCATTTTTAGTTTCTCTGTGTAACAGTATCAGCTCTTGGAGTGGTCTCAAGGTGGATTTTATCTGATTTTTCTTACTGTACAAACTGTAGGATATAATTGTACCAATTGTATGGTTATCTTGTGGTATTTGTGAAAATAGCCACAAAAAAATTATAGTCTACACAACCCCCAGGTTTTGATGACTTAATCTGTGTCCTTTATTAGTATATTTTGCTGCTGACATACTTGTTGTATTAAATTCTGTTAAGACCATGCAGAGCTGTTGTGACACATCAGTTATGGATTCCATTGAAATTGTACTGAGATGACTTTTTTTCAATGACAATTTGAATTAGTTTATTGGTCCATAGGACTTTAAACAATGCTATTGAATAAGACTAAAACATTTCTGAATTGAAACAGTTTAGCATGTAATAACCTCCTTATTTATGGTTTTGCTTTCAATAGGTCCAGTTATCTACAGGCAAACAGGATCCAATAACATTAAATGGAAAATTTCAGAAATCACTTACATCTTGCTGTTCTTGGTAGTGAGCTAATATTTGTAACATTCGTTCTGTTCTACTCAGTCCTGTGCAGATATGTGCCAATCCTTTTGTCAAGTTTGTCTGCTCAGTATATGCTGCCAACCTGGCCATTAATCACTTTGAGGCTGTCTAGGTTGTCAGATGAACTGTAGGGGTATTACAGTGTTGTGTTCAAGGACCACTTGCACAGTAGGCTTAACCTTATGTTACATTGTCATTCGTCTCACTTCATCTCATCTTGTAGGCATTACTTCATCACATGGCATCTCAGGAAGCTCAAGTACAGTACAGTAGGATATTTTGAGAGAGACAGAAAGAAATCACAGTGCCATAACTTTTTAGTGTACATTTTTGTAACTGTGTTACTAGTAGTTGTTAATTTTCTACTGGGCCCATTTATAAATTAAACTATATCATGAGTATGTATGCCTTGGATTTAAAGGTCATCATGTCAACTTGATTGGCTTTGAGATCTCCCTGAGGAATTTGTGGAGCATGCTTCTGAGTCACAACAGCCTGACCTTGGGGCTTAGGTCTGGTCCCTGGCACCTCCCTTTCTAGTTCTGTTTCCCTGGTCTGCTTCCCAGCTGCCATGAACTAAATATCTTTTCTCTGCCACACCTTCCCTGACATTTCTTGGAGCTGGAAAGCCATGGACTGAATCCCCTGAAACCAGAAGTCAAGTTAAACTTCTATTTCTTTAAATTGTGGGTATCAGGTATTGTGTCTCAGTAATGAGAAAGCTACTACAGTATGTATAGAAAAAAAAAAAACACTATAGAGAAGGATCAGTACCATCTTCGTTTTCAGCTATCCATGGGGGTGGTCTTTGAATATGAATGTATCTCCTACTACCAAGGGAGGGACTACTCTATGTTCTTTGTTCAAGTTTGTTTTATTTGAAAGGAAAGAGATGCTAAGCAAAATACACAACTAGGACTTAGAAGACTAATTTTTTAAGTCCTGCCTTTGCAGTAACCATCTGTAGGTCTGCCATACTTGCAGTGATTTCCATGGCTGCATAATAAACTCCCTTGGGGAGGTGCAAAAATCCCAATGCCCAGAGTACAGTTTAAGCCAACTAACTCCACATCTCTGGTGGAGGGACCCAGGCAGCACTATTATATTGCTCTGCTGGTGTTTCCCATATGCAACCCAAGGCAAGGTCTGTTTTCACATCATTGTTTCACCTCTTTGGATATTAATTCTCTCATTGACAAAAAGTTTGAGGTAGCCCATGTGATTTTTCCTCTGTAGTTTTCAATACTTTGCTGAATATGGTTGTCAAGTTTTATTTTTTATTATGTTTCATATGTTTGAATTTTTCAAGGAGTCTATCAAGCTGGGCCTGGCGGCTCATGCCTGTAATCTTAGGTACTGGGAAGGTTGAGGCAGGAGGATCTCGATTTCAAGGCTAGCCTGGGCAACTTAGTGAGACCTCGTCTTGCAATACAAATAAAAGGGTTATGGATATAGCTCAGTGACAGAGCAATTGTATAGCATGCACAAGGCTCTGGTTCATTCCATAGTACTGGGGGGTGGAAGGAGATAACAAAGTTTCAAGGTGTGATCAAATCAATAGCACATTTTAGTCTCTACCAAATATTTGGATTTTTAAAAAATTTCAGATCAAATTTGGATATTATCCTTATGACTGAGGTAATTTATATGGTTTGGGAAATAATGAACTTTGTAAGGAATGTCTTATTTTTATACCCTGCATGAATATTCCAGTTTGATTAAATTTTCTGAAAGTCATTCTTTCAAAACAATCCACATATCACATGTGCAAATTATACTCTTTGTGTCATAAAGTAAAGCACAATCCGTAACTTCTGATGTGGAAATACGTGCAGTGGTAGTAAGTTGACTGTTTCAAAAAGAAAAAAAACCTTTAAAGTTCGAAAAGCTGGATTTCAGTCCTGTGTCTACACATTTATAGCTCTGTGACCTTTTAAAAAGTCATTGAAACTTTGACTCTCAGTTACCAGATCTGTAATAATTTTAGCTTTTCAATCATAGGTTTATTCATTGTTAACTGCATTTGTATGGATTATAAACTAATTGAGAATTAACCTATTGGCTAAAGCCAGAGCATCAGGGAAGCATAAGGAAAAGAGTTTGTTTTTGAGAAGTGGACTTGACCTCCAGTGTTAAGGAGGTCCTGCTAGCTGTGTGACTTTGGTGTTTGACTGCTCTTGAGTTTGTGTAAGTGCTTTCCGTAACACCTGTCTTAGTGCTTATTGTGAAGATTCAGTGAAGCAATATGTGTAAACAGCCTTGTGTGCTACCTGAGACATAATAGACAGCAAAGGAATGGTCGTTCATGGTGATCATATTGATGTCACTAGCTTGTTAGATGTGCTTCTGAATGTGTGGCTCAGCGTAACCTTTTTCACATAACCTAGTATTGATGGGTGTTTTGAGACTCTTACTACAAACTCTTCTTTTACACCTCCGTAGGTAGTGATGGATGTGTTTTTAATGGACACCCAATATGCTGCATTAGAGAACCGCAGAATGTAAGTGCTAGCTATCTGGATGCCCCAGCTACAACCCTGGGAGTTGGGTTGCACGGGCAAGAATCTGAAATAAATTGACCCTGAATACTTGGAGCATTCAAGCTAACTCAGGAATCTAAAGCAGACAGTAGTAACCTAAACCCCCTTGATGGTGTGTAGTTCCATAATTTGTGGCAGAATTTGGCTTAGTTCTCTCTGGGCAGGAACTATGCCAAGGAATGTGTCTGACCTTATTCAGCTAATGTAGTGATAGAAGTACTACTAGTTACCATGGGAAACAGGATGTAAGTCATACTTTTATTTCCAATAGATTTTTCTTCAAATCCTAGGAAAGGATGAGTAATATATATTTTGCTTATCATCATTATTTATTTTATTATAGTCTCTGACTTTACTAGACAGTAATACCACCAGGTCTTGCTTTATGTGACGTTAGCTAGTACGTAAGCTATGGATGGAATTCATGTATTTCTTGCTTAATAGCGTAGCATTTAAAATAAATGGAAGTAAAAAAGTAAACTATGATTTACCTGATGAGCATTTTGCAAAATACTGATAAAATAATAATAAAATATTCATGGCTAGATCTACTTCCAGTGTATCTCATGTGCTGAGGATATGGTTTAGCAATAGAGAGTACTTGCCTAGCATGCACACATTCCTGACTTTAATGCCAGTGTAAGGATAAAAAGAACTCCACTGTATTTCCAGTATTCCATAATCGCTATGCTCATTATGTGACATGTAGAATCTCTCCACATTTGCTTATTTTAAAATGTAATTCTTGATTGTTTTCAGATTATGCTGAGTTACTTCTCTGACCATATAAGGCTCTCAAATTATTTTTGAAGATTTCTTTAAACTTTTCAAATTGTCCCCACTGCAATTTATTTAATGGTGAAAATCTTCACAAATCAAATATTTTTATTTGATTACAGTACGGAGGTATGTTTTACTTTATGTAATTAAACTTCCCTCATTACAATGACCAGTAGGGGTGTTTATGGATCACCAAGCCATAGTACATTAAGTTAAATTTTATTCAAGCTTGTATGTTAAAAAATTTTTGCAAAGCTTAAAGGTAACTTTTTTCTCCCAGTACAAGTCATGTATTTTCAAAGCAGTAGTATCATTTTGTCTTGCCTCTTGTTTTACACATGGGAAACAGAGCCATAGGTGAGCATATGATTTGCTGAGAATCTTAGAGACATTTAGTGAATGCAGAATTGCCAGTAAGGCCGTTGTAGTTTGACTACATCAGCAGGAATTCTTTCTTCTACTTCATACATTGTATTGAAGTTCTTCAAATAGCAGGTAATTTGCAAAGTTGGTTTTTTGCCGAGCAGCAGGTGCCATTCTTGTCCTTCTCACCCTGAATACACCTGCATCTATCGTTCCATTGGACAAGGCTTAATGACTGAAGTGATCTAGGTACCACAACTAAGATAGGACTAACAAGACCAAGACGAGGCCCTGGCTGCTGGCTAATGGGGCCATGGGATGGTGATTACTGAGCCTCTTTGAAAGTGGAGACTAAAAGGATATACTTCTATTGTTCTTATGTTTAGATTTTTAAAATGCATGACTACAGTAGCTCATACTTGGAATGTTTTTCCTCAGCTATCTAATGGGAAGCATAAACCTTTTCTCTCTCTGTCTCCTATCCTTCCCTCCCTCCTGTCTCGCCCTCTTCCTCTGTCTCTGTCTGTCTTTGTGTCTGTCTGTCTGTCTGTCTCTCTCTCCGGTGCTGAGGATGTACCTTAGGGCCTCGCACATGCTAAGCAAACACTTCACCGCTGATTTACATCCTCAGCCCCTGAAACAAATTTCTTTAATGTTTATCTGAGGTGTTTTTTACAATTCCTTCATGCAGCAAATTGAATATTTATTATGACCTCATTAATTCTACAGGATCTCCTTGAAAATTTTACATGTTTACCAATATATAATATAGGTAAGTGCTATCTATGCATAAATGTATGTTTATAAATAAATTTGTTTATATTAAATAAATTTATGTTTATATTAAATAAATAGATACTGGAATGTGATCCACAGGTTCGTTGTCAAATTTTGCAGTTGTCTTAAATATCAGGTTCTCTCTTCCAGCTCATGAAGTCAGGGATAGGTGGTGTGAGTTCCTTTTCTCTTGACCCTACCATTATAACAAGACAAGCATTTTTATTATTGGGTTGGATTACTTCCATGTTTGTAAACTAAGATTTTCAGATGTTTTGGATCTGAAAGTTTTTTTTTTGCTTCCTTTTTAAAAATTCATTTCCAATAATTTTTTGTTAACAGTCAATAAGCCATTTACTAATGGATTTAAGAAAGCAGAACAGCATAATCAGATTTTAATAATACAGATTTTCCTTCTAATTCACTAGATGTGGCACTGTTTAACAGAATATTTTGTGATGATGGAAATGTTTTATGTCTGTGTTTCATGGATAGCTAGTGCAAGTGAGGAAGTGAATTTTTATTTTGTTTCAATTAATTTATTGTAAATTGCCATATGTGGCACAGGAGACTGTACAAGATGGTGTTGTCCTAACAGTAAGTGTAAAGTGAATGTTTTCTGTGACAGATGGTAGCTGGCATCTTTTGAAGGGCAGAGCAATATGATTGCTTGACATGGTAGGTGCCTGCGACCTACAGTTTTACTACCAATGGCTTCTTACAGAGCCATCCTTTGACTTTCTCGTACTGATACAATGGGTATTATATCGCTCCCTCTTTACTTTGAAAGGCCATCTTTTAAAGTGACTGTTACATCATTTAGTCTCTTGTTGTGTGGTGCCCAGAACGGCTAAATTATGGATGGTCCTCCAGTGGAGCAGGCGGCGTGTCTGGCCACTCTGTAAGCACTGTCTCTGCTTGTGGCAAGGTCGCCTTCTGCATGTTCACAACAGGTCATGGGCAGCCAGTGCCTGACAAATCTGTTAAATCACGTGGACCATATACTTCAATTTCAGATACCTCGACAGTGAGGGACAGTGACTTTTCTAAATGGCCTTCTACCATGTTGTGATGGAACAATATGTAAAATTTTCCCCTTTGATTTCTATATTCATGAAAATGTTCTACATTTATCAAATGCTTTCTGGCAAGTATTAATGTTCAGTATTTAGAAAACAAAGATAATTTAGATACAACGTGTGCCTTTACAAGTTTGCTACTGATGAATGAAGAAAATACAAGTTTGCTACTATTAGTAGCAAACTTGGAAAGAGAAAATAAATTACTATTCTGCATTATATAAAAAAGGACATTTTGCTATAATACATTTATATGCTAGGTATAGTTTAAAATATTGCAAATATTAGTACCCAAAGGAGAAGAGGTGATTTGCTTTCAGGGGAATGATTTTCTTAGCCCTGTGGCAAAGTGCAGAGGGCAAAAGCAAGTAAGGCATGAGGAAAGATACTGTTTGGGGCATTTTTAACTGTAATTTTTTCTTTTCATTGACACATACTGAATATACATATTGATGGAGGTCAGTGTGATATTTTCACAGATATGTATAGCATGCACTGATCAAATCCAATCTCCCTTCCACCTCAGCCCCCTGCTTTCCATTCTTTAGTGTTCATCATTCTTTAGCTTCTGCATATGAGAGAATATACCTTTTGTCATGTAATGTATCCCCCAATTCCATCCATTTTGTTGAAAATGACAGGATTTCATCCCTCTTTGTGGCTAAATAATACTCCATTGTTTATGCTGTACATACCACATTTTCTCTGTCATTTCGTTTTGTTGATAGGCACCTAAGGTGATTCCATATCCTAACTATTGTCAGTAGTGTTGCCTGCAGGTATCTAACTATATCTTTGTTATACCAATATCAGGGAAATGACTTGTGAGGCAGGTTTGGAAAAATAAGTAGGCACTGGCATAGGAGTGGGCAAAGCATGTAAGACCCACTGAATGCCAGTACTTTGCTGTGAGCTTGAGAGATACCATCTCCTTTCATTTTCTTCGTACTCCTGTACCAGGTAGGTATGCTTAGATCCTTATTTTAGTGATGACACAGTTAGTTTGCCACAACACAAGTGACATTGTTCTAGGCATGTCCAACGATTGAAGCTATGGCTGTTTAATGCCAAAGTCCATGCATTGCTCCTAAATTGTTGGTTCAGGAACAAATCACCTCAGGTTGGAGAATTCAAGTAGCATAGCACCACCAAAGAAGCCCAAAATATGCTGACAAAACAATTAAAGGACTAGAATAGAGGTATAAGACAGTGAAAAACTATGCAAGACATATTAAATGCATTCACATTTCTTTTTAGGTGATGTGGAACCCTGCATAGGTTAGTTTTAGTCTAGGCAATGACATCATGATTCCTAAGGAAATTCAGGAGCTAAAGTGAACCGCAAATGTAACTGATTGTTTCACTAGAAATTCTATTTGAATTGACTTTATTTTTTCTTGAATGCATGGTTCCTGGGAAGTAGTTGAGTTGCACTGTAGTGTGTGTTGGCTATCAGCCAACCTAGGAGTAAAACTTCACTGTGATAGTTAGCCAAGAGACACATGAAGATGCTTAAGAAATACTTATAATTACTTTCCTCATGCCTGCCAATGGAGGGGAAGTTTTTGCTAGATTACGTATTTTGATTGTTGCTTTGTTCTCATGTATATTTATGAAAACATGAAATGATAGGACAACAGATATCTGATAAAGTTGCCAAATTATTTCCAGGATTTGGCCCAAGATTTGATGACCCCCCTGCTGCTTCCTGTCTGTCTTCATGTGCTCAAAGGCACCCACCATCAGCCCTTGGCCCTATGGTCAAATGAGGAAAGGGGTCAGATTCAGGCAAGCTGAAACCAGAGCCAAGTGTTGTTCTGAGAAATAGTAGCATGTGTTTTATACAGAGAGGAGGTTTCTTTTGTACTTGACACCTCGTGTATGGCTCATGCTACAAAGATGGGATTGATGACTCCAGATGGAGTGAAAGGAACCAGAGGGGAGACCTTGACTAATGGCAAGTCCCTTCCCCAACTCCCTGATGGATCATTATACTTGTCCACCCACAGTTTGGACTAAAGAACAGCTTCTCTTGTGGATGAAAACATATTTTGTTCCAAGTGTACTGTGTTCCAAATGCAGTTCCTTTTATTTGTTGTATTCCTACCCTTTTTGCCTCAAATTCATTCCTGTCCCAACCCGTAGCTGTTTCTCTAGGAGCTTATTCCTTTTTTTGTGTGTGTAAGTCTTGAATTAACACACTGGTGTCTAGAAACAGTCTGACATGATTGTTATTCTGCGCAGCTACTTAGAATCAACAAGTACTTCACAATCTAGGTGCTATAAGATAGGAACTTATCTTAGGAAAGGGAAGAGTTCACATAGATAGATAATGTTTTTAAAGTATGGAAAACCATAGATGTTAGAAATGCATTAAGATCTTTTAGTAATTTTGAGAGATGAGTTAAATAGATAATGTAATAGATAATGTTTTTAAAGTAGAAAACCATAGATGTTAGAAATGCATTAAGATCTTTTAGTAATTTTGAGAGATGAGTTAAATAAGTTAAGCACTCAATTATGAACTGGTGATCAAAACACACACACTATTTTGATTATTAATGCATTTAATAATGTAATTTCCTGATTTCCAATTTGATATGTAATATATTTTAAAAAATCGTATTTGTGTTTATCTTGTTTTTAGGAGTGTTATGAAATCATTTACTTAGAATGTGATGCCGTGGAAATGTCTGCTGCATTAGAACAGGCTTATTCCAACACTGTTCATTTGTTCAACCAAGTTGTTTGGCATTAACCATGTGCTTGGCCAGACGCTCTCCATGGGCCAGGGCTACAGTCGCTCTTAGGACAATGCCCCTGCTCTCATGGGGCTTAAATTCTACAAGACAATGGTTTTCAAAGTATACCCCCTGCCCAGGACCACTAATATCGGTATTATCTGGGAAATGTTGGAAATACATCCTTAAGCCTATGCCCAGACCTACTGAATGTACAACTTCAAGGGTCAGATCCAGCAGTCTCTCTGTAGCAAGACATATCTTCCATAAGGTATAAGAGTTTGAGGACTGCTGCAAAGGCTTAATCAGAAATTGAAGTATAGCAGCATCTTCTGAGTGCTTTTAAAAAAAATAAAGCAAAGAAAGTAGATAAATAATATGAGTACATATTTTTTATGTTGCATGATCTCTTTGGCAATTTTTCTGAATGGCATGAATGGTGTGAGGATATTTAGGACAAACACTAGACAAAGAGACATGGTTGGAATTGTGATATATTTTGAAGACATGACCTTTAGACTTTGCTGTTGCATTGGAGATATGGTATAAGAGTGCAGGGTAACTGTAAAATCACTGTGATGTCCCTCAGAACTAAAGGTTCCTGTGAAATGAGAGTGCCTTATAGTAACATGGGAAATAGCGAAATAGGAAGGGACAGTGAAGGATAACATGTTTGATTATGGAAACATTACTTCAAAAGCCTATTAGACGTGTGGGAAGCTATACATTGTATAAGTGTTTGCCATCATGGAAGAAGATTTGACCTAGAAGTAGTAATTGAAGAGTCATCACCCCAATACTTTTTAGGTAAAGGAATGAGCTAGGATGAGATCACTAAGGGAGTGAATGTGTAAAAAAGAGGCCAGTGATCCGAAGAAAAAAATATTAGTATCTACCCACATGGGGAGGCAAGAAACAGTGAACATTTTAATAAACACTAAGTAACATTTTGCTGTCTTTGGAGATTGGCATGGTGAAGTGGTAGCATCCTTGCTCACTGCCAACTTTCACACTTTCTTTGAATGGGCAACCTTCTGCCTGGGTATCCTTGGTGCATAGCATCCCCGCTTGATGATTACAGGCCAGGAAATGTTGCGTCAGCTGGTGTTCTGTCTTGCTCCCTCATGAAATGCAGACTCCTGACTCCCGGAACTGCCTGCTAGAGTCTGTGAAACTGGGGAATCAAGCATGCAGCATGTAAAACTCTGCCCACAGGAAATGAGTCCCCTTTTTCTTTCATCTCAGACGCTGTCTTTAGTCTTCTTTCCCTAATTGTCTTTCCCTCTTGCAGACATTCAACAACAACAACAACAGCAACAAACATAGTTGGTCACAGAGCTTAAGGAAAAAATGAGTCATTTTTGCTGTGTTTTGTTTTACAGTGAATAGTACCCAGATTACTTTGACATCTGACTTATTTAGTACCAGCTAGGCAGAGCTGTCTCTTCAAGTTGACTTCAAGTGTTGCTCTGTGATGTGCTAGAATTTGATATTTTCATTTTCTAAATTCTTTTGGGGATATTTAAAATGTTATTGAATTGGATGCAGGAATATACAGTATGTGGTATATATAAGGTTATAACTTCACAAGTAGGTATCATTAGTGCAAGGTGCTTTCATATTTTCAATAAAACAAATTTGCTAAGGGAGGAGAGGTTAAATGAGCTACCCAAAGCCACATACATTGTTTCCTGGGGAGATCAGTCCTGTGCCTAGGTTTCCTATCTGCCTCCTGACTTGTGAAACTGTTTTTCACAGCCTAGGTGGACTTCCATAGACAGGTGCAGGGGACTTCCATAGACAGGTGCAGCCATAAGAAGACTTACCCTGTGGAAAGAGCTTTTGTTGTTACTTTCAAGTTAACAAATTCTGCTACTATCCAGTGTTTGAATATAAGTGACAGGTTCTCTTAGCACTTGGGGCTTCATGGAACTCTGCACAACCCCAGAATTCCAAAGCTATAAGGTATTAAGGATCATCTGTCCGGTTTCTTTGTGTTTGAAGGAGGAAACTACAGACTAGAGAGTGGTATCTACTTGCTAAAGTTGATTTCTTACAAGAGCGGGGGCATCTTGAGGTAGTTTTTAGAATGTAACAGAGATGGCTAAATCTGAGGTGTATGTTCCCTGAAAGAGGATGACATTCATTGAATTGATCTCAGATTCAGTCAGGGTGCTACTTATGCCAATGTTTCAAATTTGCAGTACAGTGGCTGGGAGTATAACTCAGGGGTACAGTGCTTGCATAGCAAGTGGGAGGGTCTAAGCTCAATCCCCAGCACTGGAAAAAATTATAAATTTTAAATTGTGAAATTTAAGTATACATATTAAAGAGCACATAACATATATGTAGAATGACAGAGGCATACTATTTTACTAAAACATATTATTTTAATTATACCATTGTACCATATAATAACTATATATGCATATGGTTAAAATAATAAGAAAATGTAAAATGAGCACATGTGTAGTAACCACTGAGTTTAAAAATGAGCATTCACCATCTTGGAAGGCTCCTATGGGAGCCTAATCTATACCTCACCCTTTGTTTATCCTCAGAGGTAACCTCTGAGCAGTACAGACCCATAGTTGGAGGATGGAGCTATGTAGCTGCTTTAGAAGCTTGTCCAGTTATTAACTGTTCTGTGCCTCAGTTTCTCCATCAGTGTAAAAATAATAATATATGTGCTCTGAAGACTAAATGAAATCACCTATGTAGCTTACTCAGAAAAGTGTGCTGTGAGCAACCATTATTTTGTTTACTGTTTTTATCATTGTCATCACATTACATTTTTTCTTTGAGAGACTTAGTATTGCTGGCAAGGTGGACTTCGAGGGACTTAAAGTCAGTTTTAAGAATGATTATGTTACTTTTCCTTTTTTCAAAGATTTTAGGTGGGAACATCCTGATTGTGCTTGAGTCTTCTTGACAGCATCTGTTGTTTTATCACTGAGTCCTTTCAACATGTCCTTCTAAAATGTTTCCCCTGAAGCCCTAAAGAATTTTTTTTAAAACACAGAGTCTTTAATGTCAAGGTCCTGATTTAAAAATAACACTACTCATGGTCTATATGACTTACTCATAATAGGATTTTGCTATTCTGCTTTGTAACAATAGTGCTGTCTATTTGCACTTGATTCAGTGAAGGATTATGTTAGTCAGCATTTCTCATTCTGACAAAATACATGAGGTAATCAACTTAAAAAGGGAAAAGGTTGGTCTGGGCTCGTGGTTTCAGATGGTTCAGTCCATGGCTGCTTGGCTCTTTTGCTGGGGACCTGTGGTGGCACAGGACATCATGGTGTGAGCACATGGTAGAGGTAGCTGCTCACTTCATGGCATCCAGGAGGGAGAGAAAGGAGAGAGAGAGAGAATGAGCAAGGGGCTGGAACTCAGTGTACTCTGCTAGGTCATGCTATGCTTTTCCAGGACACAAACTCAGTGATGTAACTTTTTTCTTCTAGACCCCACCTCCAAATGTTTCCACTACTTAATAGTGCCACAAATTATTGACACTCCAGTTCTAAACTATAGCAAGGGCAATATTGAAAACTTTATACTTTGTAAAATATTGCTTTAGATTTCAATTGGAGAGGTTGGGAATGACTGCTGAGTTTACTAAAGACTACCTCTATGCATGTGCGAGGACAAATATTTAACTGGGCAAAATCAGATTATAAAACAAAAGAATAAGTAATCCTAAAATTGCTCTGATCTTTAATGAGATCTTTAGGAAGAGGCAAAGACTTTCTATTTCAAGATTTTTGCATTTTCTCTGACCATCCGGAAATAGGGGTGGAAAACAATATGAAGTTTTGTAAGGAAAGGAAAGTTTTGCCAACTCCTTCAGACTCTCTAGGATATTTATTGAAATTTGGTGAGGGCTTGGATGCAAGTATAAACTTGACAGACTAAGATAATTATCAATGAGTTAATCTGAAGCTCTTCATGCCACTTGTCTTTCAATTTGTTCCTAAGAACTCTATGATGACCGACATCACACTCCATAGTCTGGACCTACCTTCACCTTCTCTATGTACTGACCTAGGCACCCAGTAAAAATTTTCCACTTTATGATTAATGGGTGCTATTTTTCCCCAATAAAATTCTTCCCCAGTGAACTTCTTTGAGAACTTTAAGATGCTCATTTACTGTGGTGAAATTTTTAAACTGTTTTCAAGATCTCAAAACTCACTTAAAACTTTGCTTTCAAATTTGTACTTAAACATTGTAATTAAAACAAGTCCATACAGGGAAATAAAGTAATACAGGCATGTGTAATATGCCTTCCAAACCCATAAGCATCTGGAAGCAGAAATCCATGTTCCATGAATGATTTTCAAGTCTAGTTAATGAGCTCATAATAAGGCATTTGGTACTTGGGGGTGGAGAAGGATTGGTAAAGGCTCTCACCCATTTGCTTCTGGAAAACATTGAGTGCCGTTACTTTAGTGCTACTCTTAAAGTGATTTCACATTTTTTTCCTGCTGAATCTCGTGTTATGTCAACATGAGTTTGTATTAATAGTAGAGTATTGGTAATTGATGACATATTCACGTCCCTCAGTGAAATTAACCATGCAGCCAATGAGATATCTTCCTATTTTAAGGCCACTTGAGAATATTTTTCCTATGTATTTTCAACATAACAAATGTTACCACAGAGGAGTAATTAAATAGCTACTGAATGTTTGAAAAGGTTAGTGCGTCTCCTCTTTTGAATTAGCCAGAAGAGTTAAACATTTCTAATTTTACATTTGATAATAATGTTTATACAAGCTGAATAGTTGTCCCTTCCTCTTTACTTTCTTCATAATAGAAACATTTCTTCTGGTTTTAAATGAGTCCCACATAATTGGGGCGGCTGGGAGCTTCATGAGCTGTTCTTTCACTTTTTCTTGTTTCCTCCCCCTCCCACCCTACAGTTCTTGGCATCTTTCTGCTCTCTGTTTGTTAGAATTCTGACTCTGACGTAAAGGACTCACAGAGGGTAACCCCTGTGGCAAACCTGTAAAACATTATACAACATGAATAAGAACTTTCTTATTAGATCCGCAGCTGGCCGGGTGCGGACATATGGCAGCGAGGATGTTTTGGAAGAAAGGCATGGCTTGACAAAGAACCTAGTCTCTTGAATAAAGGTTTACATTGGGCCTCCTCCATGTTTATAATTCCCAATGCCAGGGGCAAGACTTCTTTTTCCCCATTATATTGTTATTTTACTGTTTAAACCCCATCATTTCGTACGTTAAAGTGGCTAAAATGTAGAAGCAGACATTTTATGTGTGTCTGTATACCTAAAGGGAGAAAACACACACACACACACACAAACTCACCAACTTTCTCAGCCTCTGCCTACCCAGCTGGAAGTGCTGGATTCTCAGAGGACTTGACTCAGATTCAAAATGAGGGAGATTGAGAATAGACCCAGTCCTTTCAAGCAGGATTTAAAATGATGATCAAAGACTACATAAGGCTTCTGAATGCCCCGACAACTTTAATAGTCTCTTTAGGACGTTGTTGTTATTCTTTTTATGGGGAATAGTAACTCTCAATTGCCAAAAATAATTAGGCTGGAAAGAATGTGCAACCTAGAAGGTTTTCGAGCTGATGTCCATTTACAGTAATTTGCTATTCCTCGGGCTTTTCAATGCAGTCAGCTTTCATTTCATTCCCTGTTTCAAACCCCAGCTTCTAGCGTTACGAAGAACATGGTTGTGTTCTGTGATGTGCACTAGCACACTGGTGTTGAATAATAAATTGTGCAACATCCTGATGGTGACAGTTGGGTCCTTGTCCTGGGAGGGATGATGACACTTTGAATCATAGGCACAGAACCTGATAAGGGAAATCTCCTGGCTGGCCAAGGTGAATCCCTGGCAGAGACTGTGTCCTTTTATTATGGATTCTTTGTAGCCTTGGTGATGCCTGGAGTGTTATAAATCTGTGATGTGGTCACCACCTTCCCAGTCCTTATTGCATCTCTAATAATTTACTAGCAAGTTACTGGTAAACAAGGCATGCTTATTGTACATACCTGGTAGGAGTCTTTATTAACAAACCCCTTTGACAGCTGAGACAACAGAGACAGAGAGGTATGTGACCTTTTCAAAGCGTATATCATGGCATCGCAAGCTGAGCTGTGATTGTAATACCCAGAAGCTAGGGAGCTACTCATCAACTCTTTCATGAAGGCCATGATTTGCCAAAGGAAGGATATGTTGAACTGTGTATATTTATAGAGGAAACACATAATTTACAGGCACTGCCTCTATTTTTGAGAATTAAAGAGCATTAGTAGAAGCATTAATAAGTTCATATTTATTAGACTCTCAGTTATGGACCTATTTCTGGTGTTTTGGTTTTCATGTTATTTCTCAGCAGGACATATAGGTTTCTTTTATTTTGCTGATTTCATCTCGATAGTAAGGTGTGTTTTAAATATGTCCTAGAATCTTAAAAGTCGTGACTGGGAAGGTCTTGGAGATCACCTAGCTCAAGGTTCCTAAATATTTAAATCAAAGCTGTCAGAAAAACCATATGGTTGATAGCTATTTGTAACTAATCCCATTCAGACTTTCTAGGGAGTTCGGAATGCAGCATAACATTTATTAGGGTTTTTCCTAATAAAAGTCCTATAAATATCACTTACCAAGTATATATTCTTTTCTTCTGAGAAAATTAAAATTATTCCATAATTGTTTGAGAGTTTCTTCAGCTATTCTATCTTTCCTTTTACAGAGTTGGGCAAACTAAGAGTCATATGTCGTGGGTTTAATTGTGTCCCCCCAAAATATGCAGGGAGAGTTCAACCTGGAGCACTTCAGGATGTGATTGTATTTGGAAGTAGGGGCTTTATGGACGTGACAAGTTAAAATGAGGTCCCTAAGATGGATCATCATCCAATGTGATTGATGTGCCTTTACTAAAAAAGAGAAACGTAGACACAGAAGTAAACACATGGAGGGAAGCCAGCCAGCTGTCTGTAAAAAGAAGACTCACATAATACATCCATGAGCCCCAAGCAATGCCAACAATTTCCAGCAAACCAGCAGAAGATATGGAAAGGCAAGGACTGACTGATGGGTTCTTCCTTATGGGTTTCAGGTCCCTGGTAACGCCTTGATTGCAGACTTCTCTTCTCCAGAGCTAGGGGACAAGAAGTTACTGTTGTCTTAAGTCACTTCATTTATTGTACTTGTAACAGTAGCCCTAACAAACTAATATAGTACGGATATTATTGGCGAATTATGAGCAAGTAGACAAGTCGGGAACCAATTTGTCCTACATTCAGTCAGTGCCTTCCTCTAGAAATTAAAATTTCCATTCCTTCTCCTGTAAAGACAAATGTACCATAGTTCACAAATTGTTATGAGGACTTGGTATTCTAGTAGAGTCTTTTTTATATTGTTTTAGTTATCTTTGTACATGGATTGTTTTATCTATTTCGTGTTCCTGAAATCTAGTACATTTAGGCACAGACTTCACTTATTAAGACACATACCCAAGCTTGAGGAGCTTCGAGTTCTTCAGTCATGCTTTTCATTTAGTGCTGTTGATCAACGAATTGTACAGGACACCATAATTATTTTATTTTTTTCTCTGCTTAGTGTGAGTACTCAAACTAATGTTTATAAACAGTGCCACAATCCAAAATACTTAAGGAATTAAAGTCAGCCAAAATTGACCTTAGAATCGTATCTCCTGACCGCATCCTTGTCCGGATAGTAGATGTGAGAGTTAGCATGTACATTTTGTGAAAATAACTCTCACGTGCTATCAAATAGTTTACTAGTTTTAAACATAAGTTTTCAAGATTTGAGTATGAGGCTGCAAATCCATGTTTATGGATTTATAATACATTTTTTAAAGAATCGAAGCTATGGAAAAAA
The DNA here is from genome assembly GCF_000276665.1 of Chinchilla lanigera. NCBI lineage: Eukaryota > Metazoa > Chordata > Mammalia > Rodentia > Chinchillidae > Chinchilla > Chinchilla lanigera. Next base: position 16,503,459 of record NW_004955413.1, read on the forward strand.
GTCATTTAAAATTACGATCTTTTCAAGTTCAAGTTAATTAGTAAATTGAAAAGAGAAATATGCATGCCTCACTAAGCTCAACAAATTAAAAAATTGAACGAGGATCGATCAAGTCCTTCCCACAGGCCTTTTGATTTGGGTACTTTAATTGGAAAGATGCTCAGTTCATTTCATAGACATCAACCATGTCAAGCACCTCCATGCAATGAAAGTTCAGCTGTGTTTGCTTAAACCTTGTAGTAAGTCAGAATTAAGATCCTGAGAATCAAGAGAAATTTGTTGTTATCTGATTTATATTTTATCCAAGAAAAACATGCTTAGTAACGATGGTCCAGGGATCTGTTCCTTTGAAATGTCACCCAAAACTAGGCTGCTAGTGGTTCTAAAGCTAACAGGGGTCTCCTTATCAGAATATGTTTCTCATACCTACATATTTCTCCTCTTTGCATCATCCTATCAGACCAGTTTCTCTTTACTTTGCTCGCCTAAGATAAACTTGTTCCATTTTTTGTTCCACTAACCTCAGTAAGCAGTGCCTCTGGTGTTCAAGAAACTGTTTGTGTGAATACACTCTCCATATTTGTTCTTGCAGGATGGTTTATGCATCATTATAGGCAAAATAATATTTCTTTGATATAAAGAAGAATCATCTTACAATGAAGATAATTCTATATTTTTCAATGTGTAACCTTGTATTAAACTCACAAATTGTATAGTTGATAGTTTTGAAATTTGTTCCACAATTTGTGTTAAACTTACAAATTATATAGTTAATAGTTTTGAAATTTGTTTCACAATTTAATTTGATTTCTCCTACTCATAATTATTGCATCCAGTAGGAAAGGACTTTTGCTTTGTTCTCTCATTTACTCATTGCAAAATCCCTAGGAAATGGATAAGACAAATGGTGCCTGTATTGCACTTAGAAACTGTAGTTCAGAGAGATGAAATGAATTTCTGAACATTGTTTACATAGTAGAGATGAGACTTAAAGTTCATTGTGAAATTTTTTCTATTAGAGGAAAATTGTACTTTGGGAGGTATAACATTGTTAGGGAATTACATAGTCAATTTAGACATTGGGCATTACTAAATAAGGGTTGCTACTGTTTTAACAAGGGTAGCACTGTTAAAATACCTAAGATATTAATCAAATGCAGACTGACTAGTCTCAGAGGATTCATTTCACATTAAAAACTCTGAGTGATTCTTAAGTTGCTGCATATTTGAGGCTTCTTAAAATGTAATTTTAGGAACTATTAAATAAAATTTCAGTTTTTAAATATCTTATGCTCCATATCCAATTCCAGTTGTTACTTCCTGTGGTTGCCAAAGGGATAGATTCATACCTTTCATTTCTAACATCTACCCTCTGAGTGGCAAACAGCAATGTACGGATTAAGTAGGTTAGAAACTATAAGGAACTTCATTTTTAATTAGTTTGTACTCATTGACTAACATACTCTCTGAATATAACTATACATATAAAGTTGTGTTTGCTAAAAGCCTTAGAAAGGTACATGTAAAAGTGATGATTGACGTAGAGACAAAAAATGTAAACTGCCCAAATTGCATTGATATTTGAATTTAGTTTGGAAATAGTTTTAGATCCCCGTACTCAATAGTGTTCAGTTTGCGGTACTGGGGTTTCAGCTTAGGGATTCACACATGTTAGGCAAGTACTCTACCGCTGAGCTACCCCTTCCTAGTGTTTATTAACAGTGGCATCTTATGCATAAAAGACATATTCTCTGATTTCCTAGCTTTACAAGTGAAGAGTCACAATACTTATGACTTTATACCTGGCTAGAAATGACTAGCATTCCACATGAATATTAGCAATCCTGACAGGAGATACAAACATTTAGGTTCCACAGGTACATTTTTGTCAGGTTTCTGTATTCATGGACATTTACTCAACTCAGTGTATCAGAATGTTGTAAAGCTTCCTTGCTGTGTTGAGGAAACTTCTAATCATGTCCAAAGTCCTGGGTTTAACCCCATTGCTCTCAAAAACATGTAAACAAAAAAACAAATATTGCTGCAATTGTGGTATTACTGTTGCATCTGTATTCTATCATTAAGATGACATCTCAGCATTTGCACATTTAATTAACTAGTGAAGCTGTCAGGATGGACTGTCAACTTGACTGGCTTTAAGATCCACCTGGAGGATTGGTGCAGCACACTTCTAAGTGTGTGGAGGTGGGCTGTGAGGGTGTGGCCTTGGGGGTCTATGTCTGATCCCTATCCCTTCCTCTCTGACACTGTTTGCCTGGTCTGCTTCTCAGGTGCCCTGATCTAAGCAGCTTTTCTCCACCAAATTCTTCAGCCATGATATTTCTGCCTTGGACTGAACTGCCTGAAAGAATGAACCAAATTAAACCTTTTCTCATTTAAATTGTGGGCCCAGCAGTGAGAAAGCTGACTAATATACTAGCTATTAATTAGTTTGGGAGCTCTAATACCCTACTTATTGTGAGTTTTGGAGCCACAGCCTGACACCAGGCAGAACATTATAGTATATGAATGGAAGACAAGCCTGTCAGAGGAGGCCGGTCACTTTCTTTTGGTAGATATTTATACTATAGTACGAAAAGTGTACAAGTTGTATTATTTTCCTCATTCTGAGGCTGCCCTAGTTTGTCTTCTGTAACAAAGTTCTACCTCAGGGATGAACTATTTTCTTCCCTATCTCCTGTATTCCCACTGTCTCTGCTTTGACTGAAGACCATCTCAGCCCTCACCTGAATTGTCCATGGTGCCCACCTTCACCTAAATTGAACTATGAACATTCTTAGATAGTATCTTCCTCATGAACAATCTGAACAAAGCAGAGACTGTCATAACCTCATGGTACTAGTTTTCCAAGTAATTAGCCAGCCATCACAGCCTTTCAAAATTTGCATTCAGAATTTGCCACTTGTTTTTTCTTGAAACATATGTTAAGTCAGGTCATGAGTGAACCACACCTCTTTCCCTGAGCAAATCATCTGTGTACGTTCTCATTCTAAGCACTACCCAGTGGTGCTCCAACTACCCAGCATGGTAATCCAAGCCCCTCTACCTCCTTCCATTTTTTATTTTTGATAAAATCTTCAAAATTTAAACTATGCATTTAATGATTTATAGAGCATTTCTGGTCAGTGAAAGACAGATGTTTTAAGGTTATAATATACCCTAGTGCTTCACTTATATGTTTCTCTTCCTCTAGAAAATGAGAGTTTCTTCAAATTGGAGAATCACGCAGCTTTTTCTCTCCCTAACATGATCTGAGTGAGGCAGGTAGGAAGTGATCAATAATTGCTGAATTAGTGGATGATGCTGTCTATGTAATGTGTCGCTTATCAGGGAATATCAGTCTTTAGCCAGGTATGATGGTGCAGGCCTATAATCCCAGTACTTAGGAGCCTAAGGCAGGAGGATTGAAAGTTGCAGGCCAGTCTGGTCTACATAGTGATTCCAGGCCTGTATCAATTGTATAATAAAATCTTGTCTCAAAAGAAAAGAAAAAAAAATTCTTGGCTTTATGAAGGCCTTCACCTTTTGGTTTTTCAGTTCTTTTCCTGGTCTCCTCCAGTTGATCACGTGGCCATGATCAGGTAACAGTGACCGCACTGGCAAAGCATTTATATAGATCACCTTGGAAGAATGTATGTCGTGAGATTAATGTTTTACTCTCTCATCTATATTCACATTATACTTTCAGTGCAAGATCCTGAATGACACCAGCCCTCACACTCATCTGTATAATTAAAAAATAGAAGTTTAAGTGCTTGGCAACCACTGCAGACTTTTGGATGTGTTTTCTGGCTTAGGATCCTTGAAGGAGACTGAGGCTGTGATTGAGATTTAAATTGCCTGGTTAAAGGAAGAACAGAGTACAATTCTCTTTCCCTCCTTTGAAACTTCAATCCTCTATCTTCTTTTGCTGGGTTCTCTAATCGATTAGGCTTTGATTTTCTTGGGTGAATTATACCTGGTGACATAGTTGTGGCCTGCTGCAGAAACACAGATGAGATCATGAATATTTTATGGCATTAAACATTAAATGTGGGAGGGTGAGGAGCTTTCATCCCAGGGCAGTGTGTCTAGAATTGCTTAGGCCTTTCCTTGTGGGAATAATGAGGGAGTAAGATGTAACTTTAATAAAAAAATGTTACTTGAATTCCGTATCTATATTTAGCAATGGTCTTCTAACTAATTTTTTTTATCAGTTTCCTTCCTACAAATTTGTCTATTACTCAAGCAAGCTGCTGCTGTATTGTTATACTTGTCTTTGTAAAACATGAATATGTCATGTAATTCATACTTTGAAGTATCTGGTGTCTCTTCTTGCTTTTAAAATATGTTGTGAACTATTTAATGTCATGTACATGGTACTGTATTACCTTGAGCCCCATCTATCCAGAATTTTTTCTTTCCCTTTTGGTTTCCCTATATATAATTTAAAACCCAACTCTGGCATCACAGCCTGTCTTTATCTTTGCTTCCTCTGATGCCCTTCTCTCTCAGGAAATAAATCATTGTTTCTATTTATTTGATTTAATACCACTACATTTCAATATACAAGGGAATAAAGTATAGTGGTTAAGAGCTAGTAATTCAATTGTATACCCTGCTGTATGCATTCTGTCTGAGACCTAACGCAGATTCTGTAAAGAGCTCTCTGCGTGTCATTTTTCCATCATTTATGAAAGGGAGGAAATACAATGCTTTACAGGGATATTGTGAAGATTTTAAAAATAATGCATAGACAGTGTTTAGTGCATGCCAACTGCTCAGTAGACTGAGGCAGGAGTATTAGAATTTGGAGACCAACCCCAGGCAGATAAAAAGGATTGGGGATATAGCTGAAGGCTTGTACATGCGCAAAGGAAGGAAAGGGGAGGGAACATAAGGGAAAGAGGGGAAGAAAGGAAGGAAGGAAGAAAGAAAGAAAAGAAAGAATGGAAAAGAAGAAGGAAAGAAAGAAAAAGAAAGAGAAAGAAAGAGAAAAAGAAAAGGAAACAAAGAAAGAATTTAGTGCATGCCCGGTAAATGCTCAACTGTTGATAGGGAAAATAATTGTGTGCTTACATTTTATTTTGATTTGCTTCTATGTCTTTTTCATCTATTCACATGACACTGCTAGAATTCTATCTTCATTGTAGAGGCAGCATCTGAGGCTCCTGATATACACAGTTTGGTTTATATGCTTACTAGTGCTATATATATAAATGAAAGGTCATGTATTGGCCAAAACATTATTTGGAGAACTATAAGACTGTTGAAGCACATTTTAAAAACCCACATTAATGCTGAAATCAACACTCAAATATTTTGAGAGGAGCTTTGCTCACAGGGAAAAGGAAAACGAAAGCTACCGTGTGAACTGCAGTTTAAGACAACAAATCCAAAGCTGTTAGATACAGCATCTCTTCAGCAGAGAGTTATTCCTGGGGCCAATTCAGAAATAAAAACCATATAAGTATTTGACAACCCCCCCCTTTAGTTGAGACTTGGCAGGTGGAACTAGTTCAAGTGCAAAAATTCCTAATTTCAAAGTAATAGGAATAATGAGCACCGTGCGTATACCTTTCACATCTATTAGTAATAAGCCCTCTTCTGTGCAGCATTCAATACAGCAAAAGTACCTTATGCTGGAAGAAGTTAATGATAATTATCTACTTATTGTCAATATTGTACAATATTGTCAACAGCACTTCTCAAATTTAAATAGAGATGAATGCAGTGTTCATTAGTTTCTCTTCAGGAGCTTGTATAGTGTGAGAAGTGTGTGTGTGTGTGTGTGTGTGTGTGTGTGTGTGTGTGTGTCTAGAGGTATCTCTGAAATGTGATTCACATAACATAAAATTTACCCATTTGCATCAGACACTGAATGCTTTCAGTGCCTTCAGAGTTGTACCATCACCATTGCTGATTCTAGTAGATTTCTATTATCCCAAATACTAGCCTTGTGCTCCTTGGCTGTCACTTCCTATCATGATTTGCTTTCTTGCCACGTCCAACCCCAGCCAACCCCTAATCTATTGTCTATCTATACAGGTTTTTCTATTCTGGACTTTTCTTATAATAGGATCCAAACTATTTATGTTCTTTTTTTTTTTTTTTTTGTCTTTTTGAGGCAGGGTCTCGCTAAGTAGTTCAGGCTGGCCTTAAGCTCACTTTGTAGCCTAGGCTGGTCTCGAACTTGCAACAATCCTCCTGCCTCAGCCTCCCGAGTGCTAGGATTACAGGCGTGCACCACCACACTTGGCTATTTATGTTCTTTCGTGATTGGCCTCTTGCACTAGCATAAAGATTTGAAGGTTTATCTATATTTTAGCATGTATCCATACTTTATTACATCTTGTTGCCAAATAATGTTCCATTTTATGGATAGGCCATATTTTGATTAACCATTGGTTACTTAGTGGACTTTTGAAAATTGTTTTGAAATCCAGTTTTTGGCTATTATGCATAATATTTTCCATGGGTATTCACATTTAAGTTTTTGTGGCTATGTTTTCATTTCTCTTGGGTGTATACATAGAAGTAAAATTTCTCGATCCTATGGTAACTCCATGATCAACATCTTGAGAAGCAGCCAAATGCTTTGCCAAAGTGGTTGCATCTCTTTGGATTTCTTTTTTTTTTTTAAGTTTTTTTTAGTTTTTCTCTGGTACCTCTCTTTGGATTTCTAGTAGCAAATTAGAAGGTTGTCTGTTTCTTTACAGTCTTACCAGCAGTTTTTTTTATTTCTCTCTCTCTCTCTCTCTCTCTCTCTCTCTCTCTCTCTCTCTCTTTCTCTCTGTGTGTGTGTGTGTGTTTAAAGAAAAGTTATTATAGGCATTCTGGTGAATATAAAATATTGTCTCATTGTGCTTTGAGTTGCATTTCCTCTGTTGCTAATAATGTTGAACATATTTCCATGGTTGTTGTCTATTTTTATATCTTTGGAGAAGTAAAAGTATGTAATCTTTTGCCTATTTTTTATTTGGAATGTTTTCTTTTTATTATTAAAACATGAGGGTTCTATATTATGTGTATCCATCTCTAGATGCAGGTCCTTTATCAGATTTACAAAATTTTTTCCCATTCCCTGGATCTTGCCTTGTCTCATCTCATCTCCCTCCCTGCTTCCTTGTATCCCCTTCTCTTCCTCCTTTCTTTCCTTCCTTCCTTTCTTCTTTCTTTCCTTCCATCTGACCCTCTCATTTTTCTCCTTCCTTCCTTCCTTTTTTCCTTCCTTCCTTCCTTCCTTCCTTCCATCCTCTCTCTTTCTTTTTTTTCTTTCTTTTTGTAGAGACAAGTTCTCCATAAGTTGTCCAAACTTGTGATCCTCCTGCCTCAGCCTCCCAGAATGCTCAGCTGAAAGTTGTGCACCACCACACCAGACAGTATTCACTTTTGGTGCCATGGTTGTGTTTACTTTTTAAAACAAAAACAGACAAGTGATTCTAAGGGCTAGATTTTGAATTTAATTTTCATTTTCATGATTAAACTGCCTATTAAGATTTATTTGTTGTATTACTCTGAAAGTCTTACATTTTACAATTAAAGCTATAGAATTTTGAATGCCAAAATTTTTAATCTCATCTTTTCCCAAATAATGTTTTGTGGTACACAGACACTCAGTGACAAATGAGTTCAGTTTCTAAGGTGAACTGTATTTGTGAATATCATTTGCTTTATTCTTTACTCAGATCCACAGGCCGTGTCACTTCTGTTTTGAAAATAACATCTGTTTAGCTCAGCAATTCTAAAGTTTATTTCCCTCTAAAATAACCTTAGCAAGGTTCTGCAATGCATATTTCAGAAATACTTTAATCTGCCCTCTAAACTGGTTTACCTGGTTCACAGCACTGTGTATATTTGTCCTTTAGAGAGACAGAGAAAAAAAGAGTACTACATCATTTTAAAAATTCTAGATCCAGATCCATGACAGTAAAGGAGAGTGAAACGCAACACAGTTTGTTTCTAGGATACTTGTTCTGTTCAGTCTCTCTCATCATGAAATTGAATTTTATGTGCATATTGTATACACAGAGAATAAAACCAATCAAATAAATTGCATGTCTTTACACCAGCCTTACAGATAAAATACGCTGCTTTTCTTTTGTGTGACTCCAAAGTCAGGTATTCTGTGTAGTTCTGTTTCTTGTCCAACTCCATGTATTCTCCAATGTGTATTTGTTACTTGTCATTACTGCTGCTGATCCATGAGAAATTGAAAGTGCGTGTGTGTGTGTGTGTGTGTGTGTGTGTGTATGTGTGTTTGCATTTGTATGTATCGGCTCCGATGGAACTCAATGATGGCATGTTATGGCTTCAGGAATTGGGGGGCAGAGGCTTACCTTTTCTTTATGATCATTTGGTGTCAGGTGATCATTGCTTCATCTCCAGAATCATGGATGCCTTCCATGCAGAGAGAATGGGAAGACAAAAGCAGCAAGCCATCAGAGTTTCCCCCCTTTTCAAGAGTTTTTTTGGAGGGCTGAGGATTTAGCTCAGTGGCACAGCACCTGCCTGGCAAGTGCAAAGTTGTGAGTTCTACTCCCGGTACCGGAAAAAAACAAAAAACAAAACAAAAAGAAGAGTTTTCTTGGAAACTTCACACAGTGATTTCTGGTTGTGTCGCACTGGCCAGGGCTGAGTTCCAGCTCCTTCAGCACTATAGGAAGTTGAGGTTGGGAAATGTAGTGTTGTAGCTGACACGTTCCCACCCCTGTGAAAACTGAGCTTCTGTGAATAGGGAAGAGAAAGAAGGTGTTTGTGGGAAGGACAACCGGCAGTGTTTTTCACTAAGGCAAGCGATAGCAAATAGGGAAGTCTGCATATGCGTAAAAGGTAAAATTTCTTAATTATTACTTTTTTATTATTATTTCTGATTGCATCCCTGAACTTATAAGACTTTAGAGTATTCATTTTCATCAAGAAGTGCTGCAGAATTTTAAAACTGAAGTAATAGGCTTGTTCCTTATTATAATTTTTCAAACCTACGTATATGACAAGATGATTTCCATAGCAAGGGAATTGTAGACAGAATGAAATTGCACAACAGCAGAATTGCACAATTTTTAAAAACTGGCTTTTTACTATTTAAATTCCAAACTGTTGAACTTCTCTGATTATATTTGTTCCTGGACAGACCAGCCATTCTTTAAATAGGTATTTATTGAGTTCCTTAACTTGTGGTAGTGGCAGTGCACACTGAAGCAAAGATGGATGAGGTCTTTTATCTTAAAACTCATTTCTTAAAGTGGAAGATAGATGAAAAAAGTAATGGAGTAAATGAAGGTTATTTAATATTACAGTAAAGGTAGGAAAGTGAATGGTTCCAGGGGATGTCTAATGGGGGAAGATAAAGTTTAGATTATACTCTCACTCCCTAGTCCTAGAACCTGGTACCTACCAAGCCTGGTACAAATAAGTGCTGAGTTTCTATCTGTTGGTATTAGATTAATGAATAATTAGATGGATAGATGGATGATTAATCAGGCAGAATGTGTCTCTGAGGAGATATTATTTGAAACAAAACAAGAATAATGAGAAACAGTGCTAAGAAATGGGAAATTTCATTCCAGGAACAAGACAAACAGCATACTGTCCGAGTTTATAGCAGTGTGTTCAAACTTAATTCTAATATAAATGAAAAGCCTTTAAATAATCTTGTAGTTGTTATCTCATATGAGCTTCATAAAAATTGCATAAAGTAGGTAATCTTATATCTATTTTATGTGAGTAAACAATCTAAAAATCATATCTATTTTATAAGTGAGTAAACTGAATCTAAAAATTACATAAAGTAGGTAATCTTATATCTATTTTATAAGTGAGTAAACTGAATCTAAAAATAATAAAGTGACTTAGCCAGATTCACAAAGCTGGTAAGAAAGAAATTGGGATTCAATTACAAGAAATTCAACTCCAGAATCTAGCTTTGAGCACTATGCAGTTTTATAAAGATCCAATATACATACTATGATAGGCACATTAACTTTGAGAACAGGACCTGGATTGTTAAATCACAAGAAACAGGATGGAAATAACTTAATGGACTCAATTTTTAAAACACTTTCTAGTAGTGCCTTAGGAAGAGAATAAATAGCATAGGCTCTCAGAGTGGTGTCTTTGTATAGTAAATTATGAACTGGATTGCTCAAAATAGTGTAGTTTTTTATTCTACTGAATCATTTGAATATATGGAGCTTCCAAAATTAATTTAGTTAGAGTAACAATACCTTGAAAGAGGAGAACTATTACAAACTGAATCTGAGCAGTCTAGTTTTGCTGTTCACTTAAAGTTGTGACTATAACTTGCATAATCCTCTGATTTGAAAATCTTTATTGGGATCTTTTAAAAAAAATATCTATCCTGGACATCTGGGATATATAGCATAGCCAGGAACAATATAGGAATAGTGATTCTCCCATGACAACTTTCAAATCAATAATCATGAATGAGTGAATGAGTGAATGAATGAGTTAGTGAATGAAGGCTAGCAAGAAAATTACCCTAAAACCCCTGGAAACTGACAATAGACTTAATTTTTCAAGTGTGCATTTCAGATATTTATTTATTTGCTCACATGCTGAATACTGAACCCAGGGCCTCCCGCCTGTAAGCCAAGCTCTCTACCACTGATCTATATCCTCTGTCCTGGATCACTTTTGAACTCTGTAATTCTAGTTCTTAAGTGCCTCACTGCAGTTTTAGAAACTGAAGAATTTCCTGTGGGTATTTCAATAAAGAATAGGGGCTGTGACATGGCAGTGGTGTGTTAGTATTTTCTTTGCCATTTTCCACCTCTGTCTCATATTTAGAATGCAGTTGATAGTGTTTTGTGTAAAATAAGTTTTGTGTAAAAATATTTAATACACCTATTCATGGAAACAAATAAAATGTGTTCAATACACTTTTCAAAATTGTATACTCTCTTTAAGATTCCATTCTTCTGAAAATAATCTAAAATTTTCAATTTAAATGAAAGTTCAAAATAAGCTAAGAATCCTATCCACTGTATATTTTTGATTTAAATTAACAAGATCAGTGGTGAATCAGTAGATCAGTAAAGCTCCATCTTAAATAACCAGAATATTTTTGTTTTGTTGTTATGGTACTTGGAATTGAACCTCAGGGCTATATGCCCACCCCTTTTAATTTTTTGAGACAGAGTCTCACTAATTTCCCTAAGCTGGGCTTGAACTTGTGATCCTCCTGCTTCAGCCTCCTGAGTCACTTTGATTACAAGTGTCCAAGCGCCTTGATAAATTCTGTCTTGGTTCAGAATAATTTCTTACACAGTGGGAAAAATGTTTTGCAGGCTATTCCTTAGACAGAATACTAATGCCTAGAATTTATAAAGAAGTTACAAAATTAGACTCCCCAAATAAAAAACCCAATCAAAAAATGGGCAACTGAAATGAACACGCATTTTTCCGAAAAAGTACAAATGACCAATATATATATAATGTTCAACATCTCTGATTACTGGACAAATGTAAATTAAAACAATACTTGAGAATCCATCTTACCCCATAAAGAATGGCCATCATCAGAAAATCCAGTAACAGATGCTGTCAAGGTTTCAGGGGGAAAAGGAACCATTTTCTCATTGGTTGGTATGTCAGCTAGCATAACCATGGAGATCAGTATGTAAAGACATTCCATTCAATCCGGCTCTTCCCCTCAAGGTGTCTCCCTGGAAGGGTTAAAGACATCATATCACAGTGATAAATGCATACCCATGCAGCACAATTCATAGTAGATGAATGGAAAAAGTGGCATTTTACCCAACAGAGTACTACTCTGCCATGAAAAAGATAAATGTGAGTCATTGGTAGGAATACGGGTGTGCTTTGAGATCATGTTAACTGAAATGAATGAGACACACATAAGCCTAAATACACATGATTAGTTTCTCTAACCCAAGATATAAAGAAATAAAAGATAACAGGACATAAATAAATAAATCTTTTACACAGTATAATGGGACCAAGAGAAAAAACGAAAGAAATTTAAAAAGGAATCAAGATGTGTTATTCACACGTAACACTTCCCAATGAGGAGTGTGAGCATTTTGCACAGTACATATGTACTAATAAAAAAATAGATCTCTGGGTCTTTTAATAAATGGTTTATAGCAACATCTAAAACGTTGAACAGAAAATGCGTGTGCCTTTGTAAAATCTGCTAATTGTAGAAAATGGAACTAAAGTCATTTTGGCAATGCCAAATGCAGGGGAAAAAGAAAGCCAAGAGGCTTCTTACTGTACAGGCATATATTGTTCTCTGTCAGGCTATCCTTTGGCAACCCCTCACCACACCCAAAGTGAAGCTGTATGGGAAAGAGGAAGTGGCATGGAAAAAATGTTTGGAATTTTTTCTCTTTGCAGAAGCTTTTTAGGTACTGATGAAAAATGTGGCTAAGCATGGAATGAAATAAGACTTTAAAAATTTTGCCAAACATTTCTGGAAAAAAATATAAATTTCATGTTAAGAGATTGCATAAAAATGAATTTAGTATTTTATTTTACTTCTAATACTTAAAATGAGTTCAGTCTTTTCAGTCAGTAATCCCCAACTTTGTCACCGGGCAGCAGTTTTATGAAAGATAGGAAGTGGAGGGAGGTCAGGATTTGATTCTTACAAGGAGAGAGCACTAGGTGCCTGGGATGCACAGTTCCCTGTATAGGTGCATAGTCCTATGAGAATCCCACACCAGGCTGATATGACAGGAGGCGGAGCTTAGGCAGTAATACCGGTGATTGGCTGTAAATACGGATGACACGCCCTCAGCTCACTCCCTGTTCACTTCCGGCTTGGGCAGCTGAGTACCCAGAAGGCCGGTGGTTCTAGTCAATGGCCCAGTTGTTGGGGACTTCTGTTCTGAGTCACATGAATTACTGAGATTTACTTTTAAAGAATGACACTATTTCTTTTCAGACCATTTCTAAAAAGGATAGTTTAAATAGAGAATTTTCCTCTGATTTCATTTTGTTGCTGTAACAGCTTAAAAAGTAGTTATATATATTTATGTAGTCATGTATGGCTTTTATAGTTATATGTAAATTATATACATGATTGATATGTGAAGTGTGATAAAAATATATGACGGATATTTAAAAATAATTATTTAAATGAAAGACACATTGTCATGACTGTCCCTCAGAATTCTCCCTCTTGATCTCAAAAACACTTATCCCACTGCTCTTGCCACTTTCTGAAGAAGCTGTGGAAGTCCTCTTTTGTGAATGACTTTAGTCGCGCTCTTGTAGCTGCCTCAGTGTTCTGAACAGAATCAAAATGTTTACCTTTCATGATCCTTTTGACTTTGAGGAAGAGTCAGAAGTTGCCTGGTGTCAGATTTTATTTATAGACAGTATAGCCAAGAATGTAAACTATTTGGTGATCAAGTAATTTTTCCACTTTCCAACACACTATTTATTTTAGTGCTACAGTTGAAGTAACTGTATGTTGTTTACACCAAATACACTGTTGTATCAGAATATTTGGTAAAGAAAAAATTTATCCATACATAAGAACTCATGCATCTGTTAAAATATTTGCCCCAGTGAGGCAATGTTTGGATTTCATTATTTTTTCTAAGATTTTCATTTTTTTCTATCTAGGGTCAGTTTTATAAGTTAGTCTTATGAAATTGTCCATAGTGAGTTTGACTGAGTTTTAATAATTTTCTGGGTAAAATAGCCTTGAATGAGTCCTTTCATGAGACATTGCAAAATGAAATACACACACACACACACACATGTGCAAGCACACACATATACACACACATACATAGGAAACAGAAATATTAGCATGATCCAGTCTAAAACCAAAAAGTGAAGAGCTAGAAATAATATGTGAAACCTTTATTTTTTTATGTTTCCTATTCTTTTACACAATTGGTAAAAATAATATACGAAGTTGTTTAACAGTGTAAAATACAAATATATAGTCACATTCAGTAGTGCTCAGAGGTCTGAGTTTCAATTGAAATAAAGTTCATAGAGTGAGTAAATGAAAGACATTGTATCTTAATATTTCACAAGAAAACTGCATTTGGTTTTGTCTGCTCAAAACTTTAGGGCTTTTAAATTGGGGTTATTTTAGAAACATTTGCAAAGTATTTGAGGGTTTTTTTTTTCATATTTTGTTTTGTTTGCACGTATTTTTAGGCCTATCATCTGCGTCGGAAATTTGATTATGATCGCAAGAAATAGATGATACATTGGAAGGTGTCAGGCATTTCCATGTTAATAAGATACAAAGGTTTTGCCTAGCTGATCGTTTAAAACATATCTTTTGTAGGATTATCAGAGTTTTCTACTCTTACTATACCATCCCGTGCCAGTGGGCCCCAGTAATGTTACAGTGTGGATTTTTCAATCATTATGCAGAAATTCAGTCTAAACTGATGTGGTGGATTTTGTAGACTCTACGGTCATGCACATGTGGTACATGTTACTCTTATAATGCATAAAATTTTGTTATAATTATAAATTTGATCAAATTTTGTAAATTGTTTGTTGGGATGGTTGAGGGATGGATTTTCCCACTGTAGTTTAATAGAAAGTAACCACATACAAAGTATATGTGCTGTATTATCTGAATTATACTTTCCTCAAAGAATTACAGTGCATTAACACTTAAATAACATTACATGGTTGTTCATAAGGTAAAAATAATAGCTAACATTTACTGAGTCCTTATTATGTGCCAAGGTCATGTAACCAAGTAAAAGTGAATGTCATGGTAGTGGTGGATTTGAATAAGATTGTTCTACAGAACTCACATGCTTAATCCCTGTAGTGTACTTCATTAGTGAGTCAGAAAGTACACAAGATCCTGTGGTCCCTCTGGGTTGGTGGCTCCAACATTAGTTATTCTTAAATAGATCATAAAGCCAGATTTATATACCAAAAGATACACGTTGAAGAAATGCATGAATAAATGAAGAAGTGGGTAAATGCAGACATGAATGGTACTAACAAGACACATAAAGAATTCGGTATGCCTAAACACCTGATACGAAATTTATGGTATATTTTTAGGTAATTCCATGACTAGCATCTTAAAGCATTATTAATTTATAATATTTATAAAGGATTTTAAGGGAAATTAAATTTTTCCCATAGTCCACAGTTTTAAGGAAAGTGCAGACTAGAGAGCGGAAAGTGGATTTTGAAAATCATAAATCTATCACATTAAGTACTACCAGAAGTCCTCTGAAGAAATATGAAATCCAATGTCTTTTTCTTTTTCCTTACCAATAGAGTCAAGTGCCAAACACCTGATACCTAGTTTGGACGCAGTTATTATTTACTGTTAAAAATCACACAGCAAGAAAAAGAAAAGTGTATGATTTACAACCAGCTGACCCACATTTTAATGCATGTTAAACCACTGGATGGTTGTGTCACACTTTCACCTCTCTTAACTCATTTCCACATTTATAAAAGAGGGATCAGATTATTTCTGTGGATTGCTTTTAGTACTGAAAGAAGTACAGTGCAAGAAAAGTATTTACAAAACTGTAAACCACATTGCTCAAAATGTGTTCCAGGGAAAACTGTTGATTACTCTTTAATCAGAAAAGTTCTGTGACCAAACATTTCAGGAAATGTTTAAATTCAAACTTTCATTCCAGGCTTCCCCAGATTGTAACATATGACTGTGTCCTGGGAACATCCAAGGAGGAATTATACTATGCAGACTTTTATAAGCTTAGTTTATTCTATTATCGTTTCTTCCTAAGAATAACTCACAGGAAAATTATGTAACCACTTTTGAGACTGGTTTGATTGTAGTATTGGTAATAGTACCAAAATGAAAATTACCAGTAAAAGTTACAAAAATTCCCTGTAATCAAGATAGATATGATATACTAAATGGAAATAATGGAAACTTTGTAAGATTAATGACAACATGTAAAATTAGCGTATTGATTATCATTGTGATACCAGAATGGAAATAGAATTATGAAAACATTCTAAACCAAAGTGTGGGAATATCATTATCATCCTTATCAGAAGTAGAGAACTTGTCCAAAACAGGCTGAGATTTCAAACTCTGGAATATCTGAATCGCTCCCTGTCTGAAGCCTTTTCGTTCCTCAGTGTTTATGAAATGTAGACCAGTTGCTAAGGTTGGAATGCTAAGAGTCAGATTGAGGGGTTTAGCATCTGCCAAGTGAATGGAACTCAGGTAGTAATCACCAATTGTGAATGCAAAATATATCTGCTACTTTCAGTTGTTCCGTATGATATTTTCAGGCCCTTTCTAAGCAGGGTTAATTCTAAAGTATCTTTTTTTTTTTTTTCCTGATAATCTGTCTAAAGATTTAAGAAGAGTATACAAGCAAGCTAAATTCTCCTGGGAACCATCACAGAGAACTGTAGATCTTGGGAAAGATCCCACAGGCAAGAAAGGCTGGGACCCATGGTAACTCAAAAAACACTCACTTCCTTTGTCCTACTCAAGAGTAAAGGGCCAAAAGTGACATCTGTCCTGCCAAAAAGGAAAGCTTTGTGCAGTTCTCAGAGATAGCTAATGAATACTTCCAAGGTCTTTGCTATACTCTCTATAATGTAAAAATGTGTCCTGTCTCTCATAAAAACTTCAATAAAATCACCATGGCTAGATAATGCCTTGTAAAGTGGGACTGATGCAGAGCTGAATGTGAAAAGTTAGGATGTGGTAGCTACAATGAGAGTGTTTGTGAAACTGTGGCTGCTAGAGGTATCTGGTTAACCCAAATGGGACTGATGTGGTCTACTTGTTTGTAAGTTAGAATGCAGGATACATTTTTCAGCAACACCTATGTTAGGTCTTTCAGGACCTCGAGCCCCACTGTAAAACCCTGGAGGGGCAAGTGACAGCGTAGGAGTGTTTGAGAGAAGATACTAGCTTTTCTGGTCTTTAGCCCCAGACCAAAAGCAGAATTCTGTTCCCTTTCCTAGAGAGCATTTGTAGTCTTGAGTTTCTTATTCCCTTGGTAACTGGAGGCCAAGGGAAAGAACACCAAAGGATAAGAGCAATCCCCTAAAAGAACTAGTCAAGAGGAGTGGTGGCTTCAACTCTCAGTCACACATCTTCCCTTTCTGAGACTGCCATCCCGTACAGCATAGGGGCAGGGAGAAAAAGCAGGGCAGGCTTTTCTGCAGGTAGGAAATACCGGAGGGAGGAAACATAAGTACAAAAAATTATGAAAGAAAAGTGTATGCCAAGGGACACATCCAAAACAAGGCTAATGAAGAACTTTTAATTTGCTTATCTGTGCTAGAAACTTCACCATACTAAATATAGGGTTACAACATACCTCCTTCTCTTATGCATTTATAATCTCTTCAATCCCTTTTCTTATGCATTTATAATTTTTTCCAGTACTGGGGATTGAACCCAGGGGCTTGGAAAGGGTAGGCAAGCCAGGCGAGCTCCATCCCTAGTCTGTATTTTATGACTCTTGTAAATAAATACGTACATAAAAGTTCAATAAAACTATACCATATACTGTAAGTACCATAAAGTTGCCTTTGTGAAATGTGGTTCACATTCTATAAATTCTTGTATTAAATAGAATTAAGTAAGAGTTTGGGAGAGGAAAATCACTGGTACTGCAATATTTCTCTAGAGAATATTGTTTGGAGCTGATGATTAACTTTTAGACTAACTTCATGCAACATAGAGTAAATGCCAACTATATATGGATGATTGCAGAGATCTGAACCCTCTGCAAATTGTGTAGTTTGGAGCACAAGATTAATTTTGTCATCATGGAACATATTCTTTAGCATATTTCAATGAATGAATTATTAATTTTATTTTTATGAGCTATATTATTAAATGATGAGTACTTAACAGGAAAAAAATCACAAAATAAAGCATTGAGTTTTTAATATTTATTAAGTATTTATAAAAAAAGCATCAAATTTTTCAACATTGACTGGATTTTGATGTACAAACTCTAAAAAAGAACATCAGAAATAAATTTCCATATAACTACAGTGAAAATACCAATAGTGCTCTACAAGAAAAATTACCTTTACTCAGGGATCACACCTAAGACCGTCTACACACGTGACCACAACATGTTCTATGTACATGCACTGATTACACTGACAGCACATGTCTTTTGCTTTCCTGGCATTTTGGTAGGACATACTTGACACCCCAGTGCCTTCCTGTTTTGTCAGGAGGTTCTTATTATACTATACAGTGTGTAATTAAGAAAATAAGATATCAATAAAATAAATTACTAAATTTTTAGTATGTATTATGTGTTTAGAATATGCATCAACATTTTCAAATCAGCTGTGTAATTGCTTACAAAACCTAAAAGAGAACATCAGAAATAATTTCCTATATGAACTACAATGAAAATACCAATAGAGCTCTATCATAAAAATAAACTTTGCTTCAACTGTCATGCCTAAGGTGGTCTTCACACATGACAACTACATATTCCATGTGCATATCTTGCTTACACTGACAGCACAGGTACTTAACTTTCCTATGTGGCAGTCTTGTCACCTCTTTTCCCTTCCTGTTTTGTCAGGAGCTTCCTACTATATTATACAACATGCACTTACCAGGGAAATCAAAAGTCAACAAAATAAAATATCAAATATGTAATGAGTGCTTAGAATAGACATCAATCTTTTTGCATCAGCTGTTTACTTGCTTACAAAACCTAAAAGATAACATCAAAAATTAAAAGTTACATGAACTACAATGTAAACACAAACAAAAGTCTACCACAGAAATAAGCTTTTGCATCAATTGTCACATCCAAGGCAGTCTTCACACATGACAACAGCATATTCCATACACAAGTATCACTTACACTGACAGCACATATGCTTTGCTTTCCTAACTTTCTTGGAGAGCATGGTTGACATCTTTTTTTTTTTTGCTGTTGTTGTAGTAGGTCTTCATGATGCTACACCTGCCTGTTCACCTGTCAACTCACCTGTGTCCTCCACAGTTTTTTGCATAGTTCTCTGGGAAGAAACATCTTGTTTTATCTCTGCTGTACATGATCTTCCAGGAGCTCCAGTCCCAATCCTCTAAGAAAATTTCTCCATGATATTTTGCATTTGTCATTTTCTTTGTAAATATCAAACTAGTTAGGCCACACATGTTTAGGATCAAGTAAAACAGAGCCATTAGGCAATGCTTTGTGTTTCAAAGGACATCACAGTTGCTGCATAACTTGTCAAAAACATGTACTCAATATTTAGTTTTGTTGTTGAAAGTTTCCATCCCAGGCTTCCATTCTGTCAAACTTTCCCTGTCGATCTTTTTGTCATGGCAAAATGTTAACATAAGTAGTACCAGTTTGCTTTTCTTTGCCCTATATGAGGCCAGTGTTCCATCTTTCTGAAATCCAAAGATTGTGCTGTATAATGTTTTTAAATCACAACATTTCATTTGGAATTTCTACTTTGTTCCTATGTACAGTTCCTATACTGGTCAATTTGTGCTCTCGTAGCAAATGTAACATCTATTGGAAACTGGTGAATCAATTGTTGAATGTCACATTCCATTTAGTTTGGGAGATGGGGTCAACATGTCTGTTTACAACATCATTTGGTTTATTACTATATGAATAATGACCTGATGGCTGAGTTCCTGGATAAATGTCTAAATTGAAAGCATAATAAGTCTTTGCATTTACAAGGGCATAAATTTCCTTGCCATATTTTGACCCATCACATTTCCAGAAATCTTTTACATTCCTGTGGTCACCATGAGAAATCTGTGCTTAGCCAGGTGTGGTGGTGCTGTAATCCCAGCACTTGGGAGCCTGAGGCAGGAGGATCGTTGTGAGTTTGAGGTCAGCCTGGGCTACAAAGTGAGTTGAAGACCAGCCTGAACTGCACAGTGAGACCCTGACTCAAAAAGACAAAAAAAAGTGAAAGAGAGAAATCTGTGCCAAGTACAGGAGCCTATTAATTCTTTCAGTTCAACTAGTGAGGTATCATAATAAATACATTTCTAAATATGGCTATTGGTAAACACCAAATGTTTTACTTGCATTTCAACCTTTGTGTATTTCACAGCATCTTATAGCATTTACATGCTACAATTTCCAGCACTGAATGGCAGTGCTGGCCTTCTGTCCAATATATTTCACCCCTGCTGAGACCCTCAGTATGTTTCTGGACCTAGTTCTAACATTGGATTGTTCCTTTTGGTTATATGACCCTTTTGCAACATTTCAGCCTGTCAAATATATACTCACATTGCTGGTTTTTACATCACCTGAATCAAGGAGGTCTGCAGTCCCTGTGTCTGTGTCAGTTGATTCTAGCTCCTGTTCACTGTCGTAGG
Organism: Chinchilla lanigera; assembly: GCF_000276665.1. Taxonomy (NCBI): domain Eukaryota; kingdom Metazoa; phylum Chordata; class Mammalia; order Rodentia; family Chinchillidae; genus Chinchilla; species Chinchilla lanigera. The sequence goes on from NW_004955413.1 coordinate 16,523,782, forward strand.
AACTTTGGTTCACATGGCCAGGGTCAAAGCCACCATCATTAGCATCATCGTCATCCTCCACCCACCCCACTCTTCTATTAAGAAAGTGTGTATTTTACCATAATGGGTCATCTTCATCATTCATGCATGAGTAATCTGATGATTCACTTTGACCTCCTCCAAAACTTGCAAATCGGGTTTTTCATGTGCTATGGTACTGAACTGGGCTACTCCTACTAGAAAGAAAACTGTTTTTTAACAAATCTTGGGCTGTTGTGGGTTTATTGGACCCTTTGTGATGCTCAGGTAACATAAGCAAAACCAGTTAGATGGAGCATAAAATTCTGTTCAAATCCCTTTTGACACTTTTGTGCATGCTCACTCCTTGCTGTACATAATACCAAGTGGCTGAACACATAGATTGCTTCCTGTATCCCTCAGAGAAAGGCACTGAGGTGCACAGCCAGCTAGTACAATGCTGAAGTACAAATTCACAGTAGAGAAGTAAGGGATAGGCCCATTGGACATAGACTTGTGCCCCGAGGGATTGAGCTGCTCCTCAGAAGTACTGTGCTTGCTCCTGCCTCATCATCTTTGCATCTGCTGCTTCTTCTGTCTGGCATCCTCCTTCCCCATGTATATGCATTTGACTTTTGGACTTTACCAGTTCTGTGGTAAAATGGCACTTTCTCACCAAGGACTTCCCTGATTTACTTACATAAATGTAGCTCTGTTCCCAGCCCCTACCTGCCGGTACCCACTTATTCACACTCCTTTCTCTGTGCTGTGAATTTCTCCATAGCTGTGTCATCACTTTGTAGAACGTACATTTATGTATTTCTCTTCTGTCTTCCTCCACTAAAATATGAGAGGCGCGTGATTAAAGGTGCATCTTGCACTTGTCACTTATACCTAAGTTTTGCCTAGAGTAGTGCTTTGCACATAATAGACATATGTTCAATATTTTTTGAATGAATAAAGAATGAAATAACAAGTGAGCTGCACGATATTCTTATTTCTTCATATAACTTTTATGGTTTCCAGAGTATTTTTACTATTTTAGGACAAGTGAAGCTAATATTTTTTCTGGAAAGTCATGCAAAAGATATCAGTGGTGACTTTTACTTTGCGTCATTACCATTTTGTTCATATCTAAAACCTGTCACCCCCTTTAAATACCTGCAAAGGTAACTTCTTCACTCCCATCTGCGCGTGGTTCTCTTGCAGCTTGCAGACCTTCAGTAGCAGTGATGGTGAATTGTTCTCCCACGAAGCCCCCCAAAAAGGCATTGACTTTCATATAAACAAACAGTTGGAAAAGGTAGCACATGGAAGAATATATAAACATGAAACAAAAATATTTTACCTACAGAGCTATACTTTCAACTGTCTTCATTTCTCTTGCTATCATTAAAAATATCTCTGCTTGGATACAACCTTTGTGTTTCCATGCTGACTTTGCTGCTGCTCCTGTGAACTTTTCAATTCTGTGTTTGGCTGCACTTTTGTTTTTCTTGGAACCCAGTGCCCTGCAACATACTGTGAGCTGAAGGCTGTGATGCAGAAATTTATTATTAAAAATAAAAAGAGAGAGAGGGAAGAATTTATCCCATAAGGATGAAAAAGACTTAGTGTCAAGAACCTAGGCTTTTCAAAGTGGTTTATATAACAGATTGCATTTCTTTTCAAAGAAGCATAGGTTGCTTGCCAGTAGTAAAATTAAGGATCTTTATTTTGCCTATTTGGGTCCATGAGAGCTGAATAAGGAGGAAGGATACTTTTTTTTTTAGGAGATTTCTTCATCAGATGGAAAGATTTTGCTTGCCATGTGTAGGAATAACCTTGGTGACCTATATATCCCCAGACCTTCTGGCAAGATGGTTATTAAAATGTCATACCTCAGAGGAGTAATCACAGATAATAGCTAAGAAGGTATTTTTTTATAGATGTGAGAGACATTTTTTTCTTCCTGTATAAAATAGCCATATACTCTGATCAACTAGAATATGCTTTCATTTCCTATATTTTTATTCTTTTTTCCAGTGTGAATCTGTCTCTGTATTTTATTTCTAACATTTTTATATACTTAAATATGAAATCATAAGCATTCTTTCAAAAAGAATATCATGGCATACAGAGTAAACTTTCTGACTCTTTTCCCAAAATTGCTTAGGTGTCATGCCGCTATTTACTTAGCGTGAAGGTTTAGTCACCTGGATTAAATTACAGAAGGAAAAAGACCCGCAGATGCCACTTCTGTTTCTTATTGTTCCTAAGACATTCATGTCTTTTATCTAATTCCATGATTTGGTCAAAAGGCTGTGCTGGTCATCTGCAATTTGATACTAATCCTATGTCTTTAATTGGAAAGGTGTTTTCACTTTTTCAGTGATATAACTTCAATTAGCACTTAATCCTGAAACTTGTTGACTTTATTGTGCACTCCATTGTGTCTTTTCTGTTCATTGTAATTGACTAATATATTTCATTGGCTGTAGTGATTAATCAGATAGTTCAGACAGGGAATCATCTATGTTGCATTTTGTAAAACAGCCCTGTAAGCAGTGGTTCTGCTTACACAAGAATATTTATGCTGACCAAATGCTCAATTTAAATAGTCTGTAATATGAAGTCAGTTTATCACACACTGGATGGGATTAACTCTGATACATAACACTTTTGTGATGCTTCCCCCAAAAGTCAGATTTCGACAGTGGGTTTTGCTTGTTTGTTTGTTTATTTTGTATTCAACCTAGGGACACTCTATCACTGAGCTATACCCCAAATCCAATATTAGTTTTTAATAATTTTGAGACAGGGTCTCCTTAACTTGCGAAATTGCTTAGGCTATGTTGGAACTTGGGACCCTTTTGCCTCAGCTTCTGAGTAGTGGAATTACAGGTGTGTGTGTGTTTTACTCAGGTAAAACTTACCATCTTTAAGATATTTAGGGGTTAGGGTTATAGCTCAGCAGCGTAAGCACCTGCCTAGCTAGTGCATGGCCCTCAGTTTGATTCTTGGTATCAAAAAAAAAAAAACCCAAATATATTTAGTGGTAGAGGGCTCAGAGCATATTACATGCTTTTCTTATTTAGTTCTGGTTCTGGAAAAACATTGCCTCTTGACCATACCATCATCAAACACTTCCTCTCAAATTAATATACTGTGGATTGCAACTTATCTTGTGAAATGTATTTATGTTTTCCTACTATGTTACCCATGCACCATAGAATTTACCAAATTATTCTAATCCTGATGACTTAAACTCAATAGTAAGGAGGATAATGGTAATAATATTCAACTTTTCTCTTTTTGCCAGAAGATTCTGATAAATCATTTCACTAGCAGCCTAGTGCTTAAATTTATTGTCCTTTCAAAGTTTTCAAAGCAGCCATCTAATCATTAGTATTAGATATCCACAGGCCTCAATCAGCCAAATAGTTGAAATGTATCAAGAGTTGCTTTGATAATTCCAGCAAACAGCTAATTGAATGTTTTTAATTTGTTTCTAAATCATATTGTTTATTTGATTAATTGATTAGTGTTTATGAACTGTATTATAATCAACTTTAAATTAGTTTAATGAGTGTCTACTTCAGAGATAACACCAATGAATCAAAACTTACTAAGAAATTAAAGCATTAAAGAAATATCATTATGTAAGCATTTGGCTTTACGTAAAGATTATCTGAGGTAATTTTCCCAGAACTGCTCACTAAGTTATAAGTAAATAATTGCAATAATTCCAAAGCTTAAAATGATTGACTATGTCTTATTAAGAATGAATTGCTAGCTGGGTGTGGTAGCCTCCACTTGGGAGGCTGAGGTAGGAGTGTGACCAAGAGTTTGAACCCAGCCTGGGCTACACAATGGATTAAAGACAAGCCAGACTACACAGTGAGGCCCTGTCTCAAAAAAAAAGAAAAGAATTGCTTAAAATAACTTTAGTATATTTTTACTTACCGTCCATTGGTGCCTCTCATGCAATTTTTTATAAAGGCCTTGCAAAGCCAATTTAATTGCTATATTCTTTTGTATAGTATATTATATGATATTAGAAAATTATTGGGTAGTTTCTCTTTGGTTGGATAGCGCAGTGACTAATGCATTACAATGGCTAGATTTTTACATTTTAATAGTTCAAAGGATATGCATTAAGCATATTGGTTATGCATAATTATGTATTTTACATATATTTTTAAATATATGTGCATAAATGATGTCTGTCTCTATATTTGCTATGAAGTGGCATTATATATGCATCCTTCCTTTTCATCAAGTATTCAATTTTTTTTGTTTTTTTAATATATTTTGTACTTAATAGCAAATAGCAGTATCTTATTTTATACTTAATGTCTTTCACTTCCTATGAATTTAAAAATTTACTGTAAATCAGTTGACTGTTGACATTTATTCTATAAATTGCCCTTACTTTTCCTTTTTATCTGCTAGCGTTGTGTTTCTTTCAAATCTATAAGCACTCTTAATGTACTGAAGACATTCTTTGTTTTTTTTTTTTGTTTGTTTGTTTTTTGTTTTTTCTCCGGCACTGGGAACCGAACTCACGACCTTGCGCTTGCCAGGCAGGTGCTTTGCCGCTGAGCTAAATCCCCAGCCCCTGACATTCTTTGTTATCTATAATTTGCTGCAGCTATTTACCCAATGGGATATTTGTTCAGACATTCTAAAATTTCAAACAGTTGATCCATTTTGGAGATTTTTAAAAAAAATCTTTTAAAAAAAGATTTAGATTTATTTTAATTTTTTGTTTTCCAGATATGTTTTCTTTTGTCTGTTTTCCTACTGCATATACCTGTGTTTATTTAAAATTGTCTATTAGGGGCTGGAGGTTTAGGTCAGTGGCACAGCACCTGCATGGCAAGCGCAAGGTTGTGAGTTCAATTCCTGGCACCGGAAAAAAAAAAACCAAAAACAAAAAAGAAACTAAAATTGTCTATTGAATGTCTTTAATGTATATTTTAATTGACAAACAATTAACTCAATTTGGTTTTAATTTATAATATATTTTAATAAGAAGAATACTATTTTAAGCCTTTGTAATGTTTTCTATGTTACCGTGTATATTTAAAGGATGCAAATGTTATCATGTATATTTAAAGGATGCAAATTGATCTTGGGTAAAATAAAAATAGGGTGAAACAACAACTGCCATGCAGTAAATGAACACAGCCATTGTCTCTTTACTTTGCTTTTTGTTGTTTTAATAAGAGGATGTAACACTTATTCTCTTAGTGAATTTTCTATATACATTAAAATATTATTATTCCTCTCATGCTATATGTTAGATACTTACATTTACTCACCTGATATAACTCATTATTGTTATTTCACATCAAGTTTATTTTATATTTAAAAATTCTATTAGCTTTTGATTAGAATTAAGTCAAATTATAAACTGTTTTGGTAAAACTGAACACTTAATCATTTGAATCAGTAACATTATGTGTTCACCAATAAAAAAGGTTTTCTAATTCTATGTACAGTTGTCAAATGTTTTGATAATGTTCAAAGTATTTTTATTCTTCCTTGTTTGTTATTATATCTGCTAAGAGGTCGTGTATACAGAAAAGTCAGGAATATATATGTAAATCTATTTTGTAGTCCATCTTGTTAGTACTACAGATTATAAATTGTAAACAGTTTGTCAGTTGCTTCTAGTGAATAGTGAAAACACCGGACAGATAATGAAGTCTCATTCTTCTCAGTTGATGCCTCTTATTTCTTTAAGACTCTTGTAAATGTTGTTATCAATAGATAAATATCCTGCTTTCTAATCAAAGTAGCTCAGGAGTATTACAGCCATAGGAAAAACTTGATATTTTATATTATTGGTTATGAAAAATTTAAATTTGTGACTTTAGGGGTAGATGTTGTATTAAATAGTTTTATTCTTTAGAACTCTCAAACAGAACAGAACAAAACAAACAAACAAAAAGATCTCTCATGTTTTGTGAAATTATCCAAACAGAATTAAAAATTATTTAGGCCTTCTGGTTCTTATTTATGACAGGTTAAATTATACTATTGGATTAATCACCATATTTTCCTAATAAACTGAAAGCTACTGACATGCAAATAAGGCTTTACAGGATTTGACATCTATCTAGAATGTCCCTGATGAAGAACAGTAAAGTACACATTAGTAGAGTCTTATTATCACATACTGTAATTAAAATATCTTCAAAATAACAGGAGGTTGAAATAATACCCGAGGAAAAGATTATTTCTTCTGATATGTTGATTTATTCAAAGTGGCTATTTAATAACTTACAATGAGAACATAAATTTCAAAAGCATACTTTTAAAGAATAAAATACTTATCATGTAAAATAATTATGTAACCTACCGTAATTATCATTTTATCTTTCTAGCTCATGGGACATTCAGAATGGGACCACAAGCGTGGGCCTCGAGGGTCACAGGTAAGTTTGTTTTCCTTTCCTTTTTCACATTTTCTTTCTTAATGCTTGGAGCCATAGGTTTTCTTTTTTTTGTTGTTTTTTTGTTGTTTTGTTTTTTGTTTTTTGTTTTTTTCCGGTACCAGGAATCGAACTCACGACCTTGAGCTTGCCAGGCAGACCCTGTGCTGCTGAGCTAAATCCCCAGCCCCGAGCCATAGGTTTTCTAAAACTTGAGAAATAATAATAAGAGGAAGGAAATGACAAAATAATCATGCCATTTGTTTTTATTTAAGTTAGCTGTGATTAAAATCTAGATTTCAAACCCTAAAGGCGATGCCAGTATATTCTTAGGAACTTCCTGGTATTCCAGATCTCTTGTGTTTATATGAATGTAGATTTTGTATTCATCTTATTACTGCAGAATGCATTTTGATCAGCAACACACTCTTGATTTTCTTTACTTCCTTTGATAAGTTTTCCATGTACTTTTTCCGTTCTATCTTCCTACTTTTGGTTAAATATTTTGAAATATAATCAGGGTATAAACCAAACTAATTAGCTTTCTCTAAATTAGCTGTCTTCATCTACGGGAAGTAGAAAGATGAAAGGACTTATTACTTTTGAAAAGAAACAAATTCTAAACCTTTCTATATTACCAGACTGTTTTCATTGTCTTGCTTTATGTCTTAGGCAAGGAGAAAAGCTTCCATGACGCATTTATGCTTTTTAATGACCTAATTAGACAATGTGGATTTGTTTTGCTTTCATAATTACTTTGCCTGACAGGATAAAGGCTGAATTTTACAGTAAGCAAATGTTGAGTCCCGCTAGTGTATTTTTGTAAAGAAATATAAAAGTAATTTTTCTCATAGCCTGTGTTTACCTGACTATAAACATGCCAAACAAAAATTAAGTGGATGGAACTTTTTACCTCTACTGTTCACATTTTGCATTTACCTTAAAAAAGTACAATGGAAAGAAAAAAAAAATGACTATATACTTTAGTGAATGTAAGTTTATTGCAAACAGTAAGTTTGTCAAAGGTATGTTTCACAAACTGCATGCACCTCTGTTGTTATGTTTGTGTGGATAAATTCCTTAATTTAAGTCTCTGGAAAAGTTAAACAAAGTCACTCAATTGTTTTTCATTTTGTCCATTATCAATTTGATTGGTAGCTAGTTAAGACTGTCTAAAAGGCTGGGCGTGGTGTGCATGCTTGTAATTCTAGCACTCAGGAGGCTGAGGCAGGAGAATAGTTGGCGAGTTTGAGAACAGCCTGAGCTACAAAGTGAGCTCCAGGCCAGCCTGAACTGCATAGGGAGACACTGTCTCAAAAAGACAACAAACAAACAAACAAACAAAAAAACAAAGAAGAAAACAAAAAGCTGTCTAAAAGAACATATGCTTTGCTTTCTTGCCTTTACTGTCACATTCCCTACGTCATTTTCCCTAATAGCTCCCCCTCTGTACAGATCTATAATATCTTAATTCAGAACTTGCTGAAAGATTCGTCATGAAGTAGCCTTATGATTCTAAAGCGGTAAAGAAAAGCACACGTAAGGAAGTCCTTGGTTTCTGATTATTGTCACCAAAGCTGTTTTGATATTTGAAACAGCCAAGCACCTTGTTGAGGACATGTCCACTCAAAGTAATGTACAATAATATATTAAAATCATTGCTTAAAATACGATTACTCCCCATATGATGTTTTCATGTAACATCTTCAAATTGGGGTTGGTCACTCTGTCTTATAAATGAAAAAAAATCTCATAAAAGTTTGATTTTTGGGGGGATGGTACTGGGGGTTGAACCCAAAGCCTTTGCACTGTGCTATATCCACAGCTCTTTTTAATTTTTTAAATTTTGAGTCGGGTTTTTGCTAAATGATTATGTTGCCCCAGATGGACTCAAAGCTGTAGTCCTCCTGCCTCAGTTTCCCAGAATGCTGAGATTACACATGTGTGCCACCATGTCTGGCTATAAGTTTGATTGTTTGACTTAACATTAAATACCCCTGTCACTTGTTTAAAACCCTGTACCATTTTTAATGTCCTTGCTTTTTTTTTTTTAATGTCCTTGCTTTTTTTTTTGTTTGTATTTTGCTATTGTTCTTTTTTTTTTTTTTTGGCAGTTTTCTTTAAGACAAAAATTTCAAAAAAAATGAAAACCCCCAATGGAAATTTTAAATATTCTAAATGTCATACATAACTAGAGAAATTTACAAGTACACATAAAAATATATTTGCTGAAGTTTGCTTGCATTGGAAAGTCTGAGGTAGCTGTGAAAAGCTAAGGCATTAGAAAATGCTGGCATGCGCTATCATTATGAGCATCTAGAACAATGATGACAAATCTTGTGGGGACAAGTGCCCAAGCCACAACCCAAAACTCACTTGTTTATCACAAGGTGCCAACATCAAGCTTTTAGCTTATATAAAAAACTTTATACCTTAACATGTTTTGTCTTAAAAGAAAAATAGCACATACACCGTAGGTTCCCCACTACTAATCTAGGACCTTGTTGGTTCTCCCGCATTACGGAATAACTAATCTGTGTGTACTACACAGTCGTCCCATTTTGATCCTTCAAGTTGGATTAAAATGTCAAGGTAGGAAAGCAAAAATGCACACATCAAAACTAAAAATGTGAGTCTTTGGAAATTTAAGATAAGTTAAGCGTGCAGAACTCTTTATGGTTCCTTCACCAGTCTCATCTTATCTTTTTTTCTTTTTATAATATGCTTAAAGCCTTTCAGAAAGAATTTCAGAGACCCTGCATTTGAACACCTACCTCTTGAATTTTACCTGTGCCCCAAGGCCTTGCTTCAGTCCTATCTCAGTTGACTTTTAATTAGGATGAGTTTTGAAAGTCTTACAATGTGTATAGCATCGTTGTGGGTCTAAATTGGAAGAAAAAGTTAATGACAAAGTTATCGCTTTCCAGGTGCTCACAATTATAGTTTTAAAAAGAGCAATACTTTTGAATATAAGTACAGTATAGTTCACATGTCAGGCAGCCCCATAGATGCACAAACCAAGTATGCTGGGATTTAGGGGAAAGGAAGGAGTTCTTTCTCTCCAGTAGAACTAGGAAATACTATACATGACGTGCTCAGAAATGAGCCTGCAAGGATGTGCAGAGTAGAAGAAGTGAATGAAAGTGCAAAACTCTGAACTGGGGCATTTTTGGAGTGTGTGAATTTTCTCTATAAATTCCTTTTAAAGTTGTCTTCAAGGGGGACTGGTATAGACACTACTGTGAAGGGATGATCTGAGAAAGCCCTGCAGCCTGAAGAAGATACTGCAAGAGGAAGAAGTACGGATGTGTGTGTGTGTGTGTGTGTGTGTGTGTGTGTGTGTGAAGATTTGAAACTGAACAGTGGAAGAATTAGTGCCCTTGCCCCAGACCACTTTCACCTCATTATTAGCAATGTGAATTGAGAGGTGAGGAGGACAGGTGCAAAGAGTGGTTCCTGACATACTGGAGGGCTCATCTTCATGCCCTGTAGCCAGAGTAATGGGGAAGGTGTCAGTTTTGTAATGCTAATCATATAGATGACAATTTAACTACACCAGGAAACACAGAGAGAAGAAAGGTGGACTCCTGGGGAAACTCCCTGTGGGGGCCGAGAGGGGGCTGAGGAGGGAGCTGTTGTGCAAAGACAGGGTCTCACTAGAGACCAACGGAGGAGCCATGCTTCCAAATCACAGGAAGGGAATTATCCGGCTACACCAAGGAAAGGGCTGAGAACACAGACTCAAATAAATGTAAACACCCAGAGGATCAATGGTTAGGACACTGGTAAACTGTAGCCTTCATAAAGAAGTAATGGTGGAAAACAGAATGCAAGTATGAACAAAGTACTGTGAAATATTAGAGAGGTTTCTGGGAGGAGCTTTGTTTTATTTTTTAAGGAAAATATTTTATTGGTACATTTACAGTACGCAATGATTACATCCCTTGTGGGGAGTTGGTACATATACATGGCACATCTTTCTTTTTTTTAATCCCCCAACCTCCTTGCCTTAGTCCTCTTCCCTTATGAAAAAAGGTCTATCTCCTTACTTTCTATTGTCTTTATTTTTCTCTACAATTTATTTATTTATTTTGATGGTTTTTCATAGAAGAGACATCATGGATGTTTAAACTTGTGTGTCAGATTGGAGCCAGGCAGGGTGGTGTCTCCCTGCAATCCCTGCACTGAGGCAGTTGGATCCTTGTGAGTTTGAGACTCACCTAGGCTACTCGATGAGTTCAAGAGGCTGATGACATAGTAAGCCCCCATCTTTAAAACAAATATATATAAAGGAAAGGTAAGATTGTAGAAAGAGGTGGCACAGAAGTGAAATTTAATAATTACAGGCAGACCAAAAAGGATAATATGAAAACAATATGTTGAAAATTCTCAACAGTGAGCTGCTGAGAAACTGGATCTAGAAAACAATGCAGTTCAGGCAAGGTCTGCACTACCCAAGTGATACCCCGGACTCCTGCCCGTTGTGTTTCCCTTGCGTACTGAATTCCTCACTTTCTCCATGCCACAGCTATGTGTACTACTTCAGAAAGGCAGGCTGTCTTCTCAAGTGAACTACTTACTGGATAAACATACCAGAAAATATCCGTGAAAGCCATTTGGAAAGTTAGTGGAGACATCATCTATTGCAAAATATCGCAAAATGAAAACACATACTGTGAATCTAATGACTTCAGTTTTCTTGATAGACATGGGGTGCCTAGATTTGGGAATGTGACACTGGGAAAGTTTGAATGGTAGAAAACACAGAAATTGATGTCATTTTAGATAGGTGAAAGGGAGCTGTCAGAGCATCAAAAAATACACTGTAGAAAACATAGGAGTGTCTCACTTATGTGTTAGCCTGGATGACAAATTGTAGCATAGTTTACTTTGACTAAAAGCACATGAATATATATCAGGTACTTTTTAGCCCTGGAGGAGTCAAACATAAACAAAACTACTTTTGCTTTCCTACAGTTGCCAAATAACGTCGGGCAACATATAGTTTCATCAAAAGTCAACCTCAATAATTATCAGAACCGAGCTGAGCTTTTCTTAGGTTTCTCTCTAGATGCCTAAAAAATAATGACCTTTCTCCAGTTTGTCTTCATCCTACAGAATTATAAAAGTATTATTAGAGAATGCAAGAAAGTGCACCTTTCACATTAAATGCCTGCTGTGTTGAAAAAGTACCTATCTTGTTCTAAGTACATTCCTCACTAAATTGCATTTGTCTCTTTAGACTCAGCAAGAATTTCATTCAGGTGGACATTCTTTATTCACAGTAATTCCCTGGCCTAAATTTTTAGCTCACTCACAGCTTTTTGGGTGAATTTTTCTTTCTGTTTTCTTCTTTTGAAGTACTTACTTGAGAAGTAGATTATTCACATACAGAAAAGGTGCTACATGATAAATAAACTTTCAGAACTATTTTATCTGGCATTATTCCCGGTAATACCCAATGAAGTTGGGGATGGTATTCTCAGATGGTAGTTTCTCTCTCTCTCTCTCTCTCTTTTTCTTTAAATACCTGAAGAAAAGTTTTCCAGTGGGAAGTTATGAGAAGCAATGGAAAACTGTTTTCCTTTGAAAAGCATTAAGACAGAGATTCCAGGGACCTATCTCTCAGTTGAGTGCACTTGTGGGAAAGATTAGTTAAGTTTGTGAATTTGTAAACTTCCTAGCATTTTAATATGCTGGGAACTAGCAGGCCTTTACATTTTAGTAAAGAGTTGCACCGTCTTTTGTCATTTAGTGTATTATTGATGTCTTTACTACCCAAGAGGCCTTATCTGCTAGACTTGAGACTTCTTTTTGAATAAACAACAGTTTTCATGATCCGTCTTTCTACATATAAAGAAATTTTGATTTATGTGTTTCTAAATTTTTGAAATCTTATACATACAATACAAAAAGATAGTGGAATTTACTGGTTTAAAAGTCATTAAGTGCCATGATCTGTCAATAAACTTAAAATTCATCTGTGCCCTATTTCATAGCACATGTGTAATTGTCCAGAAGTACTAGTGATGCTCATCTATAAAAATTCTAGAATAAGAACCAATTACTCAGATAAATTATCTTTTGTAGCTTCACTCTAAATCTCATGGGTGAAGTTTGATGGTAAATCACTGCAGTTTTGTTTTTCCCCAGGAGTGTGCATGTGTGTGTGTGTGTGTGTGTGTGTGTGTGTGTGTGTGTTGAACATAGGGTCTCAGTATATAACTCAGGCTGGCCTTGAATTCACTATGTAGTCCTGGCCTTGAACTCATAGCAATCTTTCTGCCTCGGCTTTCCCAGTGCTGGGATTACAGGTATGCACTACCATACCCAACTGGCACTTCACTTCTTTATCTACTTACATATTCAAGAGAATCGATCTTTTCTTGATAGTTACTGAAGATGGTAAATTAATCATTTACCTATTAATGTCTCATTTACTAACAGATCAATTATTTTCTGGGTTGAATAATTTGTTTTTGATAAGAGAATGTAGAGGAATGTAAGTGTCTTACCAATTTCTCTGGAATAATGCCATGTGAATTTATTAAAGTTAATCTCCATTAATACATTTTAGAAAGATGACCAGCCATATTACTCAGGAATTTACAGCAAGGGATTAACGTGAGCAGACTGTAAGCCATTTCCCATCTCTCCAATGCTCCTGTGTGCAGCCAGTCATGAGCAGTTTATGCCCTACATAGAGCGGGCTGCAGGGTTGCTTTTTCTACAAGCAGTGTGTCTTCCACTTGCATTTCATTCTCCTTGTACATTTTTCCATATATTAACCTAACAACTGTTAGTATGAGTTTAGAAATTGTTCCAGTAATTTAGTAATTGTTCCAGTTTAGTAATTGCTCCTTTTTTTTTTGGCATTTCTCTAAGGAAGATTGTTTTTAAGAGTTTTTTGTTCTGTTATGAAATTTGTTTCAATTTTTCTTAAATGGACAGAGACCACACAACAAATACTTGCCTGAACACCACACATGGTAGGGGTGCCCTTAGCATCTCATTTAGTGTAATAGAAGGAGCCTAAGTAGAATATCTACCCTGTCCACTAAATGTTCCTCTAGTTATTTTAAAGTTTATTCTTTCCTCAGATGTACACAGTGGGCACTAGTTTTTTCATGTTTTCACCACTTTATAAAATAACTTTTATCTAATTCCAGCTTCATGTTACATCTTCTGATCACCTTCTTAATGTGGTGGTCTAAGAAAACAGTGTTAAGAGAATGCCCACATATTTATATTTGTCTTTGCCCTCAGAAAAGGGAAAACTGTGTTTCCCTTTACCAGGTAAACCTACTGGTTTCAGGTCTCTAGCATCCCTACTCTTTACCAATGAGATGCTAATTTAGACAATGGAAAATGTCTCTGGACATAATCAGATGTTATCCGGGAGGCAAATTTGCTTCTGCTTGAGAATTACTGAGATTATAGCATAAACTCCTCAACCTGCATGTAGATAATAGCAAATAAGTATTTACTGATAATTTTTGACCCTTCATATAGGAAAATAGGAAGGTATCTCTTCAAGCATTTATGCTTCTGTGCTTTCCTGTCCCATCCATAAGTCTATCAGACAACAATTTTAAAGGGCACATGATTTCACTGTGAGGCAACTTTCTCATGGTGGAATCGTGTCCTAGTAACCTGGGGGAAAGGCTCTGTTCCCACACTCACGCGTTCAAGTGATTCACAGGCACAACTGGGGAGAGAATGTGGCTCTGCTGAAGCAGTGATTGCATGGAATGTGTGTTTTTGGTAAACTGATGGATAAGCTTGACAAAACCACTCTATACTCAAAGCTCTGTTCTCTTTAAAAGGGTATTGATGAATGGGAATAAAACAAGTCCACAGAAGTAGAAGGGGAAATTGCCGCTGGCATGTCCGCTTTAGTTTCTCCCCTGTTTATAGATTACTAGGCACGTTGTTTAGTACTTATTGAGTGACCTGCTTATCTTGAGGCCTGTGGACATCATTCACATGACACGTGCAGTGCCTTTTGCTTGTTTGGCTAAATCACAACTTTGTGGTACCTTATGTGGAAACAAAGCAATAAAAGAAGCAGCCACTGCTAATAGGTGTTTATCTGCAGGAGCTGTGAAAAGTTTAAGGAGTAGTTAAATTTACTACATGCACAAAAGCAATAATACCTAAGACTTTTCTGACTACTTTCAAAGCTTCAGTTTTCATTACATTCTTTTTGATCCAAAATATCTTGATGCAAACAATGGGAAAATGAATTAATTAGTGTAAGTTCCTATTAAGCAAATATACACATTGGGAGAGTCACTTTGTAACTGTAAAGATTTGCCTCTCACTTGTTAGAACAACAGAAGAAAACTATGACTTCAGAGTACTCAGTTTTACCTTATTTTATCTTTATATTGCATCCCAGTATCTGACAAAGGAAAATAATTTTTTGCATGTGCTGGGTATGCAATCTCTAGCATACAGAAAGATCTTGTTTTAAAAAGACCAAGATACTAATTTTTAGTACTTGCTTGTACATTTTTTACAAATTTTAGGGGAATGAATGTTTGTAATTTCTTATTAATGTATAGCCACATTATATGCATAAATATTTGTTATAGTATTGAAATTTTATGCATGGTACAGGAGTATTTCTCTTCCTCACTAAATAAAAGATTGTTCAAGCATTTGCCACATAACTTTATATTTTCATCAAGCATGCTTTATTTTCAAAATTTTACATTGGAAGGGGTAAATACTTTCTTGTATTTCTGTTCTCACTATTAAAAATGGTAGTCCCACTTTGTTTTAAGTGCAGATATCATGTAAACATAAGTAAATCTTAGGAACAAGAGCTAATAGTTACAATTAAACCCTAGAGATAGTAATATTAAAGATAGTAATGAGCTCAAAATTTTCCTCAAAGTTACAAGAATGAAGCTTTCTGTCAGATGTGATTTTCCAGATTATAGGTTTTTGTTGCTGCTTTCATGTGTGTGTGTGTGTGTGTGTGTGTGTGTGTGTGTGTGTGTACATGTGGGCACACGCAGGCGAGTACATTACACAGGAAACAGTTCCTGGAAAACTCTGTTAAAGTTTGTTATTGGAAATCTGGAGGTTATCAAACTTGAATCAAAGTAATTTGCAAGCTGAATTCTGCAGGCCGATGGTTAAGTACTTCTAGGGAGCAGTTTGCACTTGGATCTCTGAGATTATTTCCATTTTAGAATCTTGTAACCAAGTTCTTTTCAAAGCGTTTTAACCCTGAGTTTAGAGAAAGTTGTTTATATAATGGCAGTGATACATGCTTAAGTGAGAAATCTAAAAGCAAAAAAAAAAAAAAAGTTAGAAAAATACACTCAGAAGGTTGTCAGTGAGGCAAACAGATGTACTAGAAGTTTCAAAAAGAAACTAACATGATGAGTCAGGAAGACGAAGTACAAACACATGGTAAAGGGCTAATTTCCAGAGGACTGGGAACAGAGAAAAGAAAAGGAATTGTCTATCGGTGGTGTGGAAGAGACTGGAGGGAAAAGGACTGGTGAATCTAAGAAAGGCCATCTTGGGAAACGAAGTAAGAACACAGCCCTTGCAACCATGCTTGGAAATTTGGATGCATGCACAAAAGCCTTTTGAATCTGAGATTAAGTTTTAGGGTTTGGCATATCTGAAACCCTTTTTTATCCATCCTGTGTCTAATAAGGCTCATTGTGACTTGGGTCCATACCTTGTTGATAGTTCTTTTCTGGTACCTCAAACATACAACCATGTGATTTATGTTCAGGGCTTTGTGTTCTTCTAAAACAATTCCAATCATATAAATGTGTGAAATCTAATGTAGGGTTGTTTATTTATTTATTTTTTTGACGTAAAAGTACATAGCATGATTTTAGATAAATGCTGCTAAATAGTGTTGTTCCAGAAGTCAGTCTTATTTTATACTGATTATGGCAGCATGTAATGAATTTTTTATTACATAGGTCTGAAGCAAATAAAAACACATTACAATTTATGAACTCAGACTTCACTCAAGTAAATTTTGCTGAACTGGTACTTCTTAAGGGAATCTGTTAATATATAATAAAATATAGCAACTCTCTACCATTTGGTGGAATTACTTCTAAAGCTAAATAATAGGGCCAAGAAGCCTTTTATTTATGCTACTCCTTGCTTAGGGTCTGCTCTGTTTCTAAAGCATAGAGGTAAGTTGAGGCTTCCTCCTTTTAACATCCATGACTCCATATTGCAGAATAGCGTTTTACAACTTTGCAGACGGGCTTGATAGGAAGAATTTGTCACAGTGACACTAAGGAGACGATGACATTTGTATACATTATCTTCTGTATAGGCGCGTGTGTTTGCGTTCTTAAAGCCTGTGTCTCCTTCTCCCCCACTTCACCGCATTCCTTTTTCTCTTATGTGGAATTTTTAAGGGCGGGAATGATCCCGTTTCATGCTGCTCTGGGAGCTGTAATTTAAATAAGGACTTTAATAGAAACTTCTGACACATGATGTTTTCACTATATTTTGCTATTTTCTTGGCTTAAAATCAATGGAACAAACTGAACTTGGCATTGCTATTTCTGTTCGAAAAAAAGAAAATATATAATTTTACCATTTCTTATGTTTTGGTCTTGGCACTGTAGCTCTTGTTTATGGAAAAAGACAGGAGAGGAAAAAGCATTATTTTAACTTCACATGATAAATAATCATACCAAACTGGAATTTCCTTAAAAAGCAGTATTCTTCCTTTTTATTGTAATGCAGATCACTACTAACATGGCACAAATATGAACCATGAAATTGTGTGCATATCTTCTTGAAAAGGTATTATAGGTGTAAATGCATCACTATGATTCCAGCTTAACTGTGACATTCCATTAGAATTCAGCCAGTTTCTGTATCTACTAATCAAGGAAAGAAACCCTTTGTTTGTTTATGGATGTTGCTTCTTCCTGATAAATTTGTTCAGCATAAAGGAGAAGCACTATGTTTTGCTTAAAAAAATGTCAGCTCACACTTATTTGTTAAACTCCTTTCAAAGTATTTTATGGACATTATTAGCTGATTTAAAATATTAACTATTTGACTCTGAAGTAAATTTCTATCAACTATTAATAAGAAAACAGAAATATAAATAATGCATATGACTTCCAAATGTTTCATACGCATTTTGTTCTTATTATTTTAGGCACTGTTTTCATGAAAATATTCATCAACACACATAGGACAGGAAGTAACCAATTTTCCTAGAATGAACAGTGCATTTATTATACATATTATACGCATAACTAGAAGTATATAAGAAGCGCCTCATTGCTACATTATATAGCAAATGCGTCAAGATTCCTCCCAATATGCAATATTTTTTTTCTTTTTTACTAAAAATTAAACTCAGGGCCTTGACCATGCTAGGCACAAGGTGTGCCATGGAGCAACACCTTCAGTCCATATCATGCAATAATTGAAACATACAGAAAGCTACAGGGCATTATGTACAAACCTCACACGTTAGCCACATGGATTTAATAAATATTATGTTGTTATCTTTTTTCACTTTAATTTATATCTAGAAACTTATTCAGAAATATTCTTTCTAAACTTCTTAGTACATAGATATTTTTCTCATTCATAGATAGTTGCATTAATTTCACCTAATGAGAATTTAGAGATTATGTAAAATATTAGCTTAGAAAGTATGGAAAAGAAATATAGAAATAGCATGGAATATGGGAAGATTAGTTGTATTCATTTTTCAAAGAAATAAGTACAATGGGTTGATTTTTATTTTCTAAGTTCATTGCATATATATGTATCTATCTGTATATATATATCACCTACTTTAATACAATCTCGAGAAAGCTAATATATGACAACTATTAAGAAATAGGCTACAGAAATGAATTACCTTAGATGCATAGTATAGTTAAATACATGCCTCATAATAAAATTAAATTGGTTTCTCTTTGACAATATTTAAAAATACAAGAATATTATATTATTAAGATTATTCATTTTAAGTATGCCAACTTTGTCACTTAAAAGGTTTTTTAAAATCATGTCTCAGAAAATCATCTTCGTACTGGTCACCAGATCCATTTCTCAAAATCAGCTTCACTTAAAGAAACTGTAAAATTGGAAAGATGTTCTTATTTTGTATTGCTACACTGCCTTCTGAAACTGTTACTTTCTGTATGTAAATAATCAATGAACATTTTAACAGCTTAAGATACAAAGGTGTTCTTTTCATTTTTATTTTAAAACTTTAATCATTTATGTGGGAGGTAGGGTTAAAATATTTATTAATCTCTTTCATAACCTTGTAAGGATTATTGTAGTTGTAAACACCATACAGTAGTTTTTGCAGAAGAAAAAATCACAAGACCAAGATTGTAAATTCTATTAAAGCATCATCCTCCTTAATATGTTTATCAGTGACTAATCCGGACCAAAGAATGTGCACATTTTGATGTTAAAAGCAAGACATGTAGTTAGCATGAAAATGAAAGAACGAGGATTTAAGAGTATTTCTCATGAAATGCCAGTTAAGACACTAAAGATTTGAGTAAAGAGAAGGAAATAGAAATTTGTGCTAAATAGAAATATACTAAAATTAAATTTGTACTAAATTTGTACTAAATAGAAATGTACTAAAATTAAACTTTTAGTATATTTCAGTGTGGAAAAGGTCTGCACAGTTGTTTAAAAGCAGTACAACCACTCTTGTTAATTTCCTATCCCCTTGTCTGAAATTCTGTATTGCTTGTGTTGTTTTTGTGTGATTTTGTAAATATCTATGTGTCTGTTCATGTTTTCATTCTTTTATCTTTAAAATAAAAACTAAATTAAATTAAAAATTAAAAAAAGCAGATGAGGAAACAAAAACTGAGGTTTAAAGATTTGGAATGACTTCAAGCCCCAAATTATATGGCTTTTCTAACAGCAAGGCACACCATTAAACAATAGTAGCTGTGGTGTATGGAGACAATTAATCCAAAGAATGTCTGCACTGTCTTCATGAAACTTACAATATTTCATTCAATTTTTAGTGCAAGATTTCAAAACTTAAAAAGCTTATGCATTCACACAGAGGATTAGCAAATCTAGAATTGATGTCCCAGAAGTCGATGTATTACTTATAGAAAAGACCCTATGATGAAAACAGGAGTAGTGGAAAACCTGCTCTCTCTCCAGTCAAAAGTGTTAGACTTCAGAAAGGAGATGAAATCTCATCTTTCCTTTCCTTTTCTTTTCTTTTCTTTTCTTTTCTTTTCTTTTCTTTTCTTTTCTTTTCTTTTCTTTTCCTTTCTTATCTTTTCTTTCTTTTCTTCTCTCCTTTTTTGTGTTGTTTTAAAATAGTACATGGAGAAATGGATAGAACATAAAGGGCAGTCAGATTTAGGGTGACTATGAAAAGATGTTTCTGGCCATTCAAACTGGTTTAGAAATAAAATCAAAAGAAAGTAAGAAGGTATAGCAGCTGTCTTGAGTGTGAGATAGATACATAGAAAAGTTTATTAGTGTAAATGAGTTACTTTGCAATGGGTGCATTTTCTTATTACTTCTGGACAGTGATGAACTCTCCAAAGTACAAAAATCTCAGTCTTCTAAGTGCCTGTGTACCTCAGTGTGCCTCAGAGAATAGTCATTTGCTTCTGTTCCCCACTTAATGGAATTTTGCAAACCTGGGCTCAGATCTAGGCTGTATTCTGCACAGAATAGGAATGTCAGTTCTCCTTGGGGAGCTTTTCTTTAAAGCAGTCATTTGTCTACACTGCCAGATCCATTCAGTCCCGCTGTGGAGCTCACCAGACATTTTGATTAACAAGGTTTTAGGAAGAGCAAGGAAATCCTTTTCTTTTCTATGATTCCCCTAACTCTTTCAGGAAGATATCAAGAAGTGAAATAGCTAGATTGAATGGAATTTCTATTCTTGGCTTTTTGGGACCAATCTCCACATTGATTTCTGTAGTGGTGGTCTTACTTTAAATTTCCACTGAAAGTGTGAAAGAGTCCCTCTTCCCCTCTAGCTTTGCCAGCATTTCTTATTATTTCATTTCTCGGTGACCGCCGTTCTTTCTGCAATAAGATCAAATCTCATTTTTGTTTGAATTTGCATTTCTCTAGTGGCCAGCGGTGTTGAGCTTTTAAAAATGTATTTATTGGCCATTTGCACATCTTCTAAGAAGTGCCTATTCATTTCACTTGCTCACATTTTCATTTCAAGAAATTTCTCAGCTGATGAGAAGTGTTTACATTACATCATTTAAAGATGATTCTATGGGCTGCAAGTGGATTTCCACACCAAGTTTCCCTTGTAGGACTTCTACCTGGAACCCTGTGGGTGGAGCTGAATGCCTTTCAACTCTGTGCTTGTTTGCCTATAAATTGTAGGAGCCAGTATTTTAGATTCATATTGGTCATTTATTTTTTAGTTTGGATGGAGGATAATGAGATTCACAAGTAATGAGGGGAAAAGAATGTGGAAGTGAATCTACTCAGAATGGAATTGAGGGAAAGGAAAATAACACTGAGGACTGATACATGCTTCTCCCTTTGCAACCTGTGGCGCAGAAGCAGTGATGTTTCCTAACTCTAAAGAAAACCACCCACAGTATAATCTACATGAATTATGTACCTCAGTGTTGTGTGGTATACAACACATATAGCTGCTTAGATGACCTTTTGAAGTTTTAGATCCACAAACACATGTACAACAGAAAAACAATTTGAAAACTTAACTTTGCTTGTATCACTCCAGTTATTCTCTGACTCCTAGCTTTCCTACTATCATCTTCCCTTCCTGTCCAAAATATGTCAAATTTCCTGTACTCTGGATGACATCATGCTCTTTCAGTCCTTCATGCCATTATGAGCAATAAACACATTTTCTCTGTCTGTAATAAATACATCTTTACCATTTTATTTGCTGAAACTTTTCTTCAACATATGTAAAACATTTTGAGTCCCAACTCATATTTAAGCTCTGATTGTGTACTTTGCACTCATCATGCAGAATCTCCCACTAGACATCAGCTTCCCACATCTAAGAACAGTTTGTCTGTGAAGTTCTTCTAGGGAATACTGCCCTGTTGGTCAAGAAATAGTCAGTGTATAAGTATATGGGCCAAACAGTGGGAAATTTAAGCACAGAGAACTTTGATTCAACCTGCTCCACAAGTTAGCCATGATAACCTGGCTTTAATTGGAGGGTAGTTAAACTCCCCTCTCTGTTTCTGAAAGCAGTTTTTAAAAATGAGAATCATTTTAATACAATCTTAAAATATTTCAATACTGATTTTACATGGTGATGGTATTTTCCAAGTTATAGAATAACTACTGGGTAAACGTCTGAGGAACCTTTTTGTTTTACAGTGATTTCCAACAAAGGTTCTATAAAAGGACAGCTGAAAAAGTTTAAGTGGCTATCCTACACCTCTAACCACATTGGAGCTTTCCACATTGGGTGGGTGTTGATTCATGAATTTCAAGTCCTCATGTTCTTTCTTTTCATGCATTTCAATGGTGAGGTTTTAAATTTGATCAGTAATTTCATATCACTTCCTCTAGCACAGGATAAAAGACTTAAAGTAAAATATTTAAGAATCTATCTTGAGTTACCCAAGGGAAAAATAAATCAACATTCATTGAATTTTTTTGCACCAGATACTGTGATGGGTATTTTATTTATAAGATTTATTCTAATCTACAAATTGAGTCCTGAAGGCAGATCATTTATTTATTTGGTTAAGGTCTTTGAGCAATTCCTGTTTGGGGGCACAATGCTGGTGACAAAGCAGATCCATGGAAAACAGAGCAGATGAGCTCTTAGCCCTCTCGCAGGTCACACTCTAGAATTTGAGATGCTATTGTCATGCTTTGCCAGTGAAGAGGCAGATTTGAGCAGCTTTTAGGTGTTAGCAAAGTCACAGAACTAGAAAGAAGTAAAATTGTTTTAATCCAAGTCTGACACCAAAGGCTGCACCTGTCTTTAGTTTGCTGGCTTCCTTCTCACCAACATATGTGTAAGATCTGAGTATCATGCAGACATCAAAGTTCTTTATCTGATAAGACCCAAAGTCAGTTTTTTATACTGATGATAATTACCATCTCTTAAACACATCTTCATGTAATTCTTTGCTGACCTTTAGTTTTAATTAGGAACATAAGACCTATGTTACATTAGAGATTATACATTTAGTATCTAACATTTAAATAACTGCAAGATCAATCTTTGAATAGTGGGTTCTCCAAACAGTCTTACATATGTGTAGGAGACAAACATTTCAGAACTGCTTTTCTGACAATGGGTGATTTCAGCCAACAGGAATATGCTACTGTGCTTCCTGCTGCCAATCAAGCCTTACAGAAATGAGATTTATTGTATCCAGTGTGTGAAGTAGCTCCCCTGCAGACCTGTGCTACTCTCTAGCCTTGCCTCTTTACCATATATACCTCTACATCATTAAGGAAGTTAGTTTATTGATGATGGAGTAAAAATCACCTCTGAATATGAACTTTGGAGAACCTCTAAAAGTGCTGTGTTTTCTAATTTAACTGGTAGCAGTCTACTGAGGTAATTTTACTGTATCTCATCTTCTTCAAGCTACACATCTGTAAAAGCAAAATTACAATTCAATTTTCCTGGATTTTCTTGAAACTACCTACTTTTAAACTCTGGCCCTGCAGAATTCCACATGAACTGAAATGCAAGATAGAGAGGTATACTCATGAGGACTGTGGTCTTTGAAGGAATAAAACCCCAACTCTACCAGTAAATGAACATCTAGCCTTTGGAAGTGATGGATTTCTCATCTGGAAAATGAGATACCTCTACTCTGCAGGTTTGTCCTCTAGATGCAATACCCTGTGAGGCATTACATTGGAAAGTCTGAGGAATAAGCACTCTCTTTTAAATACTTTTCAGTAGTACCATCGTTGGCATCGCTGTGTAATCTTTGCTGCCACTGCCACCAACATGACCTGCTGTACCTAGTCTTTATAAGTCATCTGCACTGAATGAGGAGTCCAGGCTTCCGCTCTGGTCTGTCCATGAGAACATGCACTAATCTTTCTTTGGGCAACAAACAATCAACTTACAAGTTCGTCTAAATATCCCCGACATCTCATTCAGTAGCATTTTCTTTCCATTTCACTTCTTTGATAAATGAGAGATGGCACCATAGCCAAGCTCCAGAATGGAAAAATCTTCCTTCTGAGTTTCTATAAATGTCATTTAACATATTATTTATTGAGTTATCTCTGATTGCATGAGCAAGATAAATTATTTGTCTGAATTAGAATGTCCGCTTCTTAAGCAATTTATGAAGATGAATATAATATCATCCTTGAAGTATTCCTTTGAAATTTGCAGGGGGAATACTCATTGTGATGTCCTTTAGTTTGGAAAACAAATTAAGACAAAGTCATCCATGCTAAAATTGAATTTACCTTTTGAATTGACAAGTTTTCTACTCTACATCAAGCAAGATGTTAATTTGAGTAAACTTTGAATCACTTGATATTTATTTCATTAGGTCTAATGTATTAGTTAAGAATAATCTACGAATTAATTATAATTAAGCAGTAAAGTTTTGATTAAAGGTAGGAAATAATAAAGTTCTGATTAAATAAATAATTACATAAAAACAAAATTAATGTTGAATGCATGACATCCTCACAAGTTGGTTTCATTATACATTTTGTATTAGCTGATAACCCAGCAACTTCAAAAATCTTCCTCTGTTGTCTACTGGTAATAATGTGACTTCACAGTTAGAGGGCATTTGGGAATTGAATATATTATGTAGTATTACATAATTTAATATATAACACATGTTATTCTCTCAGATTGCTTGGGATCATCTGCAGACTTAAATGTGAAAAAAAGCTAAAAAAATAGCTTCATTTTGGTTAGGTCTCAAGGTCCTGTTTAGTTCTACTTTAAATAAGTTTTCACTGAGAAGACTTTGATTTTCTATCTTTTGTAAGCCTAAAGTTTTTGTGTGACCTCACAAATGTGATCTCATTTCAAATTATTATTTGATAATTTCATATTAGTTTCTCATATATGTATATATATGATCAGTGAAGAGAAAGTGTTTTTTCTTTTGTAAAGATGTACAACTACACACACATATTTACAAAAAAGCTAAGTGAAATTAGGCCACCATATATTCACAAATCAAAGAATTTATACTTGGAAATTATTGGCATATCTCAATTTGTACTTTTATTATAATTACATGAACTAAATGTTGCTTTAATTTTAGTTTTATTTTTCTAAGTTTTCTAAGTGTGGATTTGGAATAAAATATCTTACCTTTGTGAAGCTAGGGATGTTAGAACAAGATCAGTCTCAAATACTAATTCAATCATAAGCATTATTTCATATGTTATAATTTCTATGTTAAAGCTACTGAATGTTAGATTAACAGGAAGCAGAGAGTAAAATCAGCTAAAATGAAGATGTGAACATCCTGGAATGAAGACAGTATTATATACAAACTAATTAAAAGCAGAGGGATGAGTAGTTTGGCAGGCGCATTAAGATATCTGGAAAACAGGAAATAAGGATTGCCTTAGTCTTACGTAATGTGAAAGGACTCAGTCCCCCACCAGCAATAAACAGAAAAGAGGAACTGACTCCTTCAGCATTAAGCAGTCATTTACCAGGGGAAATGAGATTAGACAGTCTTCATTTCAAATATGCTTAGTTTTTCTTTTAAATTTGCAAAAATGTAATTTGCCAAGTTGAGAACAATTTTCTTGTCAGTTACCTATAGGTATTTGTAAGAAGCGTATCACACATCCTTCCTTGACCACATGCACAGATTGGCTCTTTGATTTTCAAAAGCAATTTATCAAATTGTCAAAATTCAAGAATGGGAAACCTAGAAAGAAGGACCTGGAATTTTACAAAGGAATAAAAGAAAAGTTACATGGATAAAAATTGACATCATTGTTTAAAAAAGCACAGTTTCTCTTTTTTGTTTTTTTTTTTTTGAATTTCAGAGTTGCACATAAGTTTACAATTAGTTATTTATGAATGTTTATCCTTGGTCCATAACTACCAATTTTTTAAGTGTTCCTTCAGAATACATTCTTTGAATGTCTATTTTGTGTTATGTGTTGTAAATGCTCGAACAGTTAAGCTTCATGCTTGTGTACCTGAAAAAAATAAAGCTGCACAGCATTCATTCATGCAGTCTTTCATTCAGCACTGTGTCTCTTCCAGGGGCAGACACTGAGCTGTGCACTGGCAGATGGGAATACATAATCAGTCTGCCTTGGGCTTACTCTGATGGATGGAGCTTCTATCATGCAGTATGCTTGTTGTGGTATTGGCAGAGTTCTCTAAGAATGACAGGAGCAGATAAGAAGGATACAGAAATAAAGTAGTCAGGGAATGCCTGATAGACAGGAAGCCACACTTGAGTTGGCTCTTGAAAGTGATGAGGAGTTATCAAAGGGAAGGAGTTTGAAGGACTTTCTTGGCCAAGAAAAAGTATTTGTAGTAAAACCTGAGTGGCATCACAGTTGGGCAAAGATGCTTGGTCAGGTGTGCTGAGACTGGTGGAGATCACATTTTGAAGGACTTTGTATTTTAAAATGACATTTTCCTAAAGATTGCAAAGGACATAGGTTGGGAATTATCATAACTGGATGTTTGATTTAGAAAGATCATTGTGACACTTTCCTAAAGCTTTTAAAGGGCCTTGTTTGGAACTATCATAATTAGATGTATGATTTAGAAAGATAATCCTTACAGCAGCATAAATAGAAGATGAACTGATTGATGTTCTCCCCACCCCTACTACTGGGTTGAACCCAGAGCCAGAGGCTTGAAACCAGAGCCACATAGATGCTAAGAAATCACTCACACTAAGCCACATCCTTAGCCATTCGTCAGTACCTTTATAACTTACTCAGATAGCAACATTCAGGTGCCAGGTACATTGAAAGTAAGAGGCATGTGGCGGGAGACAAGCTACGAAACTATGATGGTGATATGGATAAATGCAAACAGAACCTAGTGTCATAAAGACTGAGAGCATAGTCATGTGTCCCTTCATCCACAACCCTCTCTCAGGTGCTCTCCATCAGGTACCTCTGTCCTCTGTTTTAATTTGTCTCTGTAAATGGGCTGAACTCATGTAGGCTTTGTTCACATCGGCTTCCCAATGTCTAGCAAAATAATTTTTATCAGTATTTTGACCAATTGCATATATGACATACATTATATGTAACATATTGTGTGTGTGTGTAGATGGAAGGTGTGAGGGAAAGAATGGTAAAGATATGTTCTTTTCTCATACAACCAGATAAGTCTGTGGTATAACCCATCACTGTAATAGCAAATGCAGGAGGAGCAGCAAATTTGGGTGAGATATGGACTTATTTTAGAGTCTGTAGTAATAGTTTTCCCTAAAGTTATCACCCCTCCAAGAGGCAAATTTATATATGATTGTGAATTTTGTAAGAAAGAGTTGGATATTCCTGATTTTTTAAGCAGATAAGGACACTTGAATACAGTGAGGGGAATAAGCAGGTGACACCCAGCTGTAGCCCCCAGCTGCGGCAGTGCAGTAACACTATACCAGAAGGACTTTAGAGGAGGAAATTTTACTGTGAACTGGAGCAAGGACTGTGCAGGTGACTCAGAAGCCACCCACACAAGGATACAGTGAAGAGTTTTCTAATTTTCAGGACCTAGTTAGAGCAGTTACCTGAGTAGGCCTGAAGCTGGAGAGCTTGAATATCCAGTGAATAGAGCATCCAAGGGCTCACAGTCCATGTGGCATAAGAGTGTTGAAACATGGTAGAATGATGGGGTTGGAAGGGACCACTGTGCCTGCCTCGTTTGGCCTGCTTATTAGTTGAGAATTCAGCTGGCATGCAATAAAGAGTCATCAAAGGATTTTAAACGAGGTGGGTATTCTACACTTACATCCACTCTCGTCCCCAGTATCAGTGAACTATGTATCATTTGATCAATGCATATTCAGTTGAACACATGCTCTTTTGTGTAGCTTAAAGAAAGCTGGAAATCATGAGATGAAAACTTAGATCTTAACTTACTTGGCCTTTAGGTAGCCATATAATCTTGAATCAGACAAATAACTCCCTTCTGTCCCAGCTGTGTTAATCTAAGGAATAATGAACTCAGGCTGGAATATCTCTAACATCCCTTCTTGCTTTAAAATTCTGTGGTTCTGTTATGTGGCAAAAAAATGAAATTCCACATATATTCTTGGAGTGAATGCAGAGCTTGTGAAAAGTGCTCATTCTCAGCATTGACTCCAGAGGACTAGGATTGGGGTGGGGCTGAAGGATTTATACTTTTAATGGTAGGTAATCTATGAATCTTTTTAAAAGTCACCTGTCTAGGAGAATCTGAATCTTAGGCATTTTACAGAAAATCATTTTAGTTCTTAAATCTACCAGTTACTCATTTTCACATCGGAAAGATTACATTTCCATACGGGGGAGATTTACATATGATTCTTCCTCGACTTTGCTTCTCTACTTTCATTATTGATGATGTTCTGATACAGGCATTTTAGTTTTACTTCATTACACTTTATTAATTCAAAAATTAATATAAGTACATTGTAAAGATGTCTTTAAGAGTAGTGAATAATAATGAAGAAAATTACTAGAAAGTAAATTTCCTTTCCAGTCCAGACATCTCGTTCTTCAGCTACCCTGAAACAATCCATGATAATGGTATCTTCTAGACTAAAGAATTAAGACTTTAATTCTTTAACTCCCTATGATAAACATAATCATTATATACTACAAGTATGTGCTAATTAAAAAATCTTTGTAGTTGTGTCATATGGCATAAAAATGGAATTTGACATATACTGTACTAGAAATATGCAACATTTTATTTAGCCAAAACTGGTAAAAAGCTCTTTGTATTTTTTTATAATTAAAAGAAATTTGTCAGAAAATGTAAAGACAATTGAAGCAATATGAAATATGTTTGAAAACCACAGTGAGTAGTTAAATTTCAGAAATTTGTTATAGTAAAAGACTTTGCAATAAATCACCATCAAAATGCTCTCCCTGACTTCAGACACATCTATCCTATCCTTGTAACCACATTCAAAAGCAGTTCTGGAAGTCCTCTTTCATGATTGTCTTTAGTTGAGCTATCTTATCTGCCTCTATTGCTGAATTGATTCAAAATGGTTACCTTTCATGGTCATTTTGGCTCTGTGAAAGAGCCAGAAGTTGCAAGGTGACAGATCCAGTGAATACGGTAGATGAAAACCATGATCATTTTTTTATGAGCTTGCTTTTTCGCTGGATGACACTCAACAGCAGCATTCACTAAATTTTTTATCACAGCTTATAAAAACACTCAATGAATGAGGACTCCTAGAACTGTTTCAGAAAGTGGCAAGAATGATGGGATAAGTGTGTTGTAAGGGAGGGGGAAATACTTAGGGGAGTTTATGGCAATGTGTATTTTACAGTAGGGATTGTTTTAAAATTTAAACATTCATACATTTCAATTACACCTCAGAGTTTTCAGAAGTTGAGAAGAAAGTACAGATGTCCATGTAATACAAACTAGTAAAAAGTGTAGCTTTTAAAAATTCACCAGAGTAGAGGTACAAGAATTCCACTCATCTTATTTCTTTCAGGGAAAAACTGAATAGCTTAGAGTTAATGGATTCGCAAAAAACTCTGAAAGATTATTTATGCATTAGGTTTCACTTCCTCCCTGGAAGTTTCACACTATTTTGAGGAACTTCAAGGCTAGAGTTAGTCTAATATGTTCCCCAAGGAAAGCTTCATAAATAAGCTATATTCCTTATGATCTTTACTTTTGACAAGAGGACAGTAATGGTCAGGATTGACTAGGTGGTTCTGTGGTATTAAGCAGACTCTGACTATTAAAATCATGAACTTTATTTCTTGCTCTGTTGTCATCAAGCTGTTATGCTTTGGCTGAGCCTCTGTTCTACGTTATCCTGACTCCGCGACCACGGTCATGGAGCAGCCATGTAAGGCAATGTTAATCACTAGCAATGGAAGGGGAAACTCTGCTTGTCCCAAGGTCGGCAATTAAGCACTACACTCTGGAAGTAGTGAATATCACTGCTCCCTCTCTCCCTTCCCACAACCTGCGGAATGGCAACACCAAACCTCAGAGGAGTCAGACAGCTACAATCCCTCCATGTGCCAGGAACGAAGCGAGCTCACAAATGTGTTGCAAACAACGTGAATAACCGCCTTGCCACTGTTTGGCTGATTCTCACCAGTATAAGAAAAATGCACTGACCTTGTCCACAGAAAGAACCACACAGTGCCATTCTGTCCCTGCTTACGTGCTGCATGGTAGTTTTCGCCATAGAAAGTACATTCACTTGGAAAAGCTATTGTAATAAAGCACCATAAGGTGGATAGTTTACACAATAAAAGTATTTTGTCTCACCGTTCTGGAGGCTGGAAGTTGATAGGTTTTTCCAGCGCAGAGAGAAATAAAACAGAATAAAATGCCTTTGTTGTGGGCACGGAGAAAGCCACAGGAAAGAGAAAAACGTGGCCTCTCCAGATCTTTGGTGGGGGTCCAAGGTTAAATAGCCCCAGGCTGGAGGTGGGGTTTAGGAGGCACACTGCCTGACATAGCAGACCAGGATTGGGTGGGAGCATGGGAAAAGGGAACAGGATATTACAAAAAGGGAAGTGGGAAGTTGTAATTTGACTCAGCAGAAGAGGGGTGGGGCTTAGCACATGGCCCTTAGTAGCTAGCGCCATATTGGCTGGATGCCATAGTGACTCAGCAAGAATTACAGCAGGGCAAGAAACCAATCAGAAGTCAAGAACAAGTGCTGTCCTGGCTCATTCTGAAGGTTGTGGCAGTTTATTCCGTGCTTCTGACATACCTGCCTTCTGGTGGCTTTCTGGCCATCTTTGATGCTCCTTGGCCTACAGAAGTATCACCCTGATCTCTCACTTGGTCTTCATGTGTCGTTTTCTGTCGGTGCCTAGGACACCAATCCCATTGGATGAGGGCCACCGTGGTGACCTGATTTTAACGTGATTACTTTTTCAACAGTCTGCCTCTAAATTGCATCATGCCCTGAGGTAGTGTGGGTTAAGAGCTCAATATCTGAATTTGGGAAGAGGGCAGCTACAACTCACTTAGATGGAGTGATATGTGATAATTAATCAGGTTTAGATGGGGCTCCCATTTATTTATTATTTATTTATTTATTTATTTTTTTGTTTGTTTGTTTTTCTCCGGTACCGGAACCGAACTCACGACCTTGCGCTTGCCAGGCAGGCACTTTTGCCGCTGAGCTAAATCCCCAGCCCCAATGGCTCCCATTTATATAGAGACCATTAAATGAAAAAGGCAGCCCACCCTCCCTTAATAGATACACATGTGTAAACACACACACACCCTTACTCACTGATGTTCAGGTGGAAAACAAGATTAGCATAATAAGCACCATTACTTAGCAAAGGGAAAAGGGGAGTCATGCAGTGTTATTAATCTGAAGCAATTACAAAATCTTACTGGGAAGCTGGCTTAAAGTTCTTTGTCTTGGGGTCAGACATATTTTGTATTAAAGTGTAATTTTGCTCACTGACAAAAATCTCCACCCATAGTTCTTGGGCCACAGGGTCCACCTCAGGGGTACTCTGTGCTCTTGTTTTCCTCTATGACCACTTTTAAAGTGGGCACCAGGAAGCATGCTCTTCTGGGGCCTCGGTGGCTTTGTTTACCTTCAGTGTTTTTTGTTCTGCTTTGCTTTGTGCTTTATTTTGTGTGCAGTACTAGGAATTGAATCTAGGGCCTTGCTACTGAGCTATATCTCCAGCCGTTTTTGTTTTGAGACAGAGTCTTCCTAAGTTGCCCAGGCAGGACTTGAACTTGAGAGCCTTCTGTCTCCTCCTTCCAAAGTGCTGGGATTAAAGGTATGTACCACCGTGCACACTGACCAATGGTTCCTTTGGTAATATAACCTTTTAAAAGGCACAGCTCCTTTTTTAATCGATTCCATACTGCTTTCTAAGTTAATTAATTGCACCTTGGCTTTGTTCTGAGTATTAGGCTTTAAATTTGCTGTTTATTTTCTCTTTAGACCTTATAATTCTTACTCCAGATTTAAATAACTTGAGGCTGTGAGGTGTTTTTTGGGAGAACCTGGCAGACTTCCCATGAAAGAAGTATCTTCGGTCACTTTTCCTTGATTTATTTGGGTCTATTGAGTACTGTAACCTTAATTTGATTTTATCTGAAGACATCTGTGTCCATTCCAAGATTCTATAATGGGTGTGATGGCCATATTCATAAATAATCCTCATCAAGAAAGAGCTGTAATCGGCATGTTTGGTTCAGTGTCCTCATTTTTTTCTACTGCCATTTAGAAATAAGAAGCATTTTCTTCCTCCCTGTTCTTGGCCTTCCTCTTCTTTTTTTCTTCACTTTGTAAAGGATCCAGTCTTTATGGACTCATTTGTCTCTTGTCAAATGCAGCTTACAGCACCTGGCTCATGATCTTCGCGTGCTGTTTTCCAGACTCTGTGAGAGCTGTAAGTTCTGTAGGTCCAGCACCCACCTGTCAAGATCCACAGTCAGCAGTGTTCCCCTGTGTTCTCCTCTGCACCGTGTGAATCACGGCCACTTGTTTGCAGGGGTGGATGGCAGGTTCTTCTGCCCTACTGTCAGCCTCCACCCTACTGCTTTGTAGATTAGGGACTTTTTACAGTACTGTTCCACTTCTGAGTGCCAGTTTGTGAATGCTTTCTTTCTTTTTTTAATTTTGGTTTTGTGGTGTTGGGTATTGAACCAACGTCCTGACACACGTTAAAGACACATTCTGAGGTGCATCCTCAGCCCTGCACGTCTTTCTTTCACGTATTCAGCAGTGTACACAATGATTCAGAGTCACATTTTAAGTACAGTTTTGTTAAAAATCATAGTAAGAGTTTAGACTCAGTCTAAAGTGCAGAGAGAATAACTGAAGAGTCAGGTAGAAATGAAACCAGAGGAGACCTTTTAATAGAAAGAGGAGACCTTTTAATAGAAAGAGGAGACCTTTTAATAGAAAGGTTGACCCAAAGTGATCCACGTGTCAAAGAAATGAAAGAATCTTTAAGAAATAACCTGCTATGTGGGATTAGAAGTCAGGCCATGCATAATTTAACAAAGTTTAATAAATATAAATATAAACAGTAA
This sequence comes from Chinchilla lanigera, assembly GCF_000276665.1. NCBI lineage: Eukaryota > Metazoa > Chordata > Mammalia > Rodentia > Chinchillidae > Chinchilla > Chinchilla lanigera. Next base: position 16,556,383 of record NW_004955413.1, read on the forward strand.
GCAATGAAAACTGTATAGTTGGCATTAGAGAAGTATCTGTTTAATCAAATTTAATTCATCTTGCCCATCATTTGCAGTTTGAGTGCTTAGCTCAAGTTGCTCATGTTGGAAACTTAATCTGCAATCTAATAGTGTTGAGAAGTGAGACCTTCAGGGGTGAATAGGCCTTGAGGGCTTTGTCCTGGTTGGTAGATGAGTGCGATTATCATAGCGGTGAGTTAGCTATGGAGGGAGTGAATTTCTTGATAAAAGGGTGAGTTTGGCTACCTTCCCTTTACTCTATCTTCTGTATGCTCTTTTGATAATTCCCCTTCTGCTGTGGATGAATGCAGGGCAAAGGGCCTTGCCAGACGCAGAACCCTCAAGCTTGGCTTTCCCTGTCTCCAGAACTGTATGAAATAATTTTGTGCTCCTTATTGGCCTGGGCATTCTGTTATAGCAGCATAACATGAACTTAAACAAGTCATATTTATTTATCTTATTATAAGGCATCCCTCGGTGGCTTTGATGGCAAGTTACATGTGTTACAATTTGGGGTGGGGATCATGAGGGAGGAGTAAAGAGATTCTGAGGAGTTTGGTAGGGTTCAAGACCATAACTCTGTTCACTAAAACTGAAAATTTGGATTAAAAACAATCTACACATAAAAATTAAAAGAGTTTATCAATAAAACGGTATTGCATTGACCATTCACTGGAAGTTGAAAAATCAATATAGGCTGATGTCTTCAGGGATAATTTCATGGAAGCTGATCAGTTTGAAGGATAAATAGAAGTTGATTGGGATGGGAGACAAGAAAAAGCCATTTCAAAATTCAACTCTCTGACCACACTTGTAATATTAAAAACTATTTGAAGGTCCCAAAGCATTTAATCAATTTAGTACTGTGATCAGAGCAATCAGTGAACTAGTGCGCATTTTGACAAGCAAGGGCCTCCTGATTCTTTCTGTTGCTCTTTCTATTGATTATGGTGCTATGCAAATTACTGCAAATTATACTTTGCTATTTACTCTTTTGTAACACTAAGAGCAGTAGTGTGTGTTAATAAGTCAGAAGAATAAATGCACAGCCTGGTATTAAAGTAATGCACCTCCATCCCCCTCCACATGGTCACATGTTGCTTTCCTAACAAACATGAAAATATGCAAGCATTTCCTAAAAATGACAGCTAATGGGATGAATTAACCTCTTGAATTTGGTTCTGGCATTTTCAAAAATACAGTAGCACACAAAGATAGTTTTAAATTTGGAATAATAAATGGAAAGAAGGATGGCATGCCCTCTTCTTGCTTTCAGAAGCAAATGGAGGGTTTCACTATCAAGAAAATTATAGCTTCTTGGATTGTTTAGTACTGAGATTTTCAAACAACCTTCCCTACAATGAACTAATTTGAGCTTGGGAAAAATAGCAGAAGATGGTTCACTACATTTCCTTTTAAGATTATGAAAAGCTCTTAGAGTGTTAGATTTAATCATTAGTACACAGCAAACTAGAAATAGTTTATCACCATGGCAAACATAAAATTTAGTTAAAATACCAGGTAAAATTTAATGCCCGTTATAGTCATCATTGTCCCAAATTATCAAACTTTTATGGCTTTGACGTAAAATTCTATTTTTTGTTTTTATTTTGATTTGTTTTGCTCTGGGGTCATCAAGTAACAAGTGACTATGTAATACAGGTACAGCTATGGTATAAAAAATTATATGGTATAAAAAAGTACATGCCTCATAGCTTAAAGCCCAGGGTCTAATTCCTACCCCAGCAATAACCATTTATCCCATGTAAAACTTGCTTACTCAATCATTTAAATACATCCATAAACATTGAAAACTGAGTAACACAACAAATCTTGCGGGTTTTCTCTCCGTTTGGAATTGAGCATGTAATACATACTTATGCACCTTTCTACAAGGAAAATTTATACAGAATTTTTAGATATAAGAATGTTAAAATCAGACACAGATTCACCAATAAGATTTTAAAGAGCTATTTTCAAAAACTAAGTCTAGCCAGGGATATAGCTCAGCAACATAAACACCTGCCTGGCAGCACAAAGTCCTGAGTTCGATTTCTGGTACAAAAAAAATAAATAAAAGAACTAAATCTGTATTCTAAAAAGGGAATATTTGGGTTGTTTAGTTTGGAGAATTGTTTTTTCATTTTCCAAAGTCTTAAGAAGTTTCTATTGCCTTGAATTCTTCTAGACACACATTTTACAAAAAGATACTTTCTTTCCAAAGTAAGGCCTGTGGAAATATCTTGTCATGATCAGCAACTTTAAAAATAGTTTTAAATGAAAATGATCTTGATGGATATTGTCATTTTATAAACACATTCTGAGTTGTTAATAATTATTAAATTATACTCAAATTTAAAAATACTCAAGAAAATCGTAATATTATAAATATATAACTAACCTTAGCATAGTTCATCACCTTTAACCCATGATATAAGTGTGTACCAGTATGAAACAGTATTTATTGCAGGTACACACTGATATTTACAGCAATGCATAAATATAGGTGTTTGTATAATTGTGATTGGTTTTGTGTACCTGTACATAGAAATATTTACTAAGATGTGATCTTTCACTGCACTCAAAAACAAGTACACTATGGTAGAATGAAATTCCTAGTAGAATAGAGAGGTGAAAAAACTAAAAAGAACTACATTTAAAATAATACTTTCTTATAGTCTTAACATGTGCAGGGAAAAAAGTGAATTTTCAAAATCATCAAAATTTAAGTACTCTGGTTGCCCTAGCTGAGGAAGTTTTGAATTCTGCAGAACAGTTCAGAAATGACAGACAGATTCCTCTCTTTTCCCTTTTCTCCATTTACTGAGAAGCTGCTTCTCTTTGTAACTTGTTCAAATGCTACCTGATCAAGCCCCTGCCCAGAATTCTGTTTGTTTTGCCTAGAACTCAGATTTTGAAATACTCTCCTTTATCCCTACTTTGTCTCATTCATAGCATTTTATTTAAACTAAGCTTTATTTTTAAATCATTTTAAATCCTCACAATTTCTATATCATCAACAAATAAATATTTCTAGTTTAAAAACCACAAAGTATAGGTGTATGGTTTTGCAATGATTTCTAGGCTGTTCCCAAGGAGTTCTTTATTTGTCCTCCTGTACTAGTGATTTTATTAGGAATGAGAGGATTGACAAAGATCTCTTTAAATTGAATTTCTGAAATAGGACAGTATACAAGTTAATGTTTAAGGCTACAGGCTATAGTATCAGAATGCCTGGGATCATACCCAGGGCCCGCCACTCACTGGATGTGGACCTTCAGCAAGTTACTTAAACTGTATGAGCTCATCTGTAAAATATAGATAATGCTAGTGACTTCTTCCCACTGTGATAAAAAGACTAAATCACATAATCTATAGGAAGTGCATCTGCTGGTCCCTGGCATAAGACAAGCACTCAATGTATGCTAATTTTTTTGCTATTCGTTTTGTCTGCTTTTTCTCCTATTGACTGACAATAATTAAGAAAATTCTATAGTTCCTACAAAAATAGACTCTCATTTTTATAGCCCACAAATAGTAGGAAAAAAAAAAACAACTGAGTGTAAGATTTATTAATTCCATTACAACGTAGAGCAAGAGAGCTACTTCATTTCTGCGAAGAACTATGAGATACTGAGCAAGGTTGACATTTAACAATAGAGTTGGAGCTGATTGGAGAAGGCAGCTCTTATTGTGGCTTCTAGAATTATCCAGTGGGTGTGGCCTGCAAGTGCTAGAAGAGATGATTGTGTCCTATGTGAATTCCTTGTTCCTTTCAGCAAAAGACAATCCACATGATTTTGCAAGTCCAGAAATGCATTTTTTTAAGAAAATCAAACAGAAATATTAACTCCTCCAAAAATTGCAAAAGAAGGGATAACAATTTATCAATTGTACTATATGAAAATTTTATCAGGAAGTTTATAATTTTGAATGAGACAAAATCTACAGAAGTATAGAACCTATACACATATGTATATTTTTTTCCCTCCCTCCTTTCTTTCTTTTCTCCTTTCCCTTATCTCAGTTGTTTCTTACCTTTGAGAAATTTCTTTCCCTTTCACGATATCTATTGTAACTTTCGGGTTTTATTTACTGTTTCAGGTTCTTACACTAGCGAGACAATAGTATGTATATACAAGAATAGCTGGGATAATTGTACTGCTGACGTCTCTTGGTTTATTGAAAGGAAGAGTTAATGCTTAAAATTTTTTGACCAATTTTGCGTGGTTATATCTGGTAATCTGTACAACTAATTTGAAAGCAACAATATGCAATATAACAACCACTGGTGAATATGTACCATCTCGTTTAGTGAAGCTCTGTACCATTTCTAATGTTTTTTTCATTATTTTTTATTCTCTTTAATGGCTTGAGCAATCTTGCATTCTTACATCTGGTACTATGAGCAACTTCACTGAAGATAATGATGTACAATATAACAATTGTGAGTTCCTATATCTTACTTTGAAATTCTGTATCATTTTTATTGTTTTTGTGTTGTTTTGCTTTTGTCTTCATTGCTGTTATTTTTAAATTTTTTTTCCCTTTCAAATAAAAAATATAGAATCTATACATGATAGAATTATATAAGCAGTTCCATGAGCTAGAAAGTAATGCATGGTAATACTCAAAATCCCAAATTGATCAATATAATTTGCAACATAAAGTCAGTAGGATATGAAAACCTCCACTTTCAGTCTCTTACACCTTTAGAATGTTTTCATGTACATATGATTTAACAGCATCCTTCCTCTACTATCAGAACCTAATTTTGACCTTGACACGATATTTACATGTTGCCTGTTCTTTGGTAGCAGCCTATATTCTTAACCTAATATAGAATGTCAGGCTCTTAATTAAAATACAGTTTGCCTTTTGGATCGATAAGTCTGTAGAATAAAGTCTATTGTTTCTTTCTTATATTACAGTCCTTAGGAATAACTCAACAAGGCATGGTTATCAATATGGGGTACTTTATGTCGGCTCAGATTCAGATGAGCTCCTTGACAAGGTAAAGGGTACTTTGTGGCATGGATCTGTCTTCAATGTGCCAGTCAGATTTTGAAAGTCTTTTTCTCTCCGTCTTAGTTTTTCATCTCTTTGCTTTCCTTCCTCTGAAACCGTGATAACAATTTTCTGGATAGTTTTAGAGTCTGTTCTTTGATTTCTCCATTTATTTAGAAAAAAACATTTTCCTGCAAAGGCAGTTATGATTAGGTATGGGACCCCGAGAGAACACTTTTACTCATATTGTTACATTTGATACTCTTTTGAAAATGGTAGGCCTTCTTGCTCATTATTAAAAGTTTAAAAATCCAAATCTCTGAATAGTATCTCAATGTCACTCTTGCTCCAGTTACCACACTGACATTTTCCTCTGCCTGATTGTCTCAGAGCCTACTGGATTTCCTATTTTCCATCCCTAAACCAGCATGTCCAGCTCATAAAAAACAGTAGTTACCAAGTGACAGGTGTTTTTGAAAAACCTGCTTAGTTTATATGTTCAGTGAAGACTGAACTCTAAATCAGCAGCTATTAATGACCTTTTGTTCTCAGCTGATGTCCTGGGCCTGAAGCACAGTTTAGGCTGAGCTTGGAGTTGGTATTTTCCAAATATACCTTGTTGAATTTTTGCTTTCTGGTCTAATGTATTTATTCTTGAAATTGTCAAGACTCACCCCATCTTCAACAATAGGTTATTTATTCCCTTGCCTTCTTCCCCTACTCTTCTCTCCTGTTTTAACCCAAACAACATAAGTTATTGAGCATCTTGTAAAGCTGAGCTACAGCAGACCTGCATTCCATTCTGTTCCTACCACTTACCAGCTGAGGAACCTTCAAAAGTCTGGTTTCTCATAATGAAATGATACTCATAGCTCCTGCTTCCCAGGGCTTCATTCATTAGCAAGTAGGGTGATGTGTGAACATGCGTAGCATGCTAGCAGTCATGCAGTGTTCATTCCGTAAATCCTAGCTATTTTCCATCAGCCGTAATAAGTGATCCTTTAAGTTCTTCTTTTTTTTCTCCTTTCTTACTTTGATGTTTTGGTTTTGACTTCTGTGCATGGCTCTTCCTTTCTTTTTCTTTCTTGTGCTTACCTTGGCTTTTTATTCTTTCTGTTCATTCACTTTTTTCACAGACATATATGGACCTCTTAACACCACCTAGGCATTAAGGGTACAAAGTGGACTAATATTATCTTACTGAATTGTATCCACACTTTCATGAGAAAACAGACATACATGAGCAAATGCAGAAATTAAAGTGAGCATATATGTGCCTGACATTTATAAAACAGAGCAAAACTGATCAGCAAAGGTCTCTTGGAGAAGAGACAGCTGGATGGAAACTTACCTAAAGCTTGGAAATAACCTGTATGTCTATCAAGAAATAAATGGATAACAAAAATGTGGTATTTATATGTAATGGAGTACTACTCTGCCATAAAGATGGATTTGAGTCATTTGTAGGAAAATAGAATTATAGGATGATATTCAAATGTATATTCTTTTACTGATTATTTTTAAAGGTGGGGTCTTTTTATTTAGTTCAGGAACTGGAACTCACTGTTAGCCTAAGCTGGTTTCAAACTCAAGATGCTCCTGCCTCAGCCTCCTGCCTCAGTGATAGGATTATAGGTGTGAACCACCATGACCGCCTCTAGTTGACTTTTAATAAGCCTATTTTCCTTTTAGTGGTACTTCTCATTTCCAGGAGCAATTTAGGTATTGTGAGTATTCAACTTCTCATTCATAAATTAAAAAACCACGGAGACAATAATATCCATGTGTCACTGTGCCATTTGATGCTGTCTACAAGTCCTAGGTGGAAATCTGTTTTAATTAGGATTTCTGCAAAGTATTTGTGTTTGATGGTATTTCTTCTACTGTTTCTTTGGTCAGAAGCACAAACATTCAATTGACCTGTTTGCTTTATGTTCGGTAATTTAAAAAAAAAATGTTTTTCATGGAGTATATCTAAGGCAAAATGCAACTATCACATGTCTTCAGCACTGTAAAAACAAATCCATTCTGCTAAGCTTCTAGTGAGCTGTTGGAAGAAGCGAGCATGATGTGGCAGTCATTATGCCAGTATGTGCAACCTAGGGCTGCAGACTAGTTTAGGTGCAGCACTGGGTATTATGTTGGTCAGAGAGAGAGTGCCGTGGGTCAGAAGTTGATCATTTCTTTAACTCTTCTCCTCACATAATCTGCCTACCTCGAGTCCTAATATACACATAGAAAGGCTTTTTAATTTCTTCTTCATGCGCTGACCTACACAACCTCTAACTGGAATTTGGAGGGCTGGGACCAAACACTGCAATGGTTCAGATGCTAAAGCTCCTTCTTAAAATGGGGGAGAGAAGAAGTAGGGAAAATTCTTTTAAAAGCCTCCTTCGCTCCGTCCGTGTCCATAACTGAAAGCCCAGCTCTTTGCCAGGGCAGAGGTGCGAGCAGAGTTGAGGGTGGAAGGGAAGGCTGAGGGAGGCAGAAGGGGCAGTTGTTTTTCTGTGCCTGCTGACGTCAACTGAATTGCCAGATGGCATTTGAATGCTTTGCAAAAAGACAGGAGCCTTTTATTACAGCTGTCACATGGGATTTCGTGCATTAGCATTCCCAGAAGTGGTCGAAAGCTTTCCTAACTGCGGGAGTAACAAGGGCTTGGTACCTTCCCAGCCCCAGGGGGCCTTTTGTGGGATGCTGTTACCTTAAGTGGCTCTGATAAGGGACACATGCTCAGAGCATGGCATGGCTCACTGTCAGCCTCAGAGGACAAGCACTACTCAGCTTCAATTAGGACTCTAATGTGATCATTCAAGAAGCAGATTTTCTCCAGATGATCTTGTGTGGATCCTGACAGCTTCTTAGAAACACAGTAGCACCTGAAGGTCTGCAGTGGCCCTGCTGGGCTTTAGGATGAAAAGCATGCTTTCTGTGCATTGATCCCAGCGCTGAAAAACACTCCATGTGGGTAGCCTGAGCGTCCTGTGCTTCCCTCTTCTGCCCTTGCAATGTGGCCATTCTGGTCATTCCTGCATCACTTTTAGAAACTAATCATAAATGGACCTTTTAGAAAATCTGGGGATCCAAGGGTCTCGATGTACACTTCAGGCTGGACTTAAGCTTACTTTGTAGCCCAGGCTGGTCTCAAACTCACAAAGATCCTCCTGCCTCAGCCTCCCAAGTGCTGGGATTACAGGGGTGCACTATCATGCCCAGAGTTTCTTTATTTTCATGCAAGAATTTGTCAAGCTTTTAATTCATTTGGCTATCAAAAATACTTTGTTATATCACACCTATTTTGGGGGACAGCTGAGTGGATGTATTGATTTTTAGAGCCAATTTGAAATGGGTGAAAAATATGCATATCCCCCAAATTTTTATAACTCATATTTTTTCTTCTTGGTAAATAGTTTGATAAATTAAGGTTGACCTGAGCTGTGTTACCCAGGGTTTTTTCTTGATCTTATCTGAAGTCAGTGATAGGATACATGTCACAGGTAGACATTTTGATGGCAATAATTCTGTGTGTTTTGGTGAAATAAGACATATCAAGTATGCCAATAGCACTGTAGTATGGAGATTGGAAAGACTTAAAAATCTTATATATGTCAGTTATTTTCAATCATATGCCTACACCAGCAGCCATAAGACTGTACTTACAGTAGTGAAAAGTCCTATACCAATTGCCAGTGACAACCCACTGCATGCATGTTAAAGCATGCATGCACTGAGTTGAGTGAAGGGCACACTTAGAGAAATTTCTCAAGTGCCCTGCTTTGTACATAAAACAAATATGATCTTTCCTACCATGCCTTCTCTGGGTGTGCCCAAGGTTGGTCAAGGAATGGTTTCCAAATGTATACAGTAAGAGCACAATTGCTAGAATGTACACCTCATTCTCATCGTATTTTCTGATTCTGCTTGAGGAGTTAGGAATACACTATTTAGGAGATAAAAAGGATACACTATTTAGGAGATAAAAAAGGAAGGGGATACAAATTTAAAAGACATACTCTCACCCCTGGAAGTGCAGTGTGTTATTCAAACTGAATGGAGATTAGAAATGTATTCCTGAATATTTCATCTGGGACATACTTGTGCCTAAATGTCAAGGACATTCAGATCATGGTAGGCCTGTGACACGTGTTCCATGATTTTCCAGAATAGGCCTTAGGTAACTGATAGTCATAACAGCAGTGTCCTACTTTGGGTGTCCCAGCTCCCTGTCCCCTTTCAAAGTACAGAGCACTTGTACCAGGCATAAGTGTTGCCATTGTTGATATTATAATGGCAAATATTCCTATTCATTTCTCTAGCATGTTAAGATTTGCCTGAACATTATTGGAATTAAAACAATGTGTACCTGATGTAATTCCAGGTGACAGTCCTTTTGGACACACAAAGCTTTTACAAAAAGTCATAAAATAGTAAAACCTATGTGATATTTCTCATCTATAGAAAAATAATGTTGGGTTCATTCATTTCCCTTCATTATGAAAATAGGTTTTCGATTGCACAATGCTAAGGTATGTTGCAAACATTTATTGCAAACATAAAATTGGGCAGTGCTACACCTCAAATATAGAATGAAGCTAATTATATCACTTTGGTAAGAAATGTGACAAAGAATTGAATAATCAATTGTCAAGCTGCCTTAGAGCCCAACTGCCGCCTGATCTTAATACCACGGTTCAATCGGCAGTTGGTGTACTGTTGTTTAGGGTCCAGTCTTTTAGTGCCGATTCCATGATCAAAATCCAATTCTACTTTACAAGGAAGTAACCACAGCAGCAGGTCATGCTGACCCACAGGTACAACCTCCTCATGCCAAGGCAAATTGCCAAGACATGCACCGTGAGGGGTTGGAGGAAGCTGTGCAGGTGGGCTGTTATGTTCTGAGCCGTCACGTACCTATTTGAGGCTGAAACAGGTGTGAATTTTTCTTCAGACTCAAAGAGCTATATTCCAGCTCAGTATGGTAGCTCATGCCTATTACCCAGCTGCTTCAGGATCTGACACATGAGGACTGCAAGTTCAAGGCTAGCCTGGGCAACTTGACAAGAACTCTGTCTTAAAATTTAAAAAAAAAAAAATAGTCATAGAACATAGTTAACTGGTAGAGTGCTTGCCTAGCACATGAAAGACCCTGGATTCAATCTCCACAAAACAAAGAAAAAACACTAAGTTTACCCAGAGAATTGAAGGTTTGAGGACTTAGGCATTTTAACTTATCTCATGAGAGGCTGACTGATAAATCAGTCAGTGCACTCCTTTTTCCTGAGAAATGCTATTGCCAAACAGGTTTTAATACAAATTGCTAGATGTCCAGTGTTTTGCTTTGGAGTAGGAAAGTATACCTGATCAAAGCAATTAATACATAAATACATGTATTTACTAATTTGACAGTTTTTTATTTGTATTTTTAATGGACACAAAATTGCACATACAGTATTTTGGGAATAAAAGGTGATGTTTTAACCACATATGAAGTGTGCAATGATTGGATCAGGGTATTTGGCATGTCCATCACCTCAGACATTATCATCTCTTTGTGTGGGGAACATTCAGAGTCCTCTCTAATAGCTATTTTGAAATATTTAGTCGTTGTCAACTATAGTCACACTATTGTGCTATAGAGAATTAGTTGTTGTTCTTACTCTAACTTCAGCAACCATTTTTATCTGCTTGACCAATTCCATATATGTTAAGCATTGCTCATGGAGTTAAATAAATACACAGTGTAGTGGTGAAGACATTTTTGCAAGCAGATTATGTCAATTTAAGTGCAGCAGTTTACTTATAATTAGGGTATTTTGGGAGTACAAATGATGGGAGTACAAATGACCTAACCCAGGCTTGTGTTTTGAGGAGAATTAAAAGTGAGAAATTTGTGGGAATAAACCAAGTGAAGGTGGTATTGAGGGGTAAGGGGGCAGAAAAGCTGAATTTCTAACCAGAAATAAGTACCTTTGCCAATATATGTATGATTTTAAAATGGCATATGAAAAATATAATTAAGTATTATTGGACCAAAAGTTTAAAAAGTAGGAAGCTAAAAATGACAGGGTTTGGAGATTAATGAAATGAGGAAGGTGAAAGAAAAGAGATTCTGTGAGGAATAATCTGGAGGAAGTTGGAGCCAATGACTGAAGTAGTACACACAGCATGGTAAAGCCATGAGGGCGTCAGATAGAGCAGGATACGGATGCTGGGCTTAGAGGAGTCATGCACACGCGCCTCCATGGGACTGGGAAGGGAAAAAGGTTTGGGACCTTATAGGGTGTAGGACTTGTCAGTAAAAAGTAGTAGATAGAGCTTATGAATGTGAACAAATTGAGGAGGAATCTGCAGAATAGAACAATGCGCTAAGGAGTGAAACCTGGGGAAATAGCTTTTAAAATATAGGGGGTTGGGAAATGAAAGAAAGAATTTTTCCAGCAGGTGAAGAGCTAGAAGGGCATACTATCATGGGGCCTGAGGGAAGAATGAACATTGTAGAAAAAGTACACCATCGATATCATTAAGTGTGGCAGACAATCCAATAATATAAAGGCTGGAAAATGTCATTTGAGTTTAGCAATTAAAAACTGCTGGCAGTAATTAGCAAGAACTACTCTCCTTGGGTTCTCCTAGAAGCCTGGCTTTGGAGGCTTGGGAGAGGGATGGAAAATGAGAGTGCAAAGGAATTTAAGCTATTCTTTCATAAATTTCGGTGGAGAAACTGGATGCTAATTGATACGGGTGCAGCAGTTAGGTGAAAATAATGCCAGATAGCGGATGTCTTTGCTAAGCAGAGTCCATACCTCAAAAAAGGACCTGGGTAGAGCAATAGCATGAGGGAAAACTAAAGTTACAGCAATTTCCTGGGTAAGTGTAATGACAGAGTAAAGAGAATTAAATAATTTTGCCATTAACTTAATATGTCCTTTTCAATGTCAAGATTTTATCTGCCAACTTCTTTAGAAAACTCAAATTTCCTAGTTAGGAATATGAGTTTTATAAAACAAACTTTTGCAACTGTTTGTTTCTAATATTTCTTGTTGTTACTACTCAAGAAAAATACCTACCAGAGTCATTTCTTTATGACAGACCTAATTTTCAATATGGCACTTGCAACATGGCCTAAATGTTCAATTCTATCTCCCAAGTAGAAAGGCGATAATTGACCGTTGTAGATGAGTTCTATTATGGAAAAGAGATGAATCTTACCTGTTTAAAGATGTTAGTTTTGAACAAAGGAATTTTTTAAAGTTCTTAAATTTGAAGAAAAGGGTCTTGTCTCTCAAAAGTATTTGGGATGCTTATGTGCCAGCTATAATGTCAAGTTTAAACAGTAACATTTATGTGTCTTAGGGAGCGGAGGGTTGACTGACTCTCCAGAATTAACCTTTCTTTTAAGGTTTTAGTGATCAACTTAAACTAAATAAAAGAAATTTATTTATTTTTATTTTAAAAATTTTAAAAACTAACAAAACAATGAAGACAAAATCAAAACAATACAAAAACAACAAAAATGATACATGATCTCAAAACAAAATGATAGGAATTAACAATGGTTGCTACATTACATACAGTTATCTTCAATGAAGTTGCTCAGTCCAGCAGACATAAGAATGTAAGATTGATCAAACCATCAAAGACTGTAAGAGCACAAAAAAACAAAACAAAACAAAACAAAAAACCCAACATTGGAAATGATGCAGAGCTTCACCATACAAGATGGTAGGAGCTCAACAATGGTTCTTACACTGCATATTGTTGTTTTCAGATCAGTCATTCTGATTATAAGAAATTTAGACACTGTGTGCAATTACTATATTGAAAAAAGCTACAGCGTTAAACTGCTGTGTTTGCAATGACTCAAAATCTGTTGGCTTATTTTTTCCTTTGATGTTCTAGCGTTTTCTAGTGATGTTCATGTCCTATTGCCACACACACACACACACACACACACACACACACACACACACACACACTCTCTCTCTAAGTGTGTACCTATATTTGAGTATTAATCATGAAAATGACATGCAGCAATCTGCATTGTCAGGGATAATGGAAATCAGACAAGGTCTAAAGAAAATGAGGATATTCCACCTATCCTTTCTGCAATGCTACTTTTGGTTCTTCAATCCTGAGAATCTGTATTAGCTGCTGAATTGAGTGTGTTCATCAAGGTAGTTCTCTTTTTAAAAAATTATTTTAAAAATAAAAGGAAAACATTTTAATGAACAGACATTCATTTATAAAATAGCATAAGAACAATACAAACAATACAGAGTTACAGACAAAGTTGTAGGAAATTAACAATAGTTGTTGTATTACATATTGATATCTTCAGAGTGGTTTCTCAGGAAAACAAATAGAGACATGCAATATTGATCAAACAAGTAATCATTAAGTGTTACTTTCAGTAAAGCAATAGAAGACAGTAGTACATTTTTGTTAGCTATCCTGTACATACATACATATATAATTTCCCCTTCTTTCCCTTCCCTTTTCCCAGACCTCAGTTGTCCTTTACTTTTGAGCATTTTCTTTTTGCTTCACAATGTCTATCATACCTCCTAGTTTTCACTCACTCTTTCAGGTTTCACTAGTGTAAAACCTGAAAGAGTTAATTTAAACTAAGAGGTATGATAGACATTGTGAAATGATAGGAAAACACTCAAAGGCAGAGGGGTATTTTGAATGGGACCTGTAGACCTACTTTGCTGAGGACTCACCAAACTGATTTCCACAGTGGTTTCACCAGTCCACAGGCAGTCCTCTTAAGTAGCCTAATAGTCAGTGCGGTTGTGGGAACAAGAAAGTGTTTTGTTTGTTTTAATGGTGCTGGTGATTGAGTCCAGGGCCTTCTGCACAACTAGACCCTGGTCATTCTACATCCATTGAGCTACGTCCCCTTAGAAAGGTGATTTATTTAAATACAAGGGCCAAGAAAATCACATTTTTCAGACTGGTTAGAATGATTTCAATTCTCTAAACTTTTGAGAACTATTTTTTATAAGAATAATGTATTGTGTTAGAAAGCAATTAGAGCTCATTCATTTAGTAATTATGCTTTTTGAGTTCTTACAGTATGCTGAGCACTAAGATTTTTTTTTAAAAAATGAATAAAAATTGTTCTTCCACTCGCATTCACAATCTGGCAAGGAATTTAGTCACAAACAATTAGCAATAGTACAATATGACAATAGATGGCTGAGCAGGGTACTCTGGAGGCCTGGAGGCTGACATGATTAATTTGGTGCATTTGCGAATAAAGCTAATATGTTTTTGTGCTTTAAAGATGGATCTTGCTCTTGCTCATTAATACCAACAACATAAGAGAAAAATTAAGTGCTGGGTATAATCAAGAGTATAACAAAAGTATGGGGCTGTGGTCTACTATTTGGGGACATAATCCAGGATAGCTGGAGTGATGAGACATTGGTAGAACATACAGAAAAAGAGATTTAAATGTTAAGCATTAAAATACTTATAACCTTGCCAAGAAATTGAATCTTATTCTACAACTTTGGAGGACCATCAAATAGTAAGGCACATGTTAATGTCTCTGTACCAGGGAAAACTAAGTTTGTGATGGGAAGAAATGGAAGGAAAAAGATTGCAGCCACCCTCGTGTGAAATACTGAGAGACTGAATCAGAGATGGAGTCAAGAATTATGAAGACCTTTCTATACTCAGAAATGTACATCAAGCTAAACGTCTCTGATAAAGGATTGCATAACTTTTGTATATTTTCTGTTTAGGAGAATGGAGAATTAATTGAAGTTAACTAGGTAACAGTCACTGAGCATGGTGCCTGGGAAAAGTGTTGTTGGGGTAGAGAAAATGAATGTAAAATATTCCTCATCTTTAAGAAGCATACGTGTGTGTCATAGAGTAACTTTGCCTGGGAAGATTGAATTAGTAGCATTGCTTATAATAGGTCCTGGTGCAGGTGTGCCGCATGGGTAATTCACACGAAGGCTCAGCTATGGGTGGTGTGCTGGGAGCTGGCGTGTGGAAATCAGCCACATGGCTGGAGGAAACTACTCAGATCAGCTCTTCTAGCTTCAGTGGGCTCCTATCTTTTAATTTGCTTATGATATTTTGAATATAAGATTATGATGGATACCAGTTTCTTAAACTGAAGTGATTAACCCAGACTTCCAGAGAAATATGTTACAAAATTTTATTTCCATTACTACCTATAAATCTCCTCTTTGAGTATACATTTGGTACAAATTTTTTACTCTGTTATGAGGATATTTTCCACCATGATAAAAATTTTACTCTCACCAGTAGTAGCAATAATGAAATATTATTGTCTTTTGTAAGAAGGCCAAGAGGTCCCATTCGACCCAGCTATCCCCCTTCTGGTTATTTTCCCTGGAGAATTAAAAACACCATACCACAACATTATATGTGCATCCATGTTTATAGCAGCAAAATTTGTCATAGTAAATCTTGGAAATAACACAAATGCCCATCAACCGAGAAATGGATAAAAAAGATGTGGTATTTTTATGCAATGGAGTACTGCTCAGCTATAAAGTAGAACCAACTTGAGGCTTTTACAGGTGAATGGATACAATTAGAGACCATACTGAGAAGTGAAATAAATCAAACTCACACATATAAGCATCGTATTGTCTCCCTAGTATAAGAAACTGAAAAAGTAAATAAGGCCCAAAATCTACAATAGATATTCTGAAAGGGAAAGAAATTGCTTGTACAGAAACAACTGGGGTGGGTGAAAGGAGAAAAGAAGGAAGGGAAAAGAAAATAGATATATACATAAGGTAGATAAGATAGTTATACTACTGATTTCTTTGAGTTCACTGGAAAAAGTTTGTGCTTATATTGTCTGATAAATTATGCATGCCTATATCTTGTCATCTGAGTGCTTAATTTGAAGATACCAATATACAATATTGGTATTGTTAATTTCCTATCATCTTGTTTTGAAATTTTTTATTATTGTTCTTTAACTTTCTGCCTTTTTTCTGTCTTTAAAATAAAACAATAAAAATAAATAAATAAATAAATATAAAATTAACAACCCCCCCAAAATAAAAGGCCAAGGAGGAAAAGACTGTAGGATTACTGGATACAATCACTAATCAATGTTATACAGACTTGTCGCTTTTTTTAAAAAAATATATTTATTGTGCTACTCTCTACAATATTTGCTTCATCCTAATGCTTATTCTACTTGTGATCCATATATGGCCGCTGGCAGGAACATGCTTCCTTCTGAAGGAAGGAACTTATTTCTTCTAGAAGCAGAGTTCCCCTCCTATCTCATTCTCATTCACTTGTTCATCCCATTCATTCCTGACCAAATCCCGGGCTTAAGGGCAGGGATTACCATGTTGCACATAGAGTTAATGATGAATCCACTGCATACATGTTGAAGAAAGTTTAGGATTAGAGTATTTTTAAATGTCTTTGGACATATTCATCTTAATATCTGTCTTAGGAACTTTTCTCATTGCTGAGACAGGACACCCAACACCCACAAGTCAAGGAAGGAAAGGTTTATTCAGCTTATAGTTTGTAGAGGTTTCAGTTCATAGTTGGCTGGTTCCAAAGGAGGGTGGCGTGGCAAAGGGGCATCACAGAGGAGAAACAGTTCATGGTGGGCAGAAGACAGGAAAGCAGCAAAGCAGCAAGCATTCGCAGCATCCCTCTCTCTGTCCCTTATATTATACCAAGGTCCTTAAGGCAGGAAGCACTTACACCCAGGGTAGGCCTTCCTATTATCGAAACCCAGAACTATACCAAACCAATCAGTAAACTAATTTAGTAGTCAGATACCCTCAATCCCAGCATCACACACACTAGATCCAGCCACCTCTGAACAAACCCACCTAAGACTTTCTGAGACTTTAGGGTGACATATGACATAAACCATAACAATATCCAAATCTTACAATAATTCACTTGGCAACTTTTAAGGGTATCAATTATCCAGAAGCTGCAGACATATGCAACTGGTATTAGAAAAGCTATTGTCTTCTTTTGAAGCACTAAAGAGCATGACTGATAATGGGTATAGTATAGAAGGTTAAAGCTGTTCATCAGAAATGTTAAAACTAATTCTAATTCCAGCACTTGGGAGATTGAAGCAGGAGAATCATGAATTTGAGACCAACTTGGGCCACATAGCTAGTTCAAGCCTTGCTTGCACTGTATCACAATATAGGGAGCCCCTGCCTCAAAAAATAACAACAAAAATATTAAACAAAGAGACAACTTGAACCTGTTTTAGAGTTACATTGAACTATAGTCTTTAATTTGCCATCAAGGTTGGCACCTGGAAAGATTCAGCACTTCTGTACTGGTTGTTTGTTTTAATAACATTTTGTATTTGTTCTTATGGAATATCTTAATTAAAGCCTTTATATTTTACTTTTCATCTCCTTATTTTTAGGTGAACTAAAACCACAAGTGACTGAAATGATAGCTAAAGAACTAGATGTCAAATTTTCTCCCTCTAGCCTTTTTCCCAATCCCCCTGGGGGAGGGGGCAAACAGAAGTTTAATCACTAAGTATGTTAATCTCTTAAGATTTTAATCTTAGTTTATTCCTGAAGTCATTTTCTCTCATTTACATGGATATTTGTCTTAAATAACTTGTGCTGAATTTCTACAAATTGTTGCCCTTTGTATTTCTTAAATCTGTTATTATAGCTCTAACAAGGGCATGTGGAAGCATTGTCCGAACTAGCAATTATGTCCACAAGGAGAAAACAAATCCCTGATATGCATCCTGAGTGACTCACCATTATGACCAAATGACTTATTTACTTACCCAATTTCCTCCTCTGCTCAGCAACTCATTTTTCATAAATGTGAGGACTAGAGCATCGTTTTGAAATATTTCCCATCCGTAACCTTGACAGTCTTGCCCAACCTCTCTGCCTGTTAAATATCTTGATGGGCCACCATGGCCTGCTGACTCGAGGATAATTGTATTTTTTCCCTGCCCTATAATATTCTGGATATAATAAGATTACCACCGAAACCAGTTTCTTAAACTGAAGTGAGTAACCCAGACTTGTAAACGGATATTTTATAAAATTTTATTTTCATTGTCACCTAAGAAGAAAATGAAGATCAATGTCTTCCTATCAGTAACAGAAGGCCCCAGGAGAGCCCACGAGTTTTTCCTTCTGGAGCAAATAATATGAAGGATCTGACTTAGGTATGAAAAATAGGGAGAAAGAATAAGTGACTTTTTTCTTGGTGGAGAAATATTAATAGTGAGGTTCTTCCCTAAGCCTTAGTTCTGGGAAGTCTAACTTAACATCTTCAAGAGAAATGTGAAAGAAGGGAGTATACCATGAAATCTTGAAACTTACTTGTGAGGTTAGCAACTTTCCATTGATGCTGAGAGTCTGAGTTGATAAAGATTAATAGGAGGAGAAGTTTACCAAAAGTATGTAACAAATTGGCAGGGCTCTTTTCTTAGCATCAAAAGTGATTGACTGTACCCAAGGATATACCTACAAAATTGATAGGCAGTTTAGTTTTGGGATTAGTGGCACAACAAATTAAATGTCTTAATCTTTTGTGTACTAGTTTCACAGCTTGAAAGTCATTTCCTTTATAAACTGTGAGTTGCACTTTGGATAATCAAATGTCACTATAAACTTCTCAAATTTTACGTGTATCAATTGGACAGTTTAGTCCCATGTCTCTTAAAACCAGCTAGCAAAAAACAGACACTCAGGTACTGAGTGAGCAAGGGAATTTTGTGTTCCCTACTCCCCAGAGTCCTGAGAACATGTTTTAAAGGAGGGACATAGGTGTTGGGGGCAATGAGAGTCATGAGGGTTCATGATTTGGGGGGAAATGCCTAGAAACCGAGGTTTCTCTCTTTGCCTTATGAGTATGTTATGTGTGTCTCATCCACCTCATGGTTCTCTTTCTGAAGATCTGAGATTGTTTGTTTGTTTTGATGCTACTTTGAGGAGAGGTACAAATGCTAATGGGCTCAGTTAACATGGCCATTTTGAAAGTTTCGGTGAAGAAAGCCCACAGTCCAGATATAGGTGGTTTGATTGGTGCACTTTGAGAAACAATGGTTTTCATTTGGAAACAATGGCTTTTACTGTCCTTATAAGCAGAGGTACTTGTTGCATATCCGCAGGGTTCCTCAGCTGCACATTGTGCTCTTTGATTTGTTTTATTCTGAGGGAGGGGCATCCATCACGAGACCACACAGGGCGTGAGGACGGCAGCGTGTGTTCCATCCTCTCCACACTACTGGGGTCTACACAGTACCCGGTAGATGGCCAGTTAGTATTTGTTAAATACAGAAGGCACAGGTGGAAATTTCCACATTACCTCCATGTTCACCTTTGAACTACTCCATTGATAAAATGTATTTTTCATATTAAAATGGGTTAGTTGAAGTTGCCCTTACAATGGAAAAACAACAACAAAACTTGTATCATACTTACCCTTATGTGAAGCTTTCTGTAAGCTAGCTCAGAAATGCCATCATTTCTAATATTTCTTTAGGAAAAGAATACATCCTATGTTTCCCAAAAATGTGGTTTATATACGTTTTGAAATTTGATAGCTCTATAGGTTTGGAAACCTACGTACTTAATTTATGATATCTTTGATTAGGTATAGAAAATGGAATTGATTGTATTTTTAAATCCATTTATGAAATGTTTGCTGTTGTATTAAATCCATTTGATGCCCTTGAGAGCATTCACCATCCTCTGTTACTGACATTGTAAGGCCTACCACCGTAAGGTATCAAAAAGGAGCGTTGTCTTTGTCAGAGCCAATATGTACGTTAAACATTCCCCGGTGAATTCTTCACGTAGTATTTGGTGAAGCTTGGAATTACTGAGGAGATTTCTGAAAGACAGACTGAGAAAACAGAGACAGCAAAAAACTGGTGGAGAGATAAATCCCTTGTTTTTCTTGTCCCCCTATCTAGTCAGTTTCCATATACAATTGATTCTCTTTCGTGTTGCTTTCATTCTTGCCTTTCCTCTTGGTCACGAATGTTGCACGTATCCCAGCTTCACATGTTTAATATTCTTTCAACCTTGGTCACCCTAATCTTCCTCAAGCATTGCATAATGTTTGATTATATGTCACTTTCCTTCTTAGATATCCTTCATCACAATTATAAACTAATAGAATTAGAAAACTTTGGTTTTTGTCCACGGGCATCTGAAATGTGGCCTCATACATCCTTTTAAACCTATTTTCTGCTAATACAAAGCAGAGATCTTCCTGTTTGAGAGACCAAATACTAATGGACTCCTGCACCATTTTTCTCAGGCAGTACCCACATCTTGACTTCATACTTCTTTCACCTGTCTGCACTGTCCCTCACGTCCAGCTAGACCTGTCCTGCCACCTGCCAAGATCTCCAGTCCAGCTGGCCAGTCTTTCCTGTTTCCTCCCTGGAAGATCTCATTTGTTCTCACTGTTCTGCGTTTTCCTATAAAATTCCATGTCCAGTGATATGCAGAATATACAATGGGATATGTTGGAGTCCCTGGTCTCTAACCTCAGCTGGACCTTTAATATTGCCCGAAAATTTAACCAACAACTTATTCTTCTTTCAAGAGTTCTTTATTCCCCTTGGTATCCTAACTTCAACATGACTCATAGCACATTCTGAGCAAAGAATCAACTAACTGACTTACAAAACAGAAAAAGCCAGAATTTAAGAACTTCTTTGTTTTCTCATCTGTAAATACACAAATGCTCTTCTTCTCGTTATCATGACCAAGGTGTCTCTTACTGTGAAAGCTCACTGCCTCTCCCCCTCACTTCTGCCTCTTGTGTTTTCATCCATTTTATTATCCTTCTCTTCTGCTGGTTTCAGCCTCTCTCCCACGTGAGCTCTCCCATTCAACAGGAATGCTTGCTGGCTCACCCAACAACTGTTTAGGCTGTATGTCCCCACTGGACACTGACACATCTCTGTCTTCTATTTAATAGCTAGTTTTCTCTTACATGACCTCCATTTTTGCATCTTCCTCTCATTGTTCAACTTACCGCAGTGTGCCCACAACACTGATTCCCCTCTGAAACTCTTCTTCCCAAGGTTGCTGCCATGACCTCTGAGACACTAAACTAGGGGACATTTTTCAGAATTTACTAACCTTTCAAGCACTGCTCACTGCAGACATACTCTCATTTTGATGAGTACCTGTCTTTGACCCTTTTGATACGAACTCTGAGTTTTTTGTCCCCTCTTTGTGCGTTTTCCTTCTGGGTGGCCCCTAAAACCCAGCAGGGATTACAGCTCTGCTCTCAGTCACCTTCACCCTTGTCTTCCCACATTTTACGGCAGTGTGTTGTAGAAATGACCATGTGTATGACATCTATGCCCCGTTGTGTATTTCCAGTGCAGATCTGTCTCCAGACGTGCAACTTGAATCACTCTGTGGACATGATATACTTAGTCAAGGATGAATATTTGAGCAAATTCATCAAAGCTGATTCTCTTTGGATTCTGGTCAAACATTCTTAGCTACCCATTTCCCCAGAGCATGACTCTGAACATCAGCCTGACTCCTTACACATACTGACAGTGTCACAGCTGGGCAAGGTTCCCAGCATCCTTCAGAGTTGATCGGTCCTCTGGAATGTGATTCACGTTCCTGTCTTGATCTTTTCCCTCAAACTTTTCCAGACTCATCTTTTCCACCTGAAGCTCTTTGTATTTCACCTGGTGTTTGTCTCCAGATAGGCAGCCTGTCTGCCTCCAAGCCTACTAAGGATTTCTCTTTTTCCAGAGAATACTTACCCATATACACTAATCCTTTCATTATTCTTTTCATGTATGTCTTTGATTATAGAAAATGTTGTAGACTTGCCTTTTTAAAAAATCAGTACTGTATACTTTCTTGGTAGCTTCACTGTTTTCAGGATATTTTTTAGACTGGAATCAGTTTGGAAAACAGTTTTTATTCTTGACTCCAGTTTCTGATCTAACAAATCTCAATTGTTTAAAAATTTTAATGACAGGATTAGAATTTGAAGTTGTGCTAGAAAATTGACTATTGGGATGGCTTCCAGAAACTGTGGGGGCTCGTTTCATTTTAAGGAAATATACTGAATGTTGGTAATTTATTGGTCTTTTATTTTTGCAACTTTTGAAGACACAGATTTAGAGAGAGGGAATTTACTTATCTTTGGAGATTTTCAGTATATTACTTATGCACTCATCATTTCTAATACAGTTACTTTATGAGGCTCCAGGTTATGTTGAAGGTTGCAGTTATTTGAATTCTTGCATGAAATTCATAGGTGCTACCTATAAAATTTGAGGAACAAGAATTTGAAGAGAAAAAAATTTGTGTCTATCATTATGTGTTAATGGAACACTAGCCGTAAAAGGATTAAAATTGGTCAATGAAACTTAACATTGACCTTTTTTTTTTTTTTAATGACTTTTAGCCTAACAGAGAAAAACAGGCCTTAATCACAGAGCTATAGAACAAAAGTTAAAATGAAAACTGTGACAAGTGCTATTGCAGAGAGACCGGAGATAACAGTGTTCTCAGAAGTGACAGGTCCTAGGATTTTCCATTTGTTTATTTGTTTTGGGGGTGCTTCCAGATATGGAATAGAGGACTAGCTCAGCAGGCACTAATATGGAGATGTTTTGGGGCAGAACTGTGACATACAAGGAAGATATTGTAGACTGAGAATAGCGGCAAGTTAGCACAGGGAAGTTCCCAGTGCCTACAAGATGGGAGAGTCCAGGGGACACCACACTAGGGACCAGGTAATAGCCAGTGATGGCTTATAAAACTGTTGTGTTCACATGCACATTTTGATGGATTTTGCATGTGATACAAATACCTTACATTCAATAAAAGTTTTCACGTGGAAAACAGTTTTAATCAAATTGTGTATGGAAGAAATTGTGTATGGAAATGAGCTGTTTCTAACATGACTGATGAAAATAAAGAAAGGTAGGGGTGTTTGGCTCTGTCAGAGAATCCTTGCCTATCAGGTGCAAAGACTTGCATTCAGTCTCTAGGACAAGATTGGGAAGAAAGGAAATTTAAAAGTTGGCAACTTAGACAAAGTATTTGTCATGTGATTATAATTTCACTTTTAGAAGAACCTGATGGATATAGAATAATTTTACCTTTTTACTAATTTCAACCAATAGCCCATGGATGTTAGGTTTCTCTTATTGTATTTTTATTTTCTGTGAAAAAAGAAACCAGACTCTGCCCATTAATGAACAAGCTGCAGTCCTTCTAGAAGAGATGATTAATTAGATTTCTTCTAAAAGGCAGAACACTGCCATCTGTTGTCCACCAAAACTGCTTTTAGGATAAGCAAAGGGAAGTCTCACGTTCAAGTTTAAAAGCAATTCTTAAAATCTAAGAGACAAAGACCTTCCAAAATTCATCCACTTTCAAAATTCATGCCAAGCGACCCCTTCCTTCTTTAACTATTGCTATTATATTTAAAAGTGCATATTTACACCAGAGCATCTAGTTTTCATCTTGTGTCTTTCACCTATTGAAATAATAATGCTTTTTAAAATTTGTATAGCACTTGAGACTTAACCAAGGCTTCCTGCATTTATTTGTGGGAGCACTTGCACGAATACTTCATTGCAGGAATGCCTCATATCTGTGCGAAGCAGCTCATCTTTTCTAATTAGGAGAAGGGAAGAAAACCAGCCTAAAGGTCAGAGGCAGTTAGGGTTATCGTCTCAAAGATATTGGTGCTTACTACAGTAAGTGATTTAATAAGGATGTTCTGCTGTCTAAGTAACAAATCAGTGTTCTCTGATAGTTATTAATTTTGAATAGTTGGATGAATTCACTAGTGTCAGGAAGATATTTAATAAAAATAAACAGAATATGTTAACAATTTATGGCTTATTTGTGGATAGATTGTAGGGCAGTACTGTATGTAAGGATAGCGGGCCATGTGCTTCTTCCTATTTGGAACTTGAAATGGCCTTTGAACATCAAAAGATAACAGAAATTAACTGCTGAAATGTGCTATGTCTGACCTCTCCGATGAGACCTGCTAGCAGAGCTGTGTCTGAAAGCAGTTTGATGAAAGATCCTATATGTTTTCCTCCTACTGAACATATATATTATCTTAAGGAGTGAATGCAAATGTCAGCTCAGACTCCCTGCCAGAAAATTAAAATAAGCAAACATGTGTCTCTTTAGGATGGCCTTTAGCCAAGGTCCAGCCTACAATGAGTTACTGCAAAATTTTCACATGATTTCATTTTTAAAAAATTTCCCAACCAATTTCAAGTCTAAAATTATAAATGAGTCCTATGAAAGTATAAACACATATGCAATTTTGCTGGCTCTGAGGTCAGAACCTATAATGCTTTGGAGGTCATTTTATCAAGTCCTGCTCATCTTGTAAATTTACTTAGAAGGTTGAAGACCAAGATACTATTTCATAGCATCACAGACAGGGGCTCAGGGAAAGATTTGGAGTGAAGGCGTGGCAAACTGTGCGCTAGGGAGACGCAGGAGGCCACCGCTCCCAAAACCCTTCATGCATCTTTTCCCAGCACTGAGAACCAAAGTTGGACAAGGCAAGTCCCAGTGACTCTGTCTTTCTTATGTGTCATTTCTTATGCTGCTTACTCCTTTCTCATCCCACTCCCTTTTCACCCTCAGAATCTTCTTCCCATGCTGTGTTTGCCTCCCAGGGTGCCTCCCAGGAGGACTAAATAGAAAGGGAAAAAAAAAAAAAAACTAAAAACAAAAAAACGCCAACAATGGAGCTCAGATGCCTGCTCATAGAATTCTTTTCACACACTGTGCTATAAATCATGCCAGTGCAATCAACCATGTTAACTGAAACCAGAACTTTTATATGATTGCTTTTTAAGAGCCTAAAACGAAGTATTACAAGGCTTTCTTCATATGCACAATTTGTAAAGTGATGTATGTGGAACGTTAGAAAACCAAGTTACTGCCGGAAGAATTACAAACCTTTGAGAGTAAGGAGTGCAATCTTTGACTAGTTTTACCTACAATATGAAGGAGAAATATTTGGGTTATCATTTTTATCGTTGTATTTTGGTTTTGTTGCTAAAGAAATCATGCTTGCTTCCTCATTATACTTATAAAGAGACTACTGGCCCAACACATGTAGGAGAAAAATATCTCTTACATGTGCAATATACATCAGCTTTTTAGTACAGTGACAGTAATGTTGATGATATATGATATTTATTAAACTTGAACTTTGGTCTAAGTCATCTACCAAGGCACTATATATTCATGCTTTTATTCAGTCATCAGCAATATTATCTAATAATACTCTTTTCTATGGCTAAGACAGCAAGAGGTAAAGTTATAAATGAATTTCCCCAAATCTTTAACAGAGGTGAAATTTTTGAACACCTACCGTCTGACTTCAGATCCCAAAATGCTAATGACCACAGAAAATAGTTAAAGAAATAAAACTTCCTCTGTCCCATCCCAGCACTTAATAACTTTACTTTCCAACCTTTCACATGTGTAACTTTACAAATGATGCGTATGAAGAAATCCTACGCATTTTCTTATTCCATGAATGATAATGAATGGCCCTGGCATACATATATCTCATTTCAAGTGAAAGAAGATATCGGGTTAAAAATACTGTGATGCCCTCTTAACTGATGTAATTAGGACTAGTAGTTGATTAGGGAAGTTTGAAGTTTTAAAAACAGAGCTTCATAACAATGTGACATAAAAGTCCCTTATCTCTGATAACATATTTTAACTTCATCTGTAAATTAGGCTTTTGATGAAGAATCCAAGATGTAAATCCATTCTAGGGCCTTGCTCAATGGGCAGTAGGACCTCTAGAAAAAGTGTCTTTGGTTTTGGGAAATTATTATGAAACTGGAAAAATATTTTTAAGTGCCCAAACTTGAGGCATGTAACATTTCAACTAGATTATTTAGATATTGATTTTAGTGTCTTAGCATGTGTAACCTACCTTTGAGTTGTGCTACATGTAATGCTTTTTATCCCGTTAGAATAACCTAGCTTCCTAGATAAATGACACATCAAATGATTTACTGAGTCAGAAGACTTGAAAATTATTACATATTCTGCCTCTGGGCAGGGATGCATTCAACCTATTTCATTAAGTTATCAGTTTAATCATTGCCTTAAAATACAAAGGAAGCAGAGTTGTGACTTGATGGTATTGGTACCACTTCAAAGGAAATTTATGAAGTCTTGGATGCGTTATTCTTACTGTAAATCCGTGTCAAATCATCTCTCTAATCATCTTAAACAACGCATTTTTATTGCCACCATAACTTTCCCAGTCTCTTTCTGATTTTTCTCCCTGGATGCCTCCATTTTTTCCAGTAACATGATATGTATTTATTTGCTTCTGTCTTTTCATTTGCCTTGTAACCATAGTTAAGCCTTCTTAAAGATTTTACTCAGAGGGTCTGTGATCTGAAGATTTTGACAAAAACCTAGTAATCTGACACAGTGCTTAAAGATACATCATTTTATTTGTATCCTGTTAGTGATGTGATTACAGAGACTTAGAATTCTTTGATAATTTACAATCTATAATTGGGAAACTTAGATGCCTTTCGTAGCGTACAAATCCATCCTGACCCCCACACATATTCAGAGATTCCTCTTTATCACAGCTGTCACTCATTTCAGTGTTAGTCCAATGCTAGCACAAGGAAGAAAACATTTTTCTGTATTTAAATGGTCTGGTCTAGAAGGTACGTTAATGTGGCTTGTATTTCTTGTTTTCATCCTAATTATTTTTTATATTCCCAGATTATCTGGGCTTTGGCTTTATGAGGAGAGATAACCTGGAAGCAACCGACATCATGCGATAGCAAGACCGTTTACAGTTGTGTAAGAAGTATTAGGTGGGACATCTGGAGATGCTGACGTAGATCAGATGGAAATAAAGAGGGGGAAGCAAGGTGTTTAAAAATAGAAGCATTGAGGAGTGGAGGATGTAACCAGAGAATCTGCTATTTTGGCTTTGATACATAAAAGTGCACTTTCCTCCCCTGTTTATAAGACTGAAATTCCAGATTCTCTATTTAAAGGTGGTAATCCAAATTTCATTGTCACGTAAATGGTGTCTAGGGAATTATACTTGCATTTTCTCAAATGTTAAATATAAATATTTCTAGTATGAGGAGAGCTTGTGAAGTAGAATGTTTTATATTGCTTGATAGCTTTCTTTTTAAAGAGGAGAAAAATTGTTTGATCATCTGTACCTTAACACGACAACTGTGGTTTTGTGCTCAGTACAGCTCGTTGCTGCACTTGAAGATGATTTTGGGCTGTTAGTTTAAGACTTTTCTTTAAAGTGACTTTTATATAAACTTAACTTTCAGTGTTTATTGTCACTAAGATTTCACTAGATAAATGAAGTATTTCTGAGTGTTATGGAATACCTGGAAATTTTATTTTATATCTACACATATAAAAATTTTATCTGCTATTTATTATCATATATGTAATTTTTTAAAAGTTGAAGAGGTGTAGAAGTAGTCCCTATATGAGTCATTTTTTTCCTGCTTTGTACATGATTTTTAAAACATTAAAATTACATGGCTGACTGAAGGCCCTCCACCATGAAATTCTTCGGTAATGGCCGCCTGGACTTGGACCCCGTTTTACAGCTTGCCTGCTGTTTACTGAAGTAGCAACCTGCCTATCTTTCTGCCTGTTGGCATTTCATGTGTGGTTAGTCTTGGCGGGTTTGTGGCAAACAAATCTGATTGTTGGTTTTAGATTTCAGGCCTCATTTAAGCCTTGAATTACTCTAGCCAAAATGGTGGTGATCACTTCTCATGTATGATGTAACTTTGGACTGTGATGCTATGCAATTCTTGAATCAGAATCCCAGTTCAGGACCTGAATAATAGTAGGGAGATTTTTTTTGCACAGTAATAATGTTCACTTTGATTCCTTGGCCAATTCCAATATAGAAAATTTTGTCCTTGTTGGCTTGAATATTGATTTTATTTTCATTTAAGGATCTTTGTTTTCATAAAAGTAACAGCATAGTAACACTGAAATATATAATAAACTCATTTGCTACATTACTAAGCAACACTAACATTGATTCATAAGGTTGAGTTTTTTAATTCTGTTCTTATTTTAAAATTACTTTTAAAAATTGCAGTGTTTGTTTTCTCTGAATGTATAGGAAATATCGTCCTCACTTTCTAAAATAGAGAAAATTTATTATTAGAAAGGCTAAATTAGAGAATTATAAGACTTGTCCAAAAAAAAAGATTTTTCCTCTTACCCATAATGTATTTTTAAAATTCTAATTCTAACTTTAATTGATATATATGCTGCAGTTTTTCTTCAGATTGGTAGTTTTATGTATGGAGAACATTTTAAGAATTTTCATTAATTATTACAGCATAAACTGTTAATTTCAATACCAAAATATCTGAACATTTTATGTTGTGAAAACAGTTTGAATTAAAATTTTTATTTTTTTAGTGAAAACAGTGTACTGACTTGTTTGTTAGAACAACATGGTTAGAAATAAACATTTCTATTTCAGATGTAACAGTGGGTGAGTTTTTTGAAAGTATAGTGATTAGAGACACACTTGAAAATATATATTGCTTGCTTCTATCTGGTAATCTGAACAAATAATGTGAAGACAACAATATGCAATTTAACAACCATTGTTGAATTCTTACTATCTTCTCTAGTGAAGCTCTGTATCACTTCTAATTTTTTTGGTTACTTTTTATTGTCTTTAATGGTTTGATCAATCTTGCATTCTTACATTTGGCAATCTAAGCAACTTCATTGAAGATAACGATATGTAATATAACAACCATTGTTAATTCCTATCAACTTGTTTTGAAATTCTGTATCATTTCTGTGTTGTTTTGTTTTTGTCTTTGTTGTTGTTGTTTTGTTACTGTTTTTTTCTCTTTAAAATATATGTTGTTAAAAAGGATGTTAACCCAGTTCAATGACATTTTTAAAAGCATTTTAAAAATTTAACAGTGTACATATAGGTATGTCACACGCATAAGTATATATGCTAAAGTTATTAAATTGCACTTTTCTCTGTACATAGGCTACTTATCTGCTGTATATACCTACTGTGTAGAACACACAGGTTCTATGATTAAGGACTTAAATAATTGCACATATATTTAGGAACATAAAATGTAAACATTCAGTATTCATTTCATCATCTTGGTTTAGTGTTTGAGCTGCGGAATCAAAGTATTTACAACCGTGGCATTTCTGCTTTCCAACTCCCTATTTTGGCAAGTTATTTGTAACTACTAAAAATACAATAAATAACAGTACCTGCTTTGTAGATTTTTGCTCACTAAGGGTCAGTTATCACTACAATTATTATGGATGCTGCTACTGTAATAATATCTACATACTCAGTATGATAGCTTTATAGTATAAGTTATCTCTTTATACTAATTACAACACTAGGTACCTCCATGAATGTTGGGTATTTTCATGATTATAATATTTTTCTGTTTATAAAAATAATACATACTTTTTCTAGAGTATACTCCCCTCCCAGTGAACAATATTTAGTAAGCGTTAGCCAAGTAATCATTTTTTGGATCTACCCAAATCTTTTAAACTAGTTCAACTTTTTTTTCTTAGTACCAGGAGTTGAACTCGGGACATTGCACTTGCCAAGCAGGCACCTATGCCACTGAGCTATATCCCTGACCCTAAACTATTACCTCTTTATAATGTAGTTGTAATATAACTTGGCTCATTTTCCCCATTGATATGCATTTAGTGGTCACATTCTTCATCCATTGTTACCATGGAATTATTTTACCCTTTGTGTCCTTGTTTTTGTATTTTTCTGTATTTGCAGATATATGTCTTTAAACCAAGTATCTTTGGTTTTTGGCTGAATCGTAGGATATGTACATTTAAACTACAAATGGATAGATTCAGGAGAATTTCCTTCCAAAGTTATCATTTTCACGTACTACTTGTTTAATCAAATCAATACAAATACTTCGTGCTATCCATGTTTATTGTTTTGCCAATTTGATATGTAATAATAGTTGCTTTGTTCATATTTGCATTTTAATTCTTAGGGAAGCAAGTAGCTTTTTTTTATATATATTTGGTTATTTCCATTTTGTCTGAATGTGTATTTATTCCTTTCCTGCAGGTCTTCCTTTTACTGGCCTTTAAAAGCCATTTCTTTGATGTGTTTTCCTTCCCTGTGTGGCAAATATTTTCTCACAGACTTTTCCCTTTGCTTATGGTCATTTCTGAGGTGCTGTGGTTGTTTACATCTTCATATTGTCAGGTCTGTCCCCTGTTTCCTTGGAAGCTTATGGATTCATATCATTTCTAAAAGATTTTATTTTCAAGACTATAAAATAGTCCACCATATTTTCTTGTAATAATCTTATATTTTTATGCATTTAATTTTTTTTATCTCCTAGGAGTTTAAGTCCACTGTGAGGGGAAAAAAGAAACTTTACTTTCTTCCTAATATGCAACCAAGTACTGATGGCTCTTATTGGAAAAAATTCAATTATTACTATTAATAAGTATTAATTACATGAGTATTATTGAAGACTTATAATTGCCAACATATTAAGTATTGTACATAAATTATTCATTTCAATTCTTGTAATTGCCTTCTATATTTGGTCCTATTGTTATTATGCATACTTTACAGATGAATGGAATCACACCATGGAGAGTTTTAGTAATTTGGCAGAGATTATGCAAGTTCTGAGTGGTAAAGAAGGCAGGACCTAGATCTAAATAGCCTTGTTCCAGAACATTCTAACCTAATTACTGCTATGCGATTGCATTTATGTGGCTTCCATGGGCCTCACACCAGGACAACGTGCCAGTTTTAACCGTCCTCTGCATCTGTCTGTAGGGCTCATCTTCCCCTTGGTCTTGGCCTCCCTCTGCCCTCCTCATTTCATTAGTGAGATCAGTGTCTCTGATCTGATGGGCAGTTTCACAGTGTCTCTGATCTAATGGGCAGTTTCGCAGCTGTGCTGCTGAATTCCAGGACTGAAACCTTCTCTACCAACTGCAAGAGAAGGGATCGATTGTGAATTTGAACAGAGACTGGGTTGCTTTGAAGTTTCTTGTCTTTAATATTAGTTGGATACTACATGGCACGCTCAAGTATCATATTAAAATATACTGAATTTAAAGTTTTATGGTATGTGAATGGTATTTTCCAAGTGAAATTTCTAAATGAGAAACACATAAAATGTTGAGCGCTTCATAAGGAGTGGTCAATATGAAGATTTTTTTTTCTAATTTTCTGAAATGTTTTGCCTTTTAAAAATTAATGTTTATCTTTTTAATCTTTTCAAATCATCTCTGCTCCTCCCCAAGTTCTAGCATTAAAAAGTGTGTCATACATAGGCGTAACCACTAGTGTTTTACTGCAGAGCAGGGTGACCACAGATAATAAGGATGCAATGTATATTTCAAACAACTAGACAAAAAGGATTTTCAATATTTTTACCATGAAGAAATAAGCAACGTTAGAAGAGATAAATATACTGAACTTGATTAAATATTATCCAGTGTGCACATATATTGAAATATCACATAGTACTTCACTGATATATATCATTTTCATGCATCTATTTAAATTACTTGAAATAAAAATGTAATAATTTTTAAAAATTTGCCATGAACACATCTAAAGAGTGAAAGCCTATGACAAATTGCAGCAAAATTTATAATAGAAATATAATTTGAATTGGATTTTGTCAAAATTCTCGAGTCATCTGAAGTTATTTTTCAATTAAAAAAAAAAAAAAAAAAAAAAAGCCCAGTTCATATCTCCGTGGCTCCAGACTCAAGTCTTTTCTTACCGAGCCTTCTCTGCTTTGCTGTCTCAGTCCTCAGGAACCAGTATTACAGTGGACATTGCTGTGATGGGTGAAGCTCATGGCCTCATTACTGACCTCCTGGCGGACCCTAACTTGCCCCCAAATGTGTGCACATCCCTGCGGGCTGTGAGCAACCTGCTCAGCACACAGCTCACCTTCCCGACCATCCACAAGCCCAGAGCAAACCCCACGGTTTCCTTCAGTGAAAACTACACCTGTTCGGATTTGGAAGAGAGCTCCGAAAAAGACAAGCTCACCATTCCCAAGGTGGGTGTTCATGACATGCTCCCTAAAGGGTTAAAAGTTTCATTGTCTCCTGGGTATTCTGTTAAGAGAAATTAATAGTAATGACATTACACATGTCACTGATGACTAAGTCACAGTTACCATAAAAAAGGTAGTGCATTCTGTGAGTTATATTCTTACAGTTGACACTTGTAATTTATAAATCAAAGCTGTAAAAATACACCAGTGGTTCTTGGGAGTATAAACCGCTGTATAAGATAATATAAATTATTGAGTAACTTTTGTGGAAAGATTTTTGCTAATAATAACTAATACAGTATGTGTATATACATGCATAAATCCTATTGAACTAAAATAATTATAAAATCACCCCAGAGGTAATTGACTCTCATTCCTATAATTCTGTGTCTGTATAAGCATTGAAATGAGGATTCTCAAAGATAGTATTTTTACAGTACTCATGTATTTTGGCTAGAAAGTCTTTTGAGTTTCTGAGCACCCTAATTTTAGATAGACGATAGTCAATCAGTGTATTTTTACTAATTCACTTCTAACTAAAAACTTATTTCTTGCCACTCTATTACATAAAATGTATTGATATAAAACATGCTTGTTAATACAATCAACACTCCTTCCTAGCGCCTGAGGAGAAGTTTGCCCCCAGGCTTGTTGAGAAGAGTTTCATCAACATGGACAACTACCACCTCAGCCACAGGTCTGCCCACCTTGGAACCTGCACCAGTGAGGAGGGACCGCAGTGCCAGCATCAAGCTACACGAAGCACCTTCATCCGGGTAAGACAGGGCACCTGCTGGTTTCCTGTCTCTCTGAGAAGTTACTTACTATAAAGAAAGTATGCATGGTAAGAGAAGAGAGGCCCAGCCAATTACAGTTGGTTAGAGGCCAGCTCTGAAAATGGAAAGGATGTGTAGCTTAAATGCAGAGCAGTATAGAGATTAATGTTGGATAATGTTTTAGCCACTTGGGCATCACTGGGATCTAATACCAGATCTCCCAGTTTAAAGGAGGACAGGTTTACTTTGGTTCACTGTTTCCATCCATGGTTGCTGGCTCCAGGGTTGACACAGCATGGGGGGAGGGCATGGCAGAGGAAAACTGTTAAATACAGGGCATCCAGGAAGCAGAGAGAAAAGGGAGGAGCCAGGGACAAGAATATACACTTCCAGGGTCCCCCCTCCTACCAGGTCCCACCCCCTGATGGTGCTCAGCTACTGAATTCATCTAGGGATGCATCTGCTGATGAGTATAGAGCCCTCAGGACCTGCAGTCACTTTCCAAACATGAGACTTTGGTGGGACATTTTATTTCTAAATCATAACAGGTAAATGGGTTTAAGTTCTGTTGTTTGACCTTAAATACAAAGGAGGAGAGTGACCCAAAATAGTCACCAGTCATTGTCACCTTCAATAGAGAGGATCGAGTGCAGAATAAATAGGCTAGATTTTGCCTATTCTGAGGGTCAGTCCATCCTGGGACCCTTAAATCAGAGGCATCCAGCTTGACATCTGCAAATAGCTGTTAGAGTTCCCATTGACAGACAAGCTGTCCTAGCTTTGTAGGAAAGGCAAAAGTAGATCAAAAACTACATCATCGCCCTAAGAATACCTATGTATGTATGTATGTACATATGCATAGGTTCAACTTTATTGTCTATATTCTAATTTTACAAAGTGACTTAGGGGCTAGAATTAAATCTAAAGACAAGATACTGTGAAGATCTGAAAAGAATTTTGAAGAAAACATCTACTGAGAAAAAGTGCTTTTAAAGGGAGCTATTATATTTCTTCTTTTCTAATTAAAATTTCTAATTAAAATATAAAGAGTATGCTTTAAATTCAGTATTGGCAAGAATATATATCATATAATTTCAGTTTTTCAAACATACGCAGATATCAGTTTCATTCATGATCCAAGGAAGAAAAAAAACTACATCTTTATTGAGTTACAAGATATCAGAAGTCATTTCCTCTTTTCTTGGCTTCTAATATAAATAAAGCACCATGCTGAGGTTGGCAGAGAAATAGATACCTTCTAAATCATAAGAACTTAATGACTGCTGACTTTTCTTGGTTTCTTCATTAAAAATGTTTAATTGGTCTCTTCCATATTAATGTTTGTATTCCAATAAACCTACAGAATCTCAAGCAAACTCAAGCAATTCTGTCATTTATCAGCTTAATTCCATTTTATCTTATTGCCTTTTGTAAAATTTCTTAAATGCCACTACACAGGGAGGTTATACTCTGTTTTATGAACATTCCCTGAAGATTGAATTGGTAATATTTTCTTTTAAAATGTTGATTATTGTCAATTTGTATAGCATAAAATATTGCTGAGTAGTAGTTAATGGTATTATAGTTAAATGTGCTTCAGAAAATGAATTACGTTCTCTGTGTGTATCACTAGATCGGATTCTGATTTTACCAATGCCCCTTGCCAAATTTTTCATCACAGTATAGTGAATGCCTCATGGTTTTCTTTCCATAGAATGATTCTAGGAGACATCCATTCAGCCTTTCTCAAATATCTTCTTTCTTTCTGCTGTTCTTTGTTGCTTTTGGTCAAATCTCATCTCCCCTACTCTTCTCTTAGTCAAATAAAACTGGGGGCTGAAATTGAAAGCGTAGCAACAAATAAGGTTCCAAGAAATTTTAGGAGGTTGATTCCTAAGGATTCTGTCATTAACTTAACTCCTGTAAGAATTCCTACACAGTACGTACTGAAACATAAATGTTTTCAATTGAGATAAAATTTTACGTATCCCACTCTTTCTCTTTCCCCTAAAAATAGTCATGGATGTCTTGCCTGGCTATAGTTTTTCCTACTGCTTACCACTCAATGTCACTGTCCTATAAAAGTCCTGATGTAAAATCTGAAAGTGATACAACATTTTCATCTCACAACCACTATATCCTATTAAGGGCAAACCATAAATTAGTAAGTGACCAGTGTACCACCGTAAACTACAACTGACCCTTGATTATAAGCCCACATTAAAACCCTCTTCATGTGGAGAACTATTATCCAAATTGATGACTGACTTGAAAACTGCTTTGACTTTTTGCCCTGTAGTTTCTTTCTTTTTAAGCCCTCTTTTTTTTTATCCTTTTCCATACTTGCTCTTTCCCTGGGGTACTTTCAGGACTGCAGTGATCAAAAGAAAAACAACAATGAGGACTAAAAATTAAAAACAGTGCACACCTTATGACTGTAGGTATGCAGCTGGATACTGGGAAATGGTAAATGCAGTCTTTTAGAAAAGACACAGAACTGAGAATCAGAAGGATCTGAAGCATGCAGACCTTAGCAGGGCTGAGCCTCCATACCCACTCAGAGAATAATTAGAAGAGAACTGGTGCATAATTAGAGGGCTAAATTAGATGGAAGAGTAGAAGTAGGTGCTTAGAAAAAGGCTTTAGGGAAATAGAAAAGGATGACGTACATCATACCCTAAATCGTTCAAATTAACCATGGAACTGACCCCTGCCTTTGTATATGAGACAAAAAGGAAACTGTAAACTTTGTAAAAGAGGTTACTACCTATTCAGTAACACTTCTAGGATTTAGGATGGAGTTGCTGTAGGGATAAATACAGGTATTAAATCTACTTCGGGGGCTGGGGATTTAGCTCAGTGATTTAGCTCGGCACAGTGCCTGCCTGGCAAGCATAAGGTCATGAGTTTGATTTCCGGTACCAGAAAAACAAAACAAAACAAAAAAAAACAACCAAAAAAACCCCACAACAACAACAACAAAAAAAATACAAAACAATCTACTTCGACACAAAGGGTTGAGATCTTTCTTCACAGGCCCAGAGATGTCTTCTTATTATCAACATGAAGAAAACAAATAAAGTTTTCCTTAAGCTGCTTTCATCTTCGGAATCCAAATTATGACCTATAAGCGGGAATCAGGAAGTGAGAGTCAATGAAAAGCATAAACTGTGGTGAACACGTAAAGCAATCTATGAAAGTGCTTGTGAACTATAATGCATTTTATATAAAAGCGTATACTCTATTTTATTAATAGCACAATAAATTAAAATTAATATATAGTATTACAATGAGATAGCTATATATTTTATGTACCTTGACGTCATCAAATCCCTATGCATTAAAGATACTCACCTGTTATACTTTATAACCTTTTCAAAATAAGTACTTTTTAATGTTTTTATTTGAAAAAACCAGTAATAGTTTTGGAGCTAGTCTTTATGATAAATCTTTTTAATATACTAAGAGTAATGTTTAGATTTTGGCTTTTAAAAGTGTACATAGAAGAGTAACAATTTATTCATTATTTTATGTAATAAGAAATTAAAATATTTAAGCTACATATGCATGACATAAAATTTCTTCACAGTAAATCTTATCATCAGTTCATCAATCAGCAAGATAAGTTGAGAAACTAGCACTAGAAAGAAAGAGTGATGTTTCAGACCCAAAATTTTCTACGGTCTAATTATTCCCAAAATTTCAAGTAGTTGTGAAATGTCCAAGATGAGATTTCTAAGAAGGACATGAGGCAAATACTTTATATGCTTGCAGTAATTGTTTTTGATAATTGCTGAAGTTCGTTCCACTCTTGCAATGTCTCTTTTATGATAGATTTAATAAACTACTACTAGAAGTAAGAAGAAGCAGCTGAAGCTTTTAAATACCTGAATCAATGATTCAAGAAAAATCTGTCCAAAAGTAGAAAAGACAGAAGAAATGAGATATAATACAAGTATTAGACCACAAAGTCAGCCTCAACACAAGACATGGATTTTATCCATTACCTAATTTACTGATCATCAGAAGGCATGGCAATAGCAAAGCACATGCTCATGCATGCTTCCTTTTGTGAGATCTGATATTATTAGTGTGGTTATCTAAATGTCTTTATTCCATGTTAACACATGTTCTGGCTTGGATTTAATATTCAAGGTTCTAAGCAAAGCATGCATAATATTGTCAGCACAGAGAGAGCCATTTGGCTATGGAACCTCTCCAAATTATACTCCATTAATTACACAGCTTAGATGTCAATCTCCATTTGTCCATGACCCCATATTTCCACCAGTTTCAGGTTTATTTTCAATAAGTCGCCCAGACAGACCAGACACATCCTGCCTACAGTGCCAATCTAAGACTGGCAGAAGATCAAATTGTCAGATTATTTTCATGCAAATTACATATTTTACCCAGGAGGAAATTTACTAGTGCTAACACAGGTGTTAGCAAAACAAAGAGCAAGCCCCTCTCCTTTGGAGCAGTCTAAGAGTGTCAGCACAGCTTCCTGAACTCTTTTCTCTCCCAAATTAGGATGAATTCTGTTTCAGATTTAACTTGCAAATTTTGTGCAGTGTATAGAGCAAAATTTTTACTTGGAATACCTCCAAAATTCATATCCTATTAATCCCCCAGTTTATATAACATTCCTCCATAGATCTATTAATTCCAGATTTATTTACAATAAGCAACCTAGACAGACCAAGTAGCTCTTCATGAAAGATAAGCTAGAAGACTGTTACCTTCCTCACAGTAGATATTAGTGTGTTTAGCATTATGTCTGTAGCTTGTGTGTTTAAAATGGTATTTTCTTTCCAGGGTAGCACAAGTAAAGGAAACTTATGGGCAACAGATCTACTGCAGACTTTTTCTTCCATAAGCAAATACTGCAATAAAACATTTTGCAGGTTTTATGGGGGGATTTAATTTTTGAATATAGATTCACCAAGAATAATATATAATAAAGAGCATTGGACTAAGCATTATGACATTAACTATACCCATATTTTAACCAATTAATCTGCAAGATTCTTTTAGAAAATTCTGAAAGGAATATGATTTTAGAAGTAGGTGAAAATATTTGATTTGTATGAATTGGATAAATGGACAAGTGCTCTTTTCTTTTAGGTTAACTAGTATTCCTGATGAGTGACTGATACATCCCTACAATAGAAAATGAGCCCAGACAACATATTTTGTCATTTGGAAGTAAAGTGGTCTATCCATGAACGTGGACCAATGCTCAGATTGGGGAGCTTATTATGAAAATGATGTTTGGGTTCTGGCAAGATTTGTCCACTAATTAATAATTTATTCATTTTCTTTCTTTCAATTGTATCTTTACAGTACTGTTAATCCTGACTCTTGGAATAGCCCCGTGATGATGACCCTTACCAAAAGCAGATCCTTCACTTCGTCCTATGCTGTTTCTGCAGCTAACCATGTAAAGGCTAAAAAACAAAATCGCCCAGGCAAGTAACCCATTGGGAAATAGGCTCCTCCTCTGAAAATGCAGTCAGGGAGTAACCAACCCTAAATGTGGAAATATTCAGAGGGTGCCCTACACTCAGATGTCTTTGATGTGATTATTTAAATGAAAAAGCTCTGGGCTGAGGATGTAGCTGGGTGGTAGAGCCCTTACCTAGCATGCATAAGACCAGGGATCCATTACCACTACTGCACCTCTCCAGCCCCCCCCCCCAAAGAAGGAAAGGTAACAACCAAGCAAAGCCAAAAAAAGCTTAAATAACCAAAAATTAACTAGTTACTTAAATATCTACTTTATGTGATGACAGAGATCTCTAGAAGTTGTTGTACCGGATTTTGTATCTTGAAATTACTGGGTGAATAAGAAGTAAGTATCACAGTTCTTCACAATCTCTCAGAGGATCATCTTATAAATTTCAGTTTTATTTTTAGACTTTAATAAAAATCATTTTTCAGGAGTATGGTATTTATATGAGTTTGAGGAAATGCTTCATTTACTATACATGAGCTATGATAAGGAATTTGGATATCAAAATTAGGAATGATAAAGTTTAGGTAGGAAAGTAAAAGGATCTACAGAAAGATTACCTTATTTCATCACAGTTTGTGTAGACTCAAAACTGGGATACAGTTTTTGTCAGATTCAATCCGAATTGCTCTGCTCCTAAAATCTCAGTGGAGAGCCTGAAGTGTTCACACTGACCTCATCCTTACTAGAAGTAGAATATTAACTCCAAGTTTTTACTTCTCATACTGTAGAAAACTATCCTGAGGTTTTCAGTTACTTTCTGCTCAGTTTCTGAAACTTCTGTCTTGAGCAGCATAAAAATGCATCAGATGGCTCAAGAGGAACTGCCCCTTCTCGCTGAGATGTTTGACTTGTCAGTTCTGGCTGAGATGGCAGCCCCAAACTCCAATTTCTTTGTCATCACTCTCCTGACATTGCTAAAAGCTCTGCTGGCATGCCGCTCTAATAGCTGCCCTCCTCTGCCTGGATTCCCAAGCTCCTGCTCCCTGCCAATAGCCAGTAAATACTGCTCCCAGGGGAGAATGGGTTGCAGCATGTTGGCCCACGCTCAGAGGTGCTCTTCTCTGGGAACCTAGTCCTTCAAAACTCTGCCTTCAGAGTTCTTTCTTTCTTTTTTTACCCTCAGCTTGTCTATTCTCAAAGAGGCATGAGTCTACTCCAAATGACTGCATTTTCACCAAAAGCAGAAGTTCCTAAAACAACAATGTTTATATGAGAAACCTGTGTGGGTTGCTTACCTTTCACTAATATTCTAGAGACCACCTTGCAATATGAACTTTATATTTTAAAAGGCACAGTTTCAGGAAACATTACTGTTGTTATGTCTAGATAAAAACATTTAGTACTTTTTCCTTTGATTACTTATTTTATACTAGGTAACTATTCCTTGATATCATTGTCTAACATACCTAAGTGGCTATATTTGTTTATTGTAGGAAGGCACTTCCTTCCAAAAGGTACAGTTTTACTGGAATTCCATTACAGAAAGAAACCATTAAAGGTAATCTGGTTTTGCAACAATAATCTGGTCCTCTCTGCTTTGGAGATGTTCATTAAACTTTATAACTCAGAAGTCTTTAATGACTTGAGAAATACAATTGAGCTTTTACTGGGACCCTGCAATGTAGGATAATATAGGCAAATACTTAACTGAGATTGCCTAGAGAGCAAACACAGATTACCTTGGTAATGAGGAGATTCACTTGGGAGTCCAGGAAAGCAGAAGAACTGAATTTGAGAATTCCATATTAACAAGACATGCTTATAGGGACATTAAAGTGGCCCTATTTCTGTAGGGCCCCCTTTTCCCCTATAAAAATATGAATAATTACCAATTCAGAACTGTGAGATTTTAAGATATGAGATTCGAACATGGGATATACAACCATCATCCCTACATGCACAGGGAACCTCATGAGTTGCAGTTAAGAAATGCAACAACAACAAAAAACCTTTCTAGAAATCTAGTATGTACTGATTCCCCAAAATGAATGTAATTATTATGTAACACAAACATATACCAATAAATAAAAATATCTTTTCACTAAAGATGCTGATGATGAATATATTCTACAATGAAAAATGATAGCAGAAAGTCTGAGATCTAATAAAAATTGAAATAAATTTGAAAAACATGGGTCAATCCAAGTGAACCTTGCATGCATAAATATTATTTTTAGACTTGTGGGTAGTTTTATTGTGGTTGTTGTTGCTGTTATTGAGTTTTGAACTCTTTTTCTTCCTGGTTCTGTGGATTAAAGCCCGAGGTACTCTACTATTGAATTACATCCACAGCCCTTTTGTTTCTTTATCTTGAGATATGATTTCACTCAGTTGCCCAAGCTGGCCTCAAACTTGGAATTTTCTTGCTTCAGCTTCCTGAGTATCTGGGATTACAGGCATGATCTGTCATGCCTGGGTTTGTTTAGTTTTTGAAAGGTTTCCCTGTTTTAAAAGACAGAATCAGAATATAGGACAGTAACATGTAACTTAATGGATAAAATATGAGTTTCAATATTCTATTCTTTTACATAACAAAGGGAGGAATCAGATGGGGAAACTGAGGTACAGAAAGCTTAAGTTACTTGCACAGGGCCACATAATTGTTCAGTTTTTCTTTTAGCCTGCACTAGAAAAAAAATTAAGGGCAGTAAACTGACATATTTTATAATTAGAATTTTGTGGTTCCGTCCTTGGGTGAATACAAGATAATGGAAGGACTTGGGTTGTTTTTTCTTCCTCTCTTTCTCTCTCTGTTTGAGCAATTAGATATTAAAATAAAACTATGAGACAATAAAATGAAAACTATTAGATAGCTCAACATAATAAAGTCAAGAAACATAATCATGATTAGGGCAGACACTGAAAATAACTGAGCAAATGATGGAACAGCCTTATATTCTCGTTCTCCTACTCCCCAAGCGGTATGACTGCATTTAAAATAAAGGGCAAAGCATACAAGGAAAAGAATGCCTACATAAGATGCCCCAAACACTGGCCCTGGGAACTAAACCACAGGCCCAGCAAGAGCTCCTTCATGTTGCCATCAAGTGCACCAATATGTTCGTAGTGGTTATCTTTAAAGGGGATTTTGCCTTGTGGTATCTTCACACTGCTGTCACCGAAGAGCTAAATGTTTATAAAACAACTTATGTCGCAAGCATGCTGAATTCAATGAAACACATCTCTGAAAGTCTGCACAGAGGCAGAGAAACATCCATCTAGAATCAGGGAGTTGAAATTAGATTTCAGGGCTCCTTGGTTGGATGGGTCCTTCCATTTCAACACTCCCGTTTCCCTGCACTGATGGTACTCGGTCAAAGGAAGTAAGTAGCACCATATTTGATGCAGCTGACTATGCCACAACCCGCTATTCAAAACACTGTGTGGAATGAGGCTGGGAAAGCCCCCAATGTGGCAGAGTACAAGCCAGTGGAGTCCAGTGGGGTGTGAAGAGTCTGAGGAGGAAGAAAGAGCTGTAGACAATGAGACGGGGAGAAAGCAAGCTCTGAGCCCAGAGCAGGCAAACAGAGATAAATGACCTGTTTCAGAGGGGACTAATGAATCTGTTCTTTGCACAGATCAAGTAAACAATGTGTCCTCCTGCTCAATCAATCAGCTTTAGTTTTAAATAGCTGAAATGCAAGCAATTATTATGCAGTTACTAATGTAAAATAAATGGATGAAATCACATAGGAGTGCTCTGATTAAAGCATAAAAACAGGGGATTTAAATATAATTTGCATTTTCAATCTTGTTGCTGCAGTGTGAGTCACTGACAACGGGAAGCTACCACTATGTCATCCTCCTTTGCAAATTCCTCTAATTCATAGTGAGTTTACAGTTGTCCTTTGCCTGGATTCTTCTAAGCTTGAGCTGCCTGCTACACTGAATATAAACATCTCTATACCTGTAAGCTGGACTGAGACTTTCCTACAGAAATTTGAAAGGAGAGAAAGTTTAACTTATGGTTCTGTAACTTTGTTTAGCTTTTGTTTGTTTTTTTGGTATTTGCTTTACCTTAGCTACCTTTTCTGTTTTGGAAAAATGTTAGGGCTTATTGTTTTCTTGTGCACATAGAAAAGGGATATGTATTTATCAGACAAGCTGATTTTTTTCTTGTCCAATTAAAATGAAACAGTTTTATAGAACAAAACAGATGGATTCATTTAAAGAGTTTCCTTACTGTACTATTTATCTTCTCCCTTTGATTACCCCAAATTCCTTGCTTCTTGACACACATTTTCTTATGTTCTCAGGACTGGAGTAGTACAGCCTCAATTTATCAAAGGAGTTGGTATTTTAGACTTTAAATTGCATTTTTTGGTATTTTTTAAATTGACAGCATTTCACATTACAATAGGGTGAGTTATTTGAAGCTTTATGTTTCATGAGCTTTGTGTTTTTCCTGGAGTATCTTAAAATTACTCAAATATCAAATGAAGACAAATATATTCAAGAGAATGCGTGTTCATTTGATCTTTCACTCTTTTCTCTGTGTAAATGTGTCAGTGAGCAATGTAAAATTGGATGCAACTTTGCAAAGTCTCAATAGTCATTCCTCTAGCTGTATAGTGATTACACTTGCAGTATCTTATAAAATCTGTTTTTAAAGACTTGCTAAAACAGGATTTTTTCCCTTGGAAGAATCCCCTTCCTAAGTTACTCCTTTCTAGAAAGAAGGAATATTTGGTGATAATAAGTTGATCCTCCCTAATTTGAAAATTAAAATCTGAGCATTTGCGATGCCAAATTTTAAGGTTAGAGATGTTCAACTGATAAAGTCTATAAAAATATGTCAAAATCCCAAAAACCTCTGGAATCTGAAATACATCTGGTCCCAAACATTTTGGATAAAGGTTACCCAGCCTGTGTCTGCTTTTATCTCTCCATTATTTTGAAGAGTACTATATGGAAATATGTATCCACTTCCAGTGGCATTCTTTTTCCTTTGTGTATTTTTAACTTTAAATTTTATGCCATTATCTCCTCTAAAAAAATTGCTGCTTCTCATGGTTGCTGCCAGGACCTATGTTTGTTAAAAGAGTTCAAAATCTGTAGACTGAAGTACTATAAAAGCTAAGTGCTTTTTCCTTGTTACAGGTTTATTTAAGATTTCATCCCAGGAGTCTTAAAGTCTGCTTATTGGTTTAAATTTAGTTAATCCCTGAATTCCAAGAACCTTAAGGTTTGTGTGGATTTTAAAATGTGTATTTAAGAGTGAATTGCATGTCTCTGAGGCTATCAGCTGGCAGCTACTAAAAATTAGCAATGAAAACAATCTCTGTTCTCATAAATTACTTTCAGAAAATACATTGTGTCAAGGGAGAAATGGAGAAATGTTCCCATGGGTTTTGAAATATATTGTAGTTCTATTTTAAAAAATAGTTAAAAACTGTCCTCAAACTCATAATTTTGCCATCAGAGTAATTAAGGAGTTGCCTAAAGCAATGCCTACCAGGAGTTTCACAATTTAGACAGAGCAATTAAAACTTACCTACGGAACTCCATCTAGCTTTGCCCTCTCTTTCCTGTGTGCTAAGCTATAGCCACAGATCCTCTGACCACCCAGGGTAAGATCTCTTTCTAGAATATGCTTTCCCCAGTCTAGATGGCTTTCCTTTCATCAGTCTGTTTAAATTTTAGCCTTCAGGGAGTCCTTCCTAGACTATCTGTATATAAAGCACTCTGTCCTCTACTTTTTGCATTCTTTTTTTTTCCACATCACTGGAAATTGTATGCCTTTTCCTTCTTTTATTATTGATTTTTATTTTGCCTTTTCTGTCTCTGCCAAAGGAATGAGAGCTCTATTTTCCCATTACCAACTGCATCCCTGCAGCAGCACACACAATAAATAT
Organism: Chinchilla lanigera; assembly: GCF_000276665.1. Taxonomy (NCBI): domain Eukaryota; kingdom Metazoa; phylum Chordata; class Mammalia; order Rodentia; family Chinchillidae; genus Chinchilla; species Chinchilla lanigera. The sequence continues at coordinate 16,600,693 of NW_004955413.1, forward strand.
TTGTTAGATGAATAAATCACTGTGATTCTTACTCATGGAATACCTTGGTAACTTTCTATCACAGGATTTAGCTCCTTCGTGGTGTACAACTCTTATAAGGTCATATCCAGTGTCTGCCTTCCCAAACTGTTCTAAATTGGACCAGGCATGTCCACCCTTTTTTACATCAAAGCATCCATAGATGTATAAGCATATTTGTGAGTACATGACAGTGTCGTATAGCCAGGAGAACTGGGAAGGAATTTAGAGCTTGGTAAAAATATAACTTCTTCATTCTACAAATTTATAATGAGATAATCCAATCATAAAATGTTAGAGATAGCATTAAAATTTGAGTTTATTCTGCAGCTTTCAAATGAAATAGTCTTCTTTTTTTTTTTTTCTTTTAATTTACAACCACAAATTTCTTCACAGCACACTTGTATTTCACTTGCCTCACACATCGATGCTTGGGTTGGGAAACTCTGAGCTTAAAATTTAGGGAACTTAATTTTCTTCTGGCTCAGGAAACTAAGTAACGTGAAGATTCGTCAGCATCTTTGGTAAAGTGGCTCAATCTTTTTGTCAAACTAGAAATCAAAATAAAAACCATCAGATGTAATAACGAGCAATACAAATGCTGCCTAATAGAGCGTGGCTTTTTCTTCTGCCTTGGGCAACCTTGAGAGAAGTGTGAGCTACAATATTACATTTTATGCTAAGAATAAATGGGGTTATTCCATATTCTCCTTCGTACTAGTCCTGTGGCCCTGGCAAGGTTTCTTGATGTCTTTGAGTCTAAATAGTTTCATTTGTTAAGTAAAAAGGCAGGGAGTTGATCTGTTGATTAAGAATCAACAAAAGAAATATTAAGCAAAAGACTTGGAAAGCAGCTGCTATCCATACTTAAGCAAAAGGAGAATGAGATTTTCATCTTTTGAAACCAAACAAAAGAAATAACAGCACCAATAAGACATATGAAAAGAAAAGTACAAAAGGCCTTCAGCAAGTTTAATACTTCTTTCAGTGGAGCAGAAAACCTTTTGGCTGTGACAAATCGAACTTTTGAGGGAACTGTTCCTGAGAAGCAACCTCCCTGTAAGGCAGCTGCCTGTTACCCGCCCACATCGTTCTGTGATGTGTAATCCATAGCTGTAAATTTCCCAAGTGGTGAGATATAGAGAATGACTTTGGGTAGACTCATTTTATTTGCTCTGGAATAAGATGTTCAACCCTAAATCATGAAAATCAATAAGCAGCTAGTCGTTTAGAAGTTAGGCAACTGTTTTTCTGTTTTTGTTTTTCTAGTTATAGGCACAGGCTGCCTTCTCTAGGTTCAGGAGAGTAACTTCAAAAGATATCATCCTTGCATCTAATGCTAATGCTTTAAAACTGAAGGACTGTCTATACAATTTAGAGTAAGCATGGCCAGTCTGGTACAAATACCCACCTTTGAAATTAAAATTTTGTCTTCAGGTATAAAATGGATTGTGTTACATTTTTTAATGTTTTCTTCAAAATTTATTTTGATTTTACAGTGCTATTGTACATACAAAGGTGTAGTTTCACCAAAAATGTAAATCACTGCTAAGGTTAATTGCCTCTCAAAAAATTATCTGCTTTATCTGCCTGTTTGAAGTGTTGGATGCTTGCCACGTTGTGTTCTAGATACCACTTAATGTTGAAAATGACAGAAAATCTTGTCCCTGCTACAAACTCCTCAGCCTAAGAGAGGGCAGGCACATGACAAAATTTCAACTGTTATTTTCAAGGCGAAAGTACAAGAAACAAAAACGGGAGGAGAAAATAATATCCTTCTCTCCTGAAGGTACTCCAGGACACCAAGTCTTCAGCGGCACTGCCAACATGGTTCCCGATTTTTCATGATGATTCATTACTTGAATTTCATGCTTCAGAGACACCCCAACCACACATCCTGCCGCCAGATGGTGGCATGTCGGGGAGACCAGCACGGTGGCCTCACTGTCCATAAAGTTGTTTCTGAATTTACTGGAGTAGAGCTGAAGTGTAAGGGGTTGCATGTTCACATGTTCAAAGACATTTTAGTGACTTCATAACTCTCTTTCCCAGGTGCCCTTGCTAAAATTTCCCCTCTTCAATCACCCTGCTCCTCCCCCCTCCACGGGACTCCTGCCAGCAGCCCTGTCAGCAAAATTTCTGCAGTGCAGTTTCCAGAATCTACCGAGACAACTGCCAAACATGGTCCAAGTTCTCACAGGACTTTAACCTACACTCAAAGTGCCCCTGACCTGTCCCCTCAGATCCTGGATCCACCTGTTGTATGTAGCAGGTAAGGAGTTGCATTGTTAACTGGAGTTTAATAATAACGATGTTACTAATTTTCCCCATAGGAATAACCAATACCCATCCACATAGCTTGGTACATGTTTGCCAAAGTAGTTAAGAAAAAAGCATAGGATAATATGATTTGTATCGAACAGGCTCTAATAGCAAGTGGATTTTTCAGAGAGATCAAATTCCTTACAGTCCATAATGCTAATCTTTAGAGATGATACAAAATCAATAGTTGTTTATTTTATCCCTTTGCTGATATAGAATATATAGCATATATACTTTAAAAATTATATCAAGTATTCTGATATGACCCTTTATTAGAATGTTTTTACTTGTTCTCCAGGGAGTATTTTAAACTGATTTGAAAAATATTCAGCTGAAGTTTGTATTTCCTATTTTTTTTAATTTTAAAGAAAATGATAAAGAAAAAAGAACAATAGCAACATACCGGCATCACAGACATAAACAAAACAAAGTAAGAACATTAAAAATGATAGAGGGTTTCAAAACAAAATGATAGGAATTAACAGTGGTTCTTATATTACATATTGTTGTCTTCAACAAAGTTGCTCAGATTACCAGATGTAAGAATGGAAGATTGATCAAACCAGTAAAGAGAATAAGAAAATAATAATTTACACAAAAAAACATTAGCGACAATACAGAGTTTTATTAGACAAGACGATAGGAATTCACCAGTGGTTGTTACCTTGCATATTGTTGTCTTCAAATCAGTTGCTCAGATTATCAGATATAAACATGTATTTTCCATTTTAACACTTTGAAAATGTACAAATAATAGCAGCACACTATTGCTTGACTCAAATAGTTTTCTGAATACATTTCAGTGTTGTGTGTGCTAGTCTATCACATTAAAAACAGAATTACAAAATGTTAACTACAGAGGATAAGAAAAGAGCTTAACATGGCTGAAATAATTATTTTGCCAATGTTACCGTAATAAAAAAGAAATATTTCCTCTTGCTGATTAATGTACTTTATTGTTCTTCAATAATAGCTTCATCTTAGATAACTGATCTTGAAGCAGTAAATGTTTTTTGAGTATAAAATAGTTGAGTGTTTTGAGTATAATCATGAGTGTGCCTTCAAAAGAATGTTTCTTTTCTAAGGTCAATGAGGACTACTACTTGAATACATTAGTTACATATTGTTTGTCTAATATCAAATATTGGTTTATAGACCTAAATTTTATTATTATATTCAGTGCTAAGAACTAGCAACTGATATTAAGCTTCACAAATTTCACTTTCTTATACTTAGTTTGTGAACTTTTCGTTAGCTTTCCCACACTGTCACAAAACACCTGAGACAGGCCAACTTGAAGGAAGAAGGGTTTGTTTTTGCTCTTGATGATGGACACTTCAGTTCATGATTGCTGGGCCTAATTGTTTTTGTGATGAGGCAGCATATCATGGTGGGTGTTGTGAAGTAAACTGTTCACCTTATGGTGGCTGTAAGAAGGGAGAGAGAGAGAGGTGGGAGGGGACCCGCTGGGGTCAGGGCCTCAATGTCCCCTACCAGGGCACATCCCCAGTGACCTAACTTCTTCCCAGGAGGCCTCACCTTTAATGGTTCCACCACCTCCTGACAGCGACTCAACAGGCCACCAAGGCTTTAACCTACAGGCCTCTGGGGCAGCACTCCAGATCCACATTATGCGACACTCTTTTTAAAAGTCATTTACTTTATAGTCTTCACTGCTACTTTTCTCTTTACAAATATTTTTAAATGGACAATCAATTTTCTTCCTTTGGCCAGGGTCAGAATAAAAACTTACCCTGCCATCCAAAAATTGTCTGCTCTCTGTATGTCAGGAGTGTGTGTGTGTGTGTGTGTGTGTGTGTGTGTGTGCGCACACGCGCGCACGCATGTTTGTGTGTGTATGCATGTGTTTATTGCTGGAGATTGAGCCCAAGGGCCTCAATTGTGCTAGGCAAACACCCTACCATTGAACTATATCTCTGGTCCTTTTTGCTTTTATTTTTTAAAATAAACCAATTTTCTATGGCCAATTAATCCCTCTACCAAAATGCACCTTACAAAGTAAAATGTTTGAGACACATTTTAGTGATTCACAACATGTATTACTTTATTAAAAGTCCTAAGAAGTCTTGCTAAAACATCACCCCTTGATTTTTATTTCTTCTAGTGTTTGTTAAATTTATATGACCACACACCCACTTTCTTTAGATTAACACTCTGTAATTCCTCTTAGATCGAGTGTGAGGCAGGACACAGAAAGGAAGCCTTGTTTTTCAGTGTACACCCTAAGATAAGACATGAAGCCTGGAGTTTCAAGGACATCTGCTTCCAGGTTTCCTAGGGAGCTCAACCCCTCTACATTCTGAATTTGTGGGGAATAAGCTGCCTAAGGAAAGGAGAGAGATGTTCAGAAAAGACCTACCACTCACATAGCTTTTCTCAACATATTCATGTGTACATGCATGCATGCGTGCATGTATATGCGTGTGTGTATGTGTGTGTGTGTTCTTAGGAGGAAGAATGTAATGAGATTTTTATAAAAGAGGTTTCAGAGAAAAACAAGGGGATTTCACTGTCTACTTTTTCAGTAATGTTTATAAACCCAGTAGTGTGTGTTTTATTTGTTTGGGCTTTATAAATCTATAATTCAAACCAGGTTTTATTATTCCCTTCAAGGCAGCCACCCATGCAGGCACAGAGAGCTCCAGAAACACAGGACTAATTATTGTGGTTTCCCCTGCTGAACTCGGAGGGATTGGCATTGAATATCCGCCTCTTGGCTGCTGTAATGTCTGTGCAACAAGCATTTTTTTTTTTTTTTGGAACAGGAGTTGGTAGTTTTGAGCCACTAATTTAAATACTGCTTTTAGGGATTATCTTACAATGAAAAATCTTCAAACTTATAAACTCTACTTCTCTCAGTTGCATGTACTTTCTTTTTTTCGTCTGTTATTTTCTTTTGGTTCGCTAAGGAAAAACGATAGGATTTTATCACTAGAAATAATTTATGTGTGATGCTTTTCTACTTACAGTCAAAGGTGGAAATTTACTTAGCATGAACATCTTTAGCTGAAAAATGCTTTTCTCTGCTGCACACACAAGCACAATTAAGGACAAAAATTGAACCACTTAAGGTACTAAACAATAAAATAGCACTCATTTCTTCTCTTTTGAGAGTGGGTAATTTGTAGTTAAATAACAAACAGATGAAAAATCTTCTGAGACCCTTTGTCATATTAGGCAGGGAAAAAAAAAACAGCAACAAAATGCAGAATTAAATTCTAATCATGATATGTCTAAACAAGATAAAAGAGAGAGGCAATAATTTGCAACTTTGCTAAGCCATTGTGGGGTTACTTTTTAACTTTTAAAACAGTCAAGATTTGGAGAAAAATATCTTTCATCCTCCACCAACCCTCTGTTATGGGACACTGTTCACCTTTAAGAACCTTCAGTTTTTGTAGTTATTCTCTGTACCTTGTTGGCCTTTTTTTTTGTCAACCAGCATTGTATCCAGTCAATCATACATTCACTCATCACCAAAATGTCCCTGTCTTTTGTTCATTCCCTTAGGGCCTTAACAAGTGACTGATCAATCTGTAAAAAAGAACTCATTTTTAATTTTTGGGAAAAAAATAATACTCTATTATTTTGTTTCACCATAGGCTGTCTTTTCTTAAAAATATGTTAGGATATAAAAATGGCTTAAAGAAATAAATCTGAGAATGAGACTTCTAAGCAAGCACACAGGTATTCCATAAGGAAAGATATTTTTGACCAAATATGTATCAGTACTTCCAAGATTACTACTATTCATACATGGAGCCTGTCCCAGTATGCTGCAGCTAAGGTGACACTTACACCTTGACTATGATCTAAAGTAACAAGATTTTACCAGCAATTTCGCTTCTGTAAGCTCAAGACTATGGAAGATACAAAGGAGAGTGATACGAAGTTTCTAATCCATTAAATTGATCATTCTCTTAGTGATCTCTTAGGACCATCCTCATACAAAACAAAGTTAGTCTTTCCATGAGACAGATAAGTAGATTACAAAAGTATTTTAGTAGTACACACACCCGCGCACACACACACACACACACACACACTGGTCACTTTTGAGAATGTGTATTGAATTTCAAAAATGATACACACTTATAAAATGAGACAAAAACACAGAGTTACATTTTTGGACCCTATTAAAACTACAAGAAACAGGTCTTCTAAGAGATCTTTTAGGAAGCTCTTAAATCCTGTCATGGGATATTTAGAGTGTAGTTCAGTTTTTAAGTAACTGACCTAGATGGTTGAAGTTGAAACTGACACATTTTCAAATTAAAATTGTTTATTCTGTACAGAAAAAGCTAAACACAAACGAATCTGTTGTATGTGATAACACAAGAGTTAAAAAAACAAATTAATGACTTAGCTTTATTAAGGTTTTTGGTTTCTCCTTCCATATCTGGAATATCAAGTTATGAGCAGCAGTCTCATACCATAACAGCAGTCTTTGTCTTTTTGTACCTACTGACTGGACCTTTCTTTACTGTTATGTGAACACTTTCTAAATTAGTTTGGATGCATAATTCTTTGGACACTTTTAAACAAACTACAATATATGTCTAAGAGTTTCTGTCCATGCAAGGTAGTAACTATAAACTTGTTTTTAAGTAAATAAAAAACTTGTTTTACTTAAAAAAAAGGTATTTTATTATGGTGGCCTATCTTAATGTATCTTAAGATGGTATGTGCCGAGGAATTTTTGAAAAGAGAAGGTTATCCTTATGGCTTTTCTGATATTCCTCAGCTGTGGCAGACCATATTCCCAAGGGACTCCTGCGGACGCGCCCCTGGAGAAAAGTGGCGAGGCCACTCGGACATCTAGCCGAACAGGTAATGAATGAGTCGTGTTGAATTCCTGGTGTTCAAAGTGGAAGTTTTTTCACTTCATTTTGTTTTTCCTGATCTAGAAGGTAATGGTGCATTTCCTGATTTGGAGAAATTTGTAGCATTTAAAAGATAAGAAAAAATAACTAAAAATCATCCCTAACCCTACTGTCTAGATTTAATCACAGTACAATTTTGGTGTAAATGTGTCCAAAATGTTTCTGTACATCTGTTTAGAAGTGTGTCCATTTTCTAAAACTGAAAAGCTCTTTTTATAGTATGTAGAGCTAATAGAAATACTGCTATATCTTGCTACTTTGTGTACCAGAGGGTGATGCATTTTGCTGTGATTACTAGAACTTGCCACCCTGAGTAGTGACCCTGTATAGAGAACCCTTCCCTGTCCTCCTCATGACCCAGGAAATTTATGTTTGTGATCCCATGAAACGTTATTAGAATTCTAACAGGTTAATTCCAATCTACCACTTCCAGTGCAACCTGTGGCCAGAATAAAGGCACTAAAGCATATTTGTAGTTATGGGGAGCCAAGGGGTCCTAAGTCCAATCATGATGATCATTATCCCAAACAAAGGCCTCCACCCAAGGCTGGTGCTTCAGCTCTGATAAGTAATCTTTGAAGCCCCAGGAAGTCATCGCCTCTATTTCAAAGGGTCCATCCCAGCTGACAGCATGGAGCACTGGGTCATACATCCCACCTCACTTGAGAGAGCAACAGGGGTCCGGGAAACGCACATGCCATCTCCAAAGATTACCATTAGTACCTTAGCTAGACCAATATGCATTGCTGAAAGCCAATTGAAGGGATACGGAAAGGGTCCTAGCCAGCTCTGTATATATCAGTACATGGAAACAGGGTCAGGCTCAGCCAAAATGGAGACAATTGCTCCTCTTTCAAGGAGAGTTGCCTAGGGGGTCCTCCACAACCCTGCATGTATCCCTGTGAACCTGTCCCAGTTTTCCTTTGAGACAGCAGGATGGAGATGTTCAGACAATGGGCAGTGCAGACTGGCTCACATTCTGATGCTGCAGCCTGCTTACCTCTAGTCTTCATCGCCCTCCACTTTAGTTCTTTACCTGGAGAATATTAGAACGAGCAGTGCCTCAGTTCACAAACGTCTCTGTTCACGGACAATTCAATTCACAAACAGAAGCATTTAGTAAAATTTTGCTTCCCTTGGTGAGCTCTGCATCAGGTGATGAACACGAAGATGCACTGTTGTGGAATGAATTAAGTTCATGAACTGAGGGGCCAGTGTAGTGATAGTACCTACCACTGAATTATTTAAGCATGTAAACAATTTATTGCTTGGTATGGGAGATTTTATATATATATATATATATATATATATATATATATATATGCTAGTGTTTGCTGCTATTATTGTAACAATTACTTTATTTTCATTGACACAGACATAGAGACTTGCTTTTTTTAAGCTGAATGTACATAAGTAGAAAAAAAGCACCTATCGTACAATTTAGGGCAATAGAGGTACTTAATTATGAACCATATACATCAGCGTTTCTTGCTAAACACCCAGTAAATATTGACTGAGATACTTTTCTATGGCATATACAAAGGAAAAGGGTCATAAGCAAGGAAAAATTAAAAGGAGAATTCTCTGTGGCCGTCATCCGATAGTGTATCATTATGAATAATGAATATTTTGCTCTGTGTTCCTGATCTTTATTCTACTGGGTCAATTAGGATGAGGGGAATATTTCAGGGTCTTTATGATCCCGAGTTGCCTTCTTCATTTTTCTACAGATTCTGAAAGTGACATTTGTTTCATTTTAATACTGTACTTAATTTTAATAAGTACAAGTAATTGCATGAGAATGATGGAAGAAAGATGAGTCCTTGGAAAAATTCTACAAAATATTTCTGATGGAACAGGTTTCATAACAGAAGCCATTACCTAAAAAAGAGTATATATATCTCCAAGTATGTGTCAGTATATATGTATATGTTTATATCATATTTATCCTACCAACAAAAGCAATCTTGACAAAAGAGATCAAAATGAGAGGATATACACTTCCTGTCTTTAAGATTTAAGTTACAGTAATCAAGAAAGTGTGGAATTGGCCTAAGGCTCAGCAAGTAGATCAAATAAAATAGAGTAGAAATCACCAAACTATACTCACACTGACTCAAACATTTTATTTTCAGCAAAGATATTAAAGTAATCCAGTGAGGCTTAAAAAAAAATGAACTTTGCCCCTACCTCACACCATGCAAAATATTATTCTGAGATGGAGCATAGACCTTACTTGAAAGCCAAATTGATGCTTCTGGAAGAAAACAAGGATAAACTTTGTGATTTGGGATAAGACAGAGATTTTATAGGCTATGGAGGCTGGGGATATAGCTCAGTGCATAAGCGCCTGCCTGGCAGGCCTGAGGTCATGAGTTCAATTCCCGGTACCAAAAAAAAAATAAAAGAAAAAAAAAGAGTGAAATAGGCTACGGGAAGCAATAACCTTTAAAAAAAGAAAACTAGACTTTATCAAAATCTAGTGTCAAAATTTACTAGTAATGTGGCTTTAGACAATTTATTAGTCCTTCCTGTGCCTCAGTTTCCTATCTGCAAAGTGAACATAATAGTAATACAATAATACCTGCCTCAAAGGTTCATTGAGAGGCTTAACTATATCAGCAGTATAAGTAAAACACTGTAAGTGGCACCCCACCTGTAACAAGCATTCAGTAAACTTCACCCAGGTACTTTGTTCAGCTTTAAGGATCTTCTTGATGGCTTTGTGCTAGATGTGTGTTCTTTTGATACTTTGTATTTTCTGGTGGTATTTTAGTTAGCAGAGTTTACTGATCATTGAAATGGGAGACATGGAAAGGTTTCAGGGAGGAAGAAGTCACAGTCTCCTAAGAAACAAATTGGGTGCCGGGTACCTCTGTGTTCTTAAGCACATGCTGTGATAGCATGTTCTGTTACTTGTCCCTACATGTTTTGACACAATTTCTTCCGCACCACGTGGCCATTCTAGAATTAGTACATTAGTCAGCCACTTAGTAACTTAATGTATTAGTAGAGGAGTGAGGAAACAAATATAAAATCATCAAATTTTTTAGAAGTACCACTGATCTAAAAATTATTAGTGAGAAGTTATTAAATGTCACAAAATCCACAGATTAGAATCCCCACCTGTTTTCTTGGTTAAAGATGCATTGTTTTTCCCAGCTTATGATTCTGTGTCCCTGCTGAGTAACCATGAGAAGCAATATTTCTCCACATATAATAATTGATATGTTTTAGGGAAGTTTGCTTAGCTGAGATCCCTTTTCCCACTGCATGTCTCGTAATAAGGCGTTCTCTTCTCAATTGCAGATGACACTGCCCAAGTTACCTCTGATTATGAAACCAATAACAACAGTGACAGCAGCGACATCCTACAGAATGAAGACGAGGCTGAGTGTTCCAGAGAGTCATTGAGGAAAACATTGGCTTGTGGCACCTATGGTCCTGAAGCCATGATATTCCTGGTAGCCCCATATCCCTTACCTCACTTCTGCACTTGAGGAATTGCCTTTCATTTATTGCAGAGTTTAGTTTAGAAATAGACCTTGTATCATTGTGTTTGTACATGTATTTCACTTAGATCTTACATATATTGTGGCCCTACCCATATGGATCAGTACAATTTATTTTTCCTCCAAGCCTTGTACATCTCATCGTGGTTATATTATTTAGTGTTAAAATGGACGAGTATGTATCTTTATAAATGATAAAGTATGTATCTTTATAAATGATAAACATTTCTTAACCTGATCAAAAAGCATAAATATGCATAGGAAAATGATTGATGTCATACAATTCAATAAAATTTCTTAAAGAGAGGAAGATAGAGAAAGAAAAGTGTTTTAGGGCATTTGCTAATTTTTTTCTCCTTCAGCACTTTCTTGATTTAGAATGGGAGCCAATATTTATTTTCCTTGTTATACTAAAACAAGTTTGTGTTAGCATGGCTACCTGTTAAAAGATTCTTTACTTATTTTGTGTGTTTAAAGATATCCATGTACAAAGGATAGAAATACACATTTGAGTCAAGTTAATTTGGGGAAGGCAGCAAATATTAGAAAATAATTGACCATTACATGGTCACTAATTATTGCCATTATCATTTTTCTTTCACAGTATTTACCACTTTAAATCAGTTTTTCAGGTAGAAGAATGTTCAGTTATCTTCAATTATCTTATTTCTCTTTAATTGGTCATGGGTGTATCCTTAGGACTATCCCGATTTAGGACTGTCTTTGCATTTACTTAGTACATGTTTCTCAGTAAACATTGTGTCACATGAATTAAATTCAAGTCCCTGAAAAATGTGACAGCTCATTTGTCACATTTCATGCTGATTTGAAACATTAATACATAAATTTAATCCATTAATGTAGGCATGATTAAGTTTCTCTCTCCACTCAAGGATTTCTTTTGAGAATCCAATATAAACTAAAGATACTTATCCCAGAATCTATACATAAATATGGAACAGGATAAGTGTACATATAAGTTCAGAGTACTCTGAAGTCTTTGAATCTTTGTTAAAGAACCTCACAAGGCAGTTATGTTAATTTCTGGAGGAAACATCCACGTTTTTCTGGAGAATATGAGAACCAGGAATAGGCAGTCATATAAAAACATGAGATTCATAGTCTGAAACTCTGTAGGTGCCCCCTCCCTATGCTAGGGACAACCTCTTGTTCATCTTTTTTTTTCTTTAAGATTCATCCTGGAGTATTAACTCATTTATTTCATATAATTACAGTTATCAAAGCCTGAACTGTTTTGTTGGAAAACTGCATGTTGCTAAAATATTTTAATCTTCATTACAGGATAAACCAATTCTTGCTCCTGAACCTCTTGTCATGGATAATCTGGACTCAATTATGGAGCAGCTAAATACTTGGAATTTTCCCATTTTTGATTTGGTGGAAAATATAGGAAGAAAATGTGGCCGTATTCTTAGTCAGGTAAGAAATACCATATGACTTTAAATAAAGACAAACAAAACTTAGTCGCTGAAAGCTTTTTATATTCATGACCCCTGTGGATATGCACTGTATAAAGAAAAGGAATTTTAATACACAACATTCTGTAGATCCCATGGTGGTGGCTAATAAAGACAGAGGAACTTTGAGCAAATGGAATATCACTTTTTCTTATTACACAGGAAAAGTAGAAGGAAGATAGAGATAAACAAGCAAAATGAACAAATGAAGTAAAAGTCATAGAGTTAAGTAAAACAAAAGCTGATAGAAGCCCTCCTCCAAGTGCCCGTTTACAGATAATTATTTATTTTCTGTAGTTAGTTCAGTGATATTTTTAACTTATTTTCTGCAATTAGTTCAATTATTTTTAACTTCTGAATAGTGCATTGCTTAGACCTCATCAAAAACAACATATCATGCAGAAATGTGTTTCTCTCCCAGCACTGTGGGAAATACATCAGAAAGAGTTCTCTGTATTTGAAAAATCAGTAAGTCTTATTGTAGCATGACAAAGTGGAATTCCCTTAAAATAAGACTGTTATCAAGACTTCCCAAATAAAGAAATGTTTGGTTTGCTCAGAGAGGAAGAAAACATACAGAAATTAAGAATTTGCACATGCTTCATCGAAAAAATGAAACAAAACAGATGATGAATTTGCTGTATTATCAAATACCTATGAAGATATGAACAATTAATGTGAGTGGTACAATAATATATCAGCTTATTTCAAAGTATAAATGTGTATACAAATTTCAACAGCAGAGATGCTAAAGGTTACCAAACTTGGTAATGACTTTCTAGGAAGAGGCCTAGGGCAGTGCCACATAATCTAGTAGTGGTCCAGGAAGTTTTTTTTAATCTCTTCTTTTAGTGAAGATTATATTCCTTGACAGAGAAGAGTTTTCTAGACTCTCCAACCTTCACTGTAACTTTGGTACAGGTATTTTTAAAAGTCCCTTTTACAAAAAAAAAAGAAACTAAAATTTGAAAGAGAGGATCTATTTTTCTTTTAAAGTTGTGAAGTGAATATTAAGCCAATGATTCAAATGTAGATTTAAACATATCAGAACCTTGGGCTTTTAACCTCCAAATGCTTTTCAGAAACCCATAAAATACATATACTTACATACTTCATCTTTAAACTCTCCAAATGGGGATTCTGACCAAGTAGAAAAATGGTTATTACAGCAGCTAGCTTTATAGCATTAGTGACAGTGCACCAGGTGTGAGTGCAGGTATCCAGTTCCCCTTGAAATTTTCAGACATTGGAGGTTCCCGCTTGGTCAGCACTGCCCAAATAGTCCCTCCCCTCCATCTCCTTTCTCCCCTCCCTCTCGTCCCTCTCCTCCCTCTATGGGTTTGAATTCAGGGCCTCCTGGATGCCAGCCAAGGACTGTACCACAGAACTACACCCTCACCTGCCCAAAATGTTTCTTGAGTCTAACAAAACACCAGCATTGATTAGAAAGATTAGGGCTAGTCAAAAGTTAGATTTCAACAAAATTCATTGATCTATCTCTTGTATTTCGGTGTATAAGTAATACGTTACTACTTTTTCCTTATTAAGCACTATTTACTTTCCAAATTTGCAAAACATTGAACTTTGAGTAAATGCAGCTTCATTTGCCTTGCTAAGTAGAACTTTCTGAGTTTTCTCCTTTGATTGGAGTTCATAAGTATGAAAATCATAGAACTTTGATTATGAGATGCTGGGACAGCTGAAATGAATTAGCCTGGGCATTTCAGAAAAATCACCTTTTGGCAGAGACTACATAGAAAACGTCTCACTTCAAAAGACTTTTAAAGAGACATATGTGCAATGGAAATGAATCCTAGCCTTAATGTACCGCTTGCCTTTTGATGATGATTATGTTTATTTTGACAAATTTAAAAGGACATTCTTCAGATTTGAAATAGTGTTTACTCCTTTCAAGTGCCAATATTTATCCAGTTAATATTTTTTTTCTTTATGAGCTTGGAATTGCCATATGTAAAATGACATGTGGTTGATTTTCATAGCTTCTTGATGAAAATTCTCCTATTTTCTTACTTTTTTATTTGATTCACCTGTTGCTTTTTATTTATTTATTTTAAATAAGTGTGGCTAGAGGAGCGTGGCATAAATAAAATAAAATGTGTGGCTCACATTGTATTTTTTATTATTGAGTTTCTTGGTACAATTTAGATATACATAATGATCATATTCATCATAGGAAATTTGTGCCTGTACATGATATACCTTGATTCCTCTTTTTCTTCTGCAATCTATCACCTCCCTTCAGCCCCTCTTCCCTTCCTTACTTAAAATGCTCTGTTTCCATTTTATCCTTCTTTCCTTGTTTTTTTTTATTTTCCCTTCCTTACCCCCCATCCTCCTTAGCTCCCCTTTTTTTGATTAATTTTTTCATATTTTACCAGACCTATTATGCACTTTGGTCCTTATTTGCACTTTGAGTTTCTCATACCGTAGAAACAATGCAATATTTAAACATGTGTGACTGATTTGTTTCATTTAAGAGTATGGTCTCAAGATGCATCCATTTACCTAGAAATGTCTCAACTTCATCCTTCCTTATGGTTAATTAGTACTCCATTAATTATATAAATAATTATTCTGCATAATTATACTCCATAATTAGTACTTCAGTTGATAGGCATTTGGGTTGTTTCCAAGATTTAGCTATTACAAACTGTGCCGCTATAACATGGGTACACATATATCTTTGTGGTATGTTGTTTTCATTTCTTCTGGGGAAATACCCAGAAGAGGAATAGCTGGGTCAAATGGGAACTATATTCTTAGTTTTTTGAGAAATCGCCACACTGATTTCCACAGTGGTTGCACCAGTCTACACTCCCACCAACAGGGGAGAAGGGTTTCTTTTTCCCCACAGTCCTTCCAGCATTGATTATTGGTTGATTTCTTGATAGTAGCCATTTTTCTGATGTAAGATGAAATCTCAATGTTGTTTTAGTTTGCATCTTTTGAATGACCAGTGATGTTGAACATTATTTCATGTATTTACCTGCCATTTGTGTTTCTTCTTTTGAGAAGTGTGTATCCATCTCAGATGCCCATTTTGTGGATTAGATCTTTAAACTTGGGGGATCTGATCTTCTCAGTTCTTATATGTCCGGTTTTCATTTCAAACTCTAAAATATTCTATTTTAATTTTTCAGTTCATCTTTGAAACATTTTTTAACAGGACTGTAGGCACCCTTTAGTTATTTACAGTTCTAACAGTACTGCTTTCTAAATAGTTGCAGAAGGTCCTAAAGCAGTTAAGAGTTAAAATACCTGAAAATGAAACACATAGTTTTAATTCTAGCTCTGATATGTGTCAGCTACATGACCTTAGACACTCAGCCACTCTTTACCTTTTTTTCCTCTGTTTTCTGACATTAATAACTGACATTACCTATCTCATACAGAGCTGTGAAGATTAATTATATAAATAATTATTCTGCATAAACTTCTTAGAACAATGTTATGATTTGTGTCTGGGTGTCCCCCCAAAGCCTCATGAGGTCATGGGGCAGGCTTTTAGAGTTTGATTGATTATGGGTGTGAGAGCTACACCTGCCCTGGGGTGGATAGTTTGCATATGTAAGGGAAGAGCAAGAGGCTGCTTGCGGGCATTCCTGGCTTTTGTGCTTGTTGCTTTGCTGTGTTCTGCCGCCGTGAGCTGTAGCCCTCTGCCATATGCCACTCTGCCTTGTAATCTGTCAAGTATGGACTGAAACCTCCACAAACTAAGCGAAATAAACTTTTCCTTCCTTAATTTTGGGCATCAGGTATTTTGTCCCAGCAACTAGAGAAAAGTAACCAAGACAAACAAACATCATATTTAATTTCTGTATGTATGCACATCAGCTCCTTCTACTGTGTCCCTGTTATTATTGAAGTAATCTGTAAAGATAAATCCCTTAGGTGTTGATAAATGAGAGCTTGAATATAATCTAAAGCAATAATATAGAGGAGATAACTAAAAAAAGAACTAGCTTAAAAATACTATGACAGAAACCACAAACTTTCTATTGTGTTTTTAAAGAGAGGAGACAGAAACATCAAATTACACAGAAGAGGGAAAAAGTTCAATATCTGTGCATTGCCAGTGAAGAAAAGTAAATAGAAAGTGAGATGGAGGTCTTACAGAACCTTTTTCTCAATTCTCAGCCAGGCTGTCCCTTTTAAAAATAAGACAAAGCCATTTCTCTGCTCCAAGAGCTCTAGTAGATCACCACCTCACCAGAGGGATGGTGTCATTAGTTTGATGTGGTTCTCAGATCCAAGACTTCACCACACCAGTTGCTCCCTGTGGGATTTAGCTTGTCTCCTGTTCTCATTCATTCTGTGTTACACATCAGTCCTCTCCTCACTGCCTTCTCTACCGCTTCTTCACTTCCCCCATCATTTATGTCCATTGCGCCAGTTCTTTCCAAATATATTGATTTGCATCATCAGAACTGTAAAAACAATTGTAGGGAAAGTAGATATTTGGAGGAGAAAGAGATCCAATGAATGAGCGTAAATAGACTTTATATTTATACTGGGTTAGAATAAATCTTTTTCTTCTCTGTCTTTTAGAGCAGCTGTTTTCCTCTTCCATACTTCTTTCCTCTTATCCCCACTGAGGCACAATTCTGAAGCCATTTCTTTTTCAAGTTAGCTTTAAAAAAAAAAAAAAAACGAATTCATCCAAATTGAAATGTTCTCTCATCCTATATTTAGTCTTTATTGTATGTGCCATACAACTTGTAACTTAGTAAATATTATTTTCTAGCTATCAGTATCTGCTCAACTTAATCACTTGAAACAATACTATAGTGAGTTTATTTTTTCATTGTTGCTGGTGGTGATAGCATGGGTTTCTTGGGTGTATGTGTGGTCTTTACCCTTACGTATACATTATAGATCCCTTGTAAGACAAAACCACAAAGGGTCAGTATATACAAGTCTTCATGTTTACTTAATTCATTATTTTCAGTAAGTGTCTCTATTGGTAGTAAATTCATCTGGTCGATGAAATATGCATTTTTTGCCCCACTTTTCTCTTTATGTTTAAGACAAGTGTAATTTGTAAGGTTTTGTCTTTCTATTTTGCAGGTCTCATACAGACTTTTTGAAGACATGGGCCTTTTCGAAGCTTTTAAAATTCCAGTTAGAGAATTCATGAATTATTTTCATGCTTTGGAGATCGGATACAGGGATATTCCTTGTAAGTATAAGTCATGTGTGAGATAATGTTTCTTACCTCTGTCATATTTGCTGTAGGTAGTGGGGTGTTGAATCATTAGCACAGAATTGCACATTACCAGCACTCAGTGTGACTACACTGTATAGCAACTGGGAGAGATGGCCCGTGTTAAACTTCTCATCCCTCCACAAGGACTGTGTGAGACCCTGGGTCTTCACCTCTGGTGCCTCACCTCTTCATCCAGAAAATGGGGATCATAATTGCTGCTTCATCAGATCATTAGGATAAAGTGAGGTAATCATTTTAAAGAGGTTATAATAATACCTCATCTATAATAAATCTAACTTAGTTTGGCATGTAAATAATTAAATCTTAAATTTATACTTTCTGCTGTTAATAATCTGCCTCTTCTATTGGGTAGCTTAAACTTTTATTATGGAATCTCAAGAGTTAAATCCCCAAATATCAAGGTTTTCTCAATCTAAAGGGAAATCCGGTTGGTGTTTACAGGGACAAGATGATCACCTAATAACTAAAATAAAACAAGGTATCTGGAAATGCTTATGGAAAGATGACAAGAAACTTTTTAAAAATCAGGGAAATTTCAAAATGTCAGAGAGAGCAAAATCAAGTAATTACGCATGGACTTATTAAGATTTGTCATTAGTAATGAAATACGGAGATGTTAATTTTCCAGTATGTGACATTTCAGATATCATTTGTCAGGATGCCTAAAGAGAAGTGCCCTACAGTGCTACAAAACATATGGATCTGGAAAACATGTCCATAGGTCTAACCACTGGAGTTATGGAAATGTGTAGAAAGCCAGCTATACTTCAAGGGATTGCATACACACAAAAATAATCAAACATAATATATGGGTTGGGACATTTTCTAGAAAAAGGTTACTCCAATCATATTTTAAATTCAACTTGGTTTTATGTATCTTGGACTTTGTCTTCATTACTTTTCTCATTGCTGAGACAAAATATCCCACACCCAAAGTTAAAGGATGATAGGTTTATTTGGCTTTCAGTTTGTAGAGGTTTCAGTTCAGGCTTGGCTGGGTCCAAGGCAGGGTGGCGTGGCAGAGGAGCATCACACAGGAGAAACAGTTCATAGCAGGCAGAAGTCAGCAAAGCAGGGAAGTAGCAAATAGCAAACCTCTTTCTGTCCCTTATATCTTATCTAGGCTATCTCCCATCCTTAGGGCAGGTAGTGCTCATACCCAGGGTGTGGCAGCTTTAATCCTACCCAAAACTATGCCCAATCAATCAGTGAACTAATTCAATAGTCACACACTCTTAATCCCAGCATCACATATTCTAGATCTAGCCTCCTCTGAAAAAGCCCCACCTATGACCATGTGACACTTTGGGGGGACATCTGGACATGAGCCATAAAAGACTTCAAAAGGCAATGTCTTTGTTTATAGTTCCAGACTAGGCATTAAATAAAAACACATATATGGATACAGATGAAGCACAAGTCTTTCCAGAAAGGGGTTACACATGAACCTTGAGGTTCGCTGTTAGCATGTTATCCACACTGTAAAAAACTGAAATGAAAATGCTCAGCCAATAAGAGTGTAATAGGAAAGTAGAATGAAGAATTGAATATGCAAATGAGATTTGCTGAAGAATATGGTTGCAAACCGTAGACAAAGTAGGGTGATTGGCACAGGGGAAGGCAGAGCTTAATAGTACTGGACCTTTGGAGAAAGTCTGGCAGGAAGTGAGCGTTGCAAGAGAGATATTAAAAAGGGGTTGTTAAGATCTAAAGATAAAGCTTGCTTTCTTAATGCTTTTTTCCCAAGGCTTATCCTGGTTGGAGCTAGTGATTGACAGAAGTGTTAGTGAGTGGCCGAGGTTAAGGAGTTACACAAACAAACCTTTACAGAGGGAAACCACTAAAAACACTACAGAAATGCTAGTCAACAGACTGAGTTTCCAAATTAATGTAATATTTCCAAATATATTTCTAAATAAAAGTTTTATGGAGTTCACAGTGATAGTAGATTTCATTGTGATAATAAATATCAACTTTTCTCTAGGGAGTGTATCATTAAATCATAGTGAAAGATGCCTAGTAATCAAGTACAAAGTTTCTAGATTTTTTTTTTATTTTAAGAAATAAAAGAAGGAAAACATATTAACAGACAGACATCCATTTACAAAATAGCATAAGAACAATACAAACAAAACAGAGTTACAGACAAAGTGGTAGGAAATTAACAATGGTTGTTGTATTACTTATTGGTATCTTCAAAGTGGTTTCTCAGGAAAGCAAATAGAGACATACAAGATTGATCAAACATGTAATCATTAACTGTTCCTTTCAGTAAAGCAATAGAAGATAGTAGTACACCTATGTTAGCTATCCTTTATATACATATATACATACATAATTTCCCCTTCTTTCCCTTCTCTTTTCCCACACCCCAGTTGCCCTTTACTTTTGAGCATTTTCTTTTTGTTTCACAATGTCTATCATACCTCCTAGTTTTTATTCACTCTTTCAGCTCTTACACAAGTGAGACAATATGATTCTTACACATGCAGGTCTGATTTATTTCACTTATGAGTATGGTCTCTAGCTGCGACCATTTACCTATAAAACCTTGAGTTTATCTTTCTTTATAGCTGAGTAATATTCCATTATATAAAAAATTCTCAATTATATCATTCATTTTAAATTTTATATTTTCATTGCTATAAGTGAATATTTTTTCTCGTGAACTAGTAAATTCTTCATCACACATGAAGAGTTTATTATAATGAGCTTGCCTATGTTATTAGAAGTCCCAGACACTTTCCATAAAGGAATTTATTTACACCTCTCAGAAAAACTATAGTTTGACTGATAATTACTTTTAAATAATAATATTTCACATATTTGGGTTGTACATTTAGACTATCATGATATTTAATGATAGCTTTGATTGTTTTCAATTACAATTAGTATACTCAAAAATTTGTTGTGCAACCATTTTAATATTTACTCCTCAATAATATTTCTGATGGCTATTCTAAACCAATAGTCAGCTGAAAAAACCCTCAGAAACCAACATGAAAATGGGGTTGGATTAACTGTCATAGAACAACGCACTGATACAGTAAAACTAAATCTATTATTAGATGTAAGTATACCTTGAACAGTTTTTAAGAGATAAGGAAAATGTGAACGTTTTCAAATGTTGGATCTTGATTTAAAAATAATATGGAAAAAAGATAGAAGGAAAGCAGGAAGGAGAAATGTTATGAAATAGCAGTACATAAGTCCCTAAAATAGGCAAATTGCTGGTAGAGATGTGATAAAATATATTTGTTCTGTAAAGATTCAGATAAACTAATGTAGAATTGGTAGCTGGAGGAAGATAAATGATGTTCGGTGTAGTCCTCTCTGGTTGGGCACTTCGGCTGGTAAAGAGGACAGTGAACAAGTTAGAGTGTCCCCCTCCTTCCTTTCAAGGAAGTGTGGTTTGTTGTGTGTCTGTGTATGCGTCCATGGTGTATCACTGGTGTGTGCCAGCACGTGCATGTGTGTTAGGTATTGTCAGAGGAGAAGCGATTGCCACAGAGGTGAAGGAATTATTGGGTTAGAGTGTCTCCCTCCTTTCTTTCTCAGTACTGGGAATTAAACCCAAGGGCACTCTATCCACTGAGCTGCATCCCTATCCTTTTTTTATTGTGAGATAGAGTCTTGTTCAGTTGCCCAGCCTGGCCTCCTCTTTGCAGTCCTCCTGCCTCAGCCTCCTGCCAAGTCACAAGGATTACAGACCCGCGCCACCATACCCAACTTGAGGGTGCTTTTCCTAATTCCAAAACTTATCATCTCTCAATTAGATTCTTCCATGTCTTATTATTCAAATTTGAGAAATAAGGAGAATGCCTCAGAAATGTCCATGACCATGGAGCTATTTCACATCAGCAAGGAGCATAGGCTCAGTCTGCTGTGTTTATCTCAGCTCAGTTCTGCTGTATATCTTGTGGCCTGCCTGTTTCAAAGCTAGCTACAAGGGTGACCTGATATGAACTAGTGGGGCAGAACTGCTGCGTTATTAGCTATACTCCAGAGTAAAAATAAATATTGTAAAGTGTTAATTGTATCCTTTACTACTTCCTTCACCCTACCGTGCATAGAAGCACAGACAAAATTTTAAATAGAAAATCTACAAATTTGACATACACCTCCAAACCTCCACACCAGTTCACTTCAACTCTGTGCGTGAAGGTAAGGGAGAAGTTGAGAAAACAAGTCTACCCAGGCAGAGGCAGGGAATTGGCAGTGCTGGGAAGGAAGTGTGGTTTGTTGTGTGTCTGTGTATGTATCCGTGGTGTGTCACTGGTGTGTGCCAGCATGTGCATGTGCGTTAGGTATTGTCAGAGGAGAAGTGATTGCCACAGAGGTGAAGGAATTATCGGGTTAGGAATTAGTCCAAAATGTAGAGATGAAGGAAGGGGAATGGTAAGAGAAGAGCAAGACTAGTCTGACACCACATCTTATCCCGTTTGTTTGCCTACACTAGCTAGAGCCAGTAGGGGAATTCTTAGCCTGTTTATAATTGCAAGAGAACCTCTCACTACCTTAAGTTGACTTGGCTGCTTTCTTTCTTAGTACGTTTGCTTCTGAGTTGGGTCAGCAGAAAGTGAATGTCAAGAATGTCAGAGATACAAGCACAGAGCATAATATATCCTTGCACATAGTACGTGCTCAGTAAATATTTGTTTAATCAACCTGTTACTGTCTGCTGACTAGGCAGGTGATTTCCATTCTGTTTAAGTAACTGATGAAAGTGTGTTTAAATAAGCGGTTGGATCTGGTGAGTTGTGTTTTTATTTGGTGTGTTTGAACTTATACTCTAAAATCAAAAGGACCCTTTTTATTTTTTCAAATATTTTAGCTAGTTTTGAAATCAAGATCACACTGGACTCCTTAGATGAGCATGGCAGCTTTTCTTTTTTTTTTTTTTTTTTCCATTTTCAGCATTAATCTGTTAAAATTGGATTATGCTTTCCTTGAAAGTTTGTAAAACTTACCAGTAATGTCTTCTGGGTCTGGGCCTTAGAGTAGGATTTCTTGATCAGAAGGTGTGGTAGGATGACTTTACAGGCTCTTCCAGCTCCCTGATCCTTGTGATGCTGGGTTTTTCTGACTTGCACCGGTTGTGGAAATAGCTCACCTGTGGACATCTTCTCAGTTTCCACCAAGGGAAAGGAGCTGAATTTAGAAGCTTGCTCTCAGGAGTTGTGCCTTCTACCTGGCATGCTGTGTCTCTCTTCTTTCAGGTCATTGTTGCCATCTACCTCCCCAAAAAGTGCCATTTGGGTGCTTTGTAGATTTAACCTACATTGGAGAGATGTGCTATTCATTGTCATTGCAGTTTTTAAAGAGCTATGCAAAAGAATAGTACTGTATTCTATTCACAGACCACATCTGGGTGCTATTTGTCAGACATGAGCTGTCAGAAAATTGAGACCATTAGTTGAACAGGTTTTGAGTTCTTCAATCCTATTCTTACAAATTCAGCATTCATTTTGAGAGCAGGCAAGTGCTCTACATTAGCTTGCCAACTTGTTCTACAATAACAACTTACTGTGTGTGCATAATACTTATGTTGATTGCAAACTCACAGTGTGTCGGAGACTTTAAAATACAATCACTTCCATGATCCTCAGAATTGTTCTGTGAAACCGACACTGTTACTTATCTCCATATTTTTAAGATAAGGAATTAAGGCTTTTTAATCTATCTTATTTTCAAGACAGGAAAATAAAGTATACATAGCATGTGGTGTAACACAGAGAACAAATATCAGAACAAAAACAAAGCCCGATCTGTCCCAAATCCAGAAAATTCTAGCATGATCAACTTTTTTTTTTTTTTTTGTCTTTTTGAGACACAGTCTTACTATGAAGTGCAGGCTGACCTTGAGCTCACTTTGTAGCCCATGCTATCCTTGAATGCACAACAATCCTCCTGCCTCAGCCTCCCGAGTGCTGGGATTACAGGCCTGCACCACCATGCCTGGCTTATGATCAACTTTGTACATGGCATAGATAAAGAAATAACATATGAATGTAATTGTTTTGTCTGTAAATTATCCAAAAGTGCCTACGTTTGTATCACTTGAAGTGGCATACACTCAGGGGTACAGTCTCCAGTCTCAATAAAATGAAGACTGAGAACTACACCCGCTTCCCACCTCCCAGAGACACAGGAGAACAAGTTTTGCTATTCTTTCTTGGGGATCCAGCATGAACCTGTCTCAAAATTCTCCTAACGAGATCTTCTTAAGCCCCTCCACTGAATTCCGGCATGGTTACCTAAGATGTAGCTGTGTTATCATTTAAAGGCAGACTCCTTCAAGAGTTCCCAGACATATAGAAAAGCAGGCACCTGCCTGGCAAGCGCAAGGTCATGAGTTCGATTCCTGGTACTGGAAAAACAAACAAACAAACAAACAAAAAAAGCAGGCATCATCCACCTACAGGCACCTGGGTACTACCAATGCCACATAAGCCAAGGACTTCTTTTTGTCAAACCAGGAAGTGAATGTTTCTCTGCTATTCAACCGTCCTTCTTGTGTTCCACTGGTTTGCTCTTCTCCTCATTCTTCGACTTTTCAGAAACATAATCTCTTCTGTGAAGGAAGGGGTATCATGTTGCTCAGAAGAAATAAAAGTGTGTAAAGTCATTACATTTAGGATAAACCAGTTAGTGAAGTACTTGTAGAGAGGCAGATAAATAAGAAAAACACTTGTAAGAATGTCACTAGGAAAAGAAGAGGAGGCAAGAGAATGCCAGGCTTGGTTTTGGTTCAAAATAAGCTGAACTGCACATGTACATGAACCTGTCTCCATGATGGTAATGTTATGAGCTGTGAATTTGCCTTCTCCATTATTTTACTCTTCCACAGATTACACAGATTGTTATATTCCTTTCTAGGTATTTCCTAGAAATATATTCCCAAGTTAGAATTTTTAATGAGAAAACACAATTGTGATATACTACCTACATTAATATACAAGGAGATTCTTATTTTTAACTTTATGTATTTCCTATAAACATATTCCCAAAGAATAGTTTCTTGATCTAAGAACTGACGTATAGACCCAGCTCTCTATATGATTATATAAGAGATTCTTTTTTTTTTTTTCTTGATGTATTTCCTGGAAATATATCCCCAGATTAGAATTTATTGATCAGAGGACATAATTGATTTTGGCTTTGAATTTTGTGTTTTGGATGAAAGCCTACGTAGAAAAGATGGGCTACTCATTTTTGTTGGTGTGTTTAAATATTGATGCTGAAGAATAAATAGCACTATGTTGTGTTTACAGATTATATTTGGGTTCCATTTGTCAGGAATGAAATATCAGGAAGTTGAGACCACTGATCTTTCAGGTTGAAGCCTGTCAGGGCTCTTTCTTTCCTTCTGTTCTCCTGCATAGCTGTCTACAGGAGGGTGGAAATAAGCCCAAGAGTAAACACTGCAGTTTTGCATACACATAGGCTTCTGATAGACTCTGGATGCCAATTTTTCCATTTCAAACATCTAAATGCATAGTTAATGCTGTGGGTGTTGATTTTTCTTCTTACTATGGATGTTATGGAGGTATGAAAGAGTAACTAAAGGGTATTTGTCCTAGGAAGCTTGACTGGCTTTCATTGGGACTTTAAACTGTTTGGACTAAACCATTTGTCCAGTAGATGGCACTCTTAGTCCTTGGACCCCAACGTTCACAGGTTGATGACTATTCCTTTGCATTGGCTGCAGATCATAACAGAATCCATGCCACTGACGTCTTACATGCTGTTTGGTATCTTACTACACAGCCTATTCCAGGCCTCTCCACTGTGGTTAATGATCCCGGCTCAGCAAGTGATTCAGGTATGTATTGAGTACCTCTGGGCTCCCTTGTGAAACAGAAATGTGTGGTGTGTGTGTGTGTGTGTGTGTGTGTGTGTGTGTGTGTATGTTTAAAAGGAAGTAAAAACAAACGATATATTTAATACTTCTTTGATTTTCTATTACTTCAACTTTCTCTTCTCAGATTCTGACAGTGGATTTACGCATGGACACATAGGATATGTGTTTTCAAAAATGTATAACACAGTGGACGATAAATACGGATGTCTTTCTGGAAACATCCCTGCCCTGGAGTTGATGGCTCTCTATGTAGCTGCAGCCATGCATGATTATGACCACCCAGGGAGGACTAACGCTTTCCTGGTTGCTACTAGTGCTCCTCAGGTAAATTTTTAGATTTTGATTAGGAGAAATAATTCAGTGTAGAGATTTCTCTGAAGAAAATTCACTTTATCAATCTGATTTCTAATAGGCACCAACTAATAGATTCCAAACTATACTGAGTCCTAAGATAAAATTGTAAAGGTTGTGTAATTTTGAGAAGATGTCATGGTTTGTTCTAAGATATTCATGGCAAGGACACAACATTTACCCTTAGGGTGTTATTGTCCCTTCTCAGTTACTCTAAGAAGAAAATCTAATGCTCTCCTCAATATTATTCAAGAATTCCAAAATAAGTAGATATTTACTATATATAGTCAATTATTGTACTAGATAAAGTATGATATTTCCCACGGCTGCTTGTGAGTTGAAGATATTTTGATTGTGGACTTTTTAGGGATTCCATTCCTCTTCAATAATTAAAAGAAAAGATAATTCTTAGGACAGATGCAGAAATTAACCAAACTATCTTATAGGGATAATTGATGTGTGTGTGTGTGTGTGTGTGTGTATAAATTCCTGTACCTTGCAAAGAAATCCAAAGAAAAAGATTTTATGAAAAACAAACTATACTAAGGCAAACTAAGGGCCCTTACTTGCTATAATTTGGGAAAAAGAAAGTTTCAAACACTGGGACTTATACTACAAAAGAAAATTTAACAAAGAAACATAACCAACAATCAAGATATGACAGTAAATAACTCTAAGCAGCCAGCAGTCACAAGATTGCTTTTTCTGTTGTTGCATGAACAAAATAGCTATTTTGCATATTGTTATTTCTTTTTGTGATTCTCTTAAAAGCTTAAATAGCGGAACTCTTCATTCTCTTCCTTCTTTGCGTAGGCGGTGCTATATAACGATCGTTCCGTTTTGGAGAATCATCACGCGGCTGCTGCATGGAATCTTTTCATGTCCCGGCCAGAGTATAACTTCCTAACTAACCTTGACCATGTGGAATTTAAGCATTTCCGTTTTCTTGTCATTGAAGCAATTTTGGCCACTGACCTGAAGAAACACTTTGACTTCGTAACCAAATTTAATGCCAAGGTAACTAGATTTATGCCAGTCTTTACTTTATGGCAACATTAAAAGATGTCAGAGAATCAAAGAGAATCAAAATTGAACAAAATTCAATTGCCATCAGCTCTCCTGTGTCAACTGTGAAAATAAACTGATAAAAAAAGTGTTTAACCGGAAGCAGATATCTAAGGTATTGGTCTGAATCTAGGTACTTAAGCAGTTGAAGTGCTGTGTGTCTATTATATTTCTTTCTATAGATGAACAATAAATTCTGAGTATTTTTACAGATTTAGTTTACTTTGCTCTCATCTGTATGACATACTTATATAAATTGTCTAGTGGTAGTAAAGATTAAAACCTTGAAGCAAACTTTCTTACATCAAGCATAAATGCCCAAATATTAATTCAAGAAAATTTATTATGGATTGCTATATTATTTTAATAGCAATCTCCAATATATGTTAACTTAAATAGCACTTATGGTCAAGTCCATAATTAAGAATATTGTATGCATCATTTATTATTTTACTTTTCAGCTAAACTATTTTACTATTAATTTATGTAAGCCAATAACATTATTTTATAAAGCTAAGGTTCCAGTTCTTTGGTATTCTGAGCTCCACATGATAGAAAGAGAATTAATATTCTATTGTACTTTATTTCCTGTTCAACCTTTGTTTTCATCAAAAGTAAAACATTTTAACTTTGTCCCTCAACAAGGTGAATGACGATGTTGGAATAGATTGGACCAATGAAAATGATCGTCTCTTGGTTTGTCAAATGTGTATAAAATTGGCTGATATTAATGGGCCAGCTAAGTGTAAAGAGCTTCATCTTCAGTGGACAGAGGGCATTGTCAATGAATTTTATGAACAGGTAATTTAAGTGCTTATACTATCTCCAACTGTGTATTCAGGCTGATCATTAATTCACCAAAACTTTCAAAGCCCTATAAAGTATGATTACTCAGTTTCTGTCACACTTTTGTCAGAAACTCTCCCGGACAGTTTTGATCAAGGAATTAAAAAAAATCATGGTAAAAATCAAATAACTATAAACTATTAACTATCAAATAACTATAACAATTAACTATAAACACAGAGCTCTAAGATAAAATTATTTGCAATCATTTTGGGGGAAGATGTTGAGATAATGGAATTACATAATGAGACATTAGGAAGACCTTTGAAATCCTGTTTGTCTATAGATGTATTTATTATAATAAGAGGCCGTTTAAATTTATTTGGAGGTCTATATTATATTAAGTTCATTTACTTTTCTATCAGAGTTAAAAATAGCATATGAGAAAATTTTCAAAACAATGGACATTTTATTTGATGTGTTGATAGGTTAGCAGACTACCCACCAAGGTACAACAATATCATAAGTATGGGTCAATCTTCCCTATGGAGCTCTAACCTGATTCGATTATACCTGGAGCTTTCTACTTAGTATTGTGAACTACACCTATAAGAATGTAGAGGTAATGGTGCATGGCTGAAGGACAGAAACCAGTGACATATAAAGTGAAAATATTTACTCAGGGAGAAATAGCGGTGACCGTCTTCTGATATTTAAAAGCTAATATATGAATTTAGGAATAGGTTTATTTTAATGTTGCTTTGAAGACTAAAGAAGGTAAATCATATAAAGTACCTCTCCAGTCCCCGACAAGGGATATAAGTATAACCACTTCATAGAAGTTATTGGGAGGCACATTTGAAATCCATATCAGAAAGAAATAAGTATTACTAAAGGTGTCCAAAAATAGGGTGAGGTACTTTATTAAGTAGTAAATAGTCTCTGGAAATAGTTAAATAGAGACTAGAATGAACTCTTATGGGAATTATAAGCAGGATTCATATATAGAATAAAATTTTGTGTTTCTATTTTTAAATAATATACTTTTTGGAGGAATGGGATTAATTCATAATTATTACTCAAAAATTGAAGTGCAGAGAAAACATGAAGGGAAAGAAATATCCACTAAACAATAATACAAGTACTTAGACATAACTATTGCTGATACTGTATTTCCTTCCTTAATTAGATAACTTCTAGTTTATGATGTTAATTTTTTCCCAGAAAAGTCTGAAGCAGTTCCAAACATGTATATAGTAATACTATTAAACATATAATGAAAATATAGAAAGCAATATAATCACAATGTGGTAATTCAAACAAGGTATCAATCTGAATTGAGCAATAGGTTATAAGATTTCAAGCACCCAAGTCGAAAATTGAAAGCAGGATATGTTGTGTATTTGTTTCATTATCATTTTGAGTGTTGCATTTTAAGATTCATCTATATTCGCATTTAAAGAACACTGACTAGTGTGATAAAATTTTATCTACTGATATTTTAAACACCTCCTTGTACTATATTTCCCTTGATAAGTGGCCAAAACCTCAAGATTACTAAATTAGTAAGTAGCAGCAATTAAGCATTTTTTAGCGGTCTTAGTGATTCAGTTAGAATTTCTTAGCAAAGAAGTAAAGGAGTTTGTGCATGAATGTTTGGGCTCTTGAAGATCTGTGCATTTTATCTTCAGGTGAACACTGACTTTTCTTGTGCCTTAGGCTCCTGTCACCTTCTTTCTAGCTCGCTATTCATGGTAAATGTCTCTTCCTAGGGTGATGAAGAGGCCAGCCTTGGGTTGCCCATCAGCCCCTTCATGGACCGTTCTGCCCCTCAGCTGGCCAATCTGCAGGAATCCTTCATCTCTCACATAGTGGGGCCTCTGTGCAACTCCTATGACTCAGCAGGACTCATGCCAGGAAAATGGGTTGAAGACAGCGATGAGTCAGGAGACACTGATGACCCTGAAGGGGAAGAGGAAGCTGCAGCCGTGAATGAAGAAGAAACCTGTGAAAATAATGAATCTCCCAGTAAGTTACCGAATCTAGTTCTAATGGGATTTCTGAGACTGTTTCCTTGTTGAGGTTCAGTTGAATTTTATGCTTCTTACGAATTACATCTTTTGTGTGCGGATATCATCTTTTGCTTTTGATTATGGATAGCCCCTTCGTCCATATCACAGAAATGGTAGACTGTGGAATTTATAATAATGTCACATATCATACAAATGTCAACATATATAACTTGTTGTATCATAGCATATATCATACGGATGTATATTTGTATCCTGGAGGAATTGTGAATTGAAACCTGTGCTTCAGAATATTTTAGGGATTTGGAAAGGAAAGACTGCCAGCGGAAATGTAAACCAATCACAGGCTTAGAGGGAAAGCCATGTGAAGCAGTAAGAAATAGCATTTGTTTGTTCTTTCAACTTACTGAGTACCCACTGTGTGCCAGGCATCTTTGCAGGTACTGGGGTAGAGCTGTAAAGAGACAGACAAGCAAACAGACAGACAAATAAATCCTTGCTCCTGTAGACTTACATTCATGGGCTTGGCTCACACTAAACAAGACGTATCAGTTTATCTATGATATGTTAGGTACTGACAGGTATGAGAGCGGGAAAAAAAGGACATATGAAATACTCAGGAGAAAGTTGAAAGTTTTAGAAGATAACCAGGGCCATGAAAAATGTACTGTAAATAAGAGAGAGATTTAAAGAAAAGAGCTTATGGAAGTAAGAGACTGATTCATTTGGATGTGTGAAAAGAAGATTCCAAGGAAAGGAGAAAGCAGCGTGTGTGAAGGTCCCAAGGTGAGCATGGACTGGAGGGCCAGAGGAGAGGAGAGGATGATACAGACTTGCAGGTCGCCCTATGTAGGGCACACTGCAGATTTCAGCTTTCACACCAGGATGAAAACCATCACTGGTTTGAGGCAGAAGAATTAGTGGGCTCATATTTTAACTGTTATTTCAGCGGCTATGTTGGGCATGTTCTCGGGGTAATAAAATTGGAGCAAGAAAAGAAGCAAAGGCATCATCTAGCAGACTTCTGACATTAGGAGTGAGACAGGACTGTGACTTTGGGTCAGCGCAGTGACAATATGAACAGGTCACATCTGGTAATGGGCTTGGAGTACACCTTGTGGCCAATCTAATCCATTTAATTTAACTGGCTATGAAAGCATTATTTTTCTCCATGCCTTTAAATATACTCTATATTTCTGCTGCTGACTAATAGCATAATTAGTAAAACCTATGACTCTTACAATAATATTGTACAAATACTGTTCTGTGCCATACAGCACCGTATAGTATATAGGTGTTTTCTACCTCTCTGAGTAAATGAGAGAAGTAAACCCTAATATTTTTCAGAGTGTAATTAAATATTACCAATGAAAGACATTCTGATCACCCCTGTACATCCCATTTGTAATTACAGTTAGGAAAATGAAGGACCTGGTTCACTTCAACCATCAGTAAAGAGATTTCCCTGCACCATATTGATGCAATTTTTCCTTGTCAAGTCCCTGTTGTCAGGACTTGCAAGCAACAATAAAGAGGTCATCACCACCTAGACTTGTGGTAGAGTTCTGCAAATCTATCCTTAGTTTTTGCTGATTCTACCCTATCTATGTACTTTTACACAGAACAGAGAAAACGGAACATTGTTTCTCTTCAATATTCTACACCCAAGTTAATTCTATTTCTCTGATGCTTATATTTAAAAAAAAGACATCTATTAGAAATTTTGTGTTGCTCTTAGGATCAGGGCTGCAAGCCCAAACTTGGGATTCATGAGATATTTATTCATGTGTATATTTAATAAGCGTGTATTAGTATTCTCATTTTACCTTGTTTTCATTTCAGACAGCCAAGTATTTTGCTGTCTTAGGAAGGAGAGGAACATTTTTTTCCACTGAGTGATATTAGAAGGTGTTTGTCAGCTTAGCTGCAGGGCAAGCTGTGTTCCCATGGGCCCCGACCATTTGTTACCTGAACCTGAACACATTGCAAATATAAATACAGAATCCAGGCATCAGGAACAGAAGGAGTGAAGCCAAGACTTTATTTCATAGGCTCAACTTGTCAGCCTAGGCTTTAGCATCAGTGCTCCATCCGGATATTGCATTTCTTTCTGTGTGCAAGGTTAGGTCACCATACTGGCTTACAGATGCTGATACCCTGCTCTCCTGTGTGCCCCAGTTACTAGGTTCGCTAAAGCAAGAATGAGAGCTTTGTGGATTCTGTTACTGATGGCTTTCCAAAGTTAACTGGCCACCTTATATTAACATATAAAATATCCCATATACAATGATTTTTTTTTTTTGGTTTTTCTCCGGTACTGGAAACCGAACTCATGACCTTGCGCTTGCCAGGCAGGCGCTTTGCTGCTGAGCTAAATCCCCAGCCCCCATATACAATGATTTAATATAATAGCTTTAGATATCCTTGAAGTATTCCTTCATAGCCAAGGAAAACTGATAAATGTTGAGCTATGTCAGTATTTTGAAATATTGGCCACATACAGTAGTGTTTGGTTAGCTACCTCATTTTACCAAAGACCAAAGCTCAGAAATCAAAGCAGTATTTCAAATTAAAAGAACCAAAAAAGGAAGCCAGAAAGCCAACTTTCTTAATTTTTAATTCCATTGCTTTTGGCTCTTGGTAATTTTGATTTCAGAACTCATATTGGTTGAGATGGTTACATAGATTTCAGAGAGTATTAAATTAAATATGTGCTGATAGCTTCTGTTGTTTGTAAAACTTGGAGATCTCCCAGGAAGCACAGAATAAAATGTTTCAGTGTGGTGTCCTGGGGAAAGAAGGCTTTTACCGCACCTCATAATTAAATCTGAAAGATTCCTATGGTGAACTAAGAGGTTTCTAATGAAGAACTAAGCTGCATTTAGAATCTGAGCAATGAAAGGCTCTTTGTTCTCATGTCAAAAGGTTCCAGCACTGAACAATCTGCCTCCCAAAGCAGGCGTGTTTTAGACCACCTGCAGATTCAAATCTACGCAAATTCATTTGGTACAAACTTTCTTCTACGTCACCTTATTCAATATAATTCCAGAGAGGTTTATTGCTAATGTTTAACAGCATTAATAGGAGAACAGCTGCTCTCACGGGGACTGGCCTGGAAGGAGAAAGAGAAAAATTGAGCCTTTGTTAGCCTCTTCCTCACAAATGTGTACAACTTTCAGCTGGAATAATCACCTTGAGCTGTGCAGTGATTTCCATAACTGTGGTTCAGACCTGTCCTCAGCCAGCGGTCACCTGTCACTCGCGTGATTCAAAGGATTTGGTTCAAAAGCCTGTCAACGTTTTAAAAGCCCTCGACAGAAGCTCACTTGCGCTTACGTGCACCAAAGACAAAGTAGAAATAGACCAGTAGTTGATAGTGTAGATTAAAGTGCAATTTTTAATTTGCTTTTAAAAATTGAATATATTCATATATTTTTTTTTATTTTAATAGAAGTCCATACAATTTGATAGCAAGTCAATAAATATGAATATGCAATAAAGTATATTTAAATGTTAGGTTAATGAATATCTTCCTTGTAAGAACACTTGCAGATGAGTAACAGACCTGTAGGGTCTTGCCCCTGGCCCCCTCCTGCCTTGCTGTGTGCCAAACTGCCGGCCCCTTCCTTACCAGCACGGTGCGCTCTCATCACTGCCTTCCAGCTCATGTGTCCTGTCCTGCCCTTTAGAAAGAAAGCCTCCCTCTTCTCCCACAGTGTGTCCTCTCTATTGCCAGAGTGTGATGGGCCCAAGAGAAATTGCACAGACACTTGTGAAAAATGGCATGGAAGTCATTATTCAAAGCTTTTGCTGTAGGAGTCAACACTATTGTAATGAGGAAGGGAAAATGAACTGTTAAAATAAAAAGTGAGTTTTTAAGTGCTGGGTGAGCTAGGCATCCATACTAGAGGGCCTTACGGGGGAGGTAGCTAATGTCATGAGGCCATCTGTGTGTGATAACCAGAGCACATAGAAGTTAGACTCCTACCCACCCACAAAGCTCCCTTCCCTTCCCTTCCTTCCCCTTCCCTGGTCTGCTCTCCCCTCCTTCCTCTTCTCCTTCCATCTTTCCTTCTTTCCTTTATTCTTTTTCTTGCCCCTTTCCTTCCATCCTTCCTTCCTTCTTTCTTTTCTCCTTTCCTTTTCCTTTTTTTTTCTTCTTTTCTCTGTCATTTTTAAGATTCTATTCTGGTAAGAACACTTAAAATTTTATCTACCCTCTTAATAGTATTTTAAAATATATAAATTATATAGCTCCAGTGTTTAACACTGTTATAGTCAAGGGTACTGGGGTGCGGGGGATTGAACCCAGTGCCTCCAGCTTGCTAGGCAAGTGCTCTACCACTGAGCTACATTCCCATCTATGCCTTGCCTCTCTTTCTAATTTTATTTTGAGACAAGTTCTCACTGCATTGCCCAGACTGGTCTCAAATTTGCAATCCTGCTACCTCAGCCTCTGAAGCAGCTAGAATTACAGGCATATGCCACCACATCCAGCTAGTACTACCATTTTCTTTCC
This sequence comes from Chinchilla lanigera, assembly GCF_000276665.1. Classification (NCBI taxonomy): domain Eukaryota; kingdom Metazoa; phylum Chordata; class Mammalia; order Rodentia; family Chinchillidae; genus Chinchilla; species Chinchilla lanigera. Next base: position 16,634,790 of record NW_004955413.1, read on the forward strand.
CTCTTTTTTTCATACTAATATACAACCCAACCATTGGAAATTTAAAATAGGGTTTCACTAAGTTGCCCAGGCTTCATTCAAACTTGTGGTCTTCTAGCCTCAGCTTCCCAGAGCCCTAGGATTACCTGACTGCACTTTCTTGATAACTGCTTTCCAAAGTGATGGCCCCCAGCTCCCTGAAAAAACAACATTCCTGGGTAAAACTAATTAGAGACTGGGAGAAGTTTGTTGACGTTGTGAAAAAGTACTAGAGAAAGAATTTTCAGTTACAACCTTTCTAAAGCAAATGCTGTAAAAACCAGAAAGATATCTGCTTCAAATTAAGTCAAGCTGGAAGAAATAATAAGGTGGTCTTGGTCACAAATGTGTGTATGTCTAAAATAGCACAAGTTCTCAGTTTTTGTTCTCTTGAATTTTCTCCTTCAGAGTACAAACTCCCTGAAGGGAAACCTTGAGCCTAATTCATCTGTGTTTCACCAGTATCCAGAAAGTTGCTTATTTCTTTGTGAATGTCAGTTTGATCAATGGGTCCACCTCATGAATCATGATAAATATAATATGTAAATGTGTTTACGTTCTTGTTGATAACCCTGCTTGTGATCATGCCTCCTAGGATCTTTCAATTTAATAATTTTTGTTACCTGTCTGTATGGTTCAAAAGCAATTAAAATAGCGTCTTTTTTCTATATTATGTGTTCAGAATTCATCTTGTAAAGTCCTAAAGTACAAGATATTTATGCATAGTGTGTTGTAATACAACTGTTAAAAGAATCACTAGCACATCCACAAAAATGTTGGTAGATGAGAAATTGGTAGATTGGAAAATTATTCATCTTTTACTCAATAATTTGGGGCTTTGTGGATATCCACATAAGTAGGGGAGAGAAAAGTATCTATCCTAGAGAGGTTTACAGTCTATGAAAGAATCTTCATGTAACTTCTAAATTCCTGGCCTATGATCTCTCAGATGAAGGAATATAACGAGAGTTACAATACATTCTGATTACTTAGAAAAGAGTGGACCTTTCGTTTAAGCTGCAGGCCAACTGCCTACTTGAGTCTTCACTTGGGTCTCCCAGAAATATTGCCCAAACCCACACATCTGCTCTTCCTCTAATGCTCCTTTTCTCAGGAGTCTGACTACTATCTCCTCAGTTGCTCAAACTTGAAAACTCAGGGCTATATTTGACTCTCTGTCTTCTCTACTCCCTCTCTCTGATTGATTCCCTGGTCTTCTTGCTTCTACCTCAATATCTACCTAAATATCTCATATTTATCAACTTGTCTTCATTTCCATCAACCCTATCCCGATATATGCCACCATCATGATGCAATATCCTCCCAATGGTGTCATTTCTGACCCAGTGTCTGCCACCTGTCAGAGACTTTGTAAGACTCACAATAATTGCCCTACTTTTTTGGTAAAGTAAAAACACCTTGCCGGCAACATTCTGTTGATTGCCCCTTATCCAAAATGATTGAGTCTAGACTTGTTTCAAATTTTTCGTATGACACAGTATGTGCATGTACAGAGCCAGTTACCTTGGTGATGGTATAAGCACAAAATTAATTATACACCTTATACACATATTCTGAAGGTAACTTTATATAATTTTAGTGGACCTATGTTCTGATGATGATTATCCCATGAGGTCAGATGTGGAATATTTTACTGATAGCACCCTGTTGCTACTCAGAGTTTTGAATTCGGGAGCTTTTTGGACTTGAGATTTTCAGATTTGTTGTCTTTAGATTAGAGAAGGTCAATTTGTACTTCTCTTACATACCAGTGGCTTGCCAGAACCTAGAATGCTGCTCAGTTCCTGCCAGATTCTTACGAAACTGTTTAGGAATTAGAAGCCTAATTAACAAATTATAAAAGTAACTGTTAGTCTCTAAAACACCTTCTGTCTGTTTCTTCTGTTGAAATTAAGTTGATTATTTTTTGTGAATCAAAATATATCATTCTGTGAGCATTGTCTCTAAAGCTTTCCAACTGAAAACTCTGAATTAATCACAGGAGAATAGAGTTTATATATTTACTGAATGCATAGGTGCAGAGTTTTGTCACGTGTTGGAGCTGTACAGGTCCTTAGAAGGCTCTCTCAAAGAGCCTGTAGTCTAAAGGGAACTAATGCCTAGAATAATGAGAACAGAGTAAGCATCTGTATCACTTACCTTTCTGTCACTGGGACCAAGTATCTGATGCACACAACTTAAAGAAAGAAAGGTTTGTCTGGTCTCATGCTTTCAAAGAGGGTTCAGTCCATGGTCACCCGTCTTCAAGGCAGAAATGCCATGGCGGAAGGGAATGGGAGAGGAGAACTGCTCAATACGTGGCAAGCAGGAGGGACAGAGAGCGGGAAGAGTGAAAGCTAGAGCTTCAGTCTCCAAAGGCGGCTGGGAATGGCCCACACCAACCAGGCTCCATCTCCTAATAGCACATTCAGCTCAGCGCTCATCAGAGGATTAACCTACTGCTACCTCTGGCACCCTCCTGATCCCGCAACCTTCTGAAAGCCCCATTGAGGAACATATAAGACTCAGAGGACATTTTATCTCTCCAAACAGGAAAACTGTGGCTCCATGTAAGCATGATGTTGTCTAGTATTAACACTGCTTTGCTCCTCCCGTTTCCATGTTACCTGCCTGACAACTTGTTCTTTCAACCTTACTTTCTTCATGAGGTTCCCAACTGTCAATTTACTTGGTTTCAGATATATAAGCAGAGGATAAAAGGTTGCCAGTTCCCACCCTTCAACCCCACATTCATTCTGCATTACTGAGGAAAATTGCAGGGCAAGGCTTAGATAGTCTGATCTCTATTACATGCTTGCGCGAAGGCTAATCCCTGAGACATAGCTTGTATCTCCAGAAGTTAGACAGGGAAGTCAAATTTGACAATCTTTTCTACATAACTGAAGGAAGAAAGGAGAGTTCTCAGATAATCTGGGATGCACCAACCCCAGAGGATGAGATAATGATAAGGAGAATAGAGGAGAAAAAAATTAAAATAATATCTACTCTGGACAGTATTTATGGAGAAGCATGCAAATTTAGAAGAAAGAGATTGTTTCTTTGAAGAGGAATCCAGTACAATCTGACCAGGACTTATGGATGGATATAAATTTTATTAATGATTAAAAAACAGATTTGAAGGAGAGGCAACACCAGCCTGAAAGTAGAAGAGTTGTTTGTATATAAAGAATACAGAATGGGTAGGCCTAGTTCGCAGCCAGACAGCAGAAAAGCTGACTACAAATACGAGCTTGTATCCACTCGTGGAAGAACTGGGAATGGAATTTGAAAATATTTCTTTTCTCCTTTTATTTGCTGTTGTTTTTAATACTGGGGATCGTACCCAGGACCTTTGCACAGAGGTCCACCCTCCACCCTTTATTTATTTATTTGTCTGTCTGTCTCTCTATGACAAGACCTCACTAAGTTGACCATGCTGAGTTTGAACGTGGAGTCGTCCTTCCTAATCCTCCCAAATTGCTGACATTTGGATCATGTGCTGCCACACCTGGCTCAAAATTAACTTTTTAGTTTGTACAAAGTAGAGGACTAATCTAAAAGTGTCTTCAGAGAAATCAGTCTTGTAGACTTTTATGAGTCGAACTGACTGAGAATAAAATGAAGTTATTTCAGTCATCCAGGGGAGAAGTCTAGAAGCCTCAATGTGAGTAAAACTAGTATCAAGACACAGGGGGAAACTTGTGTGGACATTACCAAATACTAAGTACTGTTCACTGTGACATTTCAATGTTGCCATCATCCTTTTATTTCTCCCTTCTGGAAAACTCCATCCTTACAATATACAAGTCAGGGGATGGATATGTGTACTCATTGAATACTTAAGTCATTATTAATATGAAAATAAATAACTGCCATGTGCTCAGCCTACCCGTAAATATCTGATTTGGTGTTCCCTTTATTTTTTAATTTTAGAAAAGAAAACTTTTAAGAGGAGGAAAATCTACTGCCAAATAACCCAGCACCTCCTGCAGAACCATAAGATGTGGAAGAAAGTCATTGAGGAGGAGCAGCGACTGTCCGGTATCACAAACCCAGCCCTGGACCCATCTGCTCAGCAGCACGCCTCGGAGCAGATCCAGGCCATCAAGGAAGAGGAGGAGGAGAAAGGGAAAGCAAAAGCAGAGGAAACCCCAGCCCCAAAGCCCAACCAGTGACCCTGGATAGAATGAGCTGTGTTTCCGAACAGATCTTGATTTGTCACGGACTCTTTTTCAAGCCAGCACAATATTTAGACACAACACTGTAGAAATGAAAGAAGACGGGGAAATGGCTATTGCACTTTGGGATCCTTCGCATTTTATGTGTTTATTTTTGCAGTGAGGTACATTGTTAAAAACTCTCGCTCCCAGAAGCTTTCACACTGCGACACCAGCTTCTACGGATATTGTTTGTTTATGGAGGAAATATAGATGTGTGTGTGTATATAAGCTCCCACGTAGATACATGTAAAGCATACATACACACACACACACACACACACACACACACACACACACTGAAAGCCACGATTACTGTCTCCACAGTTTAGTAACATTCATATTAAGATATATAGTGGTCACTGTGATAATAAATCATAAAGGAAAACAAATCACATGGGAAGTGGTGTGGCTTAGTGTGGAAAGGGTACAGCCAATGTAGGTTACAGTTAAGCAGCTTTTGCTCTTCATACTGAGGGATGAAAGTTCCAGAGCATTATTTGAATTCTGATATATACTGCCAACACTGTTGTGTGTGTGTGTGTGTGTGTGTGTGTGTGTGTGTGTGTGTGAAAGAGAGAGAGAGAGAGAGAGAGAGAGAGAGAGAGAGAGAGAGAGAGAGAAGGAGGGAGTTTGTGTGCACGTGTTTGCATACGTAAATACATTTCTATGGTTTCAGTAGTTTATGGAATAGCAGTAGCAGATTACTCAGTACGTGTAACAAACAGAAGGAAGTTCGCACTGAGGAGTCTTTGAAAGGCAGCCATTCCAAATGCCCTCCATTTAGCATCAGTAGAGGTCCTTGCAGATGGGGGGCATCCATGGGCCCTGTGATTGTTACTACTGCTACCCACCACTTGGAGGCGCTCTCCTACCAGGTTCAATCCTGGAAGACAGAGACATTTTCCAGTCTGTTTCCCTAATGAACTTATATGAGTTGCTTGTGAGTTGTATGTCACTTACCTAAGATCAAATCACCTTTTAAGGGGATGACATTCTTTATGCGTTAACACCCAAAAGGAGCTGCGGGTAGGGAAGAGTTCTAAAAGAATCCCAGAAAAATGGGAAACGACACTGAATAGTATCTCCTGTGTCTTCTAAATTTGCTGCAAAATGTGTATCGGGAAAAAAAGAAAGGCAAATAAATTCACTATGGGTTACATCGCAAGAGATGGAGGAGAAAAATAGCAACCTAGGGTTTGGTGTTTGGTCCTTGACAACTGTTAAAGAATGGGTTTGTGGGTGATGGTCCTGTTGACACCGCTGTGTGTATTTCATACACTTTGCTATGAATACCTTCATCTACAGTCTGTCCTGTTAGGTTTCTTTTGGCAGGAAAGATCATAGAAAGATTGCTTAAGGATTGGGATATTTTTGAAAGATTTTTTTGTTTTTTTTGTTTTTATCTACACTTGTTTATGCTGTGAGCCAAACCTCTATTTAAAAAGTTGATACTCACTTTCAATATTTTATTTCATATTATTATATATGTCATGAGTAGTTATCTTGTTGTAAATATATAAAGATTTTTTTTTTTGGTTTCTGTAGATAGTAAACTTTTTTAAAACACAAAAAAGGGAAAAGGGAAACATTTTTATAAAGTTATATTTTAATCACCATTTTTATACATGGTAGCTATCCCTAAGCCCAGAAGGAAGATGATGATTTATTTCCATGGAGGTCTGTGGATAACCACTCATCTACCTATTCTAGTTTAAATGATAATCTCACACAATTATTTCTGTCAATTTAATGAGGATGCTGAATGGAATTTTTTTCCAGTGGTAGCTTTTGCTAACTGAATGAATTTTGAATCTTTGTCTTCAAAATGAAAGAGTTAACCAATACCAAATTTTTATAGCTGGTGTATATTCCTCTCCACCAGATGTTTGGTTATAACTTCTCCTCCCATTCTACATACAGATCTGTTTATCATCTAAAGTATGTTGATTTCCAAGAAAACCTTGATTGTAATTTCTACTGTTTACCTTCTCTGAAGTCATAGAAAAAGTGTTTACATTAAAAAGTCCTTTGTTTCTCACAAATGTAAATTCCTCCCTTCTAATGCATGATTTTACAATAATCCATAGCCTTTTTAATTAGCCAAAGATACCACAATAAGATAATCAACATGGTTTCAAGGCAAAATTTTCAGTAAGTAGGAAAATATAAAAAACGATCAAATGGATGCAGACTCTACTTAAATAGTTCGAATCAGTTTCAGTGTTATTTCAGTTAACACCAGGGCTTCATTATCTAACCCTTACTGCGTTGTTTCCATTTTCTGAGTATTGCCTGTGAGTCTCTACATTTGCAAAATTTACTGTGAGTCAAATATATCTCCTCGTGAAATGAGCTGTTGTTCATCCCTTGCAAATGAAAGATGAAAAGCAAAGGCATTTATACTCACACACCCATTGTATTAACTTACTTTAATCGTTTCCCCTTTTCCAATAGCTATACATCTGTATAGTTAATATAAATATAGGGAAAAGTTAAGTGTGGACTGAGTGGAATGACAATACCATTGTGGATTCATACGTGCATATAAGCAGTTTTATTAAAGCTGCAAGGGTGAAGCCAGCCAGAATATCTCAGCCAGCTCCCTGGGTGTGTTTATTTGCTTGTTTAAAGGTACATGAAATAATAGGGTTATTAATGACCAAGTCAATTAGAACGTCTTTGTTCCAGATTTGTATTCACCAATCCGGGCAGATGAATAATTTTTAAATAACCATAGTATTTAAGATAGATGTCAGCTGAAATGAAAACATGGAGGTCCACCACGTGTATAACTTTGATACATACCTGGGACATCTCCAAGGATGCCTAGGAATATAAAAAGGTATGTTTTGCTAATGATGTTTCCCCGCTCCTGGTGACAGCAATATTACTGTGTTCACTTGCATCTTCAGAGCCTACTTCCTGTGGTGCCAATGTATTTGTTGCAATTTACTACATTTTTATATGAGCCTACTTATAGGTGCCGTTAGATAAACTCAGGTCTTTTGAATGAAGGAGTTTCTAGCACAGTTATGGATAAGGATAATTGTATAGACAGCCATAGAAATCAATAATAGGAAAATTTAGAACTGGTTGCTCTCTGTTAAGTAAAAATCTAAGAGTATTCTGTGTGTTATCAATGTCATTTCGAAATGCTAATAGGTTGCCTTTCCAGTGATCTGTCTAAATCAGCATTTAGAATATTATTTTCTTGGCAAAAACACCACTTTTGCTTTTTTCTTAACTGTAAAAATATATTTTTTTGTCATTTATGCAAGATCTGGTTTTGTTCTTACTAGATGAAGACAGTAGCTCTGTATAGGAGTATGTCTATATTGGTCTTCATCTGAAGTGTGAAGGTGTCGCTACATGTTCTGTTTAAGGAAGCATCTACTTTCTAAGGACATAATACACAACTCTGTCTGTTCTATTTTGGTTGAAATGCAGGACAAATCCTAACCTTTGCAATCCCAGTAATATTGAAGAAAAGGTATGGAATGACATGCAGATTGTTCATTAGCTGTATGTAGACTATTCATGTGCGATTTTCCTGTATCCCCTGCCTCTCCTTCCCAGAGAACTTTCCTGAAGGTAAAAGCTGTGCAGAAGGCATGAGCTTTGTTTAAATGATGGTAAAAATATAAATTATTTTCTAAGGAATAAAAATATGAAAATTTTCATTGTAAATAAAGTCTAAAGTTTGAAATGACTGCTGTACCAATTTGATGTATTTATTTGATGAGCAAATCCTGACTAAGAAGAATTGAATAACTCCCAAATCATTTATATTCTACTTTGAGAAAATTCTTGGTGCTTCCATATTATGGAGATCTCCACTATTCTTGTCAGTTATAATCTTTCTAAAATAATACTGAAAACCGTTATAAGGGTTTTACTATATTTCTTTTCCTTCCTAATTGATTCCCATTAAATGCTCTTCCAGATCAGTTGGAAATGGCCTCTCAGACTAGCAGGAGGCCCCGTATTGTAGAGTTCTGTAAGCTTTCATAATCAAGTTAATCAAGATTCTTCTTATTCTGTAAACTATGAACTAGTTGTGTAGAAAACATATCAGCACAATTTTAGCTGCTAATAGCTTAACTCCAGACACTTAGGCACTGACCCATGTATATATTTTGAAACCAAACTGGGTTTCTCCCATCATCTTGCCTAACAAGCAAAAAAACTTTTAAGACCATTGTTCTAGATTATTCATTTCTTTCATCATCTCTGTGAAGAAAAACTATGAATATGCTATGATAAAACTATGATATTTCAATTAAAAAATCTGTTCAAACTCAAATTTAAGACTAAGAAGCCAATTAGGCATTTGGGGTTGAGAGTATTGTGAAATTAAATTATTCTGAGGATTTCTAACCAAGAGGGAATGTATCAGTTTGGGGGTCAGTATACACATCATGTTCTCCCAATTTATTCCTCTAGAAAATATGCAAGTTCTTCTGGGAAATTTAGTTGAGAATGAATGAAGCCATAAGCGCTAAGTTAACTGTAAATTATCATTTAGGTAACTTAAAATGAGTTATATGTAAGTATTTGTATGTTTCACACCAATGAACCATTGTCAGAAAATAACATTTTTAAGTCTATGTTATATGCCACAGTTATTAGACAGTTTGTGCTATTACCTCACACATTGTATTTGTTAAAATAATGTTGCTTTTACCTTACCTAATGGGTGATTTCTGCCTTACCTGAATTGATCTTGTGCACACAGGTAAATTATTCTGATAGGTTAACAAGTTAACAATGGTAACAAAAATCATCGAGCTTTGTGTGTGTGTGTGTGTGTGTGTGTGTGTGTGTGTGTGTTTGCACGCGCATGCACTCTAAACATGTTTGAAGACACCAAACTGGTGATTAAGGCTTTAATTACTTGGTGGAACTTAGTCCACTGATTTAAAACTATTGACCCAATATAAGTTATTGTGATGTGGATGATATCTTAAAGTACAAGGAACTATGTATTGCTCAAAAGTGACACTGGCTTCTGATATGTGCTTAAGGCTGTGAGAATAGGCCAGATTTCTCAGGTAAAGGCAGCTAGTTCTTCTTTATATCATATTTTTAAGGTTGATTATTATTATCTTGTAGTTTTAGCCCTGGATTTCTTCTTCTTCAAAGAGTAATGGTGCATGGAAGAAAAGCCAGCCCTTCTCCTTATAAATAAGAAATACTGAGTGTGTCCATTTCTAAAACTTTTTCTCTTTGCTTCACATCAAGTGGTTCTTTAACCAGGAAAATAATTTAGCCAAACAATCTGTTTGCAAGAGAGTAATGTGAAATTCTCATATGTAAGCACTACCAATATATTTAATTTTTTATTTTTATTGAACCAAAACTCTGTTAAAATTTTTATTAAATTAATCTGAGACCCATAAAATGACTTTCCATGATACTGAGATATTATTGAATACTTTGCCATAACCAGACTTAGTATTTTGTAACAAAACTGTTGGAAATGCATTTGTCTAATGCCCTGTTGTCTTTTATAGGAAAAGTTTTATAAATATTCCAGTAAATACATAAGATTGATAAAAATATATTTATCACAAGAATTTAAGTGTTAAAATTAAAATCTAAGCTTTTCTGAGTTATCCCAAGACAGAATAATATATTACCCAACAAGTTATCATGGCTTAGTTGTTGTAAAAATAAATGGTCTGTTGCTATAGATTCTATTTTACTGAGCTCTAACCCAGTTAACACCCAAATATTTCACAGCAACAATAAAATTAAGAATTGTTAATTCTTAACTTTCATAGATGAAGCACTGATCAGTTGATTAACTATTCATTTGCGTGTATCTGTCAAGCACAATCAAATGGTAGGTTGGAATTTGAAACTTACAGACAGATTTAAAACTATTTTTAAAGTTTTGTGTTTCCTTTTCCAGTGTCACTAAAAGTATCTCTTTCAAATTAAGCAAACTGCAGCAAAGAATCCTTTCTTCTATGAAAAAACAAAAAACAAAGAATGAATAAAACAGTCCCTCAGAATCCCAAATCAGCGATAGGAGAAAAGTGTGGCTTCTCATCAATTTTACTTCTCTAAATCTTAGTAAAGAAAAAATAATCAGAAATTCTCTGGCATAATAAGGAAAAAGGAATGACTTTTACATCAAGATCTAAATGACCTCTGCTTTCACTGTGAAGTCCATGACACTAAGAAGAGAAATCTACAGAGCTGAGGACTGGGAGTAAGTACTACATAAAACCCTGCACATTTCCCAAGACACGCCTCCATGTTAGTGGGAGACCAATTCAGTTCTTGGTTACTCTGGACTAAAATGACATGGAGATTCCTATTTCAGCCTGGCTTCACTTATTGTACTAAGCATTCACAAGTGTGTCTGAATGTGAATTAGCTTTTAGAGATTGGAAACTGCTGCTCTGAACACTTTTGAAGGGAAGGATTTTTCCTCTAGTTGTTTTGCTCTGTATATTATACTAAAATACCCTGTTTATTAATGTGAAATTATATATAACTTAAAATTTTTTTTGTGAATATTACTTGTTGGTTGATAGAATTTCTCCTGCCACCTCTCTTTTTAAAATTTTCAAATTATTTTTTGACTCAAATCTCTACCTTTCAGCTTAGCTATTTATAAGCATAATCTAGTGCTGTATCCTTGCTATTCTTAAATAATAACACTAACATATCTATATACTACCTGTTAGTGAGATTTTAATGGCTTGACTTTTAATATGTACTTGGTCATCAGTTTAAGAAATGAATAATTTTTATACTCTACAAAATATTTGCATGGAACTTTTAACATATTATATTTAACTTTTTCTCACAAGTGTCAGTTTGTGTCTTAATATATCCTCACATAAGAATGCCTACAATTTTTGCTCCAAAATGACAATTTATTAGTTGACAAGCACTGGAAATAAATCTCACTGAACCTACACCTTGATATATCTTCCTAGAAATTTTTATCATACAAAGCACAACATGAAAATTGGTGCTTTTATAAATATTCTGGAATTCTATAACAGTGAATATGAGATTCTCCTTGGTTTTCTATAAAGATATTAGCATAAGAAACTAAAAGAACTTTATTCTGAATCCAGAGTGGTTTTGATTTTGGTTAGTTTGGTTAATCTGACTTGATTTCTGGTATGAAAATATGTTCTGATTTCTGATCGAGCAGTTGCTTTATCTTGACCAAAAACAGTGTAATCATATAGTTCTTATTTAGCATGTCCCAAATATTTTACCTCATACAATAATTGTAATCAGAGCATATAGAATAATTGATCTAATTTAATTTTCCTAAAAAGCAATATTTTCCAAAAACTTTCAACCAAAGTGACTCCATAGGGATATCTTTTGTGATATCCCCTACAGTTGATAATTTTAACAATAATTTTCTGCCCTCAAGAAACCTAAATATGCTCATTAATTAATAAATTTGTCCAATTTTTTAATTTTTAGAAACACAAAAATGAAGTATTGGAACATAAGCGAGCATTTTACAATTGGAAAAATGTTATCCTGTCATCTGTATTATATGCACTTAATATATGTAGCAATACCTGGTATCATCCCACTTGCAAGTATTTGTTAAGAGACATCATTAATTGCTAATAAATGTTTTGTAAAAAGTAGAATCTGTACAGAAAAATATAATAGATACAAGGTATTTATTTTTATCATTTTTTAGTTTAGACACCATGTTGATGCTCCCCTTTTGCCAGATTACTGGAAGTGCCTCAGTTTTATATATATATATACACACAAATACATATAGTAGATATATATTCAAAATTGTTAGATTGCATCATAGTTGATCAATGAAGATGTTACAATGTGAAGACAGTGTGTAACATAAAAATAATTCTGTGTTATCATGTTTGATGTAGTTATTTGTGCAAGCCAACTCCTCTACTTTTCCGGAGGCATATTTTCTTCTCATGTCAAGTACAATCTTATAGTACCCAAAGTACTCTGCAGTAAAATACCACTGACATTCCTTAATTTCTAACGACCCTTGGGGTGCCTATATTCCCATGATGGCCTCTTCCTTTTTACCACTGTGTCTATCATTCTTAGCCATGTTATCATCTAACTTTCTGCACCTAAGCTTATCCTTTCCCTAGTCAAATAGACTCAAACCAAGACAATCATATTTCTGACATTCCATTTCAGAATCCTGCAAAATAAACAGTGCTGCCATTTATCCTGAAAATTCTACAGTTTATTCTATAAAGTCTGTAGGTACCTAATACATAGAGTAGTTAAATTATACAGGCTTAAATATTTTTATTTCACATGTTAAAATTAGAATAATTTACATGATTCAAAATGGGTGTTTCAGCTAACTCACAGATAGTTCTCAGAAACTAATGTAAAGATATGACTTCTGCCCAAGGAATTTGTCCTTTTATCTACATGTATTGATTTCCCTGTTACCTATGAGTTAAAATGCCAACAGGTAAGCCTGTTATTTTTAAAGTTCCCTTCATTCTCTCACCCAAAACTATCCTCCCTCCAAAAGGAAGCACGCCTTATAATTTATATTTCTTTGTCTCAGGTAAATGCTCAAAGAAACATTACATACTCTTATTATACATACATTTTCCTTCTCTCTCCCTCTGTACATTCTCTCTCTCTCTCTCTCTCTCTCTCTCTCTGTCTCTGTCTCTGTCTCTGTCTCTCTCTCTCTGTCTCTTTTTCTGTCTCCCTCTATCTCTCTCCACCATACCATCCACAACACAAGAGCATAAGCCTGACTACGCCTTCTTGAACTGTACATTTCATTTCTCTTTTCTCTGTCATTCTCGGTGGAGGGACAAAATAGCTGAATACTACAGCCTGAACTTTTATCTTTCTCCTGCAATTACATGATCTCAAAACTAGTCTATGGTGAGAAAACACTAAATTGCATGGTATGAGGGTAACAATGGGTAAGTCTGTTAGAGCCTGAGATCTCAGCCAAAAGAAAGGGATGACTACAGTCACTAATTGAAATTGAGGCCTCAGAGATCAGCTTAGTGTGCTCCTAGTCACACTCATCCACACTGGATGCAGCTCTCCAGATTGCTCCCTCTGTTGGTGGATACACATGGGCAGAGCCTGGATTATGGGTAAATGAAATTAACCTGTGAAAAGAAAAACAGTAGTCCTTGAGTAATACTGCAGCTCTGCTTATTAGGTTACATGTAAGGAGCTATCTTCCTCATTTTAGCTCTGGAGCTACTTCATGTACCAAACATTCTTTCTGACATCATTGCTGGTTAAAGGAGTTACAGAGCCAATTTTACTAACATTGTTCAGATTTGAAGACCTTTTGAGTCGCTGATGCTGAAGGAGATCTGGGAAACTGGGACCAAATTTGGGTGAGGAGCTGAGGCTTTGTCTTACCTTTGTAGTTAACATTTGGGGTGAAAGAGCTCCTGACTAGATGGTTAATTTGACTGGTTTTTCCAAATGTCAGAGGTGCTTTCATTAAGGGCTTGGTCTTTGACCTTTGGAGATGCTGAAGTAGAATAAGATGACTTATCAGCCTTCTATGTTAGCAATGATAAATTACTACAAATTTGGCTTAAAACAATGCAAATGTAAGTGTAACAATTCTTGCTATTCTGAAGAACCTGAAATAGACTCATTAATTAATAAATTTGTTCAATTTATTAACATTTAGAAACACAAGGGGAAGTATTGGAACATAAGTGGTCATTTTGCAATTGGAAAAATGTTATCTTGTCGCCTGTATTACAGGCACTTAATACATGTAGCAATGCCTGGTAGATCAGAAGTCCAGATGGGTTTGATTAGGGTATTTGCTTTGAATCTCTTGCAAAACTGCTTAGGGCAGAAACTGCTTCCAGGCTCACTGAAGTTTTTGGCTGAATATGGTTCCATGCTGATAAAGGTCTGAGGTCCCCTAATCTTTTGGGGCTATTGCTGAGAATCTCTCTCAGCTACTTAAGGTCACCTGCCATCCTTCCAAAGTTACTCTTGTCCTCTTCCCATTCTTAACCCAGCTATGGCACATGATTGATTTTCATGCTTTCAGGTTCTCTTCTAAACTATCTCTGTCTTCTGCTGAAGGGAAAGTTCTCTGCTTTTAAGTGATGATGCAGTTAGCTGGGGCCCAAGTGAGCAACAATGATCTCTCTGTTTTAAGGTCTAAGACCTTAATCATGGGTGAAAGTTTTCCTTTGAAATGTAACCTAATATATTTACAGTTCCCTGAACTGGGGTATGGATATATTTGGGAGCTATGATTCTGTCTGCCTCAAATCAAGAAAAGGGTGAGGAATACAGTAAAGGTGAAGAAAGCACATAAGCTCCAAAGACACTCTTTCATGCCTATAGTGAAACTGGTCAGCCAAGTGCAAAAGCCAGCAATGGCAAGAATGAAAATTAAAAGGAATTAGTGATAAGAAGCTCTAACAAGCTATCTCTCAAACTTCATCTTTCTGCTTGTTTAGGGGAAATATTTCCCAAGCAAAGGTTACTTTTATCAGAATACACATGGTTCCATTGCCCTGGAATTGACACCACTTGGATCATTTTGTTTGTTAATGAACCACTGAGAAAAGAATAGATTGATCCCAAATTATCAAGCTGAATTATTTTTTGATACTAAATCTTGGCCAGAAATACTGTTTGGAACACAGAGAATTCTCTATGGAGCCTTCCACATTGAATAGTAAATGTAGGGGGAAATTAGATCCACCCAATGAAAACAGAACCACTAAGGCACTTGACCCAGTAGGAATGAAGTTTGGATCATCCCATCCATAAAAGGAATCCTCAACTAACGGAAGTGCTGAATGAGGATAAACAAAACACAGAATACATAGTGGACAAGACAATAGGGCTTGCATAGGTGACTTTTGGCTTTGTAGGCAACTATAAAAATAAATTCAAGTTCACCCTCAAACATTTACTTTTTAATTTTTATTAGGATAGTATATAATAATTAGATTCATTCTAGGGAATTGGTACGTGTACATAACGCATCTCAATTCTTTATTTCTCTTTCCTTCTACCCCTCATGTATTTTGCCAACATCAGATTTATTTATCTTATGTCATTATAAAGTTAATTAGAGATCTATAGATTAACAACCAGACTAATAGGCCATAAAACACATGAGACAATAATCTAAATCAAGTTACAATTTCAGATACATTGTCCATGCTGGAAAACAATGAATTTCCTTGCTTCTTCTTTTATCCTATTATCTGTCTTTTACTTCACACTTTATATGTTGAGTTTTTCATATGTGGAAAATCATGCTGTATTTAATCTTGTGTGTTTGATTTACTTCACTTAAAATTTTTGTCTTCAGGTGCATCCATTTTCCAATAAATGACTCAAATCTATCTTCCTTTACTGCACAGTAGTACTTAATTTGTATAAATACAAATGTAATAATATAAATATATTAAAACTGGAGGAAATAGCATAGTGAATACAATATACCAATTACCCAGCTCACACAATATTTGGCCAATCTTTTCCATCTATACCTCCAAATATCTAACACTTCTTTCCAAAATTATTTTCATATATATATATGTATATATATAGTTATGTTATACATATATATGTATAAAATAACTTGTATTGAAATCTAAGGAATTCTAAAAGATTTATGGTCTTAAAAGCAACACCTTTGTTATTTCTAAAAAAACTAACACAAACTCCTCAAAACAACCAATATGATACAGTGTTCAAATTTCTAAGCACATAAAACTTTCAAGGTTACAGAATCTTCTTGTTCAGAGCATTTCCTTCTGAATAGAGTTACAAACATACCTTGTGTTAGTCATTTATTCAGTCAATATAGAAACTGTACTATCTATCATCTATCTATCATCTGTCTACCTATCTTCTATCTATCTATCTTTGGACTTTTTGTTTGGGAAAAAAATGGATTGTTTGTCCTAATGACATTCTTCACTTTGCGTTTTGCTAATTGCATCCTCATTGAATCCTTTAATATATTTTTTCTTTTCCCTGTATTTCTAATGAACTGGAATTTAGGTCCAGGCAGAGGCTGAGTTTTATTTGGGAATGAGAAGGTGGACTGTTTGAAAGGAAATGTTTCAAGTTTTTGACTACCATCTAGATGTCCAGAACGGCTGTTTCATTTTTCATGTGATAGTATCGATAATTGATGACCATTACCTAGATTCATTCATTAAATAGAGGTTTGAAAATTATGATATTGTCACTTTGCATTCCTTTTCATTAATTTGCAATACTTACATAAAAATGAGTTTTAATAACTAATGAATATATTGAATAGGAAAAGCATATAAATGCATAATTTTTCCCTAAGCACCACTAGTTACAAATGTATTGAAGTTGTTATTTAAAGTCATTCAAAGGTGACAGATCACGTGATTTTTATCATGATGTTATGAATTCATGGACTTTAATATTTTACATGTGTCCATAATTTATTGTTATTCACGCTCAAACTTTTCAATATTTCACTAGAAGAAGCCTGTTTGAGTTGGATCCTTAGTCCCACAGGCCCAATCTCTTCTTCAGAGATTCCTGGCTTTTTTCTTTGACACGGTACTCCAGATCCAAATCAGGGATCAGTCACATATCAGGAATCTATGACTTCTTTATTTATGTTACTTATAGATTAGAACTCACTGCTGGTTAATATGTTGCTACTTAGTTGGTCATTGTTTCTAGGCCTTTTCAATGGAGAAGGCTAGGAGAAAGATGCACATGTGCACGTGTGTGTATGTGTGTGTGTGTGTGTACACACCTACATGTATTTTTTTAGAATGAAAACCTCTTAGTTCAAATTCAGCACTACAGAGCTCTCATTAACCTCATTAACCTTCTGTCACAGTTGATATTGAAAGCCATGAACCTGGATGAGGTCATTAAGGGAGAGAGCAGAGAAGATATTCTGTGGAGACTGAACTGTGCGGGTTTCCAACAGTGATAACTAAGAGCCAGAGACCACTGAAGTGAAAAAGAAATTAAGGGAGTATATTGTTCCTAAACACAACAGGAGAAAATGGATCAATAAGAGCACAATTCTACTGAAAGAAAAATAAAATGAAGTCTGGCAAGTCATCGCTGGATTTATTAATGTGAACATCTTTGATGTTATTGATGAAAATAGTTGTGGTAGAGTGGTGGAGATAAAAGCTGATGGGAACTGATAGACAAAGCATTGGAAGAAAGTAATTTTAGGTGAGAATTACAGGCTTAAGCTTGGGTTTAGAAGCACGGGTTGCACCTCCCTCCCAGTAGGAAGATAGGTGAATTCCATATATGCAGAGTACGTGTGGCAATGACAGATAGTGATGTTTCTGGTTTTTTTTTTTTTTTTTCTGTTTTACCTTTGAACCCCTCAAATAAGATCATCAGCTCAAGATCTGGAAAAAGTAAATGTTAAAGATCTTAGAAGTTATTCGGGAGAGGGGGAAAATGATTGAGTCATTCAACGGTATGGTCCTAACAGTGCCTCTACTGTGTAGTGAGGTTAGTGGTCATGTATAAAATAAACCCTGAGGATATATCAGTGAGTTCTTCCCAAATCATTTAAAATCAGTGTGGATATAAACACAGCTTAGACAGAAAAGTTAACTTGAGCGACATTTACCAAGAAAGAACAGCAAAGAGAAGAACAAGAGGCTTGGAGCTACACAAAAGAGCCTGATTAAAATGATTGCCTGGTACAACTCTGGTAAGAAGGGAAATGAGAACATTCAGGTTGTAGACTGAATAATGACACCCCTTCCCCTAACACACTGTAGTTCTAATCCCTTGTACTTGTGAATGTGACCTTATTTGAAAGTAGGGTCTTCACAGTGTCATCAAGTTAAGAAGAGGTCATTGGAGTGGGCCCTAATCCAGTAGGCCTTAGCACTGGAGATAAAAACACAATGGAGAGGATGGCTGTGTGGAGGGAGAGACCGGAGTGATCCATCTATACGCCCAATAATGCCAAGGACTGTCAGCAAACACAGGAAGTAGCAGAGTCAAGGAAGGATTTAAAAGGAGTTTTAGAAGGAGTATGGCTCTACCTACACCTTAATTTTAGATGTAGTACCTCCAAAAATGTGAGACAATATAGTTTTCTGGTTTTAAGCCACCTATTTTGTTGCTACTGCCTTAAGAAACTCATTCATTTATATATCGTCTAAGGTTCAAATCCCACCACAATGGCAGAGTCAAGAGGCTGTCACAGAAATTACATGGCCCCCGAAAGCTTCATAGGAGAAGTCTCTTGACCCCTAGTTTGGAGCAGGAAGGAGACGCCGAGGTAAGATACGATCCAGTGCAAGGCTGTGTACACAAAGCTCTGAATATCATGCAAAATAAAGATTAGGTACTTTTGCAACAGTAACATTAACTGGAGCCTCCAGAACCAGGGAAAATAGTCATGTTGGAGAGTGAATTTGAGCAAGAGGAGAATGGATGAAATCACTTTTACAAGGACAAATTATATGTCTTGGTTAGGAAAAACAGACCCTTTGCTCTTTTGACTTCTAAATACTATCTTCCATTTAATTCAGCAATGGCTACTATAGACATGCTGAGAAGTATATCACTTAGAGCTGTTTGTTCACTATTTCTGAAGGCAAACCCGTTTTGCTTGCTAAAATTAAATGCTGGGTCCTTAAGAGTTAATTGTACTTTAAGTACAATTGCTTCATTGTGCATTTTAAGAGAAGCCAAACTTTCCTTACTTCCTCTTTATTATTCTTTAGTAAAATATGCTAATAAAAATATAAATTAACTAACTTGATCATATGCAAGCTGAAATTACATAAGTACATGATACCTTCTGACTATTTACTGCTTGGTTATTGGCAATGTGCTTTTGAATACATGACATAATTTAATCCTTACAGCAGCCCTGTAAATATTTGTCTTCTTTTTCAAAGGAAAAATAAAATATTTGTCTTACAGAGAAAGAAACTGAGATTCAGTAAAACTAAGTGACCAAACCAGAGTCACAGCCATTTAAGGACAGGGTGAACCTTGGGTAATTCTTGTGTCAAATTCATGTATGGTAGGAACCAAATGCAAACTAATACTGCTTGAAATCTTCTAAAATTGTTCCTTGGAAAAGAATTTATTAGAATTTTAGAATTTCTCAGTGTAAGGAGTTCTCTTTCCCTTGGAATTAAGTAGAATAAACAGCCAAATGCCAAAACATCATTTTTTTTTTTTTTTTTCTAATTTCAAGGCTCATAGAAGTCGTGAATGTGACATCTGATCTGTCTCTTGGAGGATTAACGCCTTCTGTAGTAGCAAGCTCTGTAGAGCTCTGAACTTGACCTGATACCTGGTCTCCTTAGATTCTAGAATCCCAGTGGAAAAGGAAACTGTGCAGCAATTTTGCCAGAGGGCTTTTTACATAAAGAAAAACAAACAAACAAACAAAACACAAGGATCCCAGTGACGTCCGTAAGGAACGGCTGGCTGGCAGATTTCTTGGAAGGAAAAGGAGGGATCTTTGTTGCAAACTTCCGTCCTTCCTCTGGCTTCTGTTCCCTCACCCTGTGCCCCCTGTGGAGTTGTGTTTTCTGGGAATCAGCAAGTGAGATCACAAGTGGTCTTTTCTTTTTTCACTCTCTCCCATAAAGAAAGCTTTATCACGTGTGGCCTTAAACTTGCAGCAAATTGCAAAGAAATGCCTCAAAGGCTACAGCTCTCTCTGCGCCCTGGGAGCTGAGATGCACGTCAGTGGCCTTGCCAGCGTGGCCAATTCTCTGCAGACTGCCAGAAAAAAGAGGCCAGTTGGAAAGACGAAAGAGGAGAGATTTCCCGGGGTTGAGACCATGCCCTGCATCTTTTCTCTTCCCTAATCTGCTCTGTCTCTGTCTACCCTGGCTCTCCTGACCTGGCAGAACCGCCCAAAGTTGCTGTGGAATTTACCTCCATTTCCTCTTTCAGTCTGTGATGTGTGGTTCAGCCTCTTGTTGAGCTCATTGATAGGAACAGGCTGTCTTTGACCTCCACAGCCAGGTAAGATTTGGTTTTCATTTGAATTATGCCAGATTTTCCCAGGAGAGAAGCCAATAGGCATCTCATTTCTGCACTACTTGTGGTTTATCCCCAGCACTTCTCAACAGAAGCTGATAGGCCCCTTGTTAGTTTGGTGGAAGTAGGAGGAAGCCTGGTTGGAGAAGTCAAGAAGACCCAAGCTGGGGCTCAAATTTAGACTCTAATGCTTGCTGCTTAGATAGTTTGACAAGTTACTTAACTGCTTTGAGTCCTTTTGAATAAGGGATTATAGTGCTAAACTTGCTGGATTGATTTGGGGTTTACAAAAATATATATATGCATATCACCTGGCTTAAAAGTAGTATTTCCTAAATCTGAATCCCACACTAATAAATATTTGCAAGAGAGAAGGGTCACCTTTCTAAACTACACACATTCCTTTTAGTAATGACCATGCAATTATCAACTGTACCTTGTAAAAGGAGGGATCCTGGAGCTCCAGAGCCAGGCTGGTGCAGAGGGTCTTTCTCAGGCCAGATTCCAGAAGGGAGGGGAGAAGCTGCCTCCCCCACATTCCCTGTAGCTGTCCTTGGTGGTGGACTGCTGGAGTGGGTCTCAGTTATAAGGCTTCAGAGTATCTGTGTGCTCTGGCCTTCCTCAGTCACCTGAGGTCCCAATAACTCAGCAGATTGATTCTTAAACCCATGTGAACCAAGAATTCTTTTTTTTTTTTTCCCCCGAAGTAAAATAAAGTACAGCTGCTGAGCTTGCTTTATTTTGGCCTCCAGAATACGTTGTATATGAACTCAGGGTGTTGAATGAAAACTTTGCCATATGTATTTTCTTCAATGAATTTCATCAGGTGACCCGAGAGCAATGAAGGGTATGGCAGATATAAATCCTTCTAGATAACTGTGTTCTAGCCTTACCTGTGCAGGTGCAAATGCAGAGAGACTGTATGCCTAAGATCTTTCCATTTTTATTGAACTGCTTTCCCCCAGTATTCAAGGGTTGGAGAGGTTCATGGTCACAAGCTATAGCTTCTTGACACATTACTGCTCTTATAATGATTGGCACATTGGCCATTGCGATGACATTGTTCCCAGCAGAGCTCAAAGGGTCAATCTGGGTGCAATTTTGCCATAATACAACATTAACTAAGATCACTGTAGTGTTCTTCTGCTATCCCCTCTGGATTCCAGTTACAGTAATTTTTGTGTCAGCACTTCCAAATATAAGAAAACTTTTAATGTGCTTTCATATCTCAAGTTTTAAAATATTTTATCTTTTTTCTCTTTAACATTATAAGCCTTCTAGACTTAACCCTTTGGGCCTTTAAAAGATACATTTAGTTTAAGTGGTAGTATATTACTAACACTTGCTCTTTGAATTTGGGAAACCAGAAGAACTCCTAAAGCAGTATACCAGTTTGAATGAGATAGGGTAATCTCTGAAGGAGAATTACATTTTTAGCTGTAAACAATACATATTTTATATTGTAAAATCTTTCTGGTTTCTACATTTGTTCTTGGGAGTATTTTTTATCTTTCCTATCAAACTATTTTTCACATGAGAAATGCATGTTCATTGTAGACCAACCAGAAAATGTAGATATACAAACATTTTTTGAAAAAAAATCATATGCAGTGACACCAACCAGAAATGTGTTAATTTTCTGCTTATAAACTTTCTGAAACTTATTTTTAGTCATTTGGTTGTTTTGACTCTTTTCATTATAAGTCACGGGTCTCTGCAGTTCAATTACAGACTGTCAATACCTTCATGGAAAAGAAATCTACTTAACTTTGTATAACTCGGTGTTTTGCAAATCCCCTTTTTATTGTTCTCACAAAACAATATCCTGGAAAAGTAATCAGTCATTTGGTACATATCTGAAGTTAGTTATTTTATCAGATATTGTACAGATAAATCTCTATATTCTTAGTCTCTTGGAATTTGCTTTTATTATTAAATCAGGAATCAATGTTGAATCTAATTAAATGATGTTTTTCTACCTGACATCCTATCATTTTACACTTTTAAATTCTTCACGTGATTAGTAAATAAAATTTACTAGGTATTGTTAAAATTTTTAGGGTTACCCTAATTATAAAATACTCATTAATTAATTTGGATTTGCTAACATTTTCTTTGGGATTATCTAATCTCTGGACTTCTGAAGTGTTGCTTTTTTGTGATATCTGAATGCGATTTCATTATCAGCTTCAAAGTTAGCTTTGTTGTATGAATGCAAGTAATGTTCATATGTTTCCATTTATCTGGTTTCTTTCCTTGTAAGTCATCCCTTAGTAAAGCATTATTGATATATCCCCTGTCCTCCTGTCTTCCATGTCTTAGTTTATGGTATAGATTTACAGTAGTTTTGCTAATGTCTTCCTTGGCTATTTTCCTCTTCTCGTTTGTGTCAAAACAGGCAATTAATATAATTAATATTTGCTAGAAAGTTATTGGTTTTGTCATCATTATACAGTTAATTCTATATCTTGAAAGGAATTTTTGTTTGGATTCCTATTTTTAATTCATTGATGTTTTATCCATGTGTCTGTATCTTTTGATCTACCTTAACATTATCAGTTCTGTATTTTGTTTGCATTTTGGTTTTATATTTTTTTGTTTCACTCACTGTTGTTTCCTTTGCCTAGTTTTAAAAGTTAAAGTTATACATATTTATGAAATGAAACTCTATAAGTTTAATAATATGAATGTATTTTAAAACCAAGCCTTTACCCTAACCTTCCTCAACTCATCTTTTACGTCCTGAAAGAATCCCCTGAACTTTGAAGTTGTTTAGGTCTTCTGATGTTATCTTACATGTTTGAAATGAAATGTTTATTCATGTTTGAATAAAATACACTAGTATTGCTTAATTGTTTCAGCTTGTGATACAATCTGTCAATTCAAGCAAAGAAGGTGTAGTAAACAAACATAGATCAAGCATTGGATTAAGATTCCATGTAGATAAGCAGAACAAGCCTAAATTTTTACCACAATATATGAAATGTTACTCCAAATGTCACTTCATTACAGTACAAAAAGGGAAGATCTCTATTGATGTACAATTGCATCACTGAGTAATCATTAGGTATACCCAGAGGTTATTTTATTTTTTGTATCACTTGACATAGGTCAGCTTATCAAACAGGCACTGTGCCATCTGGAACCCTAAAGAGAAGGGGGAACAGGATGTGTAAACATTGATGTGACCAGGGAGAACTAGATACAGAGCATGGGATACTGTCCAGGGTCTGGTGCAGACAAAAGAGTGAGGGGAGGGTGGGAAATCCAGCGTGGGAATGGAGGGCATCTTTCTTACTTTAAAGCAGACCCAAACTGTACTTTCATCTGAATTAAATCTAAGCCGGAGGTACAAATCTTTCTTCTTTACAAAACTAAAGTAATACACAAATTTAACATCTTTACTACTGTATTAGTGTAAGCCTTGCTTGGTGTACTGGGGGAGTTAGGAGGTGATTTAGGAATCTATGATGGGTGACAACTTCCTGTATTTATGCTAAGAAGATAGATCTAAAGGCTTTGAAGTCTTAATTGTAATGAATCAATATTCAAATGGTTGAATTCCTCTTCTTTCTTTACTGCTTGCTCCTAATTTAATCAGGCAAGGCCACAAAATTAGCAAAATTCTGCCTCATTATTCATTCCAAAGGCAACATTTAAATTTATTCCTGCTAAAATGAGTCTTACAGTGGAGGGGTTGAGAAAGAATGCAGGCTGCAAATTCTGAAGAGCAGAATTAATCAAACATCCTGTTTGATTTTAATTGAAAACATTTGCCAATTCACCGTGGTAACAATAGGCAGCTTCACTAAATTCCTTCCATAGAACTGGAATATACTACAAAATAAAGTGTTCCTTGAAAAGTTGTATAGATCTGAATTCATTTATTTTTGTCTTTACAACTCTTGTAGAGCAGAGTGAAGGAACATTTTCATAATGGACACTTCATCCAAAGAAAATATCCAGTTTTTCTGCAAAAATTCAGTGCAACCTGTTGGAAGGCCTTCCTTTAAGACAGAATATCCCTCCTCAGAGGGAAAGCAGTCATGTTGTGGTGAACTAAAGGTAAAGCGATGAACTAATTAGGGTCGGTGCCCTTGTTTTACTATTCAGATCTTTCATAAAATGAAGTTCAAAATGAGAATTAGTTTCCTTGCTGAAATGTGAAAATTGCATGTGGTTTACTAAAACCATACCTGGTAATGGAAGCAAGCTCTGTCTGACCATGTGGCTTGAACTGTTTCTAGGCTTATTTCACTACCGCTCCTAAACAGGGAAGGGAGAGATAATAGGAACTAATGCTAAATTTCTATGGGCTAGGTATTGTGCTAAGTACAGAGGGAACATTTAATCCATGAAACTTCCATATCATTCTCATTTTATAAAAGAAAATTGTGGCTTTCATTGTTACCTAGTGAAGGACAAGTTTACTCTTTAAATCATGTTCTGTGTGACTAAAACCTTTCTTTACACTAAATATTTACTCAGCAGATGCTTGCATGTCTTATTTTGTGTACATGGTAGCCTGGCTGTCAATAGTTAACATACCATGGACCTACATCTACCAAATGCATAAGCCAGATATAAAAAATGTGTTTTCTACTGAGAAAGAATTTGAATATAAGCTTAACAAGCGCAAAGTTCAACTTGAAGAATAGTACTTCCAGTTTTTCAGTCTTTCATGTAGTACCCTGATAATTCCCATACTGTCACTGTAAAATAGTAATTATGACTGTTAGACTGTGATAGGGTGTCAGGTGTCTGGCTTATGGTTTTCATATGATTTATTTTCTTATCTATCAAAGTCTCTTTTCTCTCTGTTTCACCATATACTGTTCTTCCCTTTAAATCTAGACTCCTTTTTTTCCTTTTCCCTTCCTCTTTCCCCCTCATCCCTTCCTAGTTCCCTTTTCTTTTGAACAATTTCTTTCCATTTCACAATACCAATTGTACACTTTGGTCCTTGTTTACCATAAAAAATAATAAAAGAAGGGTAACATGGAAGCAAGTCTTTGTAACTAAAGAGGGAAAAAAGAGTTGAAGGGAGGAGAGGAGATTGAAAAACAATGAAGCAAGATATACCATGTGTGGGTACAAATTCCCTGTGATGAATGTGACCACTGTGTGTATCTAAACTGTGCCAAAAAACTTAATAAAAAAAGAGAAAGCCATCACCCACACACTCTTGATGGCACTGGGAACAGTAAAGTGCCAAAATATGTGGGCAGTGATGACTGATTTAGTATATATTCAGGAGAGTTAGACTCTAAATGCAAACAAGTCTCAGGAATATATTGACAAATTTATTGTTTATATTTTCTTTACATGTGTGGACTGAGTGGTTTAGGATTACAATATGCTCAGGTCCAAAAGCCAGTAAGTAGAAAGTAAAAATTCTAGGTAATAATGTTGTTTACTACCTAATAATATTTAATTGATAGCATTTCTTTCTCTTTATCATGAAGTAATGATGCACCTTACAAATGATGGTATCTCAGAGCTGATGAAATGCAAGAGTCTCCCTCAGCTGCTATGAAGTTGCTTCATTTTTATTTTGCTTTCTATATTATATTTTAGGTGATTGGCCCTCGATTAATGGGCATTTAGGTCATTCTGATTTTTCACTAATGTAATCAATTCCATCACAAATGTTCTCATGCATACTCCTTTGCACACGTGTGTGATTTTTCTCTTTAGGATACTAAAACTAACTTCTGATAAAAAAATAAATCTAGACTCCTTTGAATGTTTTTTGGAGAAAAGAGAAGAAAGGGAAAGATGAAACTTAATGTACATTTTGAAAGAAAATCAACATACATTTAAAATTCTAAGACTATATACATTTCTTGGAAATCCACATGAGGTTGAATTTGAAGGAAATCTATGGCAGTACTTGAATTAAATCTTCAGTGATAACAGACTTGTTCTCCATTGCTTTTAGTTTATGCTTTTGTCTGTGTGCTCAGTCCTTTCCTAAGTTGTGTCAAGCTGTAGTCAGACTAGGTGTGACCTGTCATATTTTCTAGGTGTTCTTGGGTGGCTTGTCCTTTGTTTACTTTGCCAAAGCATTGGCAGAAGGCTATCTGAAGAGCACCATCACTCAGATAGAGAGAAGGTTTGACATCTCTTCCTCACTGGTAGGAGTAATTGATGGGAGTTTTGAAATTGGTAAGTACTTCAAATGCCTAACTTTCTATTTAAGCTCAAGGTCCTCTTAGGAATAACTACATAATATTGCTTTCCATTCTGTTGTCTGCTGTGATCTTACTTGTTAAATATTTGGACAGAATTTGCCATGACCGTATGCTACAGAGAAGGCAATTTTCTGTCTCAGAATAACTAACAATAAATATTCTGCCCTGGCATCACTATTGTATGACTCATACTATTTGGAGTTTCCAATGAGAATGAGAGAATTTTCTAGATGGGAGAAGGAGATATCATTGATATCTCCTACCATTATCATGTAATGTGCGTATTAGAGGAAACTTGAGATCTCCCCAAAGAATTTTTCAGAACAAAGCCTTTTCCCAAAAATGACAATACTAAAAAACTAAAGCCTTCCCATATCATGATTTCCTAATATTTTCCAGATATTCTTTATTTCAAGTATTTCTCCATGTACTTTTTTTTTTTAACCAAGAATTGTATCCATGACCTTGAACTTGCCAGGCAGGCACTGTGCCACTGAGCTATCCCCCCAATCCTCCATGTACTTTTAATAATTTTAAATATTTAATAATTTTGGTTTTTGGCAGAACAATCACCTTGGTAATTGATGTTTTCAGTGATAAGTATGTGGCAAAGTGTCTTTATAAAAGACCAAGAGATTGTAGGAGTCTTCTGTTCAATTTTAGAAATCTGGAGAATTTGAGTTTGCTCTCCAAAAATTTATTATAATGAGTTCATAGGTTAAGCTATGAAAGGCATTTTCTGTCCAGTGACCTAGAAGAAAAGGGATTCTACGAACAAGAGCACAGGAATCTTGTATTAGTAATTGATAATAGACTGTCTCTTAACAACCTGAAAAGATCAAATGATTTTCATCATTGTTATGGACATTTTCAAAGAGTTTAATCCCAATTAATCTGCTTCCTGAATTGATTGATGGAGAAGCTTTAATTCTTTTTGTCAAGGTAAACAAAATAGTGTTTTCTGTGGCCCTTAATGCAATTTGGAATTCAAATCTATGCCATATTAAAATCTCACTGCTTCAATTTCAGCTTTAACATGAACTTTCAGAAGATTAAAGGAATATTTTTCAACTCTTTAACAACTTTTCTTAGTTTACAGTGTTGATATTAGTTGTTCCTCTGAATATTACAGAAAGAACTAACAGAATGAATAAATAATCTTTTACCTTAGGCCTTTTGCTTCCAAAATCCATATTTTATTCTACCAGAAAAAAATTTCTGTGTTCTGTGCCAGTCAGAACTTAATGTTTGTGTCAGTGACTGGGCAGTCTTGTTAAAATGTAGGTGTTGATTCTGTAGGGAGAGGAAAGTGTCTGTATTCTCCTATGCTCCAGCTGATGCTAATGGTGTCAGCCAGTGACTACTCCATTGTAAACATCTTATCACATCACCCCATACATAATCTCCTTAGAAGGCCTGGACACCTAATTTATTCCCTGATACCTACTGTGCTAATGGTCCTGACCTGAACAGACATATAAAGTCAAGGTCAGGGCAATGGACTGCACCAGGGGAAGGAAGAAGTCTGCAATAACAGCAGCTATTGTATACTGCATGAAGCAGGCTTACCGAAAGAAGCAGATATGAGTAGATAAGTGTTATGCACTTATTGATGCTTTGATTTGCCTCTCTGTCTAGATTATTGTATTATAATATTTTAGAGCTGAAGATGCCTAGAAATTACCTAGTCCAAAATTTTTCCCAGATTCTCAAGTCATATAGGATCTGAGAGAGAGACAGACAGAGACCGAGAGACAGAGAGACAGAGACAGAGAGATGGAGAGAAAGAGAGACAGAGACAGAGACAGAGACAGAGAGACAGAGAGACAGAGACAGAGACAGAGTAAGAGAGAGACAATCTGAATTTGGTACAGGACACTAAATTTTCATAGGATGTGGAAAGGACTCTGACCCCAAATTCATATTAATTCTCCTTAACTGTTCTAAGGATAGAAATTATCTACTGAGTTCTACACTTAAAATGGTTTGAAGTTCTATTGCTTTCACTGACAGCCTTTATCTTAAATTTCACAGGTTTGTTCCTGTTATTTGCCATGCACAGATTTCCAGGCAAAAGAGTTTTCTCTTTTGCTTCTTTCTATATTCCTTCCTTCCATGATTCCGGAACCATTGGCGTCCTTTACCTCTGACTCAGAACTGTCCTTGTTTGTAGAATAATGTCTTTTCCTCTAAGATGTCTCTGATAGTATCATCTAATATCCACACACAGTCAACTGAAGTTCTCGCCCAACAATATTTTTTTTATAACACAGATGTTTTCCAAAGCTGACATTCACCAAGAACATAAAAGGCTTTCCATATCATGAGTTCCTAATATTTTCCAGATATTCTTTTTTTTCAAATATTTCTCTATGTGCTTTCTTTTAAACATTTAATAATTTTGCTTTTTGGCAAGATAGAGAATCGCATTATCTGAAAGCGTAGACAGATTGATACTTTTCTTTCCAATTCTTCAATCTGTTATTTTTCATCTCTACCCAATCTCATTGACCTCAGTACTGTATTAAAAGCAGCAGTCACAGTAGACGTTATTCTCTTGTAGCTGACTTAATACGATGGGTTTTATAATTTTACTCTTCAGCTTTATACTTGCTGCATGGTTTGTACAGATACTTTTTTTCCTTCCCTTTCTATTGGTATGTTTGTGATGTTTAATAAATTCATTTATCATGGGAAAATAGTACATAACCGTATCATGTCTTCATTCTTTTACTTCACTTTCTTCTCCCTTCCCTCGTCCCCTCTCATCCCCAGGTTCCCTTTTAAAAGTTGGCTTGCTTAGATTTGCTCAGATTTTTCTCATCATAAATGAGTGATTATAGAGTGTTGTTACTACTTTTGTTATGACAAACATGGAATTCTTTTTCTTTTATTATATAATGATTTAATCAGTGGATTTTTTTTTAAAAATTTGGTCATACTCTTGCCCTCCTGGAATAAACTATACTTGTTGCTTTGTTTGTTTGTTTGTTTGTTTGTTTATTTATTTATTTATTGTACTGAAGTTTGAACCTAGTATCTTGCACTGAGATATATATATCCCTAGATTTTTTCTTTTTCTTTTTCTTTTTTTTTTTTTGGAGACATGGTCTTGCTAAATTGTCCAGGCTGGGTTCGAACCTGAAGTGTTCCAACTGCAGCCTCCCAGAGGACTGAGATTATACATATGTGCCACCACTGGCCAGATACTTTTATTTGTGTGTACTTGGCTACCCTGTTTGCTAATATATTTTGCTTAGGATCTTTATCTTCACAGTTTAGCTTGGACTCTAATTACAGTTTCTTGCATTGCTGTTGTCCAGATTTGCTTTCAAGGATTTTATTAGATGACTTTAGCTTTCTTTTCTACCATGTGAAAATTTGAATTTGTGCACAGAGTGATAAAGAGGAAGAATTCATTACAGTTTGGTAAAACACTTTGGAGCTGCTCTTCTTTTTAGAGGCTAGCGATGGTAGGTGTGTGTAGGCATTTTGAAATTTACTTCAACTGTTTTAAAGATTATTAATTGCCATTTATTATCCAAGTATATTTCCTTAGAATTCACAAAGAATACTAAGTAAAAGAAGCAAACATTGATATAGGTGTCAGAGACACTGAAGTGGTATCATCTTGTACTTGGCATTGCCAAGAATATAATACAGAAACAACCTGTAAACCTGAGACCTTACTCTGGCCTGTTGGCGACGGCCAGGTGAGGATGACAGGGAATAGCCTATAAACAGAAAATCAGTTTTCATTTTACGTTGGTTTATTTACTGTGGCACCTTAGCAAACATATCAACATAATTATCAGCATAATGTGATTTCAAATGTCTTCTACTGAATGTTTCACATCCAGTTAGAAATCTCATGCTTAATTTTTTGTTGAAGATGTGAACATGATGAAGAATTTAGTTCTTCCTGAAGCCATAAAGCCTGCAGCCACTGTACAGACAGCCTTTCTCACCATCATTATTACTGTCCTCAAGGCTATAAAATTTTCTGCTCACTTTCTAATTGACTGAAGCTGGCAGTGTGACAAACAGTAAATTAGACAATTGCTTACAGATGGAGGGAAGCATGTTCTTCTGCAAAATTGGAAACATCAAGGACTTCAAAGTGAGGCCAGTCACCAACTATCCCTATCAGTTGGAGGGGGAAGTGTTCAGTCCTTTATCCCTGAAGTTTTTCAAAATTAAACAGCTCAAATGAAAATAGCTAAAACTTTAAAGCCCTTTAAAAGTTAAGACCCCTGAACAATGTTTATCAAAGCTGGTTACTGGACTCATTCCCATCAATACACTTGAGCTCCTATTAGAAACGCAGATTTCTTGGCTTCCCCCAGCTCCCCAGAATCAGAAACTGTCTGGATTTGCCAAGTATTTGCAGTTTTACTAAGTTTCCATTTCCCTTACCAGCCCCCTTTCTGTACTTCTTATACAGAACAAAGCATGAGAAATTTTCCTGAGAGCACGTTTAATTGTCACAATTACCAATTAAAAGCTAATTTTTCATGCACTTCACTAGA
The DNA here is from genome assembly GCF_000276665.1 of Chinchilla lanigera. NCBI lineage: Eukaryota > Metazoa > Chordata > Mammalia > Rodentia > Chinchillidae > Chinchilla > Chinchilla lanigera. Next base: position 16,665,759 of record NW_004955413.1, read on the forward strand.
GACATTTTAGAAAGTATAATTCCAACCTTTACAAATCTCATGCTTTATTGTTTTCTTAAGAGAAAATAGATGGGCATATTTTCTAAAAATTTTATATTTTATAAAATTTGTGTTATTGGTGGACATTACATTATAGAATTCATGTAAATCTGAAGTTGTTTATATGAAATAATTTCATTTTATTTTTTAAATTTTATTTTAAAGAGAATAGTAAAGGAGAAACAAACAAACAAAGAAATAGAGCAGTAGCAGCATACCCGTATCACAAACATAAACAAATAAGAGCAAGAACATTCAAAGTGATACAGGGTCCAAAGACAAAATAATACCAATCAACAGTGGTTGTTATATTACATATCACTATCCTCAACTATGTTGCTCAGATTACCAGATGTAAGAATGGAAGATTGTCAAACCATTAAAGAGAATAAGAAAATAACTATTAGATAAAACATTAGAGATAATACAGAGTTTCACTGGACAAGATGGTAAGAACTCACCATGGTAATTCCATTGTCTACTGTTACCTTCAAATCAGTCGCTCAGATTACCAGATATAAGCATGCAAAACTGATCAGAATATAAAAAATTTTAAGCATTAATTGTTCCTTTCAATATACCATCAGACATCAGCAATACAGTTATTACAGCTATTATATGAAGTAATTTTAGTCATCTATATGAAGTAATTTTCATTTCTATTTTGAGCCCTCTGCTTTTGTAAAAAGTATATACACAAAATATAAATTATCATTTATATGAATATGATTCTCATTATTTGATTTCATAAAATCAAAGTGAGGTACAGATTTATTTGTTTTGCTTTTTCTATACAGAATATAAGCTAGATAGGTAATATTTACTATATACTATAAGGGCAGTTGAGACACTAATAGATGATTCAATAGAAAATTTAAATGAGTAAAGAAAGAGTACTAAAGTTGGATTCAAAAATCACTGAGGAAAATTGAAGTGGGTAACTAAAGGAAAACTTCTATAATTTTATTTACTGATAAAATACTTAATAGGGATAAATAATTGGGTTGGGTGGAATGAATACCTGGGAGAGTAGAATATTTTGATAAAAGGATGGGGTGATTGAGGTGATGAATATGAAGAAAATTTCAACAATCCTTTTAGATTAAACTATGGAAAGGTATGTGGTAAGGAGCAGGTGAGGAGATGGTTTAGTCAAAATAAAAACATGGCTGAATCTGCTGTGTACATTATTTTACGTAGTTATACTGCTGAGTATATCCTCAGTTCCTTGACTTACTAGTCCTTTATTCTTTCCACCAAAGGGAATCTCTTGGTTATAACCTTTGTTAGCTACTTTGGAGCCAAACTTCACAGGCCAAGAATAATCGGAGCAGGGTGCCTTATCATGGGAATGGGGACTCTACTCATCGCCATGCCTCAGTTCTTCATGGAGCAGTAAGTCTACGGCAGCCATTTTCTTCCAGCCTTTTCCAGTGACTTTATTTCTCCCTTCCATAGTTGCAACTGACTATTTAAATTGATGTTTAAAACATGATGATTTTATATCTTATTTTCACTTCTTACATCTTTGGAGAAAGTTTCAGAACAGTTCATAACAACACTAATGACAATAATCTGTAAGACATATTGACATACTACATACTACTGTATATTGATGTCATGATTAAAGAGAAAATTTTGCTGATATACTATGAGTCAAATGCTTTCATTTGGCTGTACAAGCACTGTATATAAATTTAAAAAATTAACAACATGTAGCAAATGTCCAATGGGTCATGAATGAATGTTACAGAGAATAAATACTGGATCATGTTACTTAATATTTATAAGCATTAGTTTTGGAATATTAAAAATAATACTTAGTTAATAATATTGTTGATATTTCAAATGACACAGGTAAAATGCTCATCAAAATTCTTAACATAAGTAGTAACTTTGTTATTATTTTTGTGTTTTTATTATTTTGTTGTTATCAATCTTCCTTAGTAAATTAAGCCCCCTACTTTTTTTTTTGAGACAAAGTCTTGCTATGTAGGTCAGACTGGCCATGAAATGACTATGTAGCCCAGGCTGGCCCTGAACTCCCAGCAAATCCTCATGTCTCTGCCTCCCATGTTCCACTGGGATTGCAAGGTTGCACCACCGTGCCCAGCCATGATACCTAGTTTTGAGCTGTAATGAAAAATGCTTTTGTCATAAAGGTGTTATTTATAAGTTGAAGGATATGTTTATTTATTCATTATCTAATGTCTGCCACTTACAAGGTGCTATTGCAGGTAATGGAGCTGTTCAATGAGAAAACAAAATACAAAGAAACACACCCAGTACTTTTTCTCATGAAGTTTGCTCTCTATCAAGGTTTAATACAAGAACTTTTCAACTTTTTGTAGAATAAGTCAAAACAAGGGTATGCATTGTTATTCTCTGAAAGACTATTATACTCTGCCTAGCAGAAATACCCTTGATATCTAACAAAATCTAGTAACCATGGATATTAGTCGTTAATGGCCTATTACCAACAGGCTGTTAGGTTTCTTGTGTCTTAGCTCATCTAATTTATGAATTTACCACATCTTTGTTCTAGGTTAGGATAATGGGAGAAAAACCTGTGCCCTCATGGAAATTATGAGGAAGAGACAGAAAGTAAATAATGACATAGTGTGTGTGATCATGATAACTATAGAGAAAAATCACCCACTGAGGACACATAAGGAGTGGGTTTATGTGTAGGGAAATACATTTTAGAGTTTTAAGGAGGTGGTAGTCTTTGAGGAAGACCTGAAAAAAGGTCCATGTAGATATCTGGAGAAGATTGCTTCTGTCCTACCTGAAGCGGGAGTGCAGTGTTCCTGCAACAGAAGAGTCTGGAGTGTGGATGAGCTGAGGAGGACTGAGGAGACTCAGGTGGAAACAGCAAGGAGAAAGCACAAGAGATGAAACTTAGAACTTGGTAGGAAATGGAGGGTGTGTTTAGGTTAATTCTCAAACTTTGATGGACATTTGAGTGCCCTGAGGCTCTCAGTCAAACATAGATGATGATTCAGTACCTCCTGGTTTAGGGCTGAGACATTCTAATCTGGTTGGTTCTCAGATCATTCTTTGAGTACTAGGCTGGCAATAACTTGAGGAGCTTAGTTAGGTTCTCCTCCTAACTAAGGCAAACCATTGTAGAGTCAGGAGCAATGTGAGATTAAACATCCTGTATTATTTTAAAGATTGACTCTGTTGGGACAAGCTGGCAAAATGGAAAGTAGGAATCTACTGTAGAATTTCATGCATTATAGTCAAGATTGCACACATTAGAATTTGAATACGTCAGAATTAAAGCCCCTAAATTAATGACACCATTAGTTCCCCATTCAATCACTTATTTTTCTCTATACCACATATATAGCTCTCATTTTACAGCTAAGAATATTAAACCTAAAGGGGTTAATTTTTCTGAGAGAGTCATCACAGGAAGTGGCAGAAGAGGCACTTGCATTAAGATCCTCTTTATTCAAAACCTAAGCAATTATGTTTGCCACAGTTACCTTTTGACAGAAGTAATTGAGAAAGTTCAAATAATTAAATAATTTAAAAGTACCTCATAATCACTGTCAATGCTCACTTTAACTGTCTCGGTAGTAATTTATGAAATTATATTTACTGTGATTTCAATATTAAATGTCTCCTGTATAGTTGGGAACTGAAACCAGTTAACCTCAGTCAATAACTCTTAACCTATTTTGGTCAAAGATCCATTTGATAAAATGCTGAAAACTGAGACATTCTTCCTTTGAGAGATTTACATGAAAACACACCTGCAAAATGTTTTCACTTTTTCAGTGGGGTTCATGGACCCACTGAATAGTAGTTCATGCAAAATAGATGTGAAGTACTCACTTAGCAACTTGTATATTTTAACTCAGTATAGCTTTTTCCTTTCCATGATGAAATAATCAGGTCTTTACCATTAATATTTCAACTGTATTACTGTGATTACTAGCCTCTAGTAATAGTCACTAGCCTCTAGTGACATAGTATTTACACAAAATAAGAAGATACTTTGTGGTATATTTTTTTACTATGGTACTTCTTCCCTGAAGGGTAAAAATGAATCAGAGATCTTGGCTCATAAGAGACTGTCTTAGTTACTTTACTCTCACTGCTGTGACAAATACCCGATGCTCCAAATTAAAGAAGGGAAGGTTTATTTAGCTCACAGTTTGTTGAAGTTTCATCCAATAATCAGCTGGCTCCAAGGCAGGGTGGCATGGCACAGGAGCAACCATTCATGGCAGCAGAAGACAGCAAAAAGCAAGAAGAGCAAAAGGGAGAGAACAAGCCTTTTTTTCTCCTCCATTATATTGTAAATAGGCTACCTGCCCTCAGGTGGGTATAACACTCACTTTACCTCCATGCCCTCCTCTTGCACAGGCTCAGGATGTATACAAAGTGAGGACTCTGGCTCCTTCTGAATCACCTACTTAAGTTGTAAAAATTCTCAATTCTGAAGTTGACACAATGTATCAACCATTACAAACCACCCCTTGTCAACTTGGCAACAGACATATTTCTTTAAACTGGTTTCCAGTTCCAAAGGCATGCTTATTCTTATAATTTCATGACTTGAACATTATAACATAGGTTTAACAATCCTTAAGATCCAGTATTAAGTCTATCAACATTATATTACATCACAACCATAACATTCTGCCCCTAGGTCCCCAAAGACTCATGCACATCCCTTTATGCAAAAGGCATTTAGTCCATCTCTAAGAGTTGCCAAAGTCGTAGGAGTTTCAGCATTGCTGAAAAAGTCCAAGTCCCAAGTCTCCTCTGAGATATAAGAAAATTCTTAGCTGCAAGCCCCTGTACAATGAAAACAAAGTTAAACACTTCCAATATTTAATGACACAAGATAAACATTTTTATTATGAAAGTTACAAACAGGGGTATACAAAGGATTGGACCCAAAGCAAGTCCAAAATCCATCAGGACAAACATTATGTCCTGTAGTTCCAAATCCAGCATCTGAAGCAATCTGTGGCAAGTTGTGAGCCCCAAAGTGCTTGTGTGACTCCACCCCTGTGGCACTTTTGGTGGTGTAGCTCCCATGGCTTCTCTCTTAGTCCTGATTTTTTCCCTCTTTGCAAATTTCCTTAGATATTCTACATTCCTGGTTTTTCCAAACTTCTGGGGTCTCCACGCACCTTCAGCTTCTCACTCACAGCTTCACACACTGCCCTCTCAGGGACACACTGTGTGGCCTCCAGGCCTTCTGAAATCAAGGGGGAAGGCTTTTTAGCCCCACAACTCTTGCATTCTGCATGTACCTAAAACCAGTACCATGTGGATGATGCCAAGGTCTGCTGCAAGGCAGAGCAATAGCCAGGCTTTCCTCTCTCTTGGCTGCAGGGGTTGAATGCCTGGATCACTGGGTACTCGGAATCCAATTCTGAGGAACAATTTTATACGGTGCTGCCATTCTGGATCATGATGTTCTGTGGCTCTCTCCTCAAAGCAAAGTCTTTTACTTTTACAGTTGGGAGGCTGCAAAGGGTGGAGACTTGCTGCTTCTAGTGATGCCCTGAGGACATCTTTTATATTCTCCTGTTCCTTCTCAGTAGCCAAGGTCACCTCTGCTTTACAGGAGTTTCCTTTCTGGTGAAAGTCACATTTTGATTCATGCTGCTGGGCTCTTTGCTCTTGATTCGCAACATAAACCTGGCTAAAACCCCCCAAAATAGCCACGCCACTGCCTCAACATTAGGCTGCCTTGAAATTTCTTCTGCCAAATTAATTAGCCCTGAATCTGAGTCTCAGGCAAAGTCTTTGGTCACAAGCAAAATGTATCAACTACTACAGGGATAGTCAGAAAGAGGTTGTGGAGGTAGGAGATTGTAGACAACATTACCACAGTTCAACCAGTGAACACTGGCTCAGAAGCCATCATAACCTTAGAAACAGAGGAACAGATGGAATTATAAACAACTTGGAGCTAGATTAATAAACTGTAGAGGAAAGGCAGAAAATCGTCTGGATAAACGGTTCAAAAAGCCACATATCATTATCTAATCTTTAAAATCAGCCTTGCAATTGTTCTATTAAAGTTAAAATCCTAAATATAGTGTCCTAATGGCCCAAAATTGTTAAATGACTACTTTTTCCTCTGGCTTAGAGGTAGCCATGATTTTGTTAAATTTGTACTCTCTTGCACCAAGGAAATTGATGACTTGTAGTCATTATCTTCTATTAAAGTGAGCATCTAGCAATACTTTCTGATTTTATTTTCTTTCACTGAGTGACTGGCCAGCCCAGGTATAATATCTGTGGGCCAGATATTATTTCCTCTTTAGCAAGCAGATTTACAGTGGTGGTTCCATTCGTAATTCAGATTAAGTGATATCTGCAAGTTCACCCAGATGTCCCAAGGAGTTGTGGAGCATGTGTATGATGTTTTTAGCAGGATGTTAATGAGTCTTTCCTAAGAAAATTTTTTTTTCACACAGGTACAGGTATGAGAAATATTCGCCTTTCTCTAATTCTACTCTTAGCATCTCTCCCTGTCTCCTGGAGTCAAGCAGTCAGTTACCAGTTTCAGTTGTGGGGAAATCACAATCCAAAATAAGTGACGGTAAGATTTTTTTTTTTTTTTTTAGTTTGACTTCACTAAGCAAACTATTTTTACCATATATTTACATAATGATATGCTCTAGTATGGACTGAAAAGATTTTGTTTTTAAAAGCTTTATTATTTAAATGGATATTAAAGTGTCATACAGTCCCTAGAATGTAAAGGAGTATAATATGAGATCCTAAGAAAACATATAGATGATCAAATCTTATGGAAGAAGCAGTAGTTACTGGTGACTAGGAAAATATTCCAGTGGTTCCAAGTAAGATGGGCTTGTTAAGCCAGGTAACACTATTTTAGCACAAACATATCTCAGTCAAGTGCTCAGAGGTGAAAGAAATATAATTTCTCCTCCCATAAAAGTATGTAATTTCTTGTTCAATACCTTTTCATCAGAGTGGCAAAAACTTCATTTCAATTTGTCCTTTAACCTGCATCTTTCTCCCCCAAGTGTTGCCTACATTCTGGGGAGCCTGCATAGCAGCTAGAGGAGCAGTTGTTGTGAGGGGTTGGTTTGATCAGCCCTGTGTCAGTTAACAGATCCGGAACCCATCTGGTTACAGTATGTTCGTACAAGAAGCAGACAGGTGGTCGCCTTATGTTTAGCTCACACCCATTTTAGCATAGTTGCTCTCTCTGAGAAAGAAGAGACTATCTTGAGTAGAGGGAAATAATTTCACTTCCCACAAGCATTAGAATGCAGGGAACTCTGTCAGCCGGTCTGGTGTTCCATGTGACTATAATATGAAGCAACAGTGACGCATCTGAGCCACCCTTGGGAACATGGGACTCATCTCCTCTCTGTCACTGTTGACACTGGAATCCCTGACAGGATCTGCAGGCAGGGATGCTGAGCTGTGCTGTGAAGCTATTTCCAACCTGGGGTCTTGCAAGCTCCCCGGGCTCTGCTAGTCAAGGTGGAATAGATCATTCTTGCTCACAGAGGCTACAGATGTATGTACCATTGTGATAGCTCCAGAATTCAGTATGAGAAAAGAGAGTGCATCCTTCCTCCTCCCTTCAGCAGAATTATAATGCCCACCCCACCACCTTCCACCCCCATCTCATGGCTTGCTCCTTGCCCAGGGAACAGGTTCCTATGCAGGCAGCACTGAAACCTTTTATACATCTACTGTCTAGCCAAACTTTCTTATATATCTGCTGTCTAGCCAAACTTCTGTCCTTTCCATAGAGGCTTTCTCGCCCAGTAATATCTTCCTTAATACTGTTGAAATGTCTTTTCTGGGGTGATGAGCACTTAAAGCCTGGCTATTCAAATGGAAAGAAGGGCCAGCGGCTCAAAATATATGGAAATATGGGAGAGGGAAGGAAAAGCAGTGGACATAAAAATGCAAAAATATTTATCCAGCAATCTGAAAAGAAGGAAAAGAAAAACATTCTAGAAGAGAATGAAAAAAAGTGATCGATGCATTCAGAAGGACAAGTTCAAGTCAATGGACAAGAAAAAAAGGTGTGTTTATGTATTACAATGGATAACAACCTTAATTTAGGTCCACATATAAGGACAAGTTGCTGACTAAAGAGTTTGGAACTTCACTGTACAGTCCCTGAAGAGTTTTGTTTATTTCTTTTGCTTTTGATAAGCAGGAAAGAGACATATAAATGATACCACAACTAGTTAGAAAACATTTAACTTTTACTGTAGAAAGTAAAACATAGGACTTAGAATCAAGGAATTAAATTATTCTTCATGCAAGAGGACAAATTAACAGGGTACTAAGCATAAGAATTACTTCCTAATTATTTTCTTTCTTGCCTCACATCCTACTTCATTCAAGTTCTTTTCCTTAGATACAGTAAACATAAGTCTTATCCCAAAGATGAGAGTGAGGATAGATATGGGACATGAGATGGGAGTACAGTACAGCTCAGCATGTGGTGATTCTACTGAGCTCACACAATCCCGCCATTTTCCCCCACAACACTCTGGAGCAAGGTTGATTGATCTCAGAACCTTCCAGGATGGTGAATCTGTGTCCCATTCTGTGCTGTCCAGGGTGGTATCTACTAGCCACGTGTGATTACTGAGTACTGGAATATTGCTAGTGTAGGGAGGAACTAAATTTTTAATTTTATTTAATTTTAGAATTTTAATTTAAAATATATGTAGTGTATTTGTACCCCCCAATAATTCTTTTAGGGAAATTCATATAAACTATCTCCTCTCATTTAATTCTCATGGTACCCATTAAATATAAATTTTATGGTCCTTATTTTCTCATTTTGTCCATGAGAAAGTACCTCAAAGGAGCGAACTGAGGTACCTGACATGAAATAGTAAGTAGGCAGCCTTGTCTGTCCTGGGGCCATGGAAGTAACAGCAATGCAGCATGGATCTGGTAGGTTCTTGTCTTTAAAAGCCTTTGTCCATATGCTTAAATAGGGACATGTAGTTTGTGGCAACTGTATTACAAAATACAACTCTATAGTGCCCATACAACCTTCAGTATAAATTTATCGACATGGCTCTAAGTATTACACAGATGTTAGGGCTAGATGTGGCGTTGCAGTCAATTTTTAGATACAAAATTCCCACCCTATTTTGGGGAGCAGGATAGAAACCCAGAAAAGATTTAAATGAAAATTTCATGGTCAGTTGGGTACTTTTCTAGAGGAGATAGAATCAAGCTAAAATCAATGTGAGTTCAGTTTTCTTTTCTGTTACATAGTCTGATTTGCTGGTTTAAAGGTGTGCAACTCACCTCTTCATAACCCCTACTTCTCAATCAGAAGTCATTTTTGGGTTAGTAATAGGTAAGGATAACCCCCACCTAATAGGACTGTTAGGGGGATTCAGTTTTAAAGGTCTGTAAAGCACAACTCACTATGTGGCAAGAGGCTACATTCAGATGTTAGTACCAGAGGTGGCTAACATTATCAATTTTATTAAAGTGGTTAATCTCTTTAGAACTTTTTTTCATTTATAACATGCATGTTTCTATTATGATATGGCTTTTATGAACATGCTTATAATTGTTAGCTTTGAATTTTACTTGTAAAAGTTCTTTTTGTTGGAATATTCATACAGCTGAGGCATAATAATTTTTATAGGGGTTTTTTGGGGGAGCATTAAAATTGGTTAGTCACTAATAAATGTAATTATAGATAGTACTGCCCTGTGCTGAGGATCAACCACATAAAATTTTGCATTTCAGATAAAATTTTCTCAATGATAAAATTGCATGTGATTTCTGTTGAAAGACAGAAAAATCTAAAAGTTAAGGTAAGAAAGACTTGGCTCAGAATTTGCCCTAGACAGGCTGCTGGATGGAGTGTAGGGATGCAAGCAGCCCTGGGTAGGAACAAAGGGAAAAGAAGAAACTAAGATGTGAAGGAAACGAGAAGAAAAAAGAAATCAAGCTCCCAGGTTGAGACTCTTGGATATTTAATTGTGTAAGAGACTGAAGTCAGAAAACATTTTGGAGTTTATTTAAACTCATCAGATTAGTACGGCTGCAGATTTCACTTTTGCATTCTAGCTCAGATTTAGACCCCATCGTGGAAATTCCGAATAAATATTTAGTTTTGATCGTGGTCTCATTTTAATCCTCTTGTTTGCTTTCCCTTCAAGAATGTGACGTGGATGCCAGCTCCTCCATGTGGGTTTATGTGTTCCTGGGAAATCTTCTTCGTGGGTTAGGAGAAACTCCTATCCAGCCACTGGGCATTGCCTATCTGGATGACTTTGCCAGTGAAGACAGTGCTGCATTTTACATTGGTAATGCCCACCTGGTCACACTGGGAAGTAGGATGTCTACTCTACTCCATCGCGTACTAACATGGGTGTAGAAAGTTGTATTCTTCACTCACCACTCCTTTGTTCAGTGAACATATTTCTGAAGTATACACTCAGGATTTGGATGATGAAGATACTTCATAATTTAGAAAGAGCTATTGTATTATGTACAGAATGCCAGATTAGAAGAAAATACCCATGAGCTCAATTGCAATGACATAGGACCTGGTAAAAGTATCTTTGTGGCCTTCAGATTCCACACATTATTTTTACTAGGATATTTCTTTTTTTTTTTTTTTTTTTTTTTTTTTTTTTCCTCTGGTACCGGGAACCAAACTCACGACCTTGCACTTGCCAGGCAGGCGCTTTGCCGCTGAGCTAAATCCCCAGCCCTTACTAGAATAAGTATATCATTGAGGCACCTAGGCGTGACAATTTTGATACAATTTTTTCTGCAGTGCTAGAAACTGCTTTCCATTCTGTATGTATGAATTACTTAAAACATCTTTTGTTTTCCTGTGGGAAATTGGCAGTGGTTAATTCCTGGATCTGGATAACAGGTAGAAATAAATAAAGAAAAGTATAAATAGGATAGGAGCAAGCCGTGAGGATATCCCATTTCTGAAACAGCTTCCTGAGGACAGACCAACAGCTAAAGTCACAAAAAAAATGGCAGCAGAGGCAAATTTTCAAGGCCAGATGCATCTAAGCAGCATTCACTGGACACCTTTTATGCCCTAGAATTAAGCTAGAAACTAGGCTTACAGTTTCACACATCAACCTTGACTTGTTGGAGTTTTGATCTTTTCGAGGGTCTACCATTCAAGTATGGTGGGCAGGATTTAAGAGGTCCTCACCTACATGGACTGTATGGACTGTCCCTGGCTATGCACTAGAGAGCTCCAGGGTATTCTACTTACAGCCAAGCAGGCCAGAATTACCAACATAGCACTTGCTTTCATCAAAAATTGCAACATAAGTCAGAAACTGGCAGTGGCACAAAATCTCCATCATATGCACTTGGCAAAGGGTCTAGAGATGGAAGAGAAGCATCAGCAGGAATCTCCTTCCTCTCCAGGAGGCCATTTGTGCTCCTTGCCTTCTCTTCTGTTCTGCAAAGGGCCTGGAAACTGCTATTTATTCCACCACCTGGAAGCTGCTATTTATTTACATCAACCTCTGTGGACTGTGTGTACTTTGAGCTCTGCAGTGAAATGAAAGGTAGATGGAGATGTTTTGCAGCAAGGGCAGCCAGACATAGTGCCCTTTTATGCAATCTGTTCCATTCACCTGCTAAGGATGCCCCGCTGGTCTGGAACAGTCTGCTACGAAGCCCAGGTCTTTTGCTGGGAGCTTCCTGCAATCTGCACAAGCTCTCCTTTGAAAACCAGTCCCGCAGAATCAGCATGAATGGACACACTTTTCCACTAAGGTGGAAGAAATCAATTTTAATGTCAAGATGAATCTCATGTTTAACTGACCGTAAAACATTTTGAAAGGCTGCCAAAGTTAGTATACTTCCAAATTTTCACAGTGGACAACCTAATCCTAGAAACTAAAATTTGCCTGCTTCTGGGAAATTAACTTCTTCAGAGTCTTGGCATTATTTTCTAAGAGGCAGTTAATGCCTTAAAAGTGCTCATTCTTCGCCCAAAGCAGAGAATGATTTATTTCCCGATTCAGTGTGGTTGAAAAAAGGGCAAATTAAACACACAGCAATGAGAACTTGAAACATCTGCAGCTACTTACTGAATCTCACTCACATTTCTTGTTTAAAATTTTATTAATTTATCAAAACAAATAAATGGTAGCATTTTTTTTCTTTTTCTTTTGGTACAGGGTGTGTGCAGACGGTTGCAATTATTGGACCAATTTTTGGCTTCCTGCTAGGCTCATTATGTGCCAAACTGTATGTGGATATTGGCTTTGTAGACCTAGGTAAGGGCGGGGTATTTTTATTTATTCACCTTACTTTGGTTACTGTTACTTTTTAAATGGGAGCACTGTGGAAAATATCAAATTATCCTTTTAATAAAATGTGAGGGTGTTAATCTTTATAAAATGAGAAGAGTCCATGGTAAATCTATCACTAGAATTACCACATGCATTAATAGATGGAATATAAAAAAAATAGGTGGTGATTAGAACTGGATGACCTGTAGTTTGTTATTAAGATGTCTCCTACTTCGCTTTTGGTTTACCAGTTCAAATGTATTTGAACAGAGTTGAGACTATCTATGGCTACTTGTTGGCTTTTGTTGGTTTCAGGTGTGTCAATATTTATTACACTTACATCACTTGTCAATGTAAATACTTCCAGAGACACCAAGGATTAAAAATCTCTGGCAACCAAGCCTTTCTCATGCTTTCATTCTTTTTCTTTCCTCAGTGAACCTTGTTTTCTTTTTTTTAAGATGAAGGCATATTATAGCAAGACTAACTTTCCTTTTAGGAGATTGCTTGTTCAGGATGCAAATGGGAAGAGGCTGATACCCCCAAGGCTATTAATTTGTTTCCATCCCTGTGAGAAATACCCCTTAGAAATAGATAGCATTCACCCATTTTTTTCTTTATAAAAATAAGTCCAAAAGGCAATTAGAGGCAGGAAAATAAGCTACACTAAAACGAAATCTGGTACTGCATGTTGAAGCCATTGTGTGTTAAAATGCAAAATTCTTGCACTTTTCAGTCAAATAAACTGAAATGTGTGTTCCAAAATGTTTATTCGTTCATGACCTCCCTCAAAATTACTTTATGTTTAATCTGTCACAAATTCTGCTCTACAATATTGACCCCAATTATTGAGTTCTTTGACTTCATGTAGTTTAAAATGCAGAAGTGGAGACTGCTATACAGGAGACAGAGCACAGGTGTGGGAATTGTACACAGAAGCATCATTCAGGAGAAGCAATTGATATGCAGTGATAAACCAGTGATCACATTTTACCTCCTATAATGCAGTGGCATTGAACCTGCTTGCAAAAGAACATGTGTTTATATTCCTGTGCTTCCTTAGTGTGGTAAATGTATAGGGACCTGTTTGATAGCTTCTTTCTGAGAATAAAAGAAAAAAAGCCACTTGTTTGATTCAGAAAAACAAATTTTCACTTGGAAGTCAGATGAGAAATGATGTAACATTTTTCTGATAAAATTGAAGTTTTATTTACATATACATAGCTTGCTTCAGAGCTAAATAAAATATCATTAATTACCATGTAATAAATAATGTTTTGCTGGTTTAATCAGAGTGAGCCTTAAGTTTACCGCCTGTGCAATAAGAGCTTTACAATAGATCTGGGCAGGTCATTGTACAGTGTAACTTGTTAAGTAAAATCTTAAACAGATATTCAATCTGCAAGCCAAATGGAAGTCACACTGATGTGGAGGAAGTAGGCGGTGTAGGAAGTATTGAGCCATCCTAATTCTCCCTCACACATCACCGCCTGCTACCAGGAGTCTCACTGCAGAGCAGAGCGCAGAGGGAAAATCATGAGACACCCTTGCAGAATTTACTTTAAATTGGAGGAACAAAAGAAGAAAATATCATCCTTCAAAAATACTCTTTTCCCTTTAACAAGCAAATTAATAATATTGAAAATAAACATATATACCTGTGTATCATGTACACATTATTAGGTAATTTTAAGGATGCGATAGAACTAGTGGTAGGACTGATTTTTTTAAAGTGCATTTCAACAACTTGGCTTTGATCTACATGCTTCTTAGCTATCCTCTCTGCCTTTCAGACCATGTTACCATTACCCCGAAGGATCCTCAGTGGGTAGGCGCCTGGTGGCTTGGGTATCTGATAGCAGGAATCATAAGTCTTCTTGCAGCTGTGCCTTTCTGGTGTTTACCTAAGAGCCTACCAAGACCCCAAAGTAGAGAAGACTCTAATTCTTCAGAGAAATCCAAGTTTATTACAGATGATCATATAAAATACCAAACACATGCCGAAGAAAAAGGAAAAATAATGGAAATGGCAAGAGGTAAGTCGGATTTTTCTTGATTTGGCAGTAGTTTCTGTTTTCATGCTGGGATGTTAAGGGATTCATAAACAATACCACTCTCATCTTCTCCTGCATCAAAAAAAATAGAAACCTTACAGGAAGCAGAAATGAAGATATAAAAGTCAGCATTCATATTGGAAAACTGATTAAACCACGTGACCAGAACCCTTCATAACCTTCCTTGCATATATCCCTTCTCTCTCATGCTTCCTCAGTTTAATCTCTACAATTGCTTTTACCCAGGATTGCTGTTTTGCGTGAGTCTAGGGGACAGGAACAAAAAAGAATCAGTCTCTAGGGCTTGCGGCCTTTTGATAGATGAGATCCTCCCACTGCAGAAGTGTGTTTTAATGCATGTGTTGTACTATGATCAAAGAAGTGAGTGCGGGGGTGGAGTTGAGAGTGGGGACAAAAGGCCAGAAGTGTTCTAATGAATTCTCTCCATGGAAATGGACCACTAGGAGATTAGCTCCATTCCCCCTTCACTTCAAGTAATGCTTCATATACATTTGCAGAAATTCTTCACTTTCTAACTCTTTTGCCACAAAATAGGAAGGAGAAGAATGCCAAAGCTCTATTCTAATGCGAAAGTACATTCCTTAAGGTTAAAGCAGATACCTTTCCTATTTCTCTCCCTGTGACCAAAATGTGAATTTGAAAAATAGAGACCCCAAACCTGAGGGTACGCCCTGCCTACAGCTCCCAGCTGTCTTGGTCTTTGACTCCATATTACTTAAAGAAATCTGTTTCTGAATTTTTGCTGTGAGATAATCTGTATTATATGCTTACAGGAGTGGGTGCTTGTGTCTGGATTTTTACCTGGCCAGACTGCAACTTTTTTGTACCACTGATTTAACAACACACCTATGGTGTATCTATGAACCACACTGCAACCACTCCAGTTTCTGGACAAGGGGACTCAGCCATCTACCTCCTGCTGCCAGGGCTGTGTCTTCTACTCACTGTGACACTGTCCTGCATTACTCTGTATTGTTTTACAGATTTTGTTCCATCACTGAGGAGTCTCTTTGGAAACCCAGTGTATTTCTTGTATTTGTGTGCAAGCACCGTCCAGTTCAATTCTCTCTTTGGCATGGTGACGTATAAACCGAAGTACATCGAGCAGCAGTATGGGCAGTCATCCTCTAAGGCCAACTTTGTTATCGGTATGCTCCTCTGTCCTCCGTGCTGTCCCCCAGGCACTGCCTTACCTGCATCTTGTTAACTCTCAGTAACCTTCAACTGTCCCAGTACTTACAGACTTAAGGTAGCCTAGGGCATTTTAGATGACATCAAAAAGCAAGTGAAACAATGTAGCCGAATAAAGTATTTGGTCTGTGGCAGGACTGTACAGCAAGTGTTATTCATAACCGTGAGTATGTGACCTAGAGAGAACTGCTTACAGTTCTCAAAGAAGTAACGTCATATGGACCCAATGTATATTTTATTAGGGATGGTTATTGCTGAGTAGCTGTGTTTCAAGTGCAGCTGAAACCTCACAACAGTAATGATTATACGTGGACAGTTTCTGGAATGATATAAAATGGTGAATTAGATAGGGTAAAAGGTGTTTACCATGACACGAACATTGCATTTGTCCAGTGAAAAGACTATTCTGATTCCTGGTGATTGAGTTATTTAAGAGTTGTGCTTTTTTTACCGCAGTTGAAATGTTGCAGAAACCAATATCAAACCAAATGGAAGATTTTTTGCACCAAGGATCTAGAAGTCAACTTGTATTATGCTAGGGGGCTGGGGAACCTGGGGGTTCAAATCACCAGCCCAGAGTCAGGTTTGAGTTCAGTTTAAATACAGTTTGCAAGTGGGAAGAACAAAGCTGATAACAGGTTATTACATGATTGGTTACATGCATTGAGTCATATGTTGTCAAGAAAATAGATTTACTTAAAAGGAATTGTATATCATAAAGTAAGAACATTCTGGGAAGGAGGGGAGGGGTGTGAACAGAGCAAGTAGAGTTAAATGGGTCCTTGACTGGGCCAGTCTGATCCAGACATGAAGTCCTTGACACAAGCTGGAAACAATATATACTTTTTTAACTAAGGAAAACACAAGCTAGACACAGTCAAGTTGGCCCAGTGCATTATCAAAGAGAAGGAGATAGTCAGGCTGACTGAATTTAACAAGCTAGCTACATGACAGGCAGCACGAGCATAGTTCCAGGCTGTGAACTGATTCCTAACTTTTGCTGTAAAATATCTATAAGTCTGTCATTCTATAAGTGTGCCCTTAGAGTAAGTCACTAATCAGAATAGCATTCAAGGGCCAAGAAAAGCACGAAGAAATAAAGGGGAAGCAGATTCTATAACATCTGACCATTCCCCTGGAAGTAACCAGATATTTTAAAAGCTGGGTTAGTTTCTTTAGTCCAAGAAGATGTCATTTAATGTTACTGGTTTAAGATAGAAAATATATTCTATTTCTTTTTACGTGTTCCTTTATGATGGGAGACTCCATTGGTTTAACATAATTTCTTCCACATAGGAGATGTTAAAAATCACTCTATGTATCTAGCTCTGCAAGCAAGCAAGCAAGCGAACAAACAAAAAACCAAACTGCTGAGCCTATTTGGGGATGCAATTTCCTATAATAATCCTCTCTGATGAATATTTGGCTGATGCTAATCTAAAAGAATCTTTTTTGGGGCCTTCTCCAAATTACTAGAATTTAAGAGACTCGGTAACTGAACCTTTTCACTTTTAACATTAACTGGCTCAAATTAATTGAATCACATTATTTTATGCTTGACCTGAAAAAATATTTTAGATTTTTCCTCAAACTCTCATCCATGCCAGTGATGCTTTATACTGGTTTTACAAAGACTATATGAGGAATGCAAATTTGAAATGTTTTTTCTTCATTTTAGCTTTGATATTTTTATTGAGTTATAACTTATAATTCACAGTTTAGTCTGCAAAATTTACAGCTCAGCTGAATAAATGTTTACATACATATCAGGGTAGTACCCACAACTGAGAAACCATAGCACCTTTTAAGAGCCCATAGGATCTCTTTAGTCAAAATTTTTCCATAAAGCGTATACTTATTGTAAAATCTATCATCATAGATCAGTCTTGCCTATTTTCGAGATTCACACATAAATCGAAAAGTGAATATTCTTCTTTTTTGTCTAGCGTACTTCAACTGAAGTGAAACCTAAGATTCATCCATGCTGTTGTACACAGCAGTTGCTTTGTTTTTTTTCACTGTTGTACAACAATCTACTACTTGAATATACCTGCATTTATTCATTTTATTGCTGATGGACATTTGGGTTGTATGTTGCCTTTTGCTATTATAATTAACATTGCTGTGTCTATTCTACATAGTATATACTGGTGAGTTGATATGCCTACTTCTTTTGGCTACACCATGGCATACAACTGTTGGGCGATAGGGACTATGTGTCTATGTAGATATTGCCAAACACAACATGGTTCTGCAAGTCAAATACTAGTATTAAAAGCATAAGAGCATTCCAATTGATCCACATCCTTGTCAGCATTGGTTTTGTCAGTCTTTTCACAATAACCATTCTTCTGGGATATGGGATGTTGTCTTTGTCACTTTCTCATTGCTGGGACAAAATACCTAATACCCAAAAGTTAAGAGTAGGGGTTTATTTTGCCTCATGATTTCAGTTCATGGTTGGCTGGCTCCAGAAAGAAATAATGTGGTAGGAGAACCCGGGCAGAGGACAGCTGCTCCTCCCATGGCAGCCAGAAAGCAGAATGGAGACAGGAGCTGGGGAGGGAGAGAGACCCTTCCAAGTCATGCCCCAGTGACCCACCCATTCCAACTATGCCCCACTTCCTCAAAGCACACGGGGCTCTGTTTATTCCTCTAATTAGTCCATTAATCCTAAACTGTACGATGGCCCCTTGAGCCCATCAACTTCCAAGAGTACCACCCTGAAAACGTGAGAATTTGGGGGGATTTTTTTTTTTCCGTACCAGGAATTGAACTCATGACCTTGTGCTTGCCAGGCAGGCACTGTGCCAGTGAGCTAAATCCCCAGCCCCTTGGGGGAATATTTTGGATCTAAACCATAACGCATGATATCTCATTGTCACTAAATTTGCATTTACCTGATTATTATTGATGTTGAGCACTTTTGTATAGGCTCATATGTCATTTCAACATTGTCTTTTTCTACTGCATTCCATTCCATTCCATTCCATTCCATTCCATTCCATTCCATTCCATTCCATTCCGTTCCGTTCCGTTCCGTTCCGTTCCGTTCCCTTCTGTTCCATCCGTTTCATTGCATTCCTTTCCGTTCCGTTCCATTCTGTTCCATTGTGTTCCCTTCCATTCCATTTCTATTTCATTCTATTCCGTCCTATTCCATACTATTCTATACTATTCTACCCTACCCTGTTCTGTTCTGATCTGATCTATTCTATTCTATTCTATTCTATTCTATTCTATTCTATTCTATTCTATTCTATTCTTTCTATTCTATTCCTTCTATACTATTCCATTCTGTCATTGCCCCATTTTACTTTTTGCTTATGGATCTTCTTTATGTATTTGTTGGAGAACTGTATATTTTCCTTGATACAAGTTCTTCATTGCACATAATGTTATAAATACTTTCTCACAAACTTCTTGCCTTTTCATTCTGCTTATGGTGAGTCTCTTAATTGTATTTAGGTTTCATTTTTTATTTGTTTCCTTTTCATTAGTCTTATTTTAATTGTTTTGAAAAATCCTTGTTAAACCTCAAGTTTATCAAACTGTTTTTTAAATTATTTCTACTAATATTGGATTTTAATATTTAACTCTTTTAGCTTTCACATACATTATAGATTTATTTCAAGTCAGCTTTTCTGCTGAAGAAAAGGGTCATGGTTCAATGAAAATAAGAAAGACCATTTTTCTCCATGAACGGAAGTAATAGGATGCATTATTAAGTATGTGTTCATTTTTCATTATTGAATAATGTGCTTCAGGGCACTGAAATTTTTCCTCACTTCAATGATGAATAAGTTTTAAATTTTCAGATTGAAAAGTGAGTTTCTTAAAGGAAAATTAAGAGCATTAGTTAAAGGAGCTTATAATAGAAAATTGAATTATATGTAATTACATTCATTTGGTATGTAATAATTGAAATACTTTTTACCTAAAAAATTACTTTTAAAGATCATTTTCATAGATGAAAGAAGCTGACATTCTAAGAGATTCAGTAACCTGCCCAATATTACACATACAGATCACTAACGTGTCCATCATGAGATAATCAGGCATAAAAAAAAAATTCTCTAGTTTCTGGATGGCTATTCAATCTGTAGTACTTTAAGTGACATTATTCATAGAAGTCCATCAATTAATTTTTCCCTGTCAGATTTCTAAAGAAGAAAATATTGACCTAGACTTTCATCAAATACCCTTGGTGTGTGATAGCAGATGAGAGTAACCACATATTTCTGTGTTAAAATGACAAAACTTTGTATCTTTTTTTTTTTTTTTCTGGTACCGGGAATCAAACTCACGACCTTGTGCTTGCCAGGCAGGCGCTGTGCCGCTGAGCTAAATCCCCAGCCCCCAAAACTTTGTAATAGTGTATCAGGAACCATTGCACAGATTTTTGTTGTTCTTGTTGTTTGTTTTTAATTTTGTTTTTTTGTATAATGGCTTAGAAAGTTTGTGTAGTGCCCATATGTTTCTGTTAGAGATTTGCAAATTGGTGTATTTTTCTTGTTTCTCAGGGCTCATCAACATCCCTGCAGTGGCCCTTGGGATATTCTCGGGGGGAGTAGTCATGAAAAAATTCAGACTCAGCCTGTGCGGAGCTGCAAAACTCTACTTGGGATCATCTGTCTTTGGTTACCTCCTCTTCCTTTCCTTATTTGCCTTGGGCTGTGAAAACTCTGATGTGGCAGGACTCACTGTCTCCTACCAAGGGTATGTGTTCTGATGAATTACTTTGAGGAGATTGGCTTGTTTAATCCAATTAATTATTGATAGAATTTTAAAACAGAATTTCGACTTTTAGGGATTGTAAATATGGAAAAAGAATTATTTTATCATGGAATAGCTGATAGTACTAAAGTTTTAGAATCTGTTGTCACAAAAGTTTGTCATTTACTTTGAATTTGAATATCTTAGAGAAATATAAAAAAAATGCTAAATCTGCATCTTCCATGAGAGAATCAATGCAGGTGAAACAACATGAGAGTGGAAATACAGACCTTGAATCTTGTCTCTGCCTAGTTTTAGTAAAGTTATATCTTATGGCTTATTTAAACCAGTCCATTTTCACTTTTGAATTTCTGATATAGAAATAATAACACTTGCCTTTTAAGGTTTCATAATGTTTAAGTAAGGTAATGTGCATGAAAGTGATTAGTCCTTGCCTGATGCAAAATAGAGCTGCATTCATGACAGCACTTGTACTTTCCCCCTTTGGACTCTCTGAGGGGGTTGGTCTGCACTGTCTCCTATGGTCTCTGGTGTGCTTGAGTCTTGAGAAGATTCAGAAGAGAATGGCTGTCCTGCAACCCACTGATTCCCTGAACAGCTCTCTTTGGCTGGGTATCTTACAGTGGGTCTCAAGAATATTATCTTTCTTTGTAATTGATGCTGTCAGATGTTTGTTATCCTTAATGGGGTAGGGATGAGATCACTTAATATCCAGTCTGTCTCTTTTCAGACAAGGCAGGCTTTTGTGTGACCTATTTTCCTTTTTCCTATTAAGAATCCTTCCCAGCAGTCCTTCTCCTAGCATGAGTTCCCAGAGTTACTTTCTTCCTCTCCCACCTGTTTTTTAAAAGGTATTATTGAGTGTCTTCCACATGCCAGGCAGACCTCCCTGGTCATATCTGTCTGACTGCCTGGAACTCTGCTAGTGGCTCAAAGGCAAACATCTGGGAGACTCTACTGTGTTCTGCCTGTTCCAAAAATCTTGCTGATGACTTGCTTTGCTGCTCTTTTCCTATTTCTCCTTTATTCTCCCCCATCTTATCATTGTGTTCTAAGCTCCGTTTCTTTCTTTGACCTGGTTTCTTCTGCTGGTGAATGAACACAGGCTATCATTTGAGCCATCTAACATATTACAGAAAATTGATGAATGCAAAGTTAAGAATCATGTCTTCTGGAGTTACCATAGTGACATTGTTTGATTCAGTTAAGTATCCTCTTGTTTGCTAACAGTCAGCAGTGTAGATTAAGAAAGATAATCATAGTGCAGCCTGGTGGCACACACTTGTGATGTCAGCACTTTGCGGCTGAGGCAGGAAGACTGCAAGTTCTGGCTTATCATGGGCAAGTCAGTGAGACCCTGGCTCAAAATTAAAGATTAAAACAGGCTAGGGATGTAGCCCAGTGAAAAGACCCTAGGATCAATCCCCAGTAGAGTAACAAATGGTAGTTGTCAATATAAATTACAAGAGCCTTCTGGAAGGAATGGAAGACCTACTTTAACTGTGTCTCTCTAATCTTCATGGTAGGTGGACAAAGATAGAGTAATGCATATTTTGCAATTTACACAATATCCTTTTTCACTTTCTCACTTATATTCTCCAAACATCTTTTTGTGGAAAGTTTTGTTACTTCATTTAAAGGAAATTGAGTTTAAAAAAGTCAGTTAGCATCTCCAAAATTAATATCTATCAATGCCAGCTCTTGGGTTTGAAGACAGAGGAGATCCAAAGTAGAATGTAGACTTTACATCATTCCATAGCTAAGCTTGAAGCAAACTCATATGCAGACAATAACAGCAAACTTTTAAAGTTCACATGAAAAGCATACTTACATAATAAAATAGTAACTTTTAAAAAATACAAGATAATACATTCCCTGAGTACAAGCCTCTTCAAAGCAGTCACGTTGAAATATGTTAACCTTGATAGAACTGACATAACTCTATCATTGTTAAAAAGTTCTCAGACTACTCCTTTGAAATTGCTTTGCATATTTTTTAGAACATCCTCAACAAGGAAAAGATTCAACCTCTGAGAATAGTTTTGCTCTTGGGAACAATCAAAATAAATAGCAATATCACTAGGAAAATTTCTCATGTCTCAACATAAACTATTTGGAAAGCAAATCTCATTTACATGTAAACATTGTGACATATTTACTGAAACTCTTCTTACAGATAAAAATTTAAATCACAACTCCACTGTGTGTAATTAAGTTCTGCCCTACATGGCAAATTAAACTGACTTTGAGTGATGTGCAATAAAAAACTTTATAAAATACAAAGTGTTTCCCATGGGTTGTCCCATATTGCTATGTCCCTGAAGATTGTTTTGATTGGACATTTGTGGGGGAGAACGCTGTAGAAAAGCTTTAGATATGGTAATGACAATAACTGGATGTGAGATAAGAACTTATCATAAGGCAGGGAAAGGTTCCACGTCTCTAGCAAATTGTGCAAATTTGAGAAAGTTACCTGGCCATGCTGGACCTGACTGTCCTGAACTACCACGTGAGCAGGTAGCCCATAGCATTTTAAGTTTCCTTGCAATCCTAGACTCCCCTGATCTCAGTTATACAGTATCCATCATGGCCTGATTCTGGGATTTCAAAAGCTCATTTTTTGTAATTTTAGCAGATCCTACCAAACAGGCTTAGCTAACAGTTAAGAATTTGTGAAAGTGAATATGATCAAACATTCCTGTAGGATTTCCCAGGGGGTCCAGACCCTTTCACTCTATTCAGAGTGACTTTGAGATGACCAAACCCTTAGAAGTTCTTCTAGATGGAAGATGACATCAATTGAAATATTATGACTGCTATCACTATAGGAAATATCTCTCAGAGGTGAAAGCCAAAAGGACTGTTTTGGTTTTTTTTCCAAAATAAAGTATCATATTTCTTTGATAACTGACTTCCTAGAAATCTTGTTTCTTAGTCTACACTGTGCCAGGAATTGTTCTTGCTGCTGTAGATTCAGGAATGAATAAAGTGTATAGCTCATGCCTTTCTTGCATGTGTGTTCCAATGTATTACTTCTTTATTTTAAGTCCTTCAAATATCTCTTTAAAAATATGGGGAAAGTGGTGGATAAATAAAAGATAATGCATTTGAAATGAGAGAGAGGAGCAAGTGGATTACGAATGTCCCCTGGTGGAACACTGGAGAGATAGCAGGGACCTGCCTTGGAGAAGAACGGAGGGATATGAAAAGAGTGCTGAGGGAAAGGGGAGAAGGATCAGGCAATTCAAAGGAAGAGGTGAGAGAGAAGGATATCTAGGAGAGATACAGGCACAGTATGAGAGAATGAGAGAGAACAAAACAGGAGAGAAAAGAGAAAAAACACTGTTATGGAAAATCACTCAAAGAAAGCCAACACCTTGAGGGAAAATATTATTTCATTTCTGTTTATAAGCAACTTCCATCCTCCTAAAGGTAGAACTCAAGTTTCTAATAAAGTTTTATGAATCAACAAATCATTCATTCAAATAGTGTGAAATTTAGTAACCAAGGATAATATAGGATAAGGAAGAGCTCTATACAACAGGAGGGTACACAGAGGAAAGGACAGATAGTCTGAAAATGTGTTATTGATAAGAAGATACAATTAGGGTATGCAGTTCCTACAAATGTTGAAAGGATACTTAATGTTAACTCTTCAGTTATAGTTTTCTTTCATTACATCATTAACAATGTCCATTCCACTGACGTAAAGATAAAGAAATTCTTATATATGCACACATAAACACATATCAACTGCAACCCATTGAAATAACATCATAAATTGCTCTAAATGCTTATTTTTCTATCTTGAACGCATGTCCATGGATCCCATTCCTAGACCCTAAAGGTTACAGACTTTAGCAAAAGCCACGGGTTAAGAAAGGCACACTGTGTCAAGCTAATTTTCAAGGTAAATCTGTTTATTACTCACCTCACATTTAATGATCAGACCTTGGCATTTCTGATGATAACTATTTGCCAACTTTGTTGGCAGTGCAACTCATCTCGCTCAGAAACATTGATTTTTTGAAGGTATGAGGGGGCTCCCTACTAAGGGGTAATGTTTTGTGTTGTCACATTTCTTTTCAGAACTAAACCTGTCTCTCATCAGGAACGAGCTCTCTTTTCAAATTGCAACTCAAGATGCAAATGTTCAGAGACCAAGTGGGAACCGATGTGTGGTGATAATGGAATTACATACGCATCAGCTTGCTTTGCTGGTTGTCAAACCTCCAACATGAGTGGAAAGGACATTGTAAGAAAACACTTTTCCAAAAGTACTTGCCCATGAATCTCTTACCATATCGAACTGTGTGCTTCTAGGGAGGCTCGGCAGTAGCATACGCTGGCAGGAGTCCTGGCTCTTTCCTTGTCTGTTTGTATGCAAGCAGGGAATTTAAAACCATTTCTAGGGGATCTAAAGTTAAAAGAGCCAGAGTAAGAATTAGTTGTGAAACAAGGTAGAACAGCTTTTGAAATTATGTAGATATTTGGTTGTTTTGCTGATAAGTACTAATAGCCCAGAATAAGGAAGTGGTCCTTGGACATTTAGGGGCAAGACAAAATAGAAGCCAGTATTAGGAAGTCAAGACCCAGAGGTGTAGATCCAAGATTCAGGCATCTGCTTATATGGTGAAGCTAATGGTGCTGGGAAAGCCCTGCTTGAGAAATCAGGCCAATCTGTGTGCTAATTAAAAGTAGATTGCCTGGAATGGGGGTTTCCATAAGGTGGGAGTGGGAGGTTAGAAATCTAAGTCGGAAACTGTTTCCATCAGTCTGGATTGCTATAACAAGTACACCTTAGACTGAGTGGTTTAAACAGCAAACATTTAGCTCTCACCGTTATGGAGGCTGGGAATTCCAAAATTAAGGGGCCGGGGATCACAACCAGCAGAATTAAGCTTCCTCTTTGTAGACAGTCATCTTCTCTCTGTTTTTCCATGGCTGGGAGTAGAGAGAGAGAATAAGAGATCTTTTCTTAGAAGGAGACACAGTAAATGCCACTCATGAGGGCTTCAGCCTCATGATCTAACTTCCACCCAAATGTCTTACCTCTACCTACCATCACACTGGGGGTAGTATTTTAGTATATGAATTTAGGACAAACAGTTCATAACAAAATAGTACTGCATGGTAGAATGAACTTCAATCATTAACAAATGCCCTTTTGATCACACCTTTACATTCCTGGCTCAAACACTGAGTCTTCTTTATACTCAGGTTGCATTCTCTTCATGACTGACAGAATTCACCTTCATTTGATGGTACAAGAGGGCTAAAAATTAGATCACACTGTACGTACATATGCTTATCAACATAAAGGGTAGAAATGCTCTGGCAAACCCATGGGCAGATACAAAGTAATGTTTGTTGATTTTCTCTTTGTTTTATTATTTTGACATTTTATTCAGCGTGAAAAGGATTCATCTCTAGTAGCAGAAAGACAATCCACCAATCTGAAATGTCTTCTGCATTCTTTGTTTTTCATCTTCCCTTCCCCTCCCTTCCTTTCCCTTCCTTTCCCTTCCCTTCCCCTTCCCTTCCCCTCCCCTCCCCTCCTCTCCCTTCTCTTCCTTTTCCTTCCCTTCCCTCCCCCTCCCCTTCTCTCCCCTCCCTTCCCTTCCTTTTCCTTCCCTTCCCTTCCCTTTCCTTCCCTTCTTGAAGACATTCCATGCCAGAGGCTAAGATAGATGCCTTTAAAAACTGCATTTAAATTTCATGATCCTCAAACAATTGCTTAATGTTTTATGTATTTTTCTCTAGTGAGAACTAAAACATTGAGATATGAAGCATCTGAGATATATATGGAGAGAGAAAAATGGGAGTAAAAGGAAGAAAGAGACAAAGACAGAGAGAGAGAGAGAGAGAGAGAGAGAGAGAGAGAGAGAGAGAGAGAGAGAGAAAGTGCACCAGTAGCAAGAGTCAAGATTCAAACACTTCTGATCTGACTCCCCTAAGGGGAAAAAAATCTATATTGCTACTTTCATTTAAGAAAGGAAGTGTCAGCTTTATTTCATTCTTTATCTAAAAATTCACAAACGCTTCTGTGCTGAAAGCAACTGACAAATATTATAGATTATGAAATTTCATTTTATTAATGAAGTTTATAGAAATACACACTGGAAGGATTATAAAAGTTGTTTTCTGTTAGCTGAGATTTAGCTGACTTTTATGCACCTGAATTTTTTTCTCTAACAGCCAATAGAAATTCTGTCACAGCCTCAAAATATACCCATTTGTTTAGCAAGTTTCTTTTGAATGCCTGAAAGGAAGGCCAAGTTTGGCTCTCATATATTTTGATGACAAAGCAGTTTCTGCCTTCATAAAGATTATACAGTAGTGGAGAAATACAGTTTAAAAATAAACACATATGAGATGGTTGGTCCTAATAGATACTTTCGGTAAAAAATTAGAATGAGAAGCTGGATGAGAGGGATGCTGTTTTGAATGGATAGTCATGAAAGTTGTCTCTATCAAAACCTCTGAATAGAAACCTGAAGTGAGCGTGCCCCCTAGGTAGGTATTTAGGAGAAGAGCTGCCCAGGCAGAGGAAAGGGCAAGGGCATGAGTGCCCTTGCCAAGAAAGAGGAGGATCATCTAGAGCAAAATAAAAGGCAGCATGGCCCTTTCCAAGATTGTGTGTGTGTCCAAAGCAGGGAGAGGGAAGGGAGGATCATTGCACAACAAGATCAGAGCAGGATCCAATAGCCACATGATGTGGAGCCTATAAAAATCACTGTAAAGATGTGAGCTTTTATACAAATGTACAATAAGGAGTCATTGAGAAGTTGATAATGTTGATGCTATTTGACTGTCATTTAAAAAACAAAGCTTTTATTTGGGGTGACTTTACTATGTAGAAAATAAGCTGTACCTAGAGAAGAGTGGAAACAAGTTGAGCACAAAGAAATCACTGCAACAATAAAAGCAAAATATAATGATGATTTAGACTTGACAGTGGTAGTGCAGGAGACAAGGTACAATTGGATTTGACAGAATTTGCTGAGAGATTCTCCTATAAGCTTTGTAGTCTGTAGACCAACCGGCTGCTGCTTGAATAATGAAGGTGTATCTGTAGATTTCATCTTGCTCAATATAACTCTAAGACAGAAAAAGAAAGGAATATGCTCCCCATTGTTTGTATAATACACGGATGCTGGCCTCTAAAGTATTTTTAAATAAATGTTTATCTTTAGTTTTGTATACCTGTTGATGAAGTAATTGAACTTCTCTCTGTTGTGTTGCAGATATTTTATAACTGCACCTGTGTGGGAACTGCAGCCTCTAAATCTGGAAATTTCTCAGGCGTAGTGGGCAGATGTCAAAAAGATAATGGATGTTCCAAAATGTTTCTGTATTTCCTTGTAATTTCAGTCATCACATCCTATACTTTATCCCTAGGTGGCATACCTGGATACATATTACTTCTGAGGTGAATACTGATTCTCCCCATACCAATCATTATATAAGACATGATATAATTATAGAGAGCTGTGATTACAGATTATTTTCTAGAGAATCGCCATGACTGCCTGTAGTTTTTTTCAGGGAATTTGTCCCATACCTTTGTTTCACTTTTAGAAGCAACCCGTTCTAAGTTCTTATACAAAAATTTTGCCAAAGTAGAAAATTCTGTGTTTCAAAACGTTCAGAAACCATTGGCCTAGAAGCAGTGATAATGAATTTTTTAGAGTTTTCAATGATACAAACAGCCTATGGTGGCACCCGTATCACACTGAGAGAGTTGTCATTACCTACATCGTTCTACAGTGTTATAGCTAATGTTAGAGGCAACATTAAGTGATATAGTTAAAATGTGTTTTAGATTAAATGTAGTTTCATCAAATTATGGAAGACACAATTTATAAGACACTTTAAATCTTGTGTAATATCACGTTTTGTCCTTATTATTACTTTTCTGTATATTGTTTCTGTAACTGAAATTATCTGGGAGACATGTCATAGTTGTGGGATAACTTGAGAATCCTAATCTATGAGTTTCATGTTATTGACTTCAGGTATATTTGCATATAAAATTCAAAAATATTTTTTAAAACTCATCTACCACATTATGTATTTTTCAATTGGTAGGTACATATTTTTATATAAATTTAAATAGTTTTAT
>NW_004955413.1:16694315-16713579 GCF_000276665.1 Chinchilla lanigera
TTTATTCTATAAGATTTTATTCTATTCTAATATAATTTGTGCTTAAATATTTTTACTGACTATTTTATTATGTAGCACTATACAAATTACATATGAAGTCAAAATTTAAATATTAGTTTTATAACAAGGACTCTTAAAAAATATTTTCTTCTAATTGAACTTTGCAAATATTTCTATTTATAGTTGATCCAACTAATCTAAAAATATAATTTTTCATGAAATTATTAACATAACAGATAAAATTTCCTGGAAATTAATCTCTTGTGACCTGAATTGGGTGATTTTCAAACTAATTCACATTTCCAAGAATGAGTACTAAGTTTTTATAGCCTGTGGCTAATCAAAAGTATTGTACGCAGTTTATATTTTCCCACAGTTATAATTATTACAATTTGATGAAGAAAGATTATAAAAACCTACCATCCACAAGTTTGCTATTGTCCAGATCATTTAATGGGAATGAGATATCTGGGCTTACAAATAGTAACATGGGTCTGAGAAAATAAGTGAGCTTTATTCCAAAGCTCCCAGACCAGTGTGGGGGCCTCTTGAACACTTTCTTATACCAGGACAACCAATTACCTGGGCCCAACAAGGAGTCAGGTTACTTACTATGAAACCTTTTTTCTTCCTCTAAGTCCCTTGAATAAGTCATGGTAACTAGTGATGCAAAAGCATTCCTTCTGATTGGGAGAACTCATGATGTCCACCTCTTTGGAGGAAAACCTAAGTAATATAAAATATAGGAAGTACTTAGTATCACAGTTAACACTTGAGAGTTGTTATACATTATTATGATTACTACTATTAAAATCCAGAGGCCAAATGGTTAAAGTTGCATAGTACCATGAATGATGCTTTTGTTATTTTAGGTGTTTTCCCATTTTTTTCTGGCAAACTCAGGGACCACCATTCAGCAATAGCATTTAGGATGCTACACTCCTTGTATCAACTTTAATCAATGTGGCCATGTTCTCTTAGACCAAAGCCACAAAAACTGGTTAGGTTATTCATTGTTTTATTGTTGCTGCAAATTTTTGTGACTTTTTAGAAACCTTTTCTCTGAGTCTTTGCTATTTTTCTGATTAAGCTTATCATTTTACTTGAGACAATGCCAGTCAAGTATGCCAAGTAAAGGTAATTTCTCTTCTAGAAATGTTAATTATAGATTCATAGAAGCATTGTGTGTAATGGAACATAGTTTTACATATTTTGCCTCCTCTATGCCAGAACAATATTAGATTCTCCATCACCACTATTTGAAATCTAACACAATTTTATGTGTGTTAAGTAGATTATCACTAATATTCCTATTTGTTTTAATGGGTTATATTATTTTAATAGTGCTTTTATTATTTTTAGGTGCATTAAACCACAACTTAAGTCTTTTGCTCTGGGTATCTACACTTTAGCAATAAGAGTTCTTGGTAAGTATAACATATATATATACAAATATATATATATATAAATAAATTATGGTACCCCTCATACATATATGTGGAAGAATTTTCTAAATACTTTTGAAGAATTACTGGACATAGCTAAGGCTATAGGTTGCTAAATCCATATTCTTCTTATTTTCTTCCTTCTATTCATATTCATTCCTTCCCTCATTTCCTTGATTCCTCCTTTCCTTTGTCCCAGAAACATTACCGAGGGCCTATGCTATGCAAGAATTATAATGAGATTCTGTTAGAGTAATCACAGTCTTGTCTCTTCTGGCACTTTGCTATTGTCATGAAATTCATTGCTGTAATGGGAGAGCCCTTGGAGAAGAAACAAAAAAGTCAGTGAAGGAGGGCTGAAGCTGAAAAATAAATTTTCCAGATATTAAAATGTGGAGAATTTTTTTGAACTGCTCTCACTGGGCATCTCTAGAATATGACATTAGATAGAAAGAGGTCATTTAAACAATCAGTGTGAATGAATTTGAGTCAGTAATTGCTAAAATGTAATTGAAGAATTTTTTCCCAGACAACAGCATTTTAAAATATGCATTGACTGTTGATTCCTACCATTTTGTTCTGAAACCCTGTATCATATCTATTGTTTTTGCTTTGTTTTGTTTTTGTCTTTGTTGTTGGTATTCTGCTATTGTTCATTTTTTATTATTCTCTTTAAAATAAAAAAATAACCCAGAGAAACAATCCATTGGACAGCTAAGTTTTCGTCTTTAGGGACTCCACCTCTAACAGAAAAAATGAAGTAAATGTTTCTCTGTAATTTGACAGAAAATTGAGTGGGATGGGGCTCAGAGATTTTAAAAGTTAAATTTGGTTTACATAAGCCTTCATAAAAAATGACTACAAAATACAATATAATCCTGATTAAACTGGAAAGGAAATGAAAAAGGAGGTATATACTATTGTGGCCTGCTGCAGTTCTACAATGTAAAACTAGAGATTGTAAAACTAGAGATTGCCTGAAAAAGTGCCAGGTCTTGAGGCTGAAATATATCCCTTCAAGGACTTGCTCCTCTTTTTGCTTGTAACAGTATAGATTTAAACTGAAGAGCAAAAGTGCTTCTACCTAAAACAAATGATTTATAGAATTGATTTGATAAAATAATACTTAAATATGGCAAAAAAGCATAACCAAACCAAAAAAGTAAATTATAACCTGGGAAAAGTTGTATAATTTATATAACATATAAGTAACTAATGTTCCTGTTATAAAGAGGGTTCCTAGGCTTTCAAAAGAAAAACACCATGAAACAACCAAACAGGAAAATGGGTAAAATATATGAGTACCTATTCTATGAAAAATATAATGTAAATGCCTTTTAATATAAGAAAACATGCTCAAACTCTCTCATAAAGTGAATCAAATTAAGACTATATAAAATAAATAAAACAGCTACAGTTTATTGAAATAGGTTGAATATACAAACATATAATGGTACTTTAAAATATTTAGATGTCATGAAGCTTCAAAAATTCTGAGAATACCATAATAGCAAGTCAGTGTCTTAAAATTAATTAACAAAGGTAAAAGACAATCTTTTATTTTGCCTTTCTTCTTTTAGCTCTATTTAAAATTAACCAAATGGTCGATGAGTAAAAATAACCTTTTCTTTTTAAACTCCCAAATAATGTTTGCATGAGGAAAAGTATTAAACAAAATATTTCCATCTTCCCTTCTCCTTGTTAGGACAAAATACCCAACACCCACAAGCTAAAGAAGAAAAGGTTCATTTTAGCTCACAGTCTGTAGAGATTTCAATCCATAGTTGGCAGGCTCCAAGGCAGAGTGAATAGTAGAGGGACATCACAGAGGAGAAAAAATCCATGGCAAGGCTGGCAGGAAGTAGTGAGACTTCCTTCTTTCATTTTTTTTTTTTTTAATTGCATCTATGCTACAAACCTACTGGCTGGTACCACCTACACCAAGGGCAGATTGTCCTTCTTCAGCGAACCCCCACTCACACCAGAACCATGCTGAACCAACAGTGGACTAATCCAGTATCTTTAATCCATGATCCAGTCACTTCCCAAAGACTCACCTGTGAGCACATTAGGCTTAAGGGGACATTGAGATACATGCCAAAATAATCCCCGTCTTGCAGACTCATCAACAGTTACTAAAAGCTTTAGGTGAAAGTTGATGAGGAACTTCACGAGAGAGGGACCAAACTGCCATACCCTAAACCTCGGATTCACTGTTGCATTGCGAAGACTGACACGCAGAGCCCAGATTCCTTCTGGCTGAGATACAGCCGAAGTGCACAGATCTACTTCATCTTATCCCTGCTTAACATAAGTTGAGTCTATCAAGATCTAACTCCCAGGGTATTTAAAAAGTGGGCCCTAGGGTGACAAATCAAACTACATTATGAAGAAGCAATTAGACAAATCCAGAGTGTGGCAAATCTTACATGAAAAAATGTTCTTTCTCCAAAAACATTAGCATAAAAAAAAATATATATATATATATATTTGGTATCAGGAATCAAATGGACCCTGATAAAAACAAACCAACTGCCAAAAGATTCCTTGGAGACAGTCAGAAAAATTTGAACATGCGTTAAAATTTAGATAATATTAATGAACTATTGTAAAGTGCATTAGAAATGAGAAAGGCTTGGTGATAACGTTTTCAAAAGTGATGTCAGACATACAGGCTGAAGTAATTATAAGTGATACAGTGTTCGAGACTGCCTTTAAAATAGTTCGGATCTGAGGAAGCAATGGAACAGGACTAGAAATATTGCTAAACTGTTGAGGGACTAAGAAAATTCATTATATCCTTCTGTCTACTTTTATGAATGTTAAAAAATTTACTAAGAATGTTAAACCATATGCATAAAGGTGCAAAAAATTGGATCTTTGTCACATCATTAAGTGCAATTTACAGATAGTTGTTATTTGGATTTTTAAGTGGACAATCATCTATATGATTGGATAATGTATATAGAAAACTGATTAGGGGAATCAGATAATCTGAATTGAGTGATAGATATATCTGCTACTCTTATTTCCATGCAATTTTATGCAAAATAGTCATCTAGATCCTTTAACTTTTGTAATTAGTACACATTTGCACTATGTAATATTTATATTTCTTGTATAGAGTTGGTACATGTTCATAATACACCCCTATTCCTTTTTTCATCTCTCTTTTATCTCCCTCTTCTTCTGCCACCTCTTGATCTGTTTACCATTTGAGAAAGACCTATCTCTCTACTTCCCATGGTGTATCTTTTATTTTGCTCTGCATTTATATTTTGGGTTTCTTATATAAAAGAATCTATGCAATATTTAAACTAGTGTGTCTAATTTCTTTCACTCAACATTATGTTCTCAAGCTACATTCATTTTCCTACAAATGACTCAAATTTATTTTGCATTGTAAAAAATTCAGGCAAAATACAAAGATAGCAAGAATGTTATAATCAACCCCCATATATCCATTATACTATTTCAACAGTGATCCACATACAACCCATCCTAGGACATCTCTCTCTCTGCTTTCCTCATTGACTTATTTAAAATGCCAGATTACTGCATTTCTTCCATAATAATTTTAGTATGTACTTCTAAAACCTAATAATTTCTTTTAACTGAATTATCCTGGCTTAAATAATTCCTTAATATTAGTAAATAGCTAAGTAACATTTGATTTTTCAAAGATCATATTGTATGTGCTCATACATGTCGGTTTTATTCTACGACTGAAACATGCCTCTCACTGCATTTAGGAGACAAATCTCTTAAAAGTCTTCTAATCAACCTATAGGTGCCTCTCTCCTTTTGTTTCCAACTGTGGATTATGATGAATTTCAAAATTTTCAAAAATTACAGTGAATACTTTTATAACTTTCCTTTGGATTCATCGGATGTATCAGAAAAGACAGAAAGCTATCCTCTTTTTCTCTTGATATATATTTTGTTGAACCATTTGAAAATAAGTAGTGTGCATCTGATACTTCACTGCTAAAGACTTCAACCTATATTCTTCTACAAGACCAAGAAGGTTGTCCTGTTCAACCACAATACCATTATCACACTTAAGAAATTTAACAATGGTAGGATACTACATCTAGTCTGTATTCCACAATTAAATTTCTTTCACATTAAAAGATCTTTGATAGCATTTCTCCCCTTTCAGTACAGGGTCAGTGAAGGGCCATATACTGCATTTAGTTACCTTTTTTTTTTTTATTGCCAACAATCCCTTGTCATTTTCTTCTTTCTTTCTTTCTTTCTTTCTTTCTTTCTTTCTTTCTTTCTTTCTTTCTTTCTTTCTTTCTTTCTTTCTTTCTTTCTTCTTTTTCTTTCATTTTTTCTCTTCTTTCCTTCCTTCCTTCCTTCCATCCTCCCTTCCTCCTTCTTTCTTTCTTTCTCTGTTTCTTTCTTTCTCTCTTTCTCTTCCTCCTTCCCTCCCTCCCTCTTTCTTTCTTTCTTTCTTTCTTTCTTTCTTTCTTTCTTTCTTTCTTTCTTTCTTTCTTTCTTTCTTCTTTTTCTTTCTTTCTTTCATTCTTTCATTCTTTCTTTTGTCTTTTTGAGACAAGATCTCACTATACAGTTGAGGCTGGCCTTGGACTCACTTTGTAGCCCAGGCTGGTCTCAAATTCACTGTGTTCCTCCTGCCTCAGCCTTCCAGTTTCCAGGATTACAGGCATGCACTAGCACACCTTGCTTTAGTCATTTTTGTAAAGAGGCAAATTCAGTTGTTTTATATAGGATCCTACCATTCTGATTTGTCTGTTTTCTTTTGATGAAAAGCACTAAGATACTTTTGGTGAGAATGCAAGGTATGATTAAAAAATACACTGGATGTAAAAACTTAAGCATGTACCACAGTAAAAGATACATTGCATTTAATCCCCCTCTCAGTGCTCCCCTTCACTTTGAACACATTTATCCCATCACTTTTGCCACCTTCTGAAGCACTTCTGGACATGCTCTTTCAGGAGTGTCTTTCACAGTGTTGTCCTGACTTTCTTGATGTCCTGAATCAATTAAAAATATTAATATTAAAAATTATTAAAATATTAAATAATATTAAAAATATTAAAAATATTTTAAAATATTAAAAAATATTAAAATTAAAAATATTAATCTTTCATAGTTGTTTTGACTCTGCAGAAGAGGGAGAAGTCATGTGGTGCTAAATCCAGTGAAGAAGTTGGATGAAGACTTACAGTAGTGCTTTTAGAAGCCTGACTTGCTCTACTCAGCAACACATAAAAACATATTTTTATCATTCCTCATAAAGACATAAATGATAACTTCTAGAATGTCTTTAGAAAGTTGAAAATGATGGGATGATTGTTTGAAGTGAGGGGAATATTTTGAGGAAATTTGTGGCAGTATTTTTCTAGTCTAATAATTTTTTAAATTACATTCACCATGTACTTTGATCACCCCTTGGACTGCATAGGTGCTATATTGTCCTTGGTACATCACATCAGAATACCTGTCAGTTCAATTTAAATCATCACTAAAGATTTAATTTGGCCTCTTGGCCAAAGTCGTGTCCACCAATATTCTCCATTTTCAAAGTTGACTGCAATTACTAGATAACTTAGAGTGTAACACTTCGAGATTATGTAAATATTCCACCCTCAAGTTTAAGGAACCATTACTATTTCTAAACTGAGTCCATTATTACACAAAATTTGTATCAGCAAAATGTAGGTAGAGCTTTGTTCTCAAAGAGCAGATGAATTATCCCATTAACTAGAAGGGGTCATAATTATTCTTTGATTTTAAAAATTTAGCAAGGGCCAGGAATATAGCTCAGCAGCACAAGTACCTGCCTGGCAAGCACAAGGCCCTGTGTTTGATTCCCAGTACCTAAATAAATAAATAAATAAATAAATAAATAAATAAAACTAAAAATTTGGCAAGAGTATATTCTTTTACATAATCATACAAAGCAATGATATAACAGAAGAATAGGTATATAAAAGAGATTAAAAATTAACTGATCGAAAAGGACTCCAGGTAGTTGACAGAAATGAGCGAGGGAGGTAATAACCTGTTGAATGTGTAGTGTGAACTCCATTTGGACACATATTGTAGGGAATGAGATGTAGGCAACCATTCCTCAATTCTAGCCCACTGTTATGTTCAACTGCCAGTAATACAGCGTTTCAGAGAACTCAAATATCTGTGATTTTGTACAAAGTGCCCTGGCTTTTAAATATTAGCTACACTTAAGAAACACAACCTGTGTAGACTAAAGGACAAATGTTAATGGACCAACAGTTTGAAAAATATAAAATATAAATTGAATTGTGATCAGCTTGTAATAATCTCAGAATACTTTTGCTTAAAGTTTTATATGAAAGATATCCTTTTTCTTTAAAAAAGAATTACATTCTAGCAAACATTTTTGAGAACCTGTTAGCATTTATAGCATGAATAAGAAAAACGTGTTTCCAGCCCGATATAGCTTGTAATCCAGTAGGAAAGGCAATGAAACAAGCTATTACAGGAGTGCTAAAGATTTCGAGAGAAGTATAAATGCTCTGAGATAAAGAACCAAAGGAATTAAAACAGTTTTGGTCATCCGAATAGTCTTTCTTAAAGGAAAACATTTAGACTGCAATTCAAATGAATGTGTATTGAGGAGTGGAAGAAAAGAAAAGTGACTGGAATATAGAAAATCACCTGTCACTCAGGCAAGAGGAAAAAGTATTCTAAACATTGAAAGAAATGCAGTGATGTTAACATTTGAAATATAAGTTAATGAATATTATCCAAAAAGGGCCCAGAAATATAAATGGGGTCCAGTGTTCAGTTGACTACTCCTGTTTAGAAATAGAAGTCTTGGGATATTATTTATGTAACTAAGAGGTTTAACATCCATACAGTAAGCTGATTGGAGAGGACTGAGGCAGGGCAAGAATAATAAATTGGCTCTTGCTTTATATCTAGAGGAACAGAAAGAAAGGAATGAGTTTCAGATATAAACAGCAGGTAGAAATAGCTGGTTAGAAATGGGTTAAATGTGATAATGATGAGAGAGAGGAGGGAGTGAAGTATCACAGAGGATTCTGAAGCTTGTACCTTTAGCAAGTGGATAGAGGCTAATGAAGAAATAGGTTTTGGAAGAAAGAAATTGTCTGAAGTACCTTGGAGCCATCCTTCTGTAGGTTAACCAGAGGGCAGTTATTGATGAATCTATAGCTTTTGAGAAAAGACTAAAGTAGACAGGGGATTTACAGGTATCAGCTTGTTACTGATGACGTTCCATCGCCCAAGCAGTAATTATTAAATGAAATGAAAGTAGTTCCAAGTAATCACTCATGACCAAAAAAATGCAAATATGTATTTTTGGTAGTAATTATTTATTTTTCTCACAGCAGGAATCCCAGCGCCAGTATATTTTGGAGTTTTGATCGACACATCTTGCCTTAAATGGGGATTTAAAAGGTGTGGAAGCAGAGGATCTTGCAGATTATATGATTCATATGCTTTCAGGTATCCTATGCAATGCATTCCCACATCTCACTGTACAAAATCCCAATTTCACTCAATGCCACCAGCATTAATAATTCCCTATGTAGTTTTGCTGCTTGTTAAGATATAGTCTGCTAAAAAGTATGATCTCTTTCATAGAATAATTTTATTATTTAATTATATGGCTAGATATGTTAATTTTCATCCATTATTAACATTGATTCCCATCTTAAATGAGTAATTGTTTTTAAAACATGATGAAAGATGCAGAAAAGAGTACCAATTTGAAAGTTTATGCACCCAAATTGCTAAGCAATTCTCTGGAACTCAGAAACATTTAAATTTAGGTCACATTTTGAGTTTAATTCTATTCTTTTTCAACCTGAGCCAAACTGTACCATTTACGTCAGACATAATCCCCCTGGGCAAGAGTTGGATTTGGCTCTAAATCTGTCTGGCTGTTATTGCCAAACTGATGTTCAATTATTCCAGTACTCGAAGAGCATAAAAGTAAAAGGTTTCCTCTGTGTGGGTGAGTGTGTATGGGGGAGGGGGAGCGTGGCTTTTTTTACTGGCATCGTTCAGTCCAGTTCACCAAACATTTAGTTCTCTTGTTGCTTAAAGAAATGCTTCAATGGCTTAAAAGCAAGGATTTTTAAGAGACTTACAAGCTGAGCATATTTTCAAAAAATAAACTTGGTGCTGACCCATCTAAGTAGGATGTGAATGGGGCAGAGCATGGCAAATAGGTTTGCTTGGTTTAATAGGCTTTGATGTTCTGTGTGAAATTTATTTTAGTGTTTAAGAAGGACTGGATCCGTGAGTATAATTTGAGCTTTACTCACATTTGGGAAAGCTGTATTCACTTTAATGTGAAAACGGTGTAATTTAATCAGACACGTGGAGGGATCAGAGTGAGATGTTCAACTGGTCCTCCCACACCTTAGCATTTTTGATAGTGTAGAACTAAACGTTTATCATGGAAGAAATTGGTTTAGATCTCAGGTTTATTCTTGAATCATTTTGCTTTACTGAATGGTCTGCTTCCCTTTAGCATTGCTTCATGCAGTTTTTCCATAGAAATAAAGCCAGGGAAAGTCTAGGGATAAGGTAACCTCCTAACTTATCACTCAAACCTGGACACTTTACAGTGAAAGAGGACGCTATTAAAAGTACACTGTGACAGCACTGGGTCTGCTCTCGGTAAATAGGGATACTGTCACCTGGTCTAAGGGACTCATTTACAAAATTAATAGTAAGGGAAAATGATGGTACTACTAAGAAATTGCTTTATATTAATAAGCTGCCTTTGCTTGTCTACTAAAGTTCATAGAAGGGTCTTCTAGAACCACCATTCCATTATAAAGTTGCATTCTTCAAAAGAACCATCCTACTATACCTACCTTTTGTATTTTATTTTGGGTTGAGTAATTGAAATAATTATAAGAGAGTTTTTTTTTTCCTCTTCTAGGTACATATATCTAGGACTGACTATGATTCTGGGCACACTATCCATTTTCCTAAGCACTGCAGTGCTTTTGACTTTAAAGAAAAATTGTGTTTCAAAACGTAGAAGCTTCATAAACAAAAGAGACAGAACAATGGTTTCGACAAGATTCAGGAAGGAGAACTGTGCTACAAGTGATCATTTGCTACATCCCAGCTATTGGCCAGGCAAGGAAACTCGACTTTAGGAGAGGATGTCTGGCAGCCACATTTTCTATTGGGCTGAAATTCTGCAAACAAAGTTGAATTAAAAGGGGTTTCAGTGTGTAATTTCTTTGTACCTTCAAAACAATTTTACTTCATTTTTGGTGGTAGGCATTTGATAACATACCTGATAATAACTCTCATTAAACGTACATCAGAAGAAGCAGATGATAAAACTAATTTAAAATCTTTTAATTTACACACAAACTCTTTGTATTACTTATTAATTCTGCTGCATTTTGCCTTGTGTCCACTGCTATACAAGCTCTATTCCTAGTACAACAACAGTTCCTGTGGTCTAATGGTTATATAGAGAATAATTGCTAAACTAAGTTATTTGTCTAGAGTAATAGAGGATTGTTAAAAATTAAGCCACATCTTGGGATCCTTCAAGTGTCTCCGCAATGAAAATGCTAGGATTCAGTCACAGCACAGAGAGGGAGATTTCATTTTTGAACTCTTCTTTTGTTTTGAAATATAAAAATTAATATAGAAATGTGTTGTGATAAAGTGATCTTGAGGAATTGAAAGTTTGGGATTATTATTAGTTCCTTATCTAATCATTTACATATACTTGTGTGATGCTATCAGTGACCATTGATGTAAAGTAACAAAATTGATCTTGATGTATTTTATTGCCCTATGAATTCCATGGATTAAAATATTATTAATAAATTAATATATATTATTAAATACATATCCCTTATGTACATAATATGTTCCTTAAATGTGTTTGAAGGTTTCTTTTCTGAAAGTCCTCAATAAACTTTGATGTTATAACAGGGATGAGAACTATGGATGGAGAGATGATGAGGGTGGGTGTCTTGCGTTTTGATGTCTACCTACTACCATCATCAGACATGTGATTCCTGGACTGAAAGCTGCCACTGATGCTGCCTGACAGACAGACCCTGTTTCTCTGCAACTAGAAAATTCGATCCAGGTGTTTCTTCTTGCCTGGTTCTCTGTTTTCTTATCTTCTTTTGACTAGGGTTAGTAGGTTCAGTGTTCCACCATCTTTAATCTTCAGGTCCATTGAGTACTGTAGTTTTATTTGCTTATCATAGCTTTAAAGACCAGTCTAATCCATCTCAGAAAATTAGATTTAAGATAGGGAACACTCTAGTGAGATGTGTGAAGCATACCATTCAGATACTGCCAGCTCACAGTCTATTACTGTCAACACACTTTCAGTCTTGTGCCATCAAGAGAAAAGACCAAGTGAAAGTAAAAGCTGGGCTAGGAAAGGAAGAGTGCAGGGAATTCCGGTATCAGTGGGGTCACAGGGTACCTTAACTGCAGAGGAAGATGACCCTTACATGCCAAAAAGATTTTCAAGGTCAGAAAGGGGTCCACTATTTTATTATGTCCCAGCCACTCTAAAAACTGTATTGTTTAATATTTGCAGCATGCTTGGTACCAGCAGCTTCATTTTACAGATGACTCAATTGACACAAGAGAGATTAGATAAGTTGCTGAGATTGGAGATGCACAGCCATAATTAGACCCAGGTTTAAATCTCAAATCATTTCCAGTGTGTAAGCCTGACCCCCATACTGTAGAGCAATACTAAGAACAGTGCTTAGCAATACTAAGTTCACTGTAAATGTCTCTGAACTCTTATTTCACTCAGCAGTTTGGTTTGATAGTTATCCCTGTATTTCAACATCAGGTAGATGGTTAAAAACCTTATGAACCACAGAAATAATTTACTTAGCTTATTGTTTTCTTCAAACATTGTTGATTTAAGAGTATGATATGCCAGATTTTTAATAGATAACTCAAAGCATGCTATTTAAAATTAAGTCAGAGGGGCTGGGGATTTAGCTCAGCGGTGCAGAGCCTGCCTGGCAAGCACAAGGTCGTGAATTCGATTCCTGGTACTGGAAAAAAAACAACAAAGAAAATAAAATTAAGTCAGATGGTCAAGAGAAATCCTTTACTATTGTGGAGACTGATAACTGCAACATAATTCTTAGCACCTTTAGAGCAAATAAACCACATAAACAAGACTTTACTAACAAAGAGTCTCTTAGCCATTTCTCAGAGCCTAAGTTCAGTGAGAAGGTTCAGTTCAAAGAGGCAGTAACCGTACAGCAAACAGTACAAACAAAATGGTTTGCGTCTTCTAATTTTCCCCTCATATACCAGCTGAAAGTATGAATATAAAAATATGCAAAGCCAGAGTTAGAGAATGGAGAAAATAAGAAATGTCCCTTAAATATATATTTTCTTTGTCATTTTGTTCTATATTTTGCTATTGTCAAAAATAAAAACAGATAAATAGAAACAGATTTGTTTCTAGTAGGCCTAGTTCAAGCCTGCAACTGCCCCACTGGCTATGAGCAGGACTCCTTTCTATCTGGTCTGTATCCATCTTATCCGTAGAAATATTTACTGACTGTCTGAGTGAGTACACTTGTCAAGAGTTTTCTTGGTAGAGATATAATTAAAATGCAAATTTCTCATCCTGTCTCCTACATCCTCCTATTTTTCAAAGCTTTTTATAGTAATAACCTGACAAATAACTACTTCACAAGTGCATTTCTAAACAGAATTCCATTGGATTCACTCATGAATAACTTGAAAAATACCAATCGGCGTAGAGGATGATTAAATGATGGTCTCTTTTATGAAATTACTGAATTGCAATTAAAAGGAAGCATGTTTTCATTCATAACTATTCATTCAATACATGAATTATATATACTATACTCAGCTGTATGGCATATGAGAGTGTCATTTCTAAATTGAATTGAATGTACTAAAAGGAACCCTGATATTTTAAATAAACACACTCATCTAACAGAGGTAAGCCGAGTTTTTAATGCCTCAGAAAGGGCATGATTAACTGTCCTTTAAAGAAACCAAACTTCGTTTCAGAAGTCAAAACATATTCTCGGTGCAGGAATAAACAGCAAATACAACACCTTGATTGATGTCTGGGACCCATACTTACTATGGCTTCAAAGAGCAACCTCGTTCCCTTATTCTACAACCATAGTCCCTCGGAATAGCCAGCACCAGAGGATCTGATTCACTCTAACCTTCAGACAGGTACAGTTCTAGCAATGTCATTTTATTGATAGACTGATTTGAGTTGGATTAAATGACTTGCCCAGCACGGAGGCAGGCAAACTAATGCTGGTTCTTCCATCACAATTCTTCCAAAGCAGGCAATAAAAACAAACCAAAACCTCTAAAAACTGCTAGTAGAGCTTTTGTGATCCAACAGAATTTAAGAAATTTCCACTTACATGTTATATACCTATACTCATACATAAAGGGAAATTGTAAGGAACTGACTATAATTCATATTTAAAAGGACAGAGGAACTTCCATTCCTTAAAATTGACTATAATTCATATTTGAAAGTAATTGTCATTTTTAATAATTTTCAAAGTAACTACTAACCGCAGTGGTTTATATTAAATACTCTGTATGTGCTGAGTGCTTTAGCTACTCTCAACTTTAAAAATCAGCATACTGTCTATTAACATATTATTACTGATATTTTTCAGAGTCAGCAACTAACTTATAGAGGGTTTTATGGGTTTGTGCAAACCCAACAAATTCTAAAAGTTGGTAGAGTCAAGGTTTAAACTGAGAATTATGATTCGTGCAGTCGTACTTTGCCTATATTCATGTATATCCTAAATCTCTGGTTTTCAGTAACTGCACTAAAAGTTATGGCTAATAAAAATGAAATGATACAAAATGATTTAAAATAAGAGGTGAAAATCCTCTACCGCATTTTCATTTTTATT
Source organism: Chinchilla lanigera (assembly GCF_000276665.1). Classification (NCBI taxonomy): domain Eukaryota; kingdom Metazoa; phylum Chordata; class Mammalia; order Rodentia; family Chinchillidae; genus Chinchilla; species Chinchilla lanigera. The sequence goes on from NW_004955413.1 coordinate 16,708,702, forward strand.
CCTCAAAAGAAACAATTTCTAACTAACTGGCTCCTTTGGTTTTTATGATGACTACCTTCATAGCTTTAAAAAATATGCTCATGTCACTTTCTTGACCTTCCAACTTTTCGCAGTGTCTCTTGAGTGTTTACTCTGAAAAGTCAGGACTAGGTTCGCTCACATATCCTGTGTTCTTTTCCTGGAATCTGTACAAAAATGAAGGCACTATCCTGAATTTCTTTAGTATCAAGAAAGTACTCTATTTTGAACTCAGCAAACAAAAACAGTATCATTTGTGTTGTGATTTGGATACGATTTGGACTGTTCTCCAAATTTCATGTACTGAAAGCCTAGTTCTCTATGCAATGATGACCAGAGGTGCTGAAACCTTTAAGAAATGATGCATAATGGAAGGAGATGGGTCACAGGGGCACCACTAATGCAGTCTCAAGGGACCCCCACTAGTTCTCATGAGAGTAGGTTGTTATAAAGACAGTGGTATGAACCCTTGAATAGCTCTGGATTCCTTGTCATCATGTGATTTCCCCCCTTACACTCATGTCTGCCATGATGCCATCTACCACGTTGTGATGTAGCAAGAAGGTCTTCACCACAGATGAGCCCATGCCAGTGTCACCCTAGCAGAAAAGAAATGTCTTTTCTATATAGAGAACCAAGTCTCGGGAGTTTTGTTAAAGCAATAGAAAATATACCAAGACAATGTATTTCCCCATTTTATGTAATGAAGACCATAAGTTCTCCTTTCCTTCAGGTCTCCAAACTCTGTTCAATCTCCCTGTTTCTGTTAGCTACACATTTATTTTTACATTGCCAAGAAATATAACATTATTAGTCAGTTCTCTGATTAGGAAACCTAAGGAAGGCCTAGTTGGTCATGACTAAGATCAACACCATCTGCTATCAGTGTTATGAAAGTTCACCAGTAGAAAAATAAGGAAAAAGTAAAAAAACAAATTATTGAGGACCAACGATTGTATCAGATATCAAAAGCACATCAGCACATCTAAACACTGTTGGGGCTGTGGATTTAGCTCAGCCGCACTGCGCCTGCCTGGCAAGCACAAGGTCATGAGTTCGATTCCTGGTACTGGAGAAAAACCAAACCAAACAAAACAAAACAAAACAAAACTGTTAAGTGTGAAGTGGAAAGGTGTTTTGTGTCCAGATAATTTTGCAATATGCTGAGTTAATGATGGACTTCATACTTGTATCTATTCAATATAATGGTGTTGAACTCCTTCAGGGATATGTATTCCAAACTTATTTGACAATGAACCCATTTCTAAGTAAAAAGTCTTAAGCATATTTTTCAATATAATATTTTTGGAAAATAAAATTGTACCCTTTGTTTGCTCTCTAGCATCAAGATTATGATGTCTTATAAATTTAACTTGAAAACAATTTAATTTTTGATGTTTTGGAACATTAAAAAAACTCATAGGTATTATGTGCTTCTTTTACATTTGAAAGAATGTTGTTAGCCTATTTGGAGAAATAAATAGTTCAAAAAGCTATTGATCGGTCAAGATAGCCTTTATACCTATATATCTACGTACTGTCTATTGGACATCGATCTAGGACATCTATCTGCTTAGTGACTCAACTTTGGATTTTTTGTCTAGAAAAGCCTTCTAGATTTTTTAAAAGATAGTCATATAAATTAGAATATCTACATTTGTATTTATTATATGTTTCTGTCCTGAATCCTAATTTTGTATTCTTGATTGTAGTGGTTGATTGATTATGTCAACCTGAGAAGTTTAGAAGCATAACTAAACTTGGCTCAGCAACTGGCTCAGCAATTCTACACCCTAGGGGGTAGAGGAGCCACCCTAGGGTGGATCGTCACCTAGATAATATAAAAAGGAAATGAAGAAGGACAGAGGTACTTCTATTTCTTTTGGAGGAGCTCCAGTCTTCACCTCCAGCTTGGACTTGTCTCTTGGCTTCTAGTGCAGACTCTTCGGCTTCCACCTTGGATCCTTTAGACTTCCATCACCTCCTGGTATGGACTTCATGGAACTCTGCAGTGAACTCCAGACCCTGGACTGATTCCTTCAGTCTTCAGTGTGCAGACACCCTCTGAGCACTTCCCCATACAACTCTCTGGCTGATCATCATAAGCCAATCTTGTAATTTCTTCTAATTTATACATCCTGTGTTATATCTGTTTCTCTGGTGAAACCCTGACTGATACATTGCATTTGACTTAGTTGTGCATTATACTGATCAGGTTCATATTTAATTGTACTTTTCAAAGAAATGGTTTTGAATTGTTTCCCAGCTACCTAACTCATTAATTTTTAATTTTCTTTTGTTATTTTCTTCCCTGTGCTTTCTTAGATATATGTTTTAAAAATCTTCAGCAAAATTCTTGACTTGTAGTCCTGTGACTGTGCGCTCTAACATAGTATTGAAATAAACAACTTGTGCAAATGCTCAGCCTTGCTTAGGATTCGTAAGATTTGACATGCTGCACTACCAGTGATGTTTTCCTATTTTTAAAAATGCATCCTTCATTTTCTATTTCACTCAAAATTCCTGTTGGCTCTAGAGAGTGCTTCAAAGTTTCCATTTGTTAAGATATTTTCATTTGAACTCTTTTTAATTTTTAGATTAATCACATTTGTATTTGAAAGATGTAACCTGTTCTCAGTTTGAAAATAACATATTAAAAATCTTCCAGTACTATTGAGGTTTTTGGGTTATTGTTTTGTTTGTTTGTTTGTTTGTTTTGGTACCAGGAATACAACTCAGGACCTCACGCTTGCCAGGCAGGCACTGTGCCACTGAGCTGTATTGCCGGCCCTATAATTGAGTTTCTGTGAATTATTTCCACTAAAAAAAAATTAGTTGTAGAATTTGATGTAATATTGCCCTACATTACATCTATATGTTGTATAGATTTGATATTTAAGCTGTCATTGTAATTACTAATATTTCTTTGAAATTTATTTTAAAATCAATATTGTCACTTTTTCTTCTCTTTATTGGTTATATTCTCTTGAAGTATCTTTGCTTCTTCCTTTAGTTTTTTTCTAATTTTTGGCATTTTGCCTAAAGTTAGATATTTACTATCAGTAGGAAATTTGATATTGCTTTTCTTTTATGTAAAAGGTTGTGTCTTAATTACTTTTCTCTCATTGCTGAGATGAAAATACCCAATACCTAGAGTTAAAGGAGGAAAGATTTATTTTGCTCACAGTTTGTAGAGGTTTCAGTTCATACTTGAATGGTTCCAAGGCAGGATAGTATAACAAATTGAATCCTAGTGGAGCAACAGTTCATGGTATGCATAAGGTAAAAGGCAACAAGCTGCAAGCCACAAGCAAGCAACAAGCAATGACATGAGTCTTCTTTCTGTCCCCTATATTTTATACAGGCTACCCACCATTCAGGCAGGCAGCACTCACTCAGAGTGAGGAAGTCTTGATCCTACCCAGAACTCGGCCAAACCAATCAGTGGACAAATTTAGTAATCTCACATGCTTAATCCAGCATCATATGCTCTAGATCTAGCCTTCTCTGAAAAGCTCCTCCTATGACTGCATGAGGCTTTGGGGGGACATCTAGATACAAACCATAACAGGTTGTCTATTATTAAAGTTTAATTGACATATCTTATGCTTGGCTTTACTTTTACTGTATTGTTTAACTCTTTTTACATTTACCTTTTATTCTTTCACATGCTATATATAAACCATGTTTTTGGTTTATGCCAGAAATTTGATATGAGAGCTACAGCTACTTTTCTAGCAACCTAATAGTTATTCTGCAGTTGGTTGTTCAAAAATTACAAAAATATATTAACACTAATTTCCTGTATCTGAAAAATTAGAAACCAAACAATAAATACTGCCTATTGACTTCCTTTGTTCAAGAGTAAAATTTTAAAATATTTTTCCTGTCTCTGCTTCTACCAATAGTTTCCAGATTTTTTCTAATACAATCAAGGATTTAAGGTCAAATTTATTAATAAATTACTTTTACCTGATATGTCTTCCTCTTGGTATGTAAACAAATCTAGAAAGAACATGTCATATATATGTCATTTCTCCTGTTTTTATTTACTTGTGCTAAATTGATTCCTGGAAATATTGTTTCAAACACAACCAAATCAACACGGAAAGGAAAGTAACAGTATATAACACCAGTAGCTTTGAAAGATTTGCTTGCCCCAAACATTTTACCATTTCATAAGTTTTATAAATTGAAAATAGCATTTCATTGTTTGATTTTCATTTCCTTGCTAATGACTTTAAGCTTTTACTTATCTACCTATCATATCTATCCTTTATAAATCAGTTCATAGTCTTTCTTATGTACTTATTGTGGTAATGATCTTATAAATAATATGAACTTTTGGCAGTTCACTTAAATAATGTATTTTATTTGGAAATTTAATTTTTAACTTTGTTTCATGTGATTTTGACTGAAAGATTTTACAAAATTTATATAATTCTGTAGTTGCTTTCTGTACAGTCTGAATTTATTTACATGTGTATGCTAATTTTTTTTACTTTAAGAAGTGGTGAATTTGTCTATATTTTATGATTTAATTTCTAAAATTAAAATATGGCTTTGTTATACTGTACTATTTTGAAATAAGGTATCCAGTTATTTTGATAATAAACACTTTTTCTGTACTGATGATTAAATAATTTATATTTTATATGTTTAAGAATTACTATCTTATGGGTATGGAGTATGCTCATTAATAAGCCTATTTCTTCCGGCTGGCTAGCTTCCTGCCTGCTGGCTCCCTGAGGGTGGGCACCTAGCGCACGGGGAGCCTCGGGCGGGGAGCGCCGGTCTTTGGACCGACGACTCACTCCCGGCCTCAGGGTTTCCCGGAAGGAGGGCTTCCGGAGCACAGGG
>NW_004955413.1:16715019-16766562 GCF_000276665.1 Chinchilla lanigera
GTATAGTACAACAACTCTTGATAATCTCCTACCTCTTTTGTCTGTAACTCACTATTATTTGTCTATTTGTTTTCCTGAGAAACTATTTTGTAGACAATAATATGTAAAATCATAACCATCGATAATTTCCTACCATTTTGTCTGTAATTTGCTAAGTCTCCCCTATTATTATGTTATCCTTCTTTTATTCTTTAAAATAAAAAAAAATAAGCCTATTTCTGTCTGTAATTAGATGACATAAAATTATATAGAAACTTTAAAAAACTCCACTTTCAGCTGGGCATGGTAGTACAGACCTGTAATCTTACCTACTGGTACCTGGGAGGCTGAAGTAGGAAAATAGCAGGTCTGGGCCATCCTGTGCAACACAGCAATACCCCGTGTCAAACAAACCCTCCAAACCCCCAAACAAAAGTTCTATTCTTCCACAAGGGATTAAGGAGTTGGAGGTACAGCTCAGTGGTCCGGTCATGCTCATATGAATAAGGCCCCAGGTTTAATCACTAGGAGCCCTCACCAAAAAAGTTTAAAAGTACATTTTGATTTCTGACAGTTTATTTTCTTCCTTTATAGGAGTCAGTTTCAAAAAGCTTCTTAAATATGTTCATTTTTTTCCTTGACACATTGAAGATTAGATTTTCAGGTTACCAATGCATCCCATTACAATTACCATTACCCTCACAATTCCAGTGTCAAAACTTCTATATTTTTGCACTGATGCTTTCCACCCAGTGCCATGGTGTATGTCTCCATTTATTTATTTCTCAATAAAATGTCAATTTTTAAATACATCCTGAGTATTTTGCATAAAGTGTACTTCTAGTGTTTAATACTAGTGTTACTATAACCTGGTATGTTTTATTCTATCTTATTTCCTAAAAGTTTGTTTAGGATCCTTTTTCTATTTTATGCATAAAAGATTTAGAGAAGTTACTAGTTTTTTCATGTTTGTAATGTAACGTACTTCTTAAACTTTGTTATTTTAGCATTTGTTTAGTTGAGTTTTTAGGTGTTCTGAGGTAGTATTTGCTGGATAATGTTATTTTAACCCTTGTTCAAAGTTGTCATAGCTAATATATATAAGAAAAGTTAGTGATTTTTACATTTGTCATATAGCTAACAATCTTATTTGCAATATTCTGCTATTGAAAAGAATCCAGGAGCCTCCAGCCTGTTCAAGAGACCTTTGAATTCCTGGGTAAGGAATGTCCTTTCAGAATCTGGTTTCTGATAACCTTAGGTGTGGTGCAGGTTATCTGCTACTATCTCTGCATAGTTTCCTCTTTGCAGTTTTTTAACTAGCTCAGGACTTCTCAAACTTCATTGTGTATAAAGCACCCAGGAATCTAATTGAACAACAGATCCAATTCTGTAGTTCTAGGGCCGATGCCTGAGTCTACATTTCTATCGGGCTAAACAGAACAGAAGCCTCATTATCTTTATCAAGGTCCTACCTAACTGCTCCTCCTCTTTGAAAATTCAATTTAGCTACCTCTGGAGACTTTAACTAAACTCCCTCATCTGCTCCTGTAGAATATGTGGTAAACTATTCCATAACTTTCACCTATGTTTCATTATCAAAACTAGTTTACCAAGGTTGCCACCCTAGCTTTCTGGCCCAAAATTTGGGATTAGCTAAAACAGTTGACTCAAGGGGGAACATTCAGTGCTTCACATCTTGTGAAGAATCCTCTAACAGCAGGGCCAAGTGAAAGATTCAGAGAACCTATCGTCAGAGGGATCAGAGTATCAGCCCTGGAACAGCTCTAGAAGCTCTTCTCACATAGAGAAAAACTCCATGCACAGATGCACACTGATGTGTCATGATCCACAATATCAAGTTGCTTCTTTGCTGTCCTGAGATTGCTGCCTGTGCGATATGATTTCCTGTCCTGTGATCGCTCCACCAAAATCTGCCACAATTCAATCAAAGGTAAAAACCAAGGTTTTTGAAATTTAAGACTAACTTGGAATATACACTGAGAAAGCCTGGTAGCTTTGTAAATAAAGCACTCATGCAGTGATAGCATATATTTTGGCTTTGCATGTGTTCAGTGTTACGACTGAGCTTGCCAGGTCTCACATAATCTGAGCCAAGCTACCTCTTAAATCTCGCTCCTCCCACACTCGCTGTCCTGCGCTTGAGCTTCTTCTGCAGTCCTCCAACACACCAAGCAGTCCCACTTCAGGTATCTGCCCTTCCTGAAACATTTTGCACCCTGTAAATGCATCCCTCACTCCATCCTTGTTCAGATCTCAGCCCTTTGGAGGCCTTTCTTGACAACGTTGTGTAAAATTGCATGAGCTGTCACTCTCTGTCCCATTATCCTCACTCATTTTCCTTAATAGCAGTTACGGTTCCTTAATACATATTATTTCCAATTTATTTATTGTCTGAAAGTACCACAGAGTCTCAAGGAATACTTATTCCCACGGTAATGAGCTGGGGCTAAGAGTAGGCACCAAATTACGAATGAATAAAACATTCCAGTCTTGAAAGAGGAGGACAAATGAATCCGAATTTGCAGCTGTTGAAGCTTTGTCTGTGTTATAAAGAACAAATTTTCCCCCAAAGTGTGTAAATGAATGTCATATATGGAAGCTAACAAACTTTTACCCCATAAGTTTTACATGAGTGGCTCTTCATAGAAAGGCTTTCTTGGGGTATGATTTACAATTAATTCTACTTTACTACTGCGGTTACCCAGGTAAGATCTTTTAGTAGATTGCATTTTCTGACACTCACCCTCTGACATCAGCACAACTCAATCTTAGGTTTTGTAGTGCCTGGGGCCAGCTCTGGTTTGGATCAAATCCATATTTTAAAAATTCAAGCATTGATTTATTTCATGCCGAAGGCCAATGCGATTGGAACATACTCCACGCTTCATAAGCAAAAACCAAAACAGTAACAGATTCCAATTCCAAGACAGAAAAGTATTCAGGAGACTAATAAGTGTATCTGTTTGACCTGATCAGAAACACATATGCATTATAAAACCTTGTCAGAGTCCTGGCCATTTTGCAGTTCCACTTGTGGTGATCCCTTATTATTGTGCACTTGTAAATCTGTGCATTTTAAATGGAGTCTTTGGCATTCTAGTTCTGGTCCTAGATTGCCAGAGTTAGCAAAGTGCAAAAGTAAGTACTTTGTTGCCACCTACCCTCTTGCACATGCTGCCATACCCGAATCCTGCTGTGCTCACTACAGATTACCTGGTTCTCTGTCTTCACCAAAACTTTCTATATCCCTAGGAATTTCCCAGGTACTCAGGGGAGGCAGGAGCTGTTAAGCTACCATTTTTCCTACATTCCTCCTCCTACCACCTATTTCCTTATCTTTCTTTCCTCCAACTTGGAGGCTGACAATACCTCATACAATTGAACTGTCCAACATGGGAAATGTGAAAGCTGTGAGACTGAAATAAAATCCTCTAAGCTGTTCTGCTGTATTTGCACTAAAATAAATTCTTATCTCTCTAGCTATTGAACATTAAAATGTAAAATAGCAAAACAGAGAAGAATCTCTCCTGATCCTAGAGCTCTGCCTCGTTGCAGTTTTACCCCTCTTCTTTTATTATAGGCAGGTTTGCACACATATTTATATAAATTTTAATAATTATTTTTCATGAAATACTCAATGTTAATGCTTTTTACTTTACTACTTCATTTAAAAATCTGAACAATGTAGATGTGTAGACAGTCATTATACATGTTATTTCAGAGGACAACATTGTAGTTTATAGAGATTAACTCATTTTTGTACAGTGACTGGAATTTGGACCCATACTTACTACCATGTTTCAGGGTACCTAATTCATATTGTCTCCCTGTTCTGCACATATTCATTCCACAGTGCATTCCATTTATTTTGCAAAAGTCTGATTTGCATATGACAAAGGTTCCAAATCAGTACGTGAAATTTAGCTTCCATTTTTCTTCACGCATTATGGTTTTTCATTTATTAGTGGTTTCATTTATTAATGGTTTTATATGACTCCTGGCTTCTATGACCATGCACTCCCTCCCTCTCCTTGTCTTTCTCCCTCAGAGTCCCTCTTGCTGCTCTGCCTGGTTTCTCTTAGGCTTTTTCCCTCTGTCATCTATTTTAGATTTCTGTTTTTCTGAATGCGTATCTGTACATTTCCTTAATAGACTCCTCCCACTCTTCCACCTTCTCTTTTCTCTCCTTCTTCCTCTCTTTCTCGTCCTCCTCTTCCTTCTCCTTTTCCTCCTCTTTCTTCTCATCCTCCTTCCTCCTTTCATCCTCCACCTTTTCCCTCCTCCTTCTTCTTACTGTGTTCCTTCCTTCCTTCTTCCTTTCTCTTCCTCCTCTTTTTCTTCTCCTCCTCCTTGTTCTCTTCCTTTTCTTTCTTATTCTTCTTTTGTGTTCCCTTGTTCCTTTCTCTTCCTCCTTTCCCTTCTACTTTTCCTCTTCTTCCTCATAATTTCTTCCAGCTTGTCCTTCTTGTCTTCCTCCTCCTTCTTCACTTTCTTCTTTTGCAGTACTGGGGATTGAACCCAAGGCCTTGGCATTGACCTTCATCTTCTGTCCTTTTTATGTTTTATTTTGAGACAGGGTCTCACTAAGTTGCCAAATTACCCAGGTTGGACTAGCACTTATGATTCTAGTATTATAAGAAGAGTTCAGCCTCCCAGAGATTTGGTAGTATAGGAAGAGATTAAGTGACATCTTTAATCCAGAAACTTCAGGTGAGCTTCAGATCCTGAGATACCAACAGTACATATCTCCACTTCATGACAAGTATTTCAAATTTTATTTGTCTATAAAGAAATTACTCTTATTTGGCTACATTTGTATGTGGCTTGTGCAAACAATTGAGGTCCTATAAAAAATACTTCTGTTTAAACATGGGGCCATAGATGTTGGCTAGGTAGGTCTTAATGTCACTAGCTTGGGAAAATAGAAGTGTTAAATAGAAAAGCCCACTCCCCCATGATTGCATGAAGCTTTGGGGGACATCCAGACACAAACCATAACAATATCCTAAAGTCACTTAAACACCTCTAGTGCTTTGATTTTAGTGAAGTTTCTCTCAGAATGAGGGAAACAGAAGATATTTCCTAGAGAATTTTTTTTTTTTTCAATTAGATGAGAAAAAAAATCAGATCAACTCAGCTTCTGGCATTTCTCAGGGAGCCAGAAAGATAACTTCTTTTCCCCAATTTGGGAGGGTGGCTGCCCTAACAAAACCACTGATATTGTCAAAGTGAGGGAGAGACAGAGACCACCCCACATGAAGGTCTAAGAAGTTACTAAGTGTGTTTTCCTCCTCGGCTCCACAGGTAAATGGTGGCAATAAGCAACGTGTGGTCACTGGTTTTTGTCACTCCTGACACAGTAAAAGCTTGACACAGAATGGTAAGAGTCTGCCCTGAACTCCACCCCTATGAGCTTGCGGGGAGCTGGGCTCTCCTGTTGAAGGAAGAGTTGCCAGGCTGTATCCCAAGGCCTTGCCTACTGTGTCCCAAATATTCACTTCTATGTCAGCCATTTTGAACTCTGAGAAAAATATGTTTAGAGAAATATGTTAAATGCCTCCAAATCAGGCTTAAAAGGCCACAGGAAAGTATAATGTAAGGTATTTGTTCAACCTGTTCTGATACGATCACTTTCCACTTGTGTAACATTACTTGTCACAATTTCAAGGTTGTGAGAGATGAGGCACAAAGTGCCTTCCTTTCCAATTTTTGAGAGAATTTTATCCCAAGATGTAGGACAGAGCAGTAGACTAGTAATCAGTCTGGATAAACAGGGGGCAGTACAGAGAAAGATAATGCCCACACAAGAATCTTTTTCCACGGAACATCGGTGCAGGAAAGGTTAATTCAAGTGTGGTTCCTGGGAGAATACTGAAGAGGCAGGGTTAGTTGCAGAAATGCAACAGAGAAATGAAAAAGGACATCACAGGTTGGAAATAAACCTTCAGGAGGGCAAAGAGCTTTCTTCTTGGGACAGTGGTTCATGTTGGAAGGTGATTATGAATGCATTGGGAAAAAAAATTAAAGTAGGGCTGGGTTTGGCCTGTGAAGACCCTAAAATAGAAAGTAGGGATTTTATTTGGTTTGGCACAAGGGCTCTTTGAAAGAATCTGAGGACAGATACATGATGCATAGTATAGCTAGGAGCCAGAACAGAAGACAAGCAGAAGTTAATCCATTGAAACGTAAACACTGTTAACAGTGGCAAGACAATAGTCTTCAAGCCTTTAGCAATACTTGGTAGAAGGAAAAGAAACAGTCTAGTGGTAAAGAAGGACTCCTTACCATTCAGAAATTTGCCAATATAAAATTAAATGATAAAAAATGTTTCGTGGTATGTTAATCAGAGGGAAAGAAACAGACGGTCAAACTCATAAAATAGCTTAACATTTATTAGAGCACTGTTTATAACCCTGAGACCACCAAACTATTGATTTTCTGCTCACCCCACTCCACCCAAGATCTTAACCTATCCAGGTGCAGGCACATATGGAAAGCATGCAAAGCATGGATTGTTTGAAGTTCATTGAGATATGCATAGCTATGGCTTGATGTATAGATTTTTTCAAACTCACATAGGTAATATCCTGGAATTTAGGCCCAGGGAGTTTGTATGTAGGGTCTATGAGCTAATCTACAACACTATGTCTTGGTCACCCAAGAAGACTCATCAGATTTGATCGTCAGGCTGATCATGTTTCATCAGAACAACGTCCGCATTCTGTGGGAAGACACAAAATCTTTGGTTTATGGAACACTGTCACTGTGATTTCTTACTGTTGAGCAGGATCTTATTCAAAGATGGTACTAAACAAAGAAGATTCATCTTCTAGTAAGAAAAAGGCCTAAGTGGCACTATAAGCAATAGTCCAACAAGTAGAACTATTTCCAGAATGGGACAATATTAAAGAAAAGAAAATAAATGCTACTGAGGGTATGAAATATACCAGGCCTCCAGGAGAGAGATAACAGATGGGATTAAATATGCATCAGACCACTGGTCAATTATGCTCACAAAGTTAGAAGTCTTTGAAGTGTGTTCTCATGGACACAAAGTCCAGCAGAAAATGTAGTTACTCCTTATAACAATGAGAGGAAGTAATTTAGAATAGTTGTCAACAGAACAAATATGAGTTTACCACACACCCAATCTAGTGCCTTGGATCTGAATATACCATAGCAACACTCACCACAAGCCATAATTATAGAAGACTTTATATTCAAAATCTTTTAACTGACCCTTCCATTATGGCTCTGGAAGACCAAAGAGTGTGGAGCCTATTGGATTGAAGGAGTCACTTAGCACTTACACTGTTTTTCCATTGTTGCTATACAATGTATCGCATCTTTAGTGATGCCATTTGGTTTGGTTATTTTTCTCTCCTTGCTGAGACAACGTACGTCACACCCACAGTGAAGGAAGAAAAGGTTTATTTAGCTCACAGTTTGTGGAGGTTTCAGTTCATACTTGGCTGACTCCAAGGCAGGGTGGCACATGGTAGAGGGCAAGCGTTCATGGCCACAGAAAACAGCAAAAGCACCAGCAGCCAAAAGGAGGAGTGGCGCCAGGCAGCCTCTTTCTCTCCCTTACATATGCAGAATATCACCCCAGGGTAGATGTAGCACTCATATCCGTAATCCCAGTATTAGACTACGGATCAGTCAAAACTAGAAGCCCGCCCCATGACTGCGTGAGGACTTGAGGGGACAAGCAGACACAAATCATAACAATGACTTAGCACAAATTTATTTTCCTACAATTCAATAGTCACATTTTTCAGCTTCCAATGGCCTCCTGTGTCCCTTATCTTGGGGCCCCTTCTTCCACATTTAGAGAACATAGACCCTGTCTCTAGTTCTGTCATCACATCACCTGCTTCTCTGATGAGTCACACTGCCCTCTACTTCTGTTTACAAGGATACAGTGTATGTATGCATGTATGCATGGATGTATGCATGCATGAATGATTGCATGCAGTATTGGGGATTGCACCAAGGATCTTTGCACTGGACTATATATCCCCAGCCCTTTTTATTTTTTATTTCAAAACAAGGTTTCACTCACTTTCCCAGGATGGACTTGAACTTGCAGTCCTCTTGCTTCATCCTCCCAGAGTACAGAGATTGCAGACACACACACCCACACCCAGTTACAAGGAAACTTGGCATTATTGAAACCCCAACTGGAAAATCCATTATACCATCTCCATGTTAGTACTCTTAATTACATCTGCAAATTCATTTCTTTCTGTATAAATTAACATTGACAGCTTTCAGCAATTAGGACAGGGGTATCCAGCCTGCCACACCACCGTTCTTCATTGCCTTTCCACCTCCTTTTATATATTACATAAATTTTAAAAGAAACTTTGCCAGATATCCAATCCTGAGAGCACCATTCAAACATCTATTTAATCACTCACAATTTTATTCAACAGCAGTGCATTCAGCTTCCCCTCAGTATCTGGAACTTTGTTAACCTTTGAAACCAATGTGTTAAATGTGTCCTTGCTCACATGAAGCTCATTGGTCTGATCTCCCCTGTCAAACTATGAAATAAGCCTCCCTACTCATCCTTTCTCTGCTGCTCCGGACTTGGCCTTCTTATTCCTGTCCTGCAGACTCTACTGCAAATGAAACAGGACTGTCTCTCGGGGAGGATGGGACAAGAACAGAAATCATTTTGCTGAGGAACTTCTGTAACACTATTACTTTACTAGCATTAAAAACCTGTTCTGATGATGATGATTAAATTTAATTATTAAATGTTCTGCACTCATCCTAATATTGCATACAGAAGTCCTTTCATATCCAAGGCATGGGTTAAATTTGGGAAGTCCTCTAATTGCCTGTAAGTAGAGATTAGTGGGTGCATAAATTCTGCCCCAAGAAGGAGCTGATTCCTGAAGAATGACAATTTTTCTTGCTACACAGTGCTCAGTAAGAATTAGAGTACTTGTGAACTGTTCCTGGTGTGCATCTCGGCAGATAGGAGTCTGCTGCCACCTACTGGCTAGAGAATTTTACAATCGTCAGAACGATGCAGGTAGTGTCTATGTGGATCTTTATACTCATTTCTGATTTGCAGGCACCATGTTTGATCCTTTCTACCAAAATCTATCAACTCTTTGTAGTATCGTCCGCTGGAGAAGTGAACTAGCCAGCATGCTGTGTTATCAAAATTGCTAGGCAGCTGCATCATCTAGGGTAAGAACATTGCAAAGCTTCAAGTTCTTGGGACCTAGGTCACACTAAGGGAGAGGCTGAGGGAAGTCAGGCGAGATGATCTGAGGACGTTTGTTCCTAACCAGAATTTCAAAGATGTTCTATTAGCAGTAGTTAAGAACAGGAGGATTTTGTTTTTGCAGGGTCAATTTGCGGTAGTTTTTATGTCATGGGGGTGGGGTACATGTTGAGATTTGTCTAGGAAAATTGGAAAGTATTTATTGTATGTTTGGCAGTATTTACAGAATATAAGAAAACTAAGGGCTAATTAGAGTTTCTCTTAGAGAAAACTAATGTTCCAGTCATGCTACTCTGCCACTTTAATATGAAAAAAAATATTCTTGACGTAAACCCAAGAGAACTAGAAGTAGGTAAGGAAAGAAAAAATTCTCACTGTGAGAATTGTATTAGCAAATTCTGTCAATAGAGCCTGTGAAAAAACATGAATGTGGCCCATAATCAAATAAATGCAAAATGATGCAATAGTGACATCTTATTTTGCAACTAATTTTTCAAAATGGAAAAAAATATTTGAGCCATGGCTATGAATTCTGAGATGCAATCCGTATGGAAGAACTCTTACTGATAAATCTTTCAGGAAGGTAATACGGAAAAGGAACTTCAAAAAGCTATACTATATGCATCATTAAGTGAGGTTGTAAGTGTACTATAGAAATGAAAATAGCTTTGTTTAAATATTTCCAGAAAAGATGTTCATTAGAGTATCATATAATTGTCTGTATGAAGCCTGTATGAATACAGTGTTTATCATATAGTATTTGGTAGTTGAAATGAGTGGAGAAATGAAGAGAGAAATAAAGAAGAAACAATAGAGTATTGTTGATTCCCTTTCTTTCTGAACAGACTAATGAATTGGTATTTCAAGGCTTCCAAAGAGTTTAAAAGCGAAAGGCCTAGAAATGTTTTAGATGCTATTTCACAGAGCTCTGGGGAAAACAGTCTGAGTCATCCATGATGCAGTTTGATACACTGATGTCTGATGTCCAGTATGGTAGCTGATGGACACATGTAAAGTGAACAACATTAAGTTAAAAATCCAGTTTTTCAATCACATGTGAACTGCCTAGTGGCTGGAGTTCATTGCTACCACATTTAGGAGTGGAAATGTGAGAGATCGTTTCATCACCACTAAAAGTGATATTGCCCAGCTTTGCCCCATAGATAACATAAATGGCCTCAAGCAGGATTCCTATGACTTGTTGAGTAGTGGAAAACCTTACTTTCTTACCCTACTTCAGTCAGCTCATTCTGTAGCCACTTCCTGGTATATGTGATCACCTGGAACTTCTTCAAACTATTAAATTTAGATTACTACTCTTCTTATCTTGTCCCCTTAGTTACTTTCTGTATATTTTCCCTTCTAACTCCTTGGCCTCCCAGTCTTTGACCCCATCATATTTTCCCTGTTCTATTCAATAAGACATTGCTCAAAAAATATAATAATACAGTAAGACTCTACGACTTTATACTCTTGGTTGCCTTAAGTAAATTATCTTCTATTTATAGTTTGCTAATGATATTATCATGATTGGACAAATTTTATCAAATGCCTTTTGTTCATTTGATGATATAAATTCAAGCTTTTTTGCCTTTACTGTTACAGTGAATTACCTTGATTTTTTAATGTAAAGTTGTTAATTCATAATAAAACAGCAAGCTTTTATCATAAAACTGGAAAGAGAAGGAAACATGTTCAAAATGTCTAAAAACCTGCAGCTACCATCATCCTTAATTATGGCATACTAAAAATTTTCTTCCCAAACATTAAGAACAGGGACTTCACTATCTCCTGTTCTCACCAACTTTATTTTTGATGTAATAATCCAAACAACACTGGGGGTCATAGGCAATACAAAACTGTGTGTGTGTGTGTGTGGGAGAGAGAGAGAGAGAGAGAGAGAGAGAGAGAGAGAGAGAGAGACAGAGAGACAGAGAGACAGAGAGACAGAGAGAGAGAGAGAGAGAGGGTGAAACCCACCTAAATTGGAAAAGAAAAAGTGCAACTGTATTTTTATACACTATGATAATCTATGGTAAAAAAAAATCCTAACAAATATATTTTTAAAAACTTACTAGAATCAATAAGTGAGGTTAGTATAGTGGTTAGGTATAAGTTCACAATACAAAAATCAGTTTTACCTCTCTATCTTACCAATAAACTATCAGCAATTGAAATTATAACACAATTTATAGTAGGCTCAAGAATACGTAGTGCATCTGGAGTGGCAAAAAGCATTTCATTGGCTGAGTCTGAGATGGGAGTGGTAGGAAAGGTGAGGAGAAAGTGCCTAGGGGGTGATATATGTGTTCATTGTCTTTGTTTCAGGGGTGAATGTGTAAGTCAAGACTCACTGCACACATTGTGTGCAGTTTCCTGTGTACTAATTGTTTTCAAAGACGTTGTTATTTTTTGAGACATTATCAGTGTTCTCAGATCTTCCAGAAAGCTTTTTCATTTCTGGGAGAGTGAACATGGCAGAGAAGACAATCAGAAGAGTGTTAAATGACAAGAGGGAAGGTGCCAAATCTGTTTGCTGAGCATATACAGGATTCACACCATTCATACCGGAGAGTCTTGAAGCCATGGTTTATTCATTCACCCAAAGTCTTTATTACCACACAGCATACACTAAGCACAGCACCCGAATCAGACTGAGAAAAGAGATAAATTCCCTGCCATTTTGCTGCCCTTTCAGTTGGGAGAACCCAATATGTGAGTATATTTTATTTTGTATTTTAAAGAGAAAAAAATAACAAAATAATAACAAAGACAAAAGCAAGACAACACAAAAACAATGCAATGATACAGGATTCCTACGCAATTTTAGAAGATAGAAGGGGAGAATTAGGGCAAGCAGAGAATTATAAATGCTGCATTTGTAAATAGGTCAGGATCAGGGTCTGTGAAGCAGCAATGATTGGGCAGAAAAATAATTGAAGCAAAAGTGTATGGAACTCCAAGAGTAGCGTGTTTCCAGGAGAGGGAAGAAGAAGTGCCAAGGCTCTGAGATGCATATACGATTGGAATATCATGGGATGTGCAGGATGCCTGTGTGTTGTAAGTAATGGTTCAGTAGGGAAATTATAGGAAATAACATTAGAGCACGGGGCTGGGGATTTAGCTCAGCGGCAAAAGCGCCTGCCTGGCAAGTGCAAGGTCGTGAGTTCGGTTCCCGGTACCGGAGAAAAACAACAACAACAAAAAAACATTAGAAGAATAACCAGGAAATAGATTTCTAGATTCTTGTGGAATACAGAAAGGACTTGATTATTTGTTATAAGGAAGCTAGGAAGGCTTAGATTTGAAATATAGTTTGATCAGAGGATTTCATCATGTCACATACATCAGTGTCCTGTTTGGCTCCTTAAGCAAAATGAGCTGTTACCTGCTTTCAATATGCTCACCCCACTCATTGATAACTAAATAACTGCTTCATCTACAATTTTAAAAGTTTTGTTACATCTTTAAATATTTTCCAGCTCAAGATTTTGCTTGAGTTTCACTGCTATCAATTCTCTTGAACTGGAAATTTCCTTTATTCATGCAAAAATATTTATTTAGCAGCTACTAGGTGTCAGAAACTATTGTAGAAACTGACAATACAGTATTGAATTAAACAGACACAGATTTATTGTTGCCCTTCTGGAGTTTACACTGCACTATAAACTTCTGGTTAATGAGGCAAGGGAAAAGAGACAGTAAGTGAAAGCAAAACTGGTATTCTCATGGGTAATGAGA
Source organism: Chinchilla lanigera (assembly GCF_000276665.1). NCBI lineage: Eukaryota > Metazoa > Chordata > Mammalia > Rodentia > Chinchillidae > Chinchilla > Chinchilla lanigera. Next base: position 16,728,008 of record NW_004955413.1, read on the forward strand.
GAAAAATATGATATAGAAAAAATATGGCATAAAAACCTTTTATGAGTGTCAGAGGAAATAAATCTCAGCCTAAGTGTCACTTATATAGAGATCAGGGAAAATGGTCAGGGGGTAAGCTGTGTGGATACCCAGACAAGATTCTAGACAGAAACACAAAATGCAAAAGGCCCCAAGTGCAGGATCTGTTTCTTATAGGACCTGGTGGTCATTCTTTGAATTCTATGCTTTTTGATGGGGGAAACCATTGCAGCATTTAAGCATAGCAGTTATAGGAGCTGGACCTGTTTCAACAAGGTGACTCAGGCTGCTGTGTTGAGATTTATGTGAAGGAGAAATGTAGGTGAAAAGAGTTGGCAAGTAGCAAGGAGAAAAGTGGAGGTATAAATAGGAGAACACTACAGTAACTCAGGAAAAAAATGTTATACCTGCACGGGTGGTAAGACATAGTCAGATTCTGGATATATTTTGAAATTGGTACTTAATATGAATGAGGAAGGGAGGAGCCAAGGATGTGCCTGGTATGTTGTGGGTGTGTGCAACTGGTGAGATGGAATTACCATTCACTGAGATGGGAACATCCCAGGAGGACACATCTGGGAAGATAAGATGAGGAGATCAGTTTGGAAAATGCTAAGCTTACCATATTTGTTAAATAAATACTGGAAGACAGTGATCATGCATTGGATAAATCTAGACTTCAGAAGAAGTCCCCGGCTAGAGATAAATTTTTTGTAATTATCAACATGTAGGTGGTGCTGAAGATGTGAAAACAGGTAAGATCACCAAAATGCAATGGTTAGGTTCTAAGATGCTGGAGTTAAGGAGCCAAAGGTATAGAAAAAGTTTAGAAAGGAGAGGTCAGCTAGGGTAGTTAGTGAATTAGAATGAAGATAAGAAAATCACAGAACACATACACTAGTGGGAATGTATAGTAGGAAGTCTTTTATGTTTATTAGCACATATTTACAATACATCTTAGATTTTTTACTCCCCCTTGCCCTCTTCTCCCAACCATCTGTCTGTCTCTAGGTCTTTTTCAAGTTTACTGGGGATCTATCTGTAGTAAATCTTAAATAAGGGAAAAATTTATAACCTTGCAAACCCAAGAGAAGGAGGCAGTTGAGCGCACAAGTAGAAGCTGGCCTTCGCTGATATGCAGGCAGCTCATCAAGCTGCAGTTTGGGGACTGATACTGCTGGTAGGTAGGTGTAGCAGAGGACTCTTGGAAGGACTTTTCTTCATGTGTTTCAGTGAAACAGGTCAATAGCTAAAACAAGGAGAGGAGAAAATATTAGAACTTTATTTTTTCTTGTTTTAAAAAATTTTTATTTTAGGGGCTGGGGATTTAGCTCAGCGGCAAAAGCGCCTGCCTGGCAAGCGCAAGGTCGTGAGTTCAGTTCCCGGTACTGGAGAAAAGCCAAAAAAAAAAAAAAATTTTTTTTATTTTAAGGAGAATAAAAAAATCACAATAACAACAACATAGACAAAAATAAAACAACACAAAAATAATAAAAGTGATACATGGTTTCAAAATAAAATGAAAGGTATTAACAGTGGTTGTTATATTACACATTGTAGTAACAAAGTTGCTCAGATTACCAGAAGTAAGAATACAAGATTGATCAAACCATTAAGGAGAATAAAAAATAATATAAAGAAACACTAGAAATGATACAGAGCTTCACTAAACAAGATGGTACAAATTCACCAATGGTTGTTATATTGCATACTGTTCTGTCTTCAAATTAGTTGTTCAGATTACCAGATAAAAGCATGCAAAATTGGTCAAAAAAATTTAAGCATTAACTGTTCCTTTTAATAAACCGACAGACATCAGTAGTACAATTACACCAGCTAACCTTCTATCTATAAAGACAGAGTTGAAGCTACAAAATAATTATGCAGGAAGCAAAATGATGTGGACTTGGAAACTATAGTATGATTCTAAGGCAAAATAAAAGGCACCCTTGAGCTTCACTACCGTAGTTCCCCAATTATAGTACTGAGGCTGATATCTGATGACTCGTGTCACGTGATGAAGGACGACCCGCAACAGGAGAGGGCTCATGACTACTCTGTTTCTTAAAGTTATATTCTGTTCTAAGTACATGAAGAGAACAAAGGCTCTTAGAGAAATCCAAAAGATAGTTTGAGAACAGTACATGCTACACTTGAGCTGATAGTGTGAGGAGCTGGGCTGCGTGGCTAGAGCAGATAGGCTTGGGGACCCTTGGGGACAGCCCAGAAAATGTGATTACATCCTGCAGCTGCAAGGCCATAACCTATCTCCAAGTTACACCATACTTCATCTGCAGAATCCCTAGCTGACCTGTCAGCACGCCACATCTACAGCCTGGATGGAAAGCACTTCATATGTACATTTTCAGTATTGACTCCCCATCAATTTAAAATCAGCATAGCATAGGGTTTTTCTTCAGCTGCATCCAGCTCCATGGGCAAGTGAGCAAAGAAGTCAAAGAGTTGGATCCAATCAAGGCTATGTTTTATTAAGCAATTAAGACAGTGCAAGAAAATAAAAATGACTTGAAGATACATGGGAGAGAGGAATTATTATGATCATGAAACTTAATGCACATAGAAAGATAAATGAAGACATGACATAGAAAAGCAATGGTGGAATATACAGCAAAATCAATGTATGGATTATTGATTCCAGACAGGGAAGCACTGGTGCATCTGTGTACCGATGATTCAATCTTTGAGACATTTTATGGAGCATTCCAGTTGTTGGTGTGTCAAGGTCTAAGACATGTCTATAGGAATGACTAGAGGCCAAGATCCTGGGAGAAGAGAAGGTTAATAAAACAAGAAGACCATGTGTTAGAAGATTTCTCTTCAAGGTCACTGAAGTCACCAATAATTATGAAAGGGGCAGAATTTTGAGGATTAGGCTTTGAACCAAATGTTAAAACTGTCATTAAATTAGTGGGAGGGTCTAAGGGGTTGATAGATGATTCCAGCAAGCAGAGAGATAAAGGAAGAAGGGTTTTTTGGGGGGTGCGTGGAATGAAGGATTTTGACATGAGATTCTCAAGGGAGAGGCTGGGAAAATGGATAGAATGTGTCAAACTGAAACAAATTAGAAAACAGGTCTAGGTGGTCTGGAGCAGTATCTGGGAGGGCTAAGGTAGTTGCCATTTGTCACATCTGCAGGTGAGGAGGTGTCTATAGAAAGGGGCAAGTTTAAGAGCCAGAAGGTGAATCAGAAAAATTCTGGAAAAGGCTGCAGGTAAAGGGAATTTTACTTATGATTAGTCATTAAGGAGATGAGAGGGAAGAGCAGGAATACTCAGCCGTGTGGGAATTAGAAAGAAATTGTTAATGATCAGGAACTCCCTACCTTCTTACAGAGGTAAATAACATGACAGAGATACTTGCTACAATAAGCTTAGAGCCATAACGATGGGAGAGCTCTGAGTGCAGCAAAAAGGAAGACAAGGGGATTCTTTCCAGGAGTGCATAGCTTTCTGGAGTTCCTCTGGACCACAGCCAAGGGAGTTGTGCTGGGCAGGCAGTGACAGCTTTGCTGTGTAACCCTGAAGGTCCCCCTCTGAGCCGCATCACCTGAGATGGATGGAACAGAAACTATCCTGAGAAACTGCTGAGCACATGTATACCAGAAGGTTTATTTTTATACATTTAACAGAAATCAACTGATCTGAAATTCATAATATACAAATGTCATACAATGATTCTAAATAGGTACTGAACCTATAAGTACAATGTAAGACACTTTATATAAACCATAGCCTTCCCTCAACCAGTGAGGTCTCGTATTATAACTGTGGATGTTGAAGTTCAGAAAGGTTAGAGTTCAATAAGTTCATGCTTCTGGCAAATAGCAGAGACTAATTGGCAGCAAAGTATCAGATTTCAGAGACCACATTATTACATCAGAACTGTGATTATCTCCTAAGTAAATATTAGTAGAGTTTTAGGAAATTTATGTAATTCTACTGATCCAAGGCTATTAGAATAATACTGATTTTGAAAGAGCTGTTGCAATGTCTTTTTTCTGATCATTCTTATTTTTCCACAAGTCATACAGGAAGAGCTGGGTAATTATTTAAAGAGAAAGAAACAGGAGGAAAATCCTCTTTGATCTCTAAAAACAATATGAAATTGAATCTTTAACAACTTTAGTTAGGAATTCTAAAGGCTTTCAGTTAATTTGTACTGTTTTCTTTATTCTGAACATATACTTGTCTGACACAGCAGATTGTGCCTTGGATAGAATGAATAATTGTGGAAACTTTCAGTGTAAGAATACCCACACTGTCAATGTACTCTAAATGGAAGTCCATATAGGTGAGGAAAAATGTTTCAGATCTTTGCTATGATGGTCTCAAAATCTAGCACTGTATAAAAGTTAACATTACAAAAACTATATCTCAGTTCTACTGAATCAGAGTATCTTGAGTGCGGATTGGTATTTTGATAAAGCTGTACCAACAATTGTCCTGCAGGAGTGATAAGAAGCAATAATATTTTCATTTATGCATCTGTATTTCTAGCTATCTGATTCTCTATCTATCCACATACATGTGTGCACACATGGATATAAAAGAGTTTATACCTTATTTATATTAACACACTTTCAAAACAGAATTCTATGCTGGAGATAGAGTAGGAAGTAAAAAATATTTGAATTATAAAATTAGTTATACTGTATTCCTATTCAAAAAACTTACAACTGCATCAGGCTCTTCCCTTTTCTAAAATCATATGACATTTGATTGAAGAAAGCCATGCGACCATGCTTTCTTCAGGTTTTGTGTAAACAGAATCTATCATGCAGTGTTGATTTTATCATTTAGCAGAGCCAGATTGTAGTTCATGGTCAATTTACTATTCCAAACAAGACATCCAGGGTCATCCAGTATCTACATCATATTAGAGCTCTATCACTGTACCAAGCAAAAAGAGTGTATTTTATCTTGTAAATATTAATGTAACCTGTAGGCATATTTAAAAATGTACTTTGGATTCTGTTTCATTTGGAATGTTTTCAAAATGCTTGGATGATATTTTGTATTTATACATCTAAAGAAAGTATTTGGATACAACCAAGCTCACTGAATAAAACATGCAAGCCATTTTCAGAAAGAGGGACTTGAAAAAATAATATTAATATATGGCAATGTATAAGTTCTGAGAAATCATTAATACAAATGTTAAACTATGCAAGTTTATAGTAAACTAGAAACAGCTAGATAATTTCTTCTATTTGCTTAAGGTGTTGACACAACATGGTTAATCATCACTAGATTGGTTTTTTTTAAAAGCCATCCTACAATTTAAAGACAGACTTTGGCAACAGATAGAGGCTGGAGTTTTTGCTGCTGTGAGAGTCAGTGTTCAGGTAAGAACCCATGACACTGTCTAATTTCAACATATCTTCTATGTAAGGAATTCCTACAGATTGCAAAGAAAAAATATTCTAGTGGTCATGATACGTACCACCAATTTTATGCTTTGTGTCTTCTTTACAGTCATGTTCTAAGCTCTCGACATCTACCCTTTCTGGAGGCAGATATGCTTCAGGCTTCAATAGTCTTAAATTATGGAAGGTCAGACACTTCTAGTTTAAGAATAAAGTTTGCAGTTCTGTTTGTACTTTCTAGACTAGAGGCGCTGTAAGTCTGAGAAGGTGAACCTCTGGGTACCTTTCTGAACTGTGCTCCAGGGACAGTAAGTTTCACCAACTCTATAGAATTATTCGGGTAGACTCCTTATTTCTCAACTGATTAATGGAGGGTAGGAGTGAAAGGTAAGCACTGAGAAATAGAATGTGTGCCAAACATTTAGCTACCTCTACTTTCTCGATTTCAATGACGTTTGACTTAGTGAGGGAAAAGGAATATTTTCTCCAATTAAATGAGACAAACGTGGTCAGCACAATTCCTGGCTCAAACTGAGAACTCAGAAATATAACTTTGCTTTTCAACATCAAGAAAGTGGCCAAGGTATTTTCTTCTGTGGAACATCAGGATGGGAGAGGTTAATGCAAGTGGCTTACTGGGAGAATAGTGAAGAAGCAAGGTTTAGTGCAAAGTGTACTCAAAACACAAAGAAGGACACCACATGTTCTGCAGAAACATTCCAGAGGGCTGAGAGTTTTCTTCTTGGTACAGTGGTTCCATATCTAAAGATGTTTGTGACTGTATTTAAAAATGAAGTTAAAACAAGAGCTTGGTTTAGGTTGTGAAGATCTTCAAATAGGAAGAATAAATGAGTGTGTGTGTGTGTGTGTGTGTGTGTGTGTGTGTGTGTGTGTGTAGTACAAGGACTCTTTTAAAGAATCTGAGGATAGACATGATATCTATAGGTTAGACAAGAGGCCAGGAGACAAAACAACTACAAGTTAGTCCAGTGAAATGTAAACAGTGTTAGCAATGGTGAAACAATAGCTGTCAAGATTTCAGGAATGTTTGCTTTGGTAGAGAGAACAGTCTAAAGGTAAGAGTCTGAAAAAGGTAAAAGAGAACTATCCTCCTGGCAAGTCATTCAGAGATTTACAAATATAGGATGAAGATGGTAGAAAATGATTTCTTGATTTGTTAATCCTGGAAGAAATGATACCAGAAGACATATTCATAGGAAAAAACTGCAGGGATTGTGTCAAAAGATTGCTTATGAAGTGAAAACTACACAAGTAGTGATTTTCTGCTCACCCAACTCGCCCAGGAACTGACACACTCAGGTACAGGCAGCCGGCCAAAACTGGAGTAACTGGAGGTTCTTGAATTATACATAGATACAGATTTATTCATGTTTTTATACACTCATAAGCATACGTGGTAGTGTTCTGTTTTTTAATGTTGTTATTTACTCACTATAAAATATTCAGTATATATTTATACTATTTAAATTTTATACTATAATCAATACATCTTTTTCAGTAATGAATATGTAATTTGTGCAGCTGATCCTTGCAGTTTGTATTTGCAAATTTGCCTACTCCCTAGAAAAGTGTTTGCAACAATGAAATCAGTTCCGTTGGTCTTTCATGGGAATTGACGTGGACCAACACAGTGGTAACACGTTTCTGTTGCCATGATATCAGCAGAGGTTGCGCAGCATGACCCTCTGCCTCCTGTGTCAATGTGCATGGTGTAAAAAGTTTCCTTTTTTTGTGATGTGTCTTCTGTGGACGTAGCTTTTGTACTCTTTGTGCTCCTGCAGTGTTCTTTCATGTGAGTATGTTTGACCAAACAAAATGTGTTATGTAATGTTCCATTGGGTTCAGACTGCAGTATCATGCTTCTTAATTCAATGTTAGTAAAGTCAACAGTATGTAAACAGGTAATGTATTAGTAAATTGATGAAAATGTCATGACCAGAGATTGTCAGGAATTTAACCCCATATTTTCCCTTGAAACAATGGTTCAGCATTTGTTAATAAACTATAGAATACAACTACCACAAATAGTGAGGATTAACTGTACACATAACATACTAAACATATAATTACAATGTTATTAAATAATATATTTATGCTTCCATGTATATTTTTTAAAAACATAAACATATATTGTGTACATATATGTGAGTATGAATACATTTTCTAAACCTGTGAAAAACAATTTATCCATAAAATAGTGAATTAAAAGAAGTAATTCATTTTCCTGGTCTTTAGAATAAGGGTTTAATGTCTCTCAATTATAATTTCTTTTATACAATTTCTAGTTAATGTGGTTCTAGTCATATATATTATAGGCAAAATAATACCTTGCAACAGTAAGAAAAATAAAGAGGCCCTTTATCAATGTAAAATTAATATGTCAGCAGGTTAAAAAGTTAAGAGGACAGAGTTACCAATATGCCATAATTTGCACTACAAAGAAAAAGTATATTTTAAAAATGCGTATCATATTTCTGAGTGAAGGAACAAGCTGAAGAACATTTGTGTTTTCTGATCTCTTGCATTTTCACTGGTGTGCATATATTTTCTTTAAAATGTAAATGAACAAAATTAAAGCAAGATCAGAATGGTGGAAAGCCAGGCATGGCAGGTCTGAGAGATACTTGTAGAACACTTTGTGTTTTTACATATTTCTGAATTCTCTCTTGAATAGTGAGCCTAATTCCAGTGGTAGCTTCTCTATGAAACCATCTGAGAGCATCCAATTCATTTCATGACCTTTTCTCTTCATTTTTTAGTAGTTGGTATATGCAAGCCACTGGTGGGTACTTTGTAAAGCCATAAAGATTGGCCTCTGTAAATCATGTAACTTGGTTATGTAGTAATATAGAATCTTAATTTCTGTAACTTGGAGTCTGTGCTCATATAGAATATGATCCTATATTATCAAATTTACTTCTTGTTTCAAATTTCTGCCCATAAATTCATTACTAACTAAATTATTATCTCCCTAATGCTAGAACAATATGTGGCTGTCTGTCCTGTACCTAGTACAGTGGTAGAAATATAGTCGGCTGAGATAAAATATTACTGATTGACTCCTTAGTTGATATTTAGCTTAGAGCTTTTCTTGTTTCTAAATTGCATATTGTTAAAGTAAAATAAATTACTTTTTCTGCTTTAGTAGGTGAACAATTCAAATCAACCACTTACGACAACTGAGAATATTATATCTATAATTCAATCATGGATGAATGTCAGCACTTGAATAAAACGACAGAGGCACAATCTACAGAGCAAAAGAAAGCAAGATGCTACGATCCACTCAAGGTGGGATGAGCGTCATGATTCCAAAGTAAAATAAAAGAATGAAATACTTTTTTCCATAGAAAAGGGAATCCATTGTTAAAAAGAACATATTTCAAATTCAAATTTTCAATTGAAGCATAAATCCAAATATTAGTAAGGTGATCCATCTCTTGATTTAAATGTCGTTACATCTTATTAAGGTCTTTCTTTGGTGGTTTTTCTGATGGCAGCGTGTTCATTAATACTGAAGAATTAGAAATACTTTGATTTCTTTGGTTCTTAATGGAAATGTGATTAAAATAAAAGATTTTGTTGTAATAGGTAATATGCAAAAATATTCTTAGAAGTAGTCTCTAGCCCTACAAAATTAGTGTCTTGTGAATCACTTTGCAATGTTTACCTGTTTAAATATTGTCTTAGAGAACAGCATTTTTTTATTCTGAGAATTTAAGTAATATAGAAAGAAAATAAGAAACAAACAAAGATATCTGCAATAACTAAAAATTTGGGCATAAAGACCTTGTTGATGACTTCAGAAAGCCATTTAACCTTCCCACTTACAAGTTGGTAAAAATAACTGTCCTGTTGCTATTGTTACAAAATTGAAGGGGCTTTAACTTATATTGGCACTTTCCTGAAGAGGGAAAAATACTTGGCAAGCACAGTGCAGAGTAAGGACACCAAGACTTCGGGAAGTTGAGAAATTTACCTGAAATGGCCTACCTTGTAAATTGAAAACGTTTGAATCTAGGACAATGCCTTTAAATTCCACAGAGAAAGTCTCAAGGCCACCAAGGAGTCAGTTACAACCACCTTTTACCTTTTAAGTTTTTCACTTAGTTGAAGTTGTGTTCTTGTACGCCATATAAAGTCCTGATTAACTTTGGAAGCAGAATGATAGTCACAGGGGAAGATTCTAGCTAATGCAATTGAGTTACATTCCATTCTCCAGGGGTAAATATGGAGATTTCACACATACGTGCACAGCAAAGGGGCAACCAATTGGCCAGAACAAATACGATTTTCAGAGTGACCTCTTATAGAGCATATTTGGAGAAGTTGGCAAGAGTCGGGCTTTAGCAAGCAGTGTGTGTAAAATACGTTACCTGGGCCCCAAAAAAGAAGAGAAGAGAAACAATAGCAATAGCAGCTAGGATTTATGAAGCACTTAACTGACAAACATTGGTCTTGTGTCTTATTTCTGTTAGTGACATTGTACTTTACCAAAATTCTGTAAGTCCTGGAGCAAAGTCTGAACTGAGACAGTCTGATTCCAGACTATACTCTTTACTCCACATTGCTAAAGTAACTGAATTTTCACAACATTAGCACCCCTCAGGTGGTATGCAAAGCAAGGATTTGAATGTAGGTGATTTACTGGCCTTCCTCATTCCATACATCTAAGAATTTACCTTCAGATCAAATCACCAAGTATCTAGCAACTGTGGGATATTATTCTTGTTCATGTGCATGTGTAGAGACAAATACACATTTTGTTACTGACTTTTCTCTATAGACTCGGGAGATAGAAGTATACAAAAAGTGAAAACAGAACTGGGTGTGATGGCACATCTCTGTAATCCCAGCACTTTGAGATGCTGAGGTAGGATGCTTGCTAGTACCATCCCAGCTTGGACAATTTAGTGAAACTCTGTCTATAAAAATAAAAAAAAAGGGCTGGAGATATATCTCAGTCGAAAGGTCCTTGGTTCAATCACCAAGACCACAAATAATGAAGTGAAAATAGATAATGAACACATTTCAGTAACAACATACTTTGATTTCTTCTGGCTCATTTTTCTGTTTTTTTCTGTTCTATCAACTATGATCCAGAGAATCTCCCAGTGTATGCTTTGTTATCCTTTACGTTTGCTGCTTTTACTCTTCCAATTACTCACACCTTTGCACAGTAAGATATTTTCTAACTGTACAAAGTAACACATTATTTGTCCAAAATATAATAATAGAGAGGGCAAAAATAAAATTCTCCCTTTCGGCTGTCATGCCCACTCCCTGCCAGCATAAACCCACCCCCCATGTAACCACCAACACTGATTTCCTAGTTTTCCTTCCAGCTCCCTTTCCTCTGGCTACATTGGCCTTTTGACGTTCCACAGACAAGCCAAGCTCATGTCTGATTGTATTTACCGGTGGCTCTTCCAAAATATTCTTTTGGTTATCTGTGTTAAAGGAATCTGATCTCACATCTCTTTAAACATCACCTCATCTCTTACCATCCCATTTAAAATAACCCTGTCTATTACTCTTTGGCCACCTTGATTTTTTTCACAGCTTCCAACACTAGCTGACACTGACACCCCAAACACACACGCCTATAGTTGTGTGCATGTGCACAAATGTGTACTTCATGGCTTAAAGTATCACAGACTTATTATCTTACCATTCTTAAGTTCAGAAGTCTGAAATGAGTTTCACCAGGCTAAACCTGGATTGATGGTAAGGCTATGTTTCTTTTCAGAAATTCAGGGAACAATCTGTTTTCTTGTCCTCTTCACATTCTACTGGCTACCTCTAATTCTGGGCTCAGGGACTCTTTATATCCAAAACAACTGATGCCTGTCAAGTCTTTCTCAGGTCATGTCTCATCAACACTGACCCTTCTGCCCCTCTCTTCCATGTTTAAAGAAGCCTCGTGATTACAAGGGTTTCACTTACATAGTCCCAGTTGACCTCTATTTTAAAGTCATCTGGTCAACGACCCTAATTTCATTAGTAGGCTTAGTATCCCTTGTCCTCTTACCTAATACAATCACGGGTCATAGACCTTAGGGCATTTTAAAGGCCATCCACATGTACAGAGTTAGGTAAAACCATATTTGTACATATATGCACCTATATGTAGTAAGCAGAACAACATTTTATGTATGTACTAAATATATCATCCCTCTCCTCACACTGTGAAGTAAGCTCCATGAAAACTTAAGTTTTTTGCCTCAAACATAACAAGCATTTAATACATATTTGTGGAATAACAGGATGGATTAAGAAGCATTTCTCTTTCAATAGCCTGTTCCATAGATGATGATAAAACTTTTTTTCCCCTTCTCCTTCCTCTTCCTTTACTCCTCATTTTTTTTTTTTTAATTTTATGTACCTGAGTGTTACCTCAGTTTAACTACTTTGGCTTTAATACATATTTTAAAATCTGTTTAATCCAACCCACCCTGGTTAATTTTAAGTGGAAGAAAGCAAGCAAACAGAAGCTTCTTGTACATTCTTTTCCGTTTACTTTTTCCGACCTTTGGACACCAGTGTTAGAGTATTGATTCAAGACAGACTTTTATTACTGGTCTACGACATGGACTATCCTCATCCATGCATTGAGCCACACGTTCATTTGCTTATCTATGTATTTATGTATCTGCAATGACAAAATTAACACCCATGAAACCACACAAACTAAAAGTATAATGACCTATCTACCTATGTTGCTTTCTGCAATTTTCTGGCTTCTGCTTCTTCCTGTCTGAGGTAAAGACTAACTGAAATGTTGGTGGTTACTTTTTTGTAAGATCAGCTGCCAGTGTCTATAAACATTTCTTTAAAAGGTATATTTGTTTGATTATTTTAGCTATACGACAGAGTATTTTGTTACTTATAGAATTTTTAGCTGAGAGTTTTAATGTTAATATTCGTCCATATTATTTCATATTGCAGTAATTTATGCATTTTAATTACCATATTAAAATCCCAAAATATTAATACACTGATTTATTTCTCCACTGCTCATGCATTTTTGAATTGTTTTCAGGACTCTTTTATATTATAAATAATGTGAAGATAAATATTATTCATATTTGCTGGTGTACCCAGGAGCTGTTCTTGACCATACACTACTGAGAACTCATAGCTAGAATATGAAATATGTTGTGTTTTTTTAAAGGATTATACTAATTGTAAGACTACCAGCAATCTATATGTGAAAAGCTGGATATATGTTCTCTCCAACACTTGGTGTTATCAGATTTCTTGATTTTTGCAATTTAAGTGAGCATAAAATGGTGCCTAATTTTGAACTTGTTTTACATTCATTGATAGCTACAATTGAGCATTGCTTCATTTATCTACTAGTCATGTACTTTCTCTTTGGTGAAAACTCATGCATATATTTTGCCTATTTTCACACTGGATCATTTGTTTATTTCTTCTTCTGTGTGATTTATTTATAAGAATATAACATATTAGTGGTAATTTATTATATGTGAGAAGAATAAATTCTAATTTTAATAGATTTTTACTTTCTCAGTGAATTCTTTGGTGAACAAGTATTCCTAATTTTTATTTATTTGAGCTGACCAAATAATAACTTGGTACTCATTAATAATATTGCAAGATGAGAAAACTTCATGCACTTTCCTTTTGACATTAAAATCTTCCTTTATATAGCATTAACTTTTGTGTACAATGCACAACAGAAAATTAATTTTCACTCTTTCCCATTTTCAGCTCTGTTATTGACTAGCCCTTCTTTTACCCATTTTACTGCTATCACCCTTTTGTTTTATATCAAGTTTTATATATGTATGACTCTGTTCTGGGTTCTATTTTTTATTTGGTAATTTAATCCTACAGTAGAGATACATACTGTCTGGAGCTTCACATAAATTATGTTTTTTAGAGTAAGCAATCTATTTGTACTCTTATTGACATTAGCTTCATTCTTCTTGGTTTTCAAAACATTTTTTATAGATTCTTTTATTAACTTTCATGAAAATTCTGGAGATTTTGATTAAAGTCATTGAATTTGCTGAGTGGTTTGGGATGAGCTAAGTCTTTTAAATATGAAGCCTGTTCTGATTGAATGTGATATAACTTTCCAACTTTAAAAAAGATACCAATGTTAAAGTTTTAAAATTTTCTTCATAAAGGTCTTAGACATATTTTATCAAATTTCTTCCTAAATACTTGATATTCTTTAATATTATTATAGCTAATATCTTCTTATTTAGTCAAGTTGCCTGGTGTTTGCTAGTGATGAATATAAATGATTAATATACTAATATATTAATAATATAATATACATACATATACAATATATATGTAATGTGTGAAATATACATATATAATGTGTAATAATATGTAATAACATGCAATATACATATATTACATATTCTTACATATATTACATATATAATATGCATATGAATATATGTATTACACACATTACATGTATATATGTGTGTCACATATATATTACATGTATATACATACATATAATATGAATATAAATTACTAATATACTAACAATACAATGTACATACATATATGTAATATATGTAATGTAAGTAATAATATACATATACATGTATGTAATATATAATAAGTAATAATATGCAATATACAATATTACATGCAATTGCATATAATATACATATATGTAACAGACATGTGCATATATAATATGTATGTAATGAGTAATGATATGTAATGTACATATATAATACACATACATATACATGCATATATACATGTATGCATATATACATATATAATATATAATATAAGCAATAATAATATATTATACTAATATGCTAATTTTATAATAATTAAAATATTTACTAAACTCAAATTATTTCTACTTATTTTTCTGAAGTATCTTTGAGAATTTAATAACAAAAAATGTTTTTAATCATTTAAAATTATAGATCTAGTTACTTCTTTTCAATCTTTATAGATATATTATTGCAAAATTCAATATTGAATGCAAATGATAACTATGTTTGCTAGTTTCTGATTTTAGCACATTTACTTTTAAAACACACTTCATCAATCTAATGATATTTTATTATATGCCTAATAAGTTTGTCATAAATTTATTTTTAATTTTATCAAGCCTCTGTCTCCTTTACTCTGATAGCGATGAAGAAGTATATTGATAGAGTTTTCAAATGTGAGAAATTCTTAAATATTTGCTGAGTGGTTTGGGACAATATAAATCTTTGGTATATCATTTGGTATATATTTGGTATAAATAACATGTTCTTTGAATTTTATTTTTTATTATACCTCATGAAATTAGCTTTGCCAGCCTTTCACTAATTTTTGCACATTTATAGGTAATATAGATCTATTCTTTTCTGTATTCATAATGCCTTTTATCTAGTTTTACTATCAGAGTTGTCTTGTCTTGAAGAATATGAGTCCATTTTTCCTTATACAGTAGAACAGTTTACACACATTAGAATGTTGTGCTCCTGGAAGTTTTGGAAAGGGTACCAGTTTTAGATTTCTTCTTGATTGCATTTTAGAGTTACTGTTAGACATTGTTAATTAAATTTAACTTTTCTACTTGCAAACATCTTTAAACAGATTTTAATTTCTTAGTTCTTTGGTTCCCATTATAATTGAAAGGAAGGTACAACCATTTCTATACACTTTCTCTCTGTGCAGTCATAGCCTTTCTTTTTATCAGCACCCTACACTGGAGTTATATGTATTTTAAAATTGATAAACCCGCACTGACACAACATAATCATCTGAAATTCATGATTTACATTAAGATTCGCTGTGAGTCTAGTCTACGGCCGTACCACCCTGAACGTGCCTGATCTCCTGTTAGTCATGTATCACCTATGAGCTTAGACAAATGTATAATGACATGTAGTCATCATTACAGTGTCACACAGAGCAATTTCATTGCCCTAAGAATCCTCTGTGCTCTCTTCTCATCCATTCACATAACCTCCGGCCACCATTCATCCTTTTTCAGTCTCCCTAGTTTTGCCTTTTACAAAATATAATTGAAGTCAGCCTCATGAGACTGGCTTCTCTTTCTTTAACAGATTGCCTGTAAGGCACCTTCATTTAATGGTTTGGTAGTTTACCTCTTTTTAGCACTTAATTATATTCCATTGATTGCATATACCAAAATATACACATTCTGATTTTACATATGATGGTTGATTTCACAATATGGACAAAACTACTATAAACATCTTGGTGCAGCTTTTTATTTGGACTTAAAGTTTTAATTCCTTTGAGTAAACACCAAGGAATATGACTGCTGCATTATACTAAGACTATGTATAATTTTGTAGGAACCATCAAGCTGTCTTCCAAAGTGGCTGTACTATTCACTTTCACCAGTGGAGAATGATAGTTCCTGTTGTTTTGCACTAACACTTGGCCTTATCAGTGTTCCAGATTTTGACCATTCTAACGGTTCTGCAGTGTTAGCCCATGGTCATTTAAATTTACATTTTCTTGGTGATATCAGGTATGGAACATTTTTTCCTGTGCTTGTCATCAGTATATCTTTTATGAAGACAGTGTATGAAGGTGTTTGGTGCATTTAAAGTCTTTTTTTTTATTATTAGAATTTTGAGAGTTGTTTGTAAATTTTGGAAAACAATTTTTTTGTCCAATATTTGTTTTGCAAATATTTTTCCCTATCTATGACTTCTCTATTTTCTTGACAATTTCTTATCTATTATTTCTTTTATAGATTGTACCTGTGGAATTTCTCCAAAAAGGCATTTCCAAATGTCAAATCATCTAGATTTTCTCCACTGTTATCTTCTATAAGTTTTATAATTAAATGTCTTTTAGACTTGACATATGATCCACTTTGAGTCAATTGTGGAGTGTACAAAATGTACATTCATATTTATTATTTTGCATATGTATGAAAAGAGTATCTTTTCTCCATTGTATTGCCTTTGTTTCTTTGTTAGGGGTTAAGGACATATTTAAGGACTTACCAGTCGAGAATATTTATGTGTGTTGATTTCTGAGTCCTTATGGTTTTATCCAGGTGACTAAAAGTCTTAATGAGGTCATTTAGGTCCTCTGTATTTTTCCCTGTTGTATAAGTCCATTTCTGATGGACAGGTATTAAAGTCTCCAGCTATGACAGTTGTTCCATTTATTTCCCCTTTTAGCAATTCCAGTTTTTGCTTTAAGTAATCTGGTTCCTCTGTTGCTAGATGCAAATACAATGAGGATTACTATGTTTGCTTTGAGAATTAACTTCTTTATCTTTATTTAACATCCTTATTTATCCCTGATAGCTCTCCTTGCTTTATAATTGCCTCTGTCTGAAATTAATTTAGCTACTCTTGCTTTCTTTACATGAATGTTAGCACAGAATATTCTTTGTTTTGATTTTTTTAAATATATTTTATATTTCAAATGGGTTTCTTGTGAACTACATATAATTGAGTTTCAATTTTCTATATACTCTGACAATCTTGGTTTTTTTTAAACTGGCATTCTTAGATCATAATATTAAAAGTGACTACTGATATAGTTGGATTATTATGTACCATATTTGTTACAGTTTTCCTATTTTTTCATTCTCTTTTTTTGACTTCTCTTACTTTTTTGCTATAACAATTCTGAGTATTTTGTATAATTCTATTTTCTTTTCCTTTTTGCATCTTATTCTTTTTACTTTTATAGTGTTTGCCATCATGTTAGGTGTATATATTTAAAAATAATTCTAATTAAAGTCCGCTTTCAAATAACTTCATATCATTCGACAGGTTATATAAGTACCTTATAATAACAAAATCTATTTTTTGCACCTCTTTCTGTTTTTATATCATTATTTCCATTCATTTAATTTAGAAAAAATGTGTCATTAAACTTGCAAATTTGTCCACTTACTTGACATATCTGAATTTTTTCTAACAGCCGAATTTATTATGAAAATTTATCTCCCCTCCTTTCTATACTCCTTTTTTACTGCTTGCTTTTTCACGTGTGTTTTTGAGACAGGGTCTCACCAGGTAGTTCAAGCTGGGCTTGAACTCATTTTGTAGTCCAGGCTGTCCTCAAATTAGCAACAATCCTGCTGCCTCAGCCTCCCCGGTGCTGGGATTATAGGCCTGCACCATCATGCCTGGCTTTTATATACATCACTGAGATGGCCTTAATTTTGCAGATATTTGCATTATTTTATACGAGGAGTCGAACTCAGGACCTTGCACTTGCCAGGCAGGCACTTGTGCCACTGAGCCATTTCCCCAGCCTCTTAAGTTTTTGAATTGCTAGTTTATACTTTACATCACAAAATGTTGTAACATGTTGTTACAATGTGAGTTTGCCTCCTCAAAATTCATTTCGAATCATAATCACCATAGGAATCATATTAGAAGGTGGGCCCTTAGGAAGTTGGTTAGGTCTAAAGGCAGAGTATATATGAGAGGGATTTTGACCATTATAATGACGGGCTGAGGGGGATCTCTGGCCCTTGCAGCTATGTGAGAAAGCGGTGGGAAGACAGCACTTACCAGGTAGTTGGTGTTCTGACACATAGGGATGAGGACCTGTGTTTTATTCTAAACTAACTGGTTTTGTTCTGTACTATACTTTGTGATAGCACCTCAGGTAGACTGAGCCATATATCTTATGCTTTTTGATGATATCACTCTTTAGCTTTCTCTACTGTCTGATTTTTAAGTCTGAAATTTTAAGTTTTAGATAGTATGACTATTTTCTTTCTGTTTTCTTATTTTCTTTTACGGAAGAACAAAACGAACTTTTACTGAGTATTTAGTACACTTTGTCTCATAAATTTTATTCAGTATCTTCAGAATTAGATTCTTCTTTTAGTTTAAGGAATTCTCCTCAAACTGTTTAAAGTGTGAGACTTTTCCTATTATCTCTTTTGGAGCTGTCTTTCTTCTATTAAACTCTTGGTGAGTATGTGCTGAAAGAGCTGCCTCTTGAGGGGTTGACACCTCACTTTGCTCTCTCTCTCTCTCTCTCTCTCTGTCTCTGTCTCTGTCTCTGTCTCTGTCTCTGTCTCTCTCTCTCTCTCTCTCTCTCTCTCTCTCTCTCTCTCTCTCTCCCTTGGAGAAGAATACTTCCTCAAAACCTTGCTCTTTTGTCTGGAGTTCACATTTCCCTGGTTGCAATGGTTACTCTTTCTTGTAATGGGCTTGTGGGAAGGTCTGAAGGAGAACCCCTCTCAGCGTGAGAACTAAGTGCACAGGAAGAGAGGAGTGGAAGGAAGATGAGCGTGAAAACAGCAGCCACCAGGAAGCCCTGGTCACTCCGCACTGTGCCAAACACTGCTCTAGCCAGGGTTCCCAGAGACTCGCAAGGGAGAGACTGTCCTCTGGCACCGCAGGACTCTCTATGGGTTAACCACTGGGAGAAAATTCCAAAGCTCAGTCAGCCCTGTTTTCTCTCTTCAGCTGCTCTGTTGGGCAGGAGGAGTTTGAGCTGTTGTGATTCTATTTGGGAGGGTCTTTGCTGAAGTCTGAGCAGTTTCCACCAGTGCCAGGTGAAGCACTTTGCAGTTTGCAAAGTGATCAATCTCCAAACTACCTCCTGGCAAACAGTTTTCTTGAGCTCCAGACCTTCCTTAGTTGTGTCTGCTGGGTCTATGTTTGTTTTTAGGCACCTCAAATGGGCTTGCAAAACAATTTCACTGCTTTTAGGATCCAAACTTCTTTTTCTGGCATTTATCATCCCAAGTTATCATTATTCCTATATTCAGTTTTCTAAACTAGAAATCTGGCCACAAAACTGGAATCCTTATTTTCCATTATAGTCACAAAATCTGATTTTGCTCTTAAAATTCTTCCCAAGTGTGTCTGAAAACTTCTTTTTTTCCCTCTAACTATATTTATCATAAAAAGATATATTCTGAATTGGGATTTCTAATAGATTTCTTTGCAGATATATATTTAGGCATACATATATTTAAACATATATATTTTAAGCATATATGTGTATATATGTATATAGTCTATTGGAATTAACCCATTAAATTTAAGGCCTTTATCTCACATTTTACCATGTACATTAACCTCCAATATTTGGGATTTTAAAGTTTTTCATAATTCTTTCTGTTGTGTATGTATAGTCTTTCTGTTTTTTAAATGTGTTTGTTCTCTGCACTACCGGTGGCTTCTTATTTTAAATGTTTTATTTATTTTTCAATTTACAAACTCTTATTACCTCCTCAGATATCACATCTGTAAATAATATATGCAGATAAAATTAATCGCTGTATTAATTCTCTGTATACTTCTTAGCATAATAAATTTGTATGAGCAAGTATTATGGTCAGTACATAGGACAGCATCACTATCTGTCTAGTTTGTTGGGCCCATTGTGTTACATAATGTATTATGTCTTTGTTTTACTCTCTGTGTTTCAACTCCATCACTTAGCAGAGTAACTGCCATACTGCAGCTACTCAACAAATGTTTGCTGAGTGAATCAATCGAGGTTCAGATAAGTTCATCAACACTGCACTTGTGAGCAAGTGGAAACTTGGAGATGTCCTCTGACTTCAAGTCCAGAACTTTCATCATAATAAATAACTGACCTGCCACGGCAGCAGGTAAACAGAGACTTTACCTCGTAGTTCAATGTCTGTCTTCTCTTTCTGCCAGTAGTATTTAAAAAGCTATCAGATGATTATAAACATTTGTGCCTTTGTTTTGAAAACTCACTATTAAAAGTTCTCTATCTTAATGCTACTGGTGTCCTAAGGTTTATCATAAGATTTTAGCTTTTTTCTTTCTTTGACATTTTGTTAAGCTCTGAGAAAGTCATTATATTGCTCCTTCTCTCAGTTGAAGTCTTGTATTAAGAACAGGATTAGTAGGAGTTACAGTGACAACATAAGAAAACATCATCAATGTAACTAACTCATTTCATGCCCTTTTAAAATCCTAGCTCACTGGAGAGATCCTACCATGCTGGTTGAGTTTGTATCTGTTATCCATTTATTGTTTGTACAACCAATGTAAGATTTTACTGTGAGAATTCTGAGTTTGTATCTGTTTTGTCTCAAGCTAACATTTCTTTAAAGATTAAAGCCACAGATGATATAAAACTTTTCTCTGAACTTTTTGAAAGCTTCTGTTAGGACAGGACTCTGATTATTCTTGTATCTATGTTCATAAGAGTTCCTGATGATTTCTGAAATTCCCTCCTCCTTGATTTCAACCATTAGAACCTTTATAGCCAGCCCCTATTTCTCTTTTTCAGCCACACTTCTGGAAATGCTGCCTTTGAGAATGTGCGGTCACTCCCCTCCATTGGCCTGGTATCCAACAGAAAGTAGAGACTTGCCACCATGTCCAGTTGAGAATGCTGTCCAGCTTTTTATAAATCAGTTCGTGACATTAGTTTAAAATAAAGCCTTAAATATATTGCTCAAATGTGATGTAACCAAGTTAGGAAATGGTTTATCTGTACAATGCTGATATACTAAAATGGCTGAGAAGTACCAATTGCTATTGGAGAATGATAGGGTTTTTATGATAAAATAGTATTTGGAGAAATTGTTTTAACTTTATATACCGATAAACATCATATAAACCCTTGATTTTCCCCCCTTTTCCTTCTGCTTTTCCTTTAGATGTTCTTGGCAGCTCTGTCATTCAGCTCTATTTGTAAATTGATAGCTGGGGTCAGTATGAAAACTGCCATTACTCATATTGAAAGAAGATTTGACCTGCCCTCTTCTGTTGCTGGTTTCATTGATGGAGGATTTGAGATGGGTAAATTTTATGTGTATTTTAGTAGTCACATGTGAGGAGGTAACACTGTTCATGTGTTCTATGACTCTAGTTCTTAGCTAGAGTACATCCATCTGTCCCTCCAGCCAATCTGGCACTATACGGAGACAGTTTTGTTTCTACCTGAGGTAGAAAACAAGGATACTTTTAAGTATCCTTTATTGTACAGGAAAGACCCCAACAATGAAGAATTACCTAGCTCAAAATGTCAGCAGTTAGCACTTACCCAGCAGTTAGGATACTGAAAAAGTGTGATCTTACAAGACTCACTGCTTTCACACTGACACACTGTGAAGCTTTGCCTTTGTCTCTCAAGATGCCCAAGTGTGAAGAAAGGCTGTGAGGCAACCTGACTCTGTGATTTGGGGAGAATGGAAGAGTTTTGGAACATTGTGTTAGATTTATACTATTTTTAACTGTGTTTGGGGTTTTTCCTACAACATTTAAGGCATTGTTTTGTTTTCTTCATTTTAATTTTAATGTTTTCTCCTACAACAGTGAAGGTGTACAAAATTTTTTTTTTTTTTTGTACCAGGAATCGAGCTCAGGATCTTGCACTTGCCAGGCAGGCACTTATGCCACTGAGCTATATTCCTGGTCCAGGCATACATAATTATTAAAAATTTTAAAAAATTATGAGTTTGTACACTATTAGTTATTTTTTCTCATTATGACCAAAAGCCTGTGAAATTTAGCTTACTGAGAAAAAATTTATTTTGGATCACGGTTTCTGAGATTTCAGTTCATGGTAAGCCAGCTCCATTGCTTTTATTCCTATAACAAGGCACAGATATCATGGCAGAAGTGTATGGCTGAGGAAAGATACTCACCTCATGTTAGCTAGGGACTATGGAGTCCCTGGGCTTTTGGTTCCACCCAGACTCCCACTCTATTGGATAGTGTTGCTTACATTCAGCTTAAGTCTTTCCCTTTCGCTTGCTGTCTTACATGCCAATCACCTCTGATAACCCTGAAGTATGCTTTACTAATTTCCTAGGCACTTCTCAGTGCAATCAAGTTATCAGTTAAGATTAATCATCACAGTAACTATTATCTCTACTAATATTTTCTTCTTCATTTGCCTTTTTAATTATTTGAATAAGCCCCCAAATTAGATCTGTCATATAGATTTCAAATTTTTTCTTTAGGTTTGCCATCTATCATTGTATAAAACATATTTGAGTATTTTAAAAGTAATTGCATGGGGAAAACATATCTATATTTTCCTTCTTAATTCTGCATTTTTGTAATTCAGAAAATATTACATCCTTTATGTATTTCATTCTCCCACTTACTACATAAACAAGAAAAAGAAAGCATAAAGAAAGCATATAGAATTTTAAAATTAGCTTATTAGCTTTTCAAAATTATTTTTATAAGTGTATGTTTGCAAAGCATATATTGCAATAGTGATGTCCATTTTGAAAAATCAGTACATACTTATAACACAATTTGATCATTTTCAATCTCTCTACTTTCTCTCTTGGCTATCCTCTCCTTTTAATGTTCTTCCCAACTCCTAAAAGAATACCTTTTGTTTCAGGAGATTTAACATTTAATTCATTTTATCTCTCTTGTTTATCAATAACTTAATTCTAATATTTTGCCAAGTTTTGCAGCTGCTTAGCAGCAATTATTTAAAGAGCTTTAGAGTTCCTTTGCTTACCTCTGATTCTTGACTCTTGTAAGTTCAACTCTTTTCTTTAGTTTGCTGGAATACATTTTCAAGTAGCAATTATTTTTAGAAATAATTGAATGCGTGGCATGTTTCTGATTCCCTGCTTATTGGAAGTGTATTTATTTCACTGTCACGTTCAAGCATTAATTTGGAAATGGAATCAAAAATTCAAAATATTTTCTTGGAACATTTAAGACATTTTTGACTGTTTTATAACATTCAGTGTTGTATGTGAGAAATAATTACCAATATGATTCCTTTCCCTAATATATACCTTCTTTCTCTTCTTGAAACTTTACCACCATATATCTGTGAGCTTCCTTGTGCATTGTTTCTATTGGAAATGGAAAAATTTTTCATCTGATTGCTAAGACTTTGTTTAGTTAGGAAATTTATTTTCTGTTTCTTTTCATTCTATTCCATTTTTTATTTCTTTCCTGTTAGACATCTCTAAAATGAAGCTTAATTTTCTGGAGAGTTAAAATGTTTTCTTTCTAAATGTTTTCCTTTTAATGTTCCATCAACCCTCTCTACTGCTGTTTGCTATCTTTTCACGTAAAAATCTAACTTTCACATTTTTGTATAATTTTAAAATCCATAATAATACTTAATTTTGCTATTGTTTTTAGCCTGCAATTCTTATTTTATAGAAGCAGACTGTTCTACTGGCTCTAGAGATCCCAAATGGAGTTTTTCAAAATTTCTCCTCTTTTTTGTTTAATTCTTGTTTATTTAGATGCTTCTTTTTTTGCCAGATCATTCTGGTGCTTTTCTGTCACATTTTTTCTGTTAAATTTTCAGTAATTCTTGATTGCTGTCTATTCATTGTAATACATGTAGCTCCAGATGGAACAGAATTTTTGGTGACTCCACTTGGAATGCTCATTACCTTTTTGTAATCAAAATAATTTATACTTACCATTGAATCTCAAGTGACTTTCCTCCTGGAAGCTTTCCTGAAGGCCTTAACTTTTTTAAGTTCTCTCTTTCTGTGGTCCAGTAGTAACTCTGTCAATCTGTTTGTTTTTATCACTGGTAAAGAAAATATCTTAAGGACAAGTATCATAACGTATTCTGCTTTAAATGTTTCTGGCTCCAAACACCATGACAGACACATAATAGAAATTTAAGGAATGCTAGAAATGAATAATTACATGCATGCATGAATACCTTTTCCTGGGGTCAGGAAGGTTCTTCTCCATCTTTTTCCGATCTTAATACTATCCGGTCAACTACAAATTCTTCACCAAAATTTCACTTCACTAATATTGCTAAATGATTCAAATACTTTCATTAGTGTCTAATACTTACGCTAAACCAAAAGCCAAATTCTCAAAACTCATGTGGTATATTATACTATTAAAAAATAAAAACTATTCTACTTATCTCTCATACTACACAACTTTTTTTTTCCTTTTTCTGAGAAAGGGTTTTACTTTGTAATCCAGGCTGTTCTTGAACTCCTTTTGTACCCCAAACTGGACCTGAACTCTCACTGTTCTTTCTGCCTTAGCCTCCCAAGTGCTAGGATTACAGGTGTATACAAATTTTTAATAACACTTTTATTGTAGTATGAGTTTCAACATCCTTACTAGGTTATTTAGTCTTTGAGGAAAATTATTATACCTTATGCAGTACTTGCAATCATTTTGCACCTTCAGTTCTAGTGTAAACAAAATTGGGCAGTCAGTATTGCTGGAATGGAACATGACAATATAATTTTGGTCTCTTTCCAGGAAATTTGCTTGTGATCGTATTTGTAAGTTACTTTGGATCCAAACTACACAGGCCGAGAATCATTGGAATAGGTTGTGCAATTATGGGGGCTGGAAGTATTATGACTGCTTTGCCTCATTTCTTCATGGGATAGTAAGTGTTAAACAGCTCCGTGCTATTAGTGGTCATTATCTTGTAAATTAGTAATACAATATCTTTTTTCCCTTGCTGAATACATGCTTGTACATTTTGAGATTGATCACTATGCATAGAAATAGGTATGCTTTGTATGCAATAATTAATTTACTTCTTTATTCACTGTGGAATTCATATATTTGAATATGCATAGTAGTAAATAAAATGTATAGTTTCATCAGAAGTAAATAAGTTCATTTTGACTTTTTGGAATAACAAACATAGTTCTTGTTTTTGTATCTAAAATTTAAGTTATATTCAATCAGCTCTGCACACTGACCCTAGGCAGTATAGATTTTCCCACCATCACTGCACTGAAGCAGATCTTCCTAAGATCTGCTTTTTAATAATAAAAGCATAATAATCTGATTTTTAATAATAAAAATCTGATTTTTAATAATAAAAATCACTGTATAATTGTGATAACAGTCAGGTACTCTTGAGGGAAAACTCAAATAGCAATGCCTCATGTAAGATTGAAGCTTATTTTTTACATAAAAGTTAATGTGACTAGCAATTCAAGGATGGTTTGATACTGCTTCATTTCATCATTTTTCTCTGCTGTGCATAGCCTTGTTCTTATGGCCCACAATGTGTCAGTGTTCACCCAGGCAACAGGATATGCAAAATAAAGAAGAAGCTACAGCAACGAAGAGTATACACAAGATGAAGCCAAAGACATATTTCAGATGTATAATGTTGGGCCAGCATCAATAGGCCCAGAAATTAGTTATATTTCACACCACAGAAAGACATTTTTCCAATCTCCTCACCTGCCTTCAATCCATCTTCCCCTCTCTATTTACAAAGCTTTGTTTCCTTTTTAACCTTTTGTAAATTGTTTTTTCCCCTTTTCCCTTATAGAAAAATCAAACTACATCACATACAGGTACAATTTCTCTATGATAAATAAGATCATTATGTATGCCTAAAATGTACTAATCAATTTAATAATAAAAAAAGACATTTTCATCTGCCATGTTCCCACCTAAAAATCTCAACTTCAATTACTATTGGGGGAAAGAACAGCAAATATTGAGAAATAGTTTTGCCACAAACAAGAAGTACTTGTTGCCAAATTTAACAGTATTATCTTATCATTTGCTATTATATTAACTCCTTTTTTTGCTACATTTGACCCATATGAGAACTTTTGTGATATTGCTTCTTCTAATTTTTAGCATAACAGACTCCCTTGATTTATGTCCATTTTTTGTGTCCTCTTTAGAATGTCTGTCTTTTTCTTTTGCTGCTGGTACCACAACGTCGGCATCTGCCTCCTAAGCTCTCCCATTAATCTTTTCCTTATTCTACATGATTTCTGTTGAATATGTGCTTTAGGCTGTCATCTTTGTATTGTGAAATTTTCTAACATTCAAGATCTATAATCTCCACTACATTGTGTATATCTCCACACATAACATCCCACAAACATTACCCATACATATTCTCATAACTGAATTCCCCATTTTTCTAAGACCAGCTCAGATTTTTCATATCCACTTTTTTTTTTTTTTTAGCAATGGTTCCTTTAACCACAAAGAAACTGAAACAAAAGTCAAGGTCCTCATCCCAGACTCTCTATTTATTAGACCTAAAACTGGCAATCGCCAAAATCCTGCTTATCCTGCCTCCTTGCTGACAAGGTTTGTCATTGCTGCTGTTCTTGTCCTAGTTCAGACTTCAGTCATTTTTGGCCTGAACATTCTTCCTCCAGTTTCATTCTATTTTAACTCATATCCCGTACTGCATTATATACTTTTTTTTGTAATGGGAATCAAACCCATAACTTCGTGCTTGCCAGGCAGGCACTGTGCTGCTGAGCAATATCCCTGGCCCTCTATAGTATATACTTAAAAATAGAAATAGAATTATTTTACTCCTGCTTAAAATTCCCGATTTCTGAGAGCAATTTTCAACTTTCAGAGCCGGTACCATTCATTAATGGGCTAACAAATCAATTCCAATGACTGAGACCAACAATTTTTTTTCATGCAATTCAAGAAAATAATACACAATGCAAGTAGGGATACATGCTGGTCTGTGAAACTTTCCTTTTGATTACACGTATATTTGTGGTTGGGGTGGAAAATGCATTTCTTGCTATTATTACCTTGGAACATATTGAAAGGCCCCTTTGCTTTACAGGTTAATGTCTGAACTCATTTGCACATGCACGCTGCTCATTAATTTCATCCACAGTGATCTTGGTAGCTTCATCTTCCAGTGCTCCCCATAACTGAGAACCACATTTGAAAGCTTTAGACGATCCAAAATGGCACGCTCCTGAGTGTATTGTTGCCCTCTCGAATACTTTCTCTCCTCTCTCTACTTACTAAATCCTGTCCATCACTAATATTAATCTCACATGTCATTCTCATATGGAATTTTAAGTCTACCCCACTTCCTACCTTCAAGCAAGACTGATCATTCCTTCTTTCCTGTGATGATTCAAGACTTTGTATATATGTATTAACTTTCATAGATTGTCATATATATTTATCTTCGTGTAAACTTCCTTAAGTACAAAACTATGTCTTTTATTTCAAGTTTTTTAAAGTGAAACCTAATGCACGGCACATGGTAGACTGCCACTGAAGCTACAAGGAACATCAATAGTTTTGGATATCAGCATTTGACCCTGTTCTAACTCCATTTCTGTTGATCTTCCTAATTAAATTCTCTATCTCTATTTTTTTGTTTTGTTTTGTTTTGTTTTCTGGTACCGGGAATCTAACTCATGACCCTGCACTTGCCAGGCAGGCGCTGTGCTGCTGAGCTAAATCTCCAGCCCCTTAAATTCTCTTTTATTAAGTTGAAGTGGATTATAACTCATTTACCTAGGTTTTGATGAGTTAGATATTACTGTGTAAGTGTGTGCTCCCATTCATAAAAGAAAGTCAGACTGTTGATAGAAAACGTCAGTGTTCTGGCATGCATTATAAATGTTTGGTGAATACTGCTCTAAAGTTCATTAAATCTAATCAAAATTTACATTAAAGCTTAGACTGTGACCATCTTTGAATACAATTCAGAAGGAACAAATAGATAGAGTTAGCAGCTTAAGGAATAAAGTTGTGAAACCAGAATATTTCATACTGGAACCAGAATATAAGCAGTCATAGGATGACAGCAAGGCAATAATCGAACATGCCAGAGGCCTTTCTTAGTCGATATTTTCATTTCGCTGTTATCCATCATCTGTCCTAAAACAGAGGTTGTCTAATTGGTATACCAGAATCTGGTAATTTGGAAAAGATAGAGGTACCTGTAAAGGAAACAAAATCTTCTGTGTTTCTGGGAAAATAAAAGTACTCTGAAAACAAGGAAATTTTAAACCTAATGATACTCTTACAGTTATAGGTATTCTACAGAAACCCATATTAACACAACAGAGAATTCGATATCAACTTGTTTAATTAATCACACTGCAACACTCACTAAGCCATCACCTGAGATAATGGAAGAAGGTAAGCATTAATAGTGATGAAAATATCCTCAAATTTATAAATTTGATAAAATCAATGAAGGTGATTGTGGTACTTCTTAGTAAAAAATTAAAGGACAGAGCAAAGAACATTTCACCTTCACATACAGGTAAAATCATGGTTTACATATTATATGTAAAGAACTTTCAGAAGTAGGTAAGAAAGTGTAAGATTTCAGTAGAAAATTGGCAAAGAACATAAGCATTTAAAACAAAGCAGAAGAAACCGGTCTATACATGTAGGAAACCTTGGCTTTTGTGTAAATGTAAATTATTACACTACTAAATATTTCTTGACTTATCGTAACACAAATCATAAATTATAATTACAAATTAAAGCTCTGAAGATTTGCTACCTCATAGATAAGATTAAGAGTAAAGAAATAAGTAAAGAAAGAAAGAAGGTAAAAGAAGAAAAAAGATTTCATTTTAAGCATTTTTAGGTGTGATAAATGTGTAACTTTTTCTGGAAGGTAAGATTTTGTACATATTGAACAATGAAAATATTTCTGCTTATTTAACTCAATCACTCTACTGCCATACATTCATCTCAGAAACACATCAGAAATGTTCACAAATATTTACTTATAATTTTACAAAGGTATCTCAGTTTATCAGAGTGAAAAATTAGAAATATCTTGCTATTAAAAATATAAGAATTGATGAGACTACGAAACTGTTATTCAGCCCAGTACTATGCCCACATTAAAATCTTAATGTAAAAAACAACATGGGGAAAGCAGCAGGGTGAACATGTCAGAATACAGTGTTAACTGCAAAAGCTGATTTGAATGGGAGCTGGATATTTAAGCCTATGAGGTTCAAAGTGAATATTATGTATTTTTGTGGACAGCAAAATTTTGAGACAGGTGTAACAAGAATTAGAAATTACTTTTTCTGTTAGTGAGATTTCAGATAATTTTTCCTTGCTTTTTAAAAAACAAATTAAATGCTTATATACTTGATTCTATACCTTCTTACATATTATTAAAAGGGAATATACATTCCCTATAATTTATTGAACATTTTCATTAAATAAAAACCTTATGGCAACATTAATAGTACTTTAAATAACAGAAGAAAAACATACATTTTAAATTTCTTTGTTGCTTTTCATGTTTTTCTGTATTTTTAAACTCTGCAAAGTGAATATGAGTCTTCTTTTGAAAAGAAAAACAGGACTAAAAAATGATAGAAAGTGCCTAAGTATTCGATAAGAATGCTGAAACTCGTCTTAAAATAAAACACTCTCTTGTCTCCATAGGCTGTGAGAAGGAATCTGAGTCGTACATGTGGATCTATGTCCTAATGGGTAACATGCTTCGTGGAATAGGGGAAACCCCTATAGCACCACTGGGAATTTCTTATATTGATGACTTTGCTAAAGAAGGACAATCTCCTATTTATATAGGTAATGCACAGAAAATATTAAGTGAATGATTATTTTCCCTGTGTGTACCTTTGAATCATAATGTTATTATTGATATTAGTATTAATTATTTTGTCTGGAAAAGTTGTTTAGAAAAACACAATGTGAAATGTTACTTTAGAAAACGTATTGAATAAGAACTATGTATTCTTGGTAGCTAACGAATTTGTTTTGTGTTTACAGGCATTTTGCAATCCGTAGCAATGTTTGGCTTGATCGGGGCATTTCTGATAGGATCTGTAGTTACTCGAATGTATGTGGATGTTGGCTTTGTCGATCTGAGTAAGTATTATCAGAACAAGGGACCAGGATGAAATCTTTCCAGAACCTGATACCATTCTACCAAATAGTCGAATTAATCCTTCCAAATTAGTCCTTTGCTTACCATGTTCAAGAGTTTCAAGTTAGAAAAAAATGGATTAATGATCTCAATAAAAATACAACTAAGGTCTTAATGCATCACAATTTTACAAATGAATATAAAGAGAATTGTAACAATCTTGTTTTAGGTTATTTGATCCAAATAACAGTAGGTCCTCTTTTAGAACTGACAACTTAGTCAAATAAATTTCATTTTTTAGTAGACAGTAGTTTGGATGTTGAAGTGCAGACTCAGAGTTTGCTTTGCTAAAGCTGCCATGCGTTTGTGTGGTTGACTGGTGGCTGGAGTGGTTTGAGGGACTGTACCATGCACTTTGATGTTGGTCACTTATTCTGGCCCTGGAAATAGTCAAGAAATGCAGTGGAACAAATCAGTGAAAGGGTATATATATATCAATAATATGCTCTTCAGCCTCAGAGCGTGCTTTCCTTCATAATTCTGAGAGGAAATTGTGTCCATGCAATGGAAATGACCTTGAATTCAAGCCCTCCCTCCAACAAATATATCTGCACCACATCTATTTTCATCTTTTTTTCCCACCTTAGAGGAAAAGTGTTCATCCATCTGCTGTAGATGTTAATGGTTCTATCTGGGAATCAAATTCCTTCTTTCTATCTCTCTTTTTTTATTTTAAAAATAAAAAGAGGAAAACATTAACAGACAACCTCTTACAGAATAGCAAAAGAACAGTACAGACAATACAGAGTTACAAACAAAGTGGTGGGAAATTAACAATGCTTGTTGTATCACATATTGATATCTTCAAAGTGGTTTCTCATGAAAACACATAGAGACATGCAATATTGATCAATCAAGGACTCATTGACAGTTTCTTTCAGCAAAGAAATAGAAGACAGTAAAACAACTATGTTAGCTATCCTGTATATACATACATACAGAATTTCTCCTTCTTTCCCTTGTTTTCCCACACCCCAGTTGCCCTTTACCCTTGAGCATTTTCCTATCATTTCACAATGTCTATCATACCTCAAGTTTATATTAACTCTTTCAGGTTTTACATTAGGGAGACAATATGGTGCTTGCACATGCAGATCTGATTTATTTCACTTTGGAAATCAGTTTGGAGATTCTTAGAACACTAGGATTAGAGGTCCCATTCAACCCAGCTATTTCTCTCCTGGGTATTTTCCTAGAAGATCTAAAAACATCATATCACAGCGATATATGTGCACCTATGTTCATAACAGCACAATTTGTAATTGCTAAAATGTGGAAGCAACACAAATGTCCATTCACCGAGGATTGGATAGGAAAATTGTGGTACTTTTATATGATGGAATATTACTCAGCTATAAAGAAAGATAAACTCGAGGCTTTTATAGGTAAATGGTCACAACTAGAGACCATACTCTTTCTGTCTCTTGGAAGATCTAGTCCCATCATCACTGGGCTGATCTATCCCACATCTTCTACCTTCCATCTCCACCCACTCTGTCCTCAGGAAACACTCTCAAGTCTCTTAACTTTTTACACACCTGAGCCTTTTTATATCACCAGCAATTTTCTAACTGATTTTCTGTTTCCCTATTTCTCTTCAAAGCCAAGCACCTTGTAAAAATAATCCATGTTACAATACAGACGGCTTGGAAATATTTTCTTCCACTCTGTAGTTTACTCTGTCATTCTGTTTATGCTTTCCTTTGTTGTGCAACAGCTTTTAGTTTGTTTACATCCCACTTGCCCATTCTTTTGCTTTTCTTGCCTGTGCTTTTGGTGTAATAGTCATACAGTCTTTTGTTAGACGAGTGTTCTGAAACTTACTTTTTGTTTTCTTCAAGGAGTACATAGGTTTAGGTATTATGTTTCAATTTTTACTCATTTTGAGTTGATTTTCTGTGTATAAGGTCTCAACTTCAATGACTGCATATGGTATCCAGTTTTTTCCGCACTCCTTAAGTGACTATCTTTTCACTATGATGTATTTATGGCACCATTGTTGAAGATCAAATGATTGTATATGTTTAGGTTGGTCTGGGCTCTCTATTCTGTTCCATTGGTCTATATGTCTTTAATAGAGTACCATATTGTACTAAGTATAGTAGCTTTAAGATACATTTTGAAAATATGAGACCTCAACCTTTGCTCTTTTTTCAGACTATTTTGGCTATTTGAGAGGACTTTTGTGGTTCCATATTAATTTTGCAACATTTTAATGTATTGTGTTGAAATGCTTTAGTTTAAGATTTATATTGAATCAGTGGGTTGATTTAGACATATCAATGTTTAATATTATTAGTTTTCCAACCCATAAGCATGGTGTGTCATTTCAGTTGCATGCAGTTTCAGTTTATTTCATCAGCGTTTCGAAGATTTCAACGTCCAATTGTATCATGTCTTTAGTTTGTTCCTAAGTATTTCATTTTCATGCCATTGTAAGACTTCTCCATAGCTTCCTTTTCAGATAGCTCTTTGTTCGTGTATAGAAATACAACTGATTTTTAGTGTGAATTTTACATACTACAATTCTACTCAATTTGTTTAGTTCATCCTATATTTTGTTGGAGACTTCGTAGCTTTATATGTTCAGCCATGTAATTTGAAAATAGGGATAATTTTATTTTTTTTTCCATTGGGATGCCTTTTATTTATTTATTTTTTCTTAATTTTTCTGTCAAGGACTTTCAGGACTAAATAGAATAAATTGTGAGAATAAGCATCCTTGGTTGTTCTTTGTCTTAGTACAAAAGTTTTCAATGCTTCACCCTTGAATTTTGTGTTAGCCATGAGCTATTCATATATGATTTTCATTATGTTGACCTAATTTCCCTCTGTTCCTCAATTTTGGAAGTATTTACCATGAAATTGTGTTTAATTTTATTAAATTTTTTTGCATTAATAAGATGCTTATGTGTTTTTGACTTTGTTAATGTAGTGCTTTCCATCAATTAATTTTCATATATTGAATGATCTTCTCATTCTAGGTCTAAATCCCACTTGTTCATGGTATAATATACACACTTGTTTTGTTGTGCTATTGAATTTCATGTGGTGGCCTTTTGTTGAGAACTTTTACGTCAATATCCACCAAGAATAGTGTCTTGTTCTGTCTTTCTCTCATTTTGCTATTAGGTAATATTGGCCCCATGGAGTGAGGCTCTGAGTGTCTCCTTGCCAGTTCTTTAGAAATGTGTGAGAATAGTTGGTATTAATTCCTCCATAAATGTTGAGTAGATTCTCCAACAAAGCCATCTAGTTCTGGATATTTCTTTGTTGGAAGTTTTTTGATTATTGCTTTAATGTCTTGCCTAATTACAGGTCTGTTTATAATTTTGTTATTTCATGTTTCAGTTTTGATAGGTTGCATGTCTCTATAGATTTATCCATCTCATCTCCTAATGATTTATCCATATCATAATGATTGCCAAATTTATTGACCTAAACTGTTCATAATACTGTCTTACAATCCTTTTTCTCTTAGACCTCATGGCATCAGGCATAATGTCTTTTATTCATGTTTTAACTGATTTGATTGAATCTTTTTCTTAGTAGAGATAGAAATTTGTCAATTTTCTTTATCTTTTAAAAAACAGTTCTTAGTTTGTTGATTTTTATCTTTGTTGTTGGTTATTTTCATATCCTCAATTTCATTTAGCTTTACTCTAAAGGATTTTATTTGTTCAGTTTATCTTGGACATGGTTTATTCTTTTTATAGTATCCTCAGATGTAAATAAGCTATTTATTTGATATTATTCCTTTTTCTTTACTGATATAATTATATAACATTTATTAATGTTTGAAGGTCAAAAGTATTTATATCAGAAATGCTGATAGTGAACAGAAATTAAAGAAAATTATCTCTAGCTGTAGGCTACAATGACAAATTTACCATGCCAATGTAAGCGTTCTTCATTATAAACTTTAACACTATTCTTTCTACATTTCATGTTTTCATCTTTTATATTACCAATTTTGTTTCCCTCAAAATACTTTTTTTCTCTTAAATTTCTTCTTTGACTTATTGATTGCTCCATAGAGTGTTATTTAATATTCACATATGGGATATGCAGTAACCACATATGCATTGATGCCATGAACATATATATGCTATATCATATATATATATACTGTGCGTTCTCCACATGCCTGTAAAGTCCAGTTATAGAGTAGTTCAAACTCTCTGTTTCTTTACAGATATTATCTCTGGTGAGTCTAGTTACAACTAAAAGTGAGATGTTGAACTCTCCTATTATTGTATTTTTCTCTATTTCTCACTTTAGGTCTGTCAAAGTTTGCTTTATATATTCAGGTGCAGATATATGTTCATAATTATTGAATGTTGGTGAATTAACACCTATATCATTGGCAAACAGTTTTCTTTGTCTCTTGAGACAGTTTCTGACTTCAAGTTTGTTTTATATGATTGATGTCTGTACCACTATTCTTTTTGGTTAGCAACTTGCATTGGATATCTTCTAACCTGCCATTTTTAGCCTGTATATTCAGGAAAACCTCGGCTTGCAAGCATAATTTGGTCCAGAGGCAAGCTTGTAATCCAAAGTATTTATGTACAAAGCAAATCTCCCCATAAGAAATAGTGGAAACTCAGATGATTCATTCCACAACCCAGAAATATTCTTTAGAAATGATGACAATACTGGACTACAACACAAAGTAACAAAGATATATATAAAATATAAAGAAAAACAAAGTAACCTGCACTTACCTTTGAAAACTTTCTTGACTGTTGTGAGTGAGACAAGAGAGAGGAGGGTAATTGTGTAGGGCATCTTTCACTGTCACTAATTAAACCATTGCTGTCTATTGGCTCAGTAAAATCTTTTCCTTTTCATGCAATTTTTAACAAGGATCCTATCCAACGACACTTGCTTTTGCCTTCTTTTGAAGATATCATGGAAATGTGAGATTGCATTGCTGTTAAACAGATTCATCACTCACACTGCTACAGCCTTCTTTGGATGGTGCTTTTCTATAAAATATAATACTGTTTCCCACGCTTTACACATCTACCTAATCTCAGTTGAAATGAGGGATTCCTCTGTCTTTTTCTCCTCCTCCTCTGCACATGATATCGTCTCTAAAGCCTTTTGCTGTTGAGAGACCATCATCCACAATTCTGCAGAGAGAGACAGAGAGAAAGACAGAGACAGAGACACAGAGAAAAAGACAGAGACAGACAGACAGACAGACACAGGCAGAGACACAGACACAGACACCTACACAGAGGGAGAAAACCACTGGCTCAGTTGTGATCATGTGATATTCAGCATCACCTCCTTCTTATAATTCAAAACATCACTTGTTTACTAAGTCAAAATATATTAGAAATGTTTGATCATCTTGTAGAACACTCAGAGAAAAAAATTACTTGCAACCCAAGGTTTTACCATGTTTTAAAATCTGAGATGAGTCTCTTATAGACAGCATGTAGCTATATCTTAATTTAGCCACTCTGGCTGTTGGTTGGGGAACTAATTCTCTTACATTTAAAGTAAATGATGAGCCAGGCATGGTGGCACATGCCTGTAATCCCAGCACTGGGAAGGCTGAGGCAGGAGGATCATTGTGAGTTCAAGACCAGCCTGGGCTACAAGTGAGCTCAAGGCCAGCCTGAACTGCATAGCAAGACCCTGTCTCAAAAAGACAGGAAGAAGAAAAAATCACAAGTAAATAATGAAAGGGATGGCTCTACTGTTGTTTTGTTAATTGATTTCTCTTTGTATCACAGTGCTTTTGTTCTTTTTCTCCCTTGCCATTTTGCTTTGTAATTTGTTGATTGGGGATGGGTATCCTCTGATTCTTTCTTCTTTTTTGTAACATCTAGATGTTTTTCTGAGTATCATGAGTTACATGAAATACCTTATAACAGTCTATGTTAAGTTGATAGAAACTTCATTTCGAGTATCTCGGAAAACTACAGTCTTGGTACCCCCTGCTCTTTGTTAATGTGATGACAATTTGCATCTATTTATATTGTATAACCATTAACATATTTTAGATACATTATATGAATGCTCTTGTCTTTTGTTTTTACGTTAGCATTAAAAGTGATTTACTCACCACCAATATAGTAAAATATTTGGTAGTTGTCACTGTGTGGGGTTTCACCAGTTTCGTACTGTCTCTTATGGTCCCTTTGTTTCAAGTTGAAGAATTCCCATTAACTTTTCCTGTAAAATAAGTCTAATGGTGGTGAACTCCCTCAGCTTTTGTATGGGAAAGCATTATCTGGCCTTCACTTGCAGGGCTTCTTTTTTGCATTTGTTATTAGTATGTTCATGATGTATAGTAGTTACATTCCCTTTGGGGAATTGGTATATATCTCTGCCATATTTTGTTCATTTTCTGCTCCTTTACCTTTCCCCTCCTCTCCCTTACCTCTGATGAACACCTTTGGTGGTTGTCATATTCTTGGTCAGTAGACTTCCTATTTTAGCATTTTGAATGCGCTTCCTTCTGGCTTGTGAGGTTTCCTCTGAAACTCACTCTGCTAATAATGTGAAATGCTATGGTTTGGATTTAAATGTTCCCGCAAAAGACATTCAAAGATGGGGCTTTTGAAAGTGATAGGATCTTGAGGTCTGCATGTTCACAGAGTATTAGTCCATTGGATTAATAATTGGACAGCATCAAAGAAGTGGGATGGAAGGGAGTGCATTGCGTGGTGTTCCTTTGTGACTATGTATCTTCTTCCAGCCCCTTCCTGTCTGACTTTCTTTCCTTCCTACCTATCATAAGGTAAGTAAGTTCTGCTTTACCACACTCTTCCACCATGATGCTTAGTTGCATCACAAGCCTATAAGAAATGAAACTCTGGCTAATCAGGGACCAATCTCTGAAACTGCAAACTAAAATAAATCTTTCCTCCCTTGTTTATCTCAAGTATTTCTTCACAGCATAGAAAGCTGAACAATACAGAGAAGTTCCCTCATGTGAGACAAATCACTTTTTCTTGTTGCTTTAAAAATTCATTTTTTGACTTTTGATAATTTGATTACAGTGTGATAGGGTAGATTTTTTGAATTCATCTTATTTTGGTCTCGTTTTGGAATACTGGATCTGGATATTTACTTATTTCTCCAGAGTTTGGGTAGTTCTCAGTTTATTGTTATTATTTTTATAAGCTTCTGGAACATTTTCTCTTCTCTTTGTGAAAATTCTATGATGTGCACATTAGTCCTCTTGAAGATATCCCATAAGTCCTTTATACTTTCTTCAACTTTTTATTGCTTCTATGACTAGGTAATTTCAATTAACCTGTTTTCAAGTTTACTTACTATTTCTTCTCTTTCTATTAATCTGTTATTTAATATTTCAATTCAATTTTTCTATAGTTATGGCTCTTCCACTGTAAGATTGTATTTGATTTTTAAAAGAATGCTATTTTTGCTGAAATACTCTGTACATTTTTCTTCTAATATTGCTGAGCATTTTCATAACGGTTGTTTTGAATTATCTGTCAGATGATTCATGTATCTCTCTCTCCATTTCACTGGACTGGTTTCTGGAGTAATATCTTGTCCTCTTGTTTGGATTTTATTTCGCTCTTTCTGTATTTTCTTTGGCTCTTTGTATTGCTATCTATCTGATAGAATAAAACATCAATTTAATAAATCTTCATGGGTTGGCCTTTTATAGAACACCGTCATCTGTCAGTATAACCAGAGGTTCTTGTTTTAAAATTTATTTTAAAAATAAAAGAAGGAAAACATATTAACAAACAAACATCAATTTACAAAATAGCATAAGAACAATACAAACAATACAGAGTTACAGACAAAGTGGTAGGAAATTAACCATGGTTGTTGTATTACTTATTGATATCTCAAAGTGTTTTCTCAGGAAAACAAATAGAGACATACAAGATTGATCAAACAATAATCATTAACTGTTACTTTCAGTAAAGCAGTAGAAGACAGTAGTACAACTATGTTAGCTATCCTGTATACACATACACACATAATTTCTCCTTCTTTCCCTGCTCTTTTCCCACACCCCAGTTGTCCTTTACTTTTGAGCATTTTCCTTTCATTTCACAATGTCTATCATACCTCCTAGTTTTTATTCACTCTTTCAGGTTCTTACATTAGTGAGACAATATGTTGCTTACACATGCAGGTATGATTTATTTCACTCATGAATATGGTCTCTAGTTGTGACCATTTACCTATAAAAGCCTTGAGTTTATCTTTATTTAGAGCTGAGTAATATTCCATCATATAAAATACAACAATTTGTTTATCCAATCCTCGGTGTATGGACATTTGGATTACTTCCACAATTTAGCAATTACAAATTGCTCCACTATGAACATGGGTGCACATATATGGCTGTGATAGGATGTTTTCAGATCTTCTGGGAAAATACACAGAGAGGTATTTTGTTTTTTGGTTTTTTTTTTTTTTTTTTTGGTTTTTCTCCGGTACCGGGAACCGAACTCACGACCTTGCGCTTGCCAGGCAGGTGCTTTGCCGCTGAGCTAAATCC
>NW_004955413.1:16766662-16779170 GCF_000276665.1 Chinchilla lanigera
ACACATAATTTCTCCTTCTTTCCCTGCTCTTTTCCCACACCCCAGTTGTCCTTTACTTTTGAGCATTTTCCTTTCATTTCACAGTGTCTATCATACCTCCTAGTTTTTATTCACTCTTTCAGGTTCTTACATTAGTGAGACAATATGTTGCTTACACATGCAGGTCTGATTTATTTCACTTATGAATATGGTCTCTAGTTGTGACCATTTACCTATAAAAGCCTTGAGTTTATCTTTATTTGGAGCTGAGTAATATTCCATCATATAAAATACCACAATTTGTTTATCCAGTCCTCGGTGTATGGACATTTGGATTACTTCCACAATTTAGCAATTACAAATTGCACCACTATGAACATGGGTGCACATATATGGCTGTGATAGGATGTTTTCAGATCTTCTGGGAAAATACACAGAGAGGTATTTTGAATGGGACTTCTAGACCTAGTTTGCTGAGGAATCTCCAAACTGAGTTCCACAGTGGTTTCACCAGTCTGCATTCCCACCAGCAGTGGAGAAGAGTTGCTATTTCTCCACAGCCTCGCTAGCATTTGTTATTGGTTGATTACTTAATGCTAGGCATTCTTACTGGGGTGAGATGAAATCTCAGTGTTGTTTTAATTTGCATCTCTCAAATGACTAATGAACATTTTCTCATGTATTTATTTGCCACTTGTATTTCCTTATCTGAGAAGTGTTTATTCATCTCAGCTGCCCATTTTTGGAATGGGTCTTTGAATTTGGAGGGGCTGATATTTTTTAATTCTTTACATGTTCTAGATAGAAAACATTTGTCTGAGGGACAGTCAGCTAAAATTTTTTGCCCAAATTGTGGGTTTTCTTTTTACTCTGCCGGGGATTTCATTAGATGTGCAGAAACTTTTCAGTAGGACAAGATCCCAGTTGTTGATTCTTTGAAGTATCTCATGTAGCCAGAGATTCTGTGTGTGTTAAAACTTCACCATTTTCCAAAATGCTGTATTTGTTTTTAGGCACCCATAGCCATGTGGAGCATGCAGGGTCCCCTTACCACACTATATAGGTGTTCAACCTTGTATTTAGATGTTCCCCAAAGCCACATACCTTCATAGGTGGGGCTTTAGAGAAGTGGCTGGATCATGGGTATATGACCCAGGGATTAAGGACATATAGTACTCTATTAGTTGACTACTTGGTTTAGCATAGTTCTGAGTGTGGCTGAATGGATTTACTGAAAGCAAGCCCTGGTGTGAATGGTACCAATGAGTAGGCTTGTAACCTTAATGGAATTAAAGAGAAAGGGAAAGGGAGGATGCTGCCCCCCTGCCCCGTAAGTCATGCCATGCACTTTCTTCCTCTGCCATGCCATCTTGTCTTGGAACCAGTCAACTATGGGCTGAAACCTCTACAAGCTGTAAGCCAAAATAAACCTTTCCTCCTTTAACTTGTGAGTGTTGGGTATTTTATTCCACCAGTGAGAAAATAACTAAGACAATAGATGAAATAAAAACCAGTCGATTGGCTAATTCTCATAAAATTTTGAATATTCACCTGCCATTCAACTGTTTCTCACCCCAGGTGGAATCTGGGAGCTTGTTTTTTATCTCTTACTCTTTGTAGATCTAGGGGAGAGCATATAGCAAGTGGTCTTCCACTACTTCACACCGCCATCTTTGTTCTTTGTGGCACCCATGGGGGCCCATATATGCCCAGTCCCAAGGCAGGCAAGACAAAGGCCAATACATTTAGTAAGACCCAGAAAAGATGAAATGTGATTGAACCCTTTCCTTCCCCATGGGAAAGTTGGACTGTTTATTTATTTTTTTACCTACTCACTCTGTACTAACCCACATGACAAGAGTTGGTGTGTGATCAGGCACTACTTTGAACTGCTACATTTGTTCTTTGCATCACCTCTGTCACCACTCTAAAATAAGTGAGATGGGAGTCAGTCCCTTGGTAGCACCTGGGGAAGTAGCAGTTTTAATGTGCACTCCATCTCTTTCCTTCCTCATTCACCCTGTTTGCCAGAGGGAAAAATCTGTAACAAATGTCTACACACGAGTTCAGATTACTAGTTCTTCCCAATATTAGGACACTATACTAGGTGCTTCCACTTTGTACTGGTTTTCATGTAGCTGGTTTTGTACTTTCTAGGGACAGTAGTACCTTTCAATTCTGGATTTCTCAAAAATAGAAAGAATCTGTGTGTTACTGTTGAATCACTGTGTTCATTGGAAGAGGGGGAGTCTATACCTTCCTTTCCTGCAAACTGGTGGCAATCTCGTGTATTCTTGTTTCTCAATACTTAGAGTTTACTTTCTACTTACAGAAGTAACTTATTTGTACTTGGTATATAGCACTACCAGAGCATTCACATGCATACTTTCAACGAAAATAAAGTTGAAATAAAATGGCTAAATTATTTCTATTATCAAGAGTCTAACTTTTCTGAGTTAATTTTAAATACAGATTTTTAGTGAGTGTGTTATTTGCCAGTTTCATCCTTTGTGCCATCAAGGGAATTGTAAACATATGTTTCTGGGGAGGGGAGAAGCCCTTCTATTGGCTTTGAGACTATCTTGCAAATTTCTTTAAATTTTATTGGTGGTGCTGTCTCAGCCTCGGCAGATTTCACTAATAGATGTTTCCACACAACGATGAAGATCCATACACTGCCCATGCTTTGGAAATCATTTTAAGACTTAAAGAGCCAACACTGTCAGTTCTTCTGTCATGTCCTTGGAAAAGCCATCAAGTTTTAATAAGCTCAGTGTGACAGCACTGCTATGACTGATCCTTAAACAATAGCAAGTATAAAATATCAAATGTCGAACTTATGCTAATTTCCAAGATGGCAAAATATGAAAAGAAGAAAATAACATTTTTGAGTTAATGAAATGTAGATTGCTATGTTCGTCTATGGAGGACAACAGTCATTATCAATACTGTTCACTTATTGTATTTCAGAATGATTTTGACTGGCCTTTTCCTAATTATTTATTCTAGGCAGCATCAGGATAACCCCCCAGGACTCCCGCTGGGTTGGTGCTTGGTGGCTTGGTTTCCTTATATCTGGACTACTCTCCATTATTTCTTCCATACCATTCTTTTTCCTACCTCGAAATCCAAATAAACCAGAGAAAGAAAGAAAAGCTTCAACACACTCACATGGACTCGAAACAGATGAAGAAAAAAATCAAACAGATATTTCGAGCAATCATGTGCAACATGTTACTTTAACTATGACAGGTAAGCATTTTAAATTTACAGTCAATTTGTAATTTTTAGTCCTCATGGAAATGAAGATTGAGTATCACAAAATAATAGCTTATATTGAAATCATCTGGAGTTAACTTCCTTGGGCACTAAATGTAGCTGAATTATTTCTCTCAGATTCTTACTAAAGTTGTAGATTTTTACTTGAACATAGAACAAAGTGAAGGGGATGTGGTCTTTAGCATGGAGAAACAACCAAATGCTTAAAACAATGTGCCGTATGAAACAAAGAGTATGTATTCATTTCAAAACTTGATAATATAGATGTTGAGGTAAATTAACTCTAATATTTCATTCATTTAGTTATTCACCAACTGGTACCAGGTACCACAGTATACCCTTGTGATAGAACATGGCCTCTGTTTTCCAAGAATTTTTTTGATACTGAGAATATGGAGGCAATTGTAATTAACTCTTTTAAGAACCACGGTCAGTTTAAATGTAAGAATTTTCAGGTGGAAACATGGAATAAGCAGGAACACGGGAGAAGTTTCCCTCTAGGTAACTGCAATAAGATTTTTTCTTTGCAATTATATTGAAAAATTATTTACAAAATGTTTATAATGGAAGTAGTAGTGTAAGGGGAAATTAAATGTAATAGAAAATTTAAAACTATACCTTCATAATGGGGCTTTGGTCTCAACTGACCTTGACTACACAGCTGCAATTCAGAGATAAAACTGACTTAGACCTTTCTGATCAGCTACAAAATGGCCTACACAAATATCCTATTTTGCTAGTTTACTTCAAGAACTATCTACCAGAGGTAGACTAGCCCTGTCAACATCACACTAAATCATGCTTGCTTGAGTGGGACTGACTTCCCCCAGATCTTCCTGCCTCATATAAATAACCCCCTCCAATTAAACTTGCCCCAGGACACATCTGCCTGACAACATATGACTCAATATATGTAGCCAATT
This sequence comes from Chinchilla lanigera, assembly GCF_000276665.1. Lineage (NCBI taxonomy): Eukaryota > Metazoa > Chordata > Mammalia > Rodentia > Chinchillidae > Chinchilla > Chinchilla lanigera. Next base: position 16,770,844 of record NW_004955413.1, read on the forward strand.
ATAGACTAACCTGTATATATAACCAATTATGGACTAACCCTTTATTGGCTTTGTATTTCCTTCTTACAAAATGTATATAAATTACTGTTTCACTTTAAGTCAGAGCTGATGATTTGGACTCAGGTCCCATCAATTCACTAGTGCTAATGAAAGTTGTTTTCCAACTCCTTGGTGCAAAGCATTTTCCATCCAGTTTATTATAGTTTCTGCAACAGTAACACACTTGAATAATTGGAGTCAGTAGTATGAATTTGGACTCTTCTCTGTTTGACAGTGGCTTCTGTTTAAAACATAAGCCCTTAGGAATAGTTGAGAACCCCTGGGAAGTAATAACCAAGAGAATAATACAGCAGCAGGCAGACAAAATAGTGGAATGGTGAAGTGTTGACAGCAATTTTCACACTGAAGAAAAGTGGCAAAATAGCAAATGATAAAATCATGCAATGCCTAAACCCTAAGCAACCTAAGGTTGATATTGAGATTGTCTTACAAATTATCAAGTATAGCCCAAGTACTACTACTCCTCAGTTCTACAGTTTATCAATTTTATTGTAATTTTCTTCTCTCCATCACTTTAAACCAAGAAAAATGGTGTGTTGGAGCCATCTTATATTGGCTCATGGAAAAGAACTATTGTTTTCAACTATGTTAGTGTCTCAAAGTTGGCCACTGTTGGAGAATTTGTCACCACTTATTACTGTGGAAATTGGAAAATAATACACATAAGGATATGTTAATGCAGGGACAGTTGTTAAATATTTGCCAATACACCACTGAATCAGCAGTTTTTGAAAATTAACGTGCACATTAATAATAATATATCAAAATTGTTCGTTTTGGATAAACTATGTTTCCACTTCACCATATCAGATCCATAAACATTACTGGATTGCCTATACCTATAAGAAGTAGATTTCACTGTATGCTGAAAAAAGAAGAGAGACAATAATGAAACTACAAAAATAGGATAATTATAAACATGAGCCATATTTTAAACTATGTAGGAAAACGACCTGAGTAGGACAGAGGACCTTAGTTATGTGACTAGTAGAAAGGTGTGAAATAACTAAGAACATAACATCAGATGAGAAAACATTTATTCTATATGGTCCTGGGTAGAACTGACTGGTTTAGAAATAAGTAAAGCAAGGCTTTAGTTCATTGCAAATATGCGAACAATAATACATAATGAATCATGATCTTGTGACAGTTCAGATTAGATGACATTTAAATTCCCATTCACCTCAACAAGTCAATGATTTGGTGAATTTGTGAGTTCCACTTCTTTCAGTCAAATGTCACAAGTCATTTAGAAAGCTTCACACTCCAGCAATGGTGCTCCCTGAATGGGTATTCCTATAAAGAGAACTTCAGTATTTTGGACTTACCATTTTCAATGTTTATTGTTGCTATACATTTTCTTTCCTCTTTTTTCTCTTTGTGCCCTCTGCCTTAGTGGCCTTTTCTTCTTATTATATGCAAATAAAACTATTTCTTAGCATGAGAAGGAAGTATTAACTAAAATCTTTAAAGATGTAAAGAGCAAGATCTTCAATGCCAATAATCAGGTCTGTTTTTTCTTGTTTATCTCTGATAAGTCCTCCTACTTTTCTAAATAGTTCCTCCGATCTTTTAACTCCTGTTACACCTACTTGACCCAGTGGTCGCAGAATCAGAGCACAAAGTTTCTGCCATGGACATAAGTTATGAACTTGTTGCACATCTGTGTGTATGTTGTTGTACAATTCTTGTGATAATGTCACTTAAGACATGATATCACTGTCTACTGTTGCTACTGTTGCACCTTGAAACAAATGATTTATAATAATACATTTATGGGGGGTAGAAAAACTGTATACCAGGTAACAGAATGTTTGAATCCTCATTTCAAACTTTTCTATAAAAGTTTTGAACCTTAGCGTTCTTATTTCTGTCCATTTGAGGCTATGCTTTAATTTAAATTTTGTTTTCTTTTTCTTTTTGGTTTTTTTCCGGTACCGGGAATCGATCTCACAACCTTATGCTTGCCAGCCAGGCGCTGTGCCAATGAGCTAAATCCCCAGCCCCTTTTTCTGTCTTTTTTTTAAATTTAAATTTTGTTCAATCCGTGTATTAGTAGCACAGCAATCACTGAATACTAATGCATAAGAGACGTAGCATGTCAGATTCACTTTGCTTTGTGAACAATTAGCATATTGTGTCATACTAAACTAAATGCTGAATATTTATTGAAGAAATCAATTGGTTAATTAATAATTATGAAGTTTGGGATAGAACATAAAGAATAACCAAATATTAAGTGAATAAGCAAGTTATAAAACAGATTTCATTTAGGGGTAAAATCAACTAAACAAATAAATCCTAAGATATGTATGGAAAACAGTGAAGGAATATATTTTAAAAATCTGTCAATAGGATTTCAGTTGACTTTCACTTTCTGTGTTATATATTTGTGTAACTTAAAATCTTATGACACATGATTATGATTTTAATATATAGTTATATCACATTATAATAATCTCATCATTTTTATAATTTTAAGATTTTTTAAAGTCCATGAAAAACCTCCTTACCAATCATCTATACATTATATTTGTGATTTTGACCTTGATGATGTTCAGTGGCTTCGTTGGTGGCTTTACTTATATCTTCAAATATGTAGAACAACAGTATGGCTATGCCATATCTCAAGCTAACTTGTTAGGTAAGACATATTGTTTACCTGTTTGCTTGATAAATGATATATTATTAAATCATTGCATTACAAGTGAGGTTTTACTGTGAATGTGATTTTATATTTCAGTGAATAATTGCCATTATTTCTCTTTCTCAAATCCCATTAAATTTGTCAAGCTTGTGACACTATTATTTTGCATTTGAAGTCTCATCTCATGGTCTAGAAATTTCTAAAGGAAAAGTTGCATGTTGAATAAAGCATTCACGTATGGTATCTACATAATTAGATCTTATAATTTAGTACTGATATTACAAGATACATTTTTTGGTGATGTTAGCATTGTAATTCTATAATGCATATTGCTTGAAATCAGAACTCAGCTTCTTACAAAAAAAATGAGACGCTGATGTTTCCCAAAGAAAAAACTATTTAAATACACCATCAAAATATGACTCACTCAAGACAAACATCATAAAATAAAGAACATTTTATTCTAAAATGCATATTTTCAATGGCACATGGAGAGCTGCTAGCATTTTATTTTTTTGTTTTTTATCTATTATGAGTATATGTTTCCAGTACATGATTATACTCACATGGGAAGCTGGCACATGTATGTAACACATCTTAATTCTTTTTTTATCCCCTTTCCTACTCCTCCCTCCATCACTTCAAGATCTGCTTATTATGGAAAAATTTTCTTACATCCTTGTTGTCACAACTAGAATATTGTGAAAACATTATAGATACTTCATAAATATTTGATGAATTAAAATTATCAAGTAGTATTTGAGTAAATCATAAGTAAAGAAGAAAAGAATAATTTGAAAATGAGTTTCCGAAACCACTGCATCAGAATTCTATATGATGGTATTGTTGAATTTAATTAAAGTTTTAAACTGTAAATGTTACACTTTGACTGGCAATAGCCTATCCAGCATGTTTCCAATAGAGGAATCTTCCTCGTTAGTAACTCTTGCAAGAAAATGAAATGGAAACCTTGTAATGGGGATCAATCATTTTCAATACGGTACATAAACCAAATTATTTAACTGTATTACTGAATAAGAAACAGACATTAACTTAAGTATTCAAATCTGAAGCACTGGGCAAATTTACAGTGGGTTTTTTAATTCTAGAACTCTTCATTTTGAAAACTATAAAGAATTTTAGATGATAGTACAAAGTCTTATATAGAAAAAACCGGTATGTTATTTTCCAGGAAAATGACCCTCCTAGAAATCATCTATTTATACACAACTGTTCTCTTATTGCCTTTTCCTATTGAGAAAATAAAATCCTAACCATTGTAGGAAAAGAAAAAAATATTTAGACAGAGTCTTACTATGTGCTCCAGGCTGTCTTTGAACTCACTATGAAGCCCAGGCTGGCTGTGAACTTGTGGTGATCCTCCTGCCTCAGTCTCCCCAGTGCTGGGATTACAAACATGCACCACCACATTGAGCTTTGTAGGATGAAATTATTTCTATCTTTCTTATGTGATTCCCTTGTCCTCTATCTCCACTGTACTTCAGTAATACATTTCGATAAATTCAGTTGATATATGCTGTATTCCATGTGGAAAACAAATCAGAAAAAAACATTTATATAACTATAACTTTTCTCTCTTTTATTTCTAGGAGCCCTAACCATACCTTTTATGGTAATTGGAATGTTGTTAGGAGGATTTCTCATTAAAAAATTCAAAATGACCACGGTTGGAATTGCCAAATATTCATTTTTTACTGCGGCAATGAGCTTCGCATGCCACATGATATACCTTCTTTTATTCTGTGATCCCAAGTCAGTTGCCGGCTTAACTTTGGCCTATGATGGGTCCGTATATATCACTGTATCAATTACCTCTCATACTAACTATTCATGAAAAGACACTGGGAAAGTAGGAGAGAAAGCAATTTTAACTAAACTTTCTTTTAGTTGACAGAAATCTCAATTTACAAATTCTTAACATGCTTATTTTGGGGAGACCTCTAAGAGGTCTTCTTAAAATTTCTTCCTTAAAGAAAAACTACATAGATTCTAAAAATAATAACTTTCATTTCTAGGGTGCTTATGATGAATGATGGCTACTTTTGGTCCATTCTTTTTAAATGTGGGAAGTAAGGCTCAAAGTGATATGGCTAGCAGTTTTTTTTTTTTTTTTGCATTTTCTCTCTAATTTGAGATTTTTAATGCTAAAACCCTTCATCTTTTTTTTTTTTATTTTAAAGATAAAAGGAGGGAAACATTAACAGACATACAACATTTTACAACATATCACAAGCACAATACAGACAATACAGAGTTACAAACAAAGTGGTAGGGAATTAACAATGGTGGTTGTATTACATATTGATATCTTCAAAGTGGCTTCTCATGAAAACAGATATAAACATGCAATACTGGTCAACCAAAGACTCATTGACAGTTTCTTTCAGCATAGAAATAGAAGACAGAAGAACAACCATGTTATCTATCCTGTATATACATACATACAAAATTTCTCCTTCTTTCCCTTCTCTTTTCCCACATCCCAGAAGCCCTTTACTCTTCAGTGGTTTCCTAATTTCACAGTGTCTATCATACCTCCGAGTTTAAATTAACTCTTTCAAGTTTTACACTAGTGACACAATGTGGTGCTTGCACATGTATGTTTGATTTATTTCACTTATGAGTATGGTTTCTAGTTGTGACCATTTAAATATAAAGGCCTTGAGTTTATCTTTCTTTACAGCTAATATTCCATTATATAAAAGTACCATAATTTTCTTATCCAATCCTCGGTGGATGGACATTTGGGTTGTTTCCACATTTTAGCAATTACAAATTGTGCTGCTATGAACATAGGTGCACATATATCACTGTGATATGATGTTTTTAGATCTTCTGGGAAAATACCCAGCAGGGGGATAGCTGGGTTGAATGGGACCTCTAACCTAGTTTTCGGAGGAATCTCCAAACTGATTTCCACAGTGGTTTCACCAGTCTGCATTCCCACCAGCAGTGGAGAAGGGTTCCTATTTCTCCACAGCCTCGCCAGCATTTGTTATTGGTTGATTTCTTAATGCTAGCCATTCTTACTGGGGTAAGCTGGAATCTCAGTGTTGTTTTAATTTGCATTTCTCGAATGACTAATGATGTTGAACATTTTCTCATATATTTATTTGCCATTTGTATCTCCTTGTCTGAGAAATGTGTGTTCATCTCCACTGCCCATTTTTGGATTGGGTCTTTGAATTTGGAGGGGCTGAAATTTTTCAGTTCTTTATATGTTCTAAATAGAAGCCCTTTGTCTGAGGGACAATCAGCTAAAATTTTTTCCAAGTTTGTGGGTTTTCTTTTGACTCTGCTGCTGATTTCTTTAGATGTGCAGAAACTTTTCAGTAGGATGAGATCCCAGTTGTTGATTCTTTCAAGTGTTTCACGTGCAATTTGGTTTTTATTCATGAACTCTCTGCCTACCCCTATGTCTTCGAGGTTTTTACCTACTTTCTCTTCCAATAGATTTAGTGTTTCTGGTTTAATATTGAGATCTGTGAACCATTTTGACTTGAGTTTGGTGCATGGTGATAGGCTTGGGTCTATTTTCAGTTTTTGGCAGGTATTAAGCCAATTTTTCCAGCACCATTTATTGAAGAGGCTATCATTCTTCCAGTGGGTTTGATTGGCCCCTTTATCAAAGATGAGGTGGTTGAGTGTGTTTTTGGATGTGTCTGTTTCTTCCAGTCTGTTCCATTGATCCTCAGGCCTGTTTTTTAGCCAGTACCAGGTGGATTTTATGACAGTAGCTTTATAGTATAATTTCAGGTCAGGGATTGTGATTCCACCTGACTTGTCCTTGTTGCCCAGGATTGCTTTTGCTATTCTGGGTCTCTTCTGTAAAACCCTTCATCTTAATACTAGAATTTTTGATTTATCATGGGTGCAATGATGTAAATGACATTCTCCAAACTAGACGGAATATTTATCTGTATTCGGTGTGACATTTAGTAACTATTTTTGTAAGAGAAAACTTCTTTATACTGCACTGCATTCTTATTTTCTGCAAGCTAATATTGTTTCTTCTGGTACAGTTTTCATTGTAAGTATAATTACTAAATATCCTGTATATAAATGCATATTAGAACCTTTTACTTTCCATTAATATCACACAATGCCAGGTATTCCTAGTACTTCAGTCCACCCCAAGTCAAAGGCCAGGCTCCCAGGCAGACTTATGCGATGCAGCTAACAACTTGGTTAGAAAGGTTCACATGCAAGTGATAAGCAAAGACCCTTTGATCACAGTGCAGCAACCACCCACAGTAGTGTTATCTACCCTTGCTTCTGAGTTTTCAAACTCTGGATCCAGAGGTGTAAATTTTAACTCATCAAATCTTCTCACGTTTCCTTATTTAAATATTCCATTCTTGCAGGCATGACCTGCTAATCCTGATTTATCTTCCTGCATGGTCCTAATGCTCAGTGTTGATGGTTCCATCCACCAGCATCTCTTTAGTAAGTCAAAACACATACAGGGCATCATGACTTTAAATTTCAGAGGGGAAACCACCTTAGCACCCACAGGGCTCAATCTTCTTATAATCCATCATTACTTGAAACCTAGAGGAACTGTAACTTGTTTGAAGTCACAGAACTGCCCACTGGCTCTCCCTGGCTTTAGCCTACAGCTGTACTCTGAAAACAAGACACGTGACAGTTACGTGTCATGGAGATAAATTTTTAGAAATGTGTTGTTTCATCGTTGTGTGCACATTGTAGGGTATACTCATAGAGACTAAGTGACAATGACACTAAATGGTATCTTATCAGGCTATCATTAGTATGTGATGCATAACTGACGGAAACTTTGGTATGCAGCACAGGACTGAATAATAACTTCACCATGTGGTCAGAAGGTTAACCAGGTATGATGGTGCATATAATCCCAGCACTCAGGGAGGCTAACACAGGAGGATCACAGGTGCCAGCCAAGCCTGGGCAATTTAACAACTTAATGAGAACCTCTCTTGGATTGTAAAAAATAAATAAAGGAAAGGGGCTTGGGATATAGCTCAGTGTGAAGCTCTTTGGATCAACCTCCAGCACCACATTAAAGAAACAATAAAAGGTGGTATCAAGAACTCTATAGGACTTTTCAATAAAATTTTATTTTCTGCCTCCAAAAATGAATATCCTTAATATACACAAAATAGTTAAGATTGCTATCCAGCTGGTTTCCCTTACTTTATTGAAAAGAAGGGTTTGTGCTAATATTATTTGAACAATTATTTCTTGCCTATATCTCCTACTCTGAGTAACTATTATGAAGATAACAATATGCAATGCATTTATTATTGCTACTCTCCTATTGTCTTGTTTTGATAGTCTGTTTTATTTTTATTTTTCTCTTTAAAATAATAAAATGATTTTTATAAAAGCAAAAGAATTATTTCTAAAAGTGATAGATAATTATCTAAGTGTTATATATTTGAAATTTCAGGCATATTACATAATTTTTAGAACAAACTTACAATTTGTAAGTGTATAGTATTATAAAGCAAATCCTTACAAAACATAAGGTAATTCCATTTTTATTTATTTATTTAATTTTTATTTTTTTTATTTTAGAAATAAAAGGAGGAAAATACTAACAGACAGACAACATTTT
>NW_004955413.1:16779390-16782866 GCF_000276665.1 Chinchilla lanigera
TTCCCTTCTCTTTTCCCATATCCCAGTTACCCTTTACCTTTGAGTGCTTTCCTATCAGTTCACAATGTCTATCATATCTCCTAATTTAAATTAACTCTTTCAGGCTTTACACTAGAGAAACAATGCGGTGCTTGCACATGTATGTTTGATTTATTTCACTTATGAATATGGTCTCTAGTTGTGACCATTTACCTATAGGTAATTTCATTTTTAAAGTGTGTAGAGTTTTTCTTGTCTTTCTCAACTGATGTTTATTCTTGGTTTTTCAAAACTGGTTCTTAGAGATTCTGCTTTGATCATGTTGAATTCTTCTCTTATGTAAGTAAAATATAGATTTTTAAATTCAACCTAATTAAATAACATTCACAGATTCACATGACTTTACAGTAAGCTTGGAGGAATGTCAGTCTGCTATCACTACTGAATTTAAGCAAACGTGATTGCCAGAAAAATGGAATGACTTAAATATTGTGAATTTCCTAGTTGAATTACTAAGATCTCTTGTCTAAGATGTACACGTTCCCTAGTTTCCTGTTATAAATTTTACTTTTTCTAGATCCTAAGTCATGTTATGATAAAGATGGAAGGTGAGAAGTGAATAAACATAAAATACTTTACGAAATGACAACAGTATATTAAAATTTTCTAATTTAAAGAAAACTGTCTATTTTCTCTTCTCGTTTTCTCTTTTTTCCTCACCCTTCTTCCATAATTCTTCTCTACCTACAGCCTGACTTCTCTTCCTCTCACATCTTTCTTCTTTATTTTTGATATATCTGTCATATATTTGCAGAACTACTTCAGAATCATTTGTCTTTCTCTTTCTTTCTTTAATATATGCCTTTTCGTGTATTTCCAGAATTAATCCTGGGACCTCTCAGGCAAACGTACCACTGTCTTATTGCAACTCAGACTGCAATTGTGATGAAAGTGTGTGGGAACCAGTCTGTGGGGACAATGGAGTCACTTACCTATCACCTTGTCTGGCAGGATGCACATCTAGAGGTGGCCATGAAAACCCTACTGTAAGTAATAGTGTTACTTTCTCTCCCCTCCATAATCAAGATCACACATTACATTTAACAATCCCTTATCAAATTGGTCTATAATTAATTTGCCCAGTAAAATGATAAAAAAGTAAAAGAGTCCAATATTTTCTGTCATTGTGATAGCTGTAATATTGTATACTCAAAGCTTCATATTAAATCCTACTTAGATGACAATCAGGTTTTACTGTCACTTGAATTCTAATTTGAGATGACATCATTATTGTTTCATTAAAATTATAAGAATGCAACATTTTGTAATGTGAATACACTTAAAGGACTTAGAAAGTATCTAATTTGACTAAACCTATGATTTTCATTGGACTGGAATTATTTTGCCATTCAGAAGATAGAGGAAAGCCCTCAGTCAGTCCATGGTCAGCACTACCTGCCTCACTAGGGCAACAATCTATATAGAAATGTGTACACAAAACAATCTATATATAATTTTGAATATAGGTTCAGATGAGCTTCTCTCTAGGCTCAGCATCTTTCTGACTTTCCAAGAGATAATCAAGTCTTCATGGTCACGTAACTGCCCAATTCGTGTCTGCCAATTCTGATTTCCCCAAAGCTGGCATTTCTCCTTCCTAGCATAATGTAGTATCTTGCTCATGTCTTGCTAATACACCCCATAAAAATGCCATTTTTTCTTTACTCAAAACATTCCTTTCCATGTGAGCAATGTGTTCCCATAGTATGCTGGGTAACTCCCAATCATTGGTCATTTCTAGTATTTCAGATGCTTCTTTCTACTCAAAGTCTCGTAAATGTGGGTACCAATTTCCTGGTCCTTTTTATACTATCAAGAGGAGAAATATTACCAACTATGATCATTACTGTCAGCTACCCACTTCTGTGCTTGATGTTCAAGCATTTTTCATCATCCGCTTGTGTATAATTCTGCCCATTGTACTTTGGAAAACATAGTGCCTTTTGAAGGACAAAACATCCTACATTCTCTGAAAGTGGCCCAGTACAATGCACAATCATGACATAAAGACTGCCCTTCAAAGTCCACACATTAAATTCATGATTATTTTGCCCCCATTTAATCCATGGTTCTTTTCTCAATGATGAAGACCTGGGAGAGACACGATATTAGAATCCTCAAGAGAGTTCTATGTACCGTGCACACATCACCTTCTAAATAATTTGCATCGATTGCACAGTTGTTTATGAAATTCTTAGTAATAAACCCTGTCTTCTGCAATGAAGATTTTTTGTATCAGTATATGGTTTATTGGCCAATATGTTTCTTCAGTAAAGCATTCCTCCATGTTATTCCTAATTGTGAGAAAATGTTTAGAAGTACAACTTCATAGAATCATACAAATACAGATTCAAATTCTTCAATTCTTCCTCCAGTAATAGAAATTAGAAAAGAATTTATTAAAGATACTGATCTATGTAAGCTATCTGCCAGATTAACCCTTTAAAATTAAGTGTTCTTAAGTTTTCATGTTTGGTTTTGTTGTTAAAGATATACAGTTGTGTTGAATTTCACTGATAATAACAGCATCTCTTGTATTTGTCATTATGCACTTGGGTGTTATTTCTGCTTTCCAAAATAAAATTCCAGCACACCTGCCTGGCTCCATTTTTCCTAGACTCCTTCCTACTCTGTGAGTAGCTCTACTTGCAGATTTTTGGCCCCTTCCTAAGTGTGGAGTTGCTGAATTCTCTGGGTAATTTTTTCACAGGACATATGTCTGGTACTTGGTACAGACTGTTAAGTAGATTAGGTAAGGGTATTATAAAAAGTAAAAGCGAGTGGAATAGAGGTACTAAAAATAATTTATGAGTGGGAAAATTTGCACAGTTTCAAACACTAATTTTTTTCAATTATTTCCTATCTTTTAAACTAGAAATGAATTTAATGTTAATAGTAAATTATATTTTCTTATCTAGAAAGGACTCCAGGAAGCTATTTTACCTTTCAACTGTGAAGAAACTATATTTTTAGAAATTTTTAAAACTGTAAATATCTTAATTTCAATGGATGACACTTTTTTCAGTGGAGGAATGTATTTAGAGCACTGTCATATTTTCTAAATGTATTTTGTAATATTTCAATCACTGTTTTCTAGATGTTCTACAACTGTAGTTGTCTTGAAATTTCCGGTTACAAGAGCACAAATTACTCTGCTCGTTTGGGTGAATGCCCGAGAGATAATCACTGTAAAAAGAAACATTACTTTTACATAAGTGTGCAATTCTTGGAGGCTTTTTTTACTGCATTGGGAGCTACCTCATTAATCTTGTTGCTTATGAAGTGAGTATGAAATTTCACGTGTACTGGACTATGGTTTTAAGTAATCATGTACATGTTTTTCACAGTATGTTTGGGGTGCAAGCTCATATCTTCTTACATTTTATCTTTTTTTTTTTTTTTTTTTTTTTGGTTTTTCTCCGGTACCAGGAACCGAA
>NW_004955413.1:16782966-16792227 GCF_000276665.1 Chinchilla lanigera
TCCGGTACCAGGAACCGAACTCACGACCTTGCGCTTGCCAGGCAGGCGCTTTTGCCGCTGAGCTAAATCCCCAGCCCCATCTTCTTACATTTTAATATCCGAAATTGCACATTTTAGGACTCCTGTGATACTTTGATGCCATAATTAATAAGAGTTTTCCCTATGATTCTGTCATTATGGAATTTGTATTTCATACTTTCTACTCTTGCTAGGAATCTTAGAATGCAGACTGAAAATTGCCTCGATTTTAAATAATATCTCTATCATTCTCTGAAAAACCTTTTAATTTTCAGTTGTCTTGCATCCTGATGGGCCTGTCAGGGTGAAATATCTGTTTATTTTATTGAAAGAAAACATTTGTGCATCAGATCTAAATTTAAACTTCAGTCAATAATAACATTCCAATGTTTTTAATCCATCCATAAAATAGCTTTTGATTTAGTCCCTCAAAGTGTTCGGTAGGTAAAAGAAAAATATATGAAAAGATTTTATTTCTTTCTTCAGTTATTAGACAAACATTTTCACAAGATACCATGCTTGATAAAGAATATTCATGGTAAATAAAAGAGATAAGGTATCTATTGCCGTATATCTTAGAGTACAGCAAAAAAGACTGACGAAACAAATAAGCTTAAAAATAAATGTAATTATAAAATTTTCTTAATACTAATCAAAAAAGTGTGACATTAAAAGGAATAAACAGTGAAAATTGCCTTGGGATTGAAGTGAGCGGCAGCAAGACTTAGAGTATTTCTTAAAAGAAATGACATTTGTTTTAACGATCAAGTATCCAAATGAAGTGATTTTCAGGGAGGGGTTTTAGATGCCCAAGTCTGCAGGCAGGGATGGGCTAGTGCATTCAAGAAATGGAAACAAGCAGTTTGTTTGGAAGGCACTGAAATGGATGTGGCGCAAAACACAGAAAAGATTAGAAAGTTAGAGAAGGAACAGATCATCCAACTCCAACGGTGAAGTTAATCATTCAATCTAATAAAACTGAAAACACATAAAGACTTGCATATAGGTCTTCAAAATTATATACACTGTGTTAGTTAATTTCTCTTATTTCTGAGATGAAATACCCAACATCCAAGGTTAAAAGAGGAAAGGTTTATTTAGCTCACAGTTTGTAGAGGTTTCAATCCATAATTGGCTGACTCTAAGGCAGGGTGGTATATAGCAAAGGGGCAATATTTCATGGCAGAGGAAGATATCAAAAGCAAAAAAGAAGAGGACAAGCTTCTTTCTCTCCCTTGTATTGTATGCCGTCTACCTGCCCTAGGGCACATGTAGCGCTCACATCCTTAATCCAAGCATTAGACTGTGAATCAATCTGAAACTCTAGATTCAGCCACCTCTGAAAAACCTGCCACTCATGACTGCATGAGGCTTTGGGTGGACATCCAGACACAAACCATAACATTCTACCCCTCATCCCCCAAAGACTCATGTACCTTGCTTTATACAAAAGGCATTTAGTCCATCTCTAAGAGTTCCCAAGGTCCTAACAGTTTCAGCATTATGGAGAAGTCTAAATCCCAAGTCTCCTCTGAGATGTAAAGCAAGCTCAAACTAAAGCAAACTCCCTTGTACAAATGAAAAGAAAGTTAAATACTTCCAACATTCAATGGTGTAAAGCAAACATTTCCATTCCAAAAGTTATAAACAGGGAAATACAAATGAATGGACCAAAGCAAGTCCAAACTCCAGAAGGGTAAATATTAAGTTCTGTAGTTCTATGTGCAGCATCCCAGGCAATCGGTGCATGATGTGAACTTCAAAGAGCTTGGATGGCTCCAGCCCTACAGCACTTCCTTTGGTTGTTGCTCCCAAATTTCAAGGGTCTGTACTGCACCTTTGACTTCACACTCAGAATATCACACACTGCCCTCTCAGGGCCAAACTGCCTTACCTCCCAGGCCTTCTGAAATCTGAATGGAGGCCTTCCTGACCCCACAAATGTTCCATTCTGCATGCACTTAAAACTAGCACTATGTGGATGATGTCAAGGTCTGTTGTCAACTGGAGCAGTGGCTGGGCTTCCCTCTTTCTTGGCTGCAGGGATTGAGTGATTGGATTGCTGGACACTCTAGATACAATTCTGAGGAACAAATTCTCTATGCTGCCCTCATTCTGGAACATGGTGTTCTGTGGCTTTATTCTCAAAGCAAAATATTTCATTTTCCTAATTTTGAGATTGCAAATGTTAGAGTCTTGTTGCTTCTTGGGATGCCCTCAGGCCATCATTTCTATTCTGTTCCTCCTCAACAATTGAGATCTCCTCTGCTATGTCTTTGCAGCCAACGCTTTACTGGAGCATCCTTTTTGGCAACACTTACAATGTTTTGAATCATTCTGCTGGGGTTGTTGCTCTTGATTCTCTATATAAATCTGGTTAAAAGCCTCAAAAGTAGCCCTGCTACCACCTCAAGGTTAGACTGCCTTAAAATTTATTCTGTAAGATTAATCAATCTACTGCCCTTAATCTCAGTCTGGATACATGCAGACAATGCAGAAAACTTTCTTCCAAGCTGTAACACACATCATCTGGATTCCAGCAGCCAGTGCAGTTCTTCTTCCCAGCAGAAACTCCTGAGCCTGGTCTTCTAAACTTTGACCAGAATCTTCCATATGGTACAGCCTAAGCCAATCCAGTGCTACTTTTTCAACCAGTATCTCAGAATCTTTCCAAACTCTTCACATAAGTCATACCCATAAAGCTCCTGAACCACATGTTCAGGAATAGTCATAGCAATGACCTCATTTCTCTGGTACCAAATTCTGAAAATACCCAACACCCATGATTAAAGGAGGAAAGGTTTTTTTTAGTTCACAATTTGTAGAGATTTCAGTCCATAATCAGCTGGCTCTAAGGCAGGGTAGCAGATTGCAGAGGGATGACAGTTCATGATAGGGGAAAATAGCAAAAGCAAAAAGAGAGGAAGGGGCAGCAAGCCTCTTTCCATAACAAATGTAGTATGCATACTATTGCCCTAGGGCGTGTATAGCATTCACACCTTTAATCTCAGCATTTGATGATGAATCAATCACAAACTCTAAATTTGGCCACCTCTGAAAAGCCCACACCCCATGACCACATGAGGCTTTTGGGGGGGGACATTCAGACATCCATCATAACACACATATAAGTATGATGACCTGGTTATCATCTGCTTATACTTCTAAAACCTAGTTCATTACAAGTTAACTACTGGCTAACACATTACTTATTTTGTTACTTCAGAGACATAGCTAGTTCCACCTTAGTACAAAAGTGTCCCCCCAAAAGTAGAGACTTTCTTTATTGCCAAACTGTACACTAAGTTACAAAAAATCAGTTCAGTCTTATTAGTTTATACTCAATAGATTTTAGCTTCTTAAATTAAACTCTTATGACAGTTTTAGAAGATACTCTTCTATTATTAATGATAGTTATATTTATTGTGTTAAAAAGTGATTTAATCAACATTACCACTTGTGAGAAAATTTACTAACCTCTCACCAACATTTGAGTTTAGTAAAAAAGAATATTTTGTGAAACTAACTATAGAATAAAAATATACACTTGAGTTTGTCAATGATTTTCAATATGATAAATCTTTATTTAGCTTCCATTGTGTCTGTGGTGGGGAGGGGTAGATACATGGGAGGAGAACACACAAGCAAGCAAATACATGAAATGAGGTAAATCTTCCACAGTAGAAAGAAAGAAAGAAAAATAAGATTCTAACAAAATAGAAAATGTGAAGCGGTAAGTAGGCAATACTAGTCTGAAAGTGTACTGGAAGTCGTATGATAAGAGTCTGAAGAAGCCCATGGAGTTCAGGCTTGCTGAAGATGGTATATTATAGGGACTGCAACTAAAGTTAGGAGGTAGTCATGAGGAGGGATATCCTCAAAACTGAGATTTAGGGATGTGTGTGTTGAGTGGTATAACTGTGGATTGGAGACAATACATAAGATCTTAGAAGCGGTCAAGATAATGGATAGCCATTGAATAGGTAATAATTACTGTTGCCCAAATATATGTACCTCTTTTTTAAAAAAAACCCTCAAAATAATAACACTTTTATAAGGTGGACAGTTCACTTGAGGCTTTGCACTCAGTCATGAGAAAAATTGACACAAGAATGCTTTAATATTGAACTTAATTTGGTATTTTAAAGACATCTAATGTTTGTTTGTCTTTTTCTTATTTCAGGAATGTTCTACCCGAATTGAAATCACTTGCAATGGGGTTCCATTCACTGATTATGCGTGGAATAGGTATTAAATTGATTAAATCCAGCATGTAAATATTCATGGCATAGCTCAGAAACTGAATACAACTAATTTCTAATTGTAAGAAACCATAAGGAAAGCACAAGTGATAAGAATTTCAGTTTTCATGGAAAACTGAGCTACCTAAAAGAGAATTTGACTACTGATTCTAAAACCAATCTGTTAAGACCAAGGAATCATTATATTTTTAGTACATGTATAATACAAAGAGAGGCAGTCCCCAAAGACTTTCACTTAAGAATATTTATTCTAGGTAGGCAAAGTGGAGGGCCTTTGTTCTAAATTAAAATATGTGGGTAATGCTAGAGTCAGGTTGAAAATTCTGGGAGTTTGAAAGTTGAGGTTGTGAAAAATAAAAACTAATAGTACATGCACAGCTCTCCGCTGCTAAGTCTTGTAAGTCCGGGTAGTTAATCTTGACCAGAAGTTAAAAATGGACAGAAGAACAAGAACCCTAACTCTGTGATTAGGCATCTGGGATGAAGAGAACATCTAGGTGAACAAAAGCTTAGGATGTTCTGAATTTTATTAGCAAAGAGTAAATTCCAGATGTTAAAGGTTTGTTTCTAAATATCCAAATGAGTTGATTTTTCAGAGATTTAGGAAATCATCCTCTGGCATTTATTGCCATTTTCCATTTTTGCCTCCAGCTGCCTTTATTTTAAAAGTGTCTAAATCTTGTGGTATCCCTTTGTAAGATTTACAAATAGTATTCACTTATGCCTAGAAAAGGGGAAGCCTTCATCTAGGGACACAGCAGAGGGCTAATCCTGGGCCAGAGGCAACCACTGACAGTAAAAGGAAAAGGGTGTAGGAGGGGCTAGTCCCTGTAACCTCTGGAAATCAAGGAAAGAAGTACAAGACCATGGCCAAATTACAAGGGAAACCTAGGTAGGAAGTGTATTTCAGAAGAAAGTCACAGATCCTTAAAGGTGAGAAGAGCTGTGGGGAATGCCAGGGAGGAGAAGAAGGAGGCGCTGTGGGATTCTGACCCAGCCTTCTTCCCAGCATTCTTTGCTGTGCATCTCTCTCTCTGGCAGCCTTTGTACCTGCTAGCACTTCCCTACCTAGCAGAGGTGGCTCCCTCCTAGGACCATAGAAACCACAGAAGTCAAAAATAGAATCTGGGTTGTTAGTACTCCTTGGCATATGCTGAAATGAGACTCTCGGAATAGACGTAAGTGTCTCACCCCTTATATTCAATACCACCTTCCTCAGATTTTTGTTTTTCAGTTATCAGTCCCTCATCATTCTAAGATTTCTTTATTTCAAAAATTGAGCCGAATTAAAATAAAATGGAATAGAAGTATGATATATTAACCAGTGTCATTCTTACATGAAAAATTTTTTTAAAAATCATTGTCAAAATAGAAAAAAAGAACAAAGTAAAATCATAAGTACATCATTTCTACCATCTCAAGGATGGATTCTATCAGTTTGTTTGGCAAACATTTATCACATCAAAGTAGTGAGGATCAATGGAGAATACCATCCAGCTTCACTTGAAACTTGCCATGGATTGATGGCCTGTTATCTCATGTTGCAGGAGGAATTCTAGCTCCAATATATTTTGGGGCCATGATTGATAGAACATGTTTAAAGTGGTCCACCACCAGCTGTGGAACCCGAGGGGCCTGTAGGATCTATGATACAGTATCATTTGGGTAAGTTGTCTTATACGTATCTCATTAGTTTATTTTTCTTTTGACTGTGTTATGTATTAATTCCTAAAGGATAAGATTTTCAGTATAATTCAGTATTGTATCAAGTAATCTGTCTTTTTCTTGTACATAGAGACTGTAGGAAATGTTTTATCTCTTCCGCTTTAGTATGAAAGAATTAAGGTGCACGTATATTTGTCCAAGTTCATACCACTAAAAGAAGAAGAGCTAGGATTTTGCTCATATCTTTTTGTTTCCAGAAATTCTCTTCACACCAAAAAGCTCTCACTGTAATTTTTGCAGGGAACAAGATCTATATGGGTAGGCTCCTCTAAGAAGACATATGCAGTCTGATTGTGAGACACAGGGTATTGTAATTTTTTTAATGTATTACATTGAGAAAGATTTCATTAATCTCCTTTAAAACACTCACCTCTTCTTCCAGTATGCTTATCCCATCATTCTTTCCACTTTCTGAAGCAGTTCTGGAAGTTCCCATTCGTGAGTATCTTTAGTTCCCCCAGTGTGTCTGTCCCAGTGTCCTGAGTCCATATGTTTATTTCAGCCTTATAATAAAACACATTTTCACATAATGTAGAATTCTAAACTGGCAATTGTTTTCACTTGACACATCAAAGCCATCAGTAGAGTGTTTTCAAATTTTCAAATTTCTGTTACCAAGTTAGCTATTGTCTATTTGTCTTATTCTTTTAAGGTAATTGGTCTTATCCATGTACTTTCTTTGGATAAATATCTTCCCTTCAGATGTAGTATTCAACAGCTTCACCGTAAAGGACTTAAGTTAGGGCTTCTTACATATCCTGACTTAGAATCAGTGGACTTTTGAAATCTGTGGCTTGGTGTCTGTGTTGTGCACAAAAATGCTCCCTAAAGATACCTGTGTCACAATCCCTGCAACTGTGAAAATTCTCTGTTAAGGTCTGAGGCAGAATAAAGCTGCTAATCGACTGACCTCGGACAGGAAGATTATCAGTTAGGGTCTAAGGTAAACATAGGATCTTTAAAAATAGAAGAGGAAGGCCATTAATACTGAGTTTAAAGATGGAGTGAAAGGGCCAGGAGACATGGAATGCAACTTAGAATTTGCATTCTGTGCTATTTCTGTTGAGTGAAGTAGCTTACAGATGTCTATTATATTCTGTAAATTGATAGTACTATTGGGTCCAACTATGTCCTTACTTATGTTTGCGTGCTTGTTCTGTCCATTTCTCAAGTGCCAATTATATTAGAACATTCATCTATTTCTCTTTGCAATGATTGTTGTGTCTTCTTAAATGATAACAAGAGAACTGACAGTTTTAGCACTGTCTAAGGTTTTATTAAATCCCTGACAACTTTTTTTGAAGAGTGATCTATTTGAAATTAATGTGGCCATTCTTGCTTTCTTTTCTTAGCATCCGCGTGGTATATCTTAATTTATTTACTTTGTTCTTTACAAGTCTTTATATTTAAACTGGATTTTGTGTAGACTCTTTCTCAGTTTGGCCTTATTTTTCATCTCCAACAATCTTGATCCTTTCCTTGATACACTTAGATCACTGAAAATCAAAATGATTACTAATATACTTGGATTAATATCTAACATATTTTTACATTTTTCTGTTTGTTTTTGTTTCCATTTTATCGTCAATTCTTTTTCTGCCTGTACTAGTTTTAATTAAGAATTTTCTATAATTCCATTTTTCTTTGTTAGTATATGTTGTACACTATTTTTCAAAATTTCAAGGTTGCCTTCTAGTTTGCCTTATAAACTATGCCCCCATAGTTTGCCATTTCTAACTAATGCAAGTTCAATTTCCTACAATTATACCATTATTTACAGTAACACAGAACCATAATTCGTATTTTCTATCCCTTTCCTGATTGCTGTTATCTATTTCATGTCTATGTAAACATGCATAAGCATATTCATATATGTATAATCAAAAATATCATTGCAGTTATTTTGAACTCGTATCTTAGATACATTAAGAACAGAGAAATAAAAGTTTTTCTTTTACTTTGCTTTATTCCTTTTACAATGTTCTTTCTCTTATGTAGAGCCAAGTTTCTCACTTACAGATATTCCTGGGTATATGATGGGGTGATGTTCTGATAAAACTCATTATAATTTGAAAATAGTATCTAAAAGGTACAATAGATATTGCAAAAGGGAAAGAAACTTCTCAAAAGGAAAGAACAACTGGGGTGAGGGAAAAAAGAAAAGAAAGAAAGAAGGGAAATATTTGTATATGTATACACAGGACAGCTAAGGTAATTGTACTCTTGATTTCTATTGCTTTATTGAAAGGAACAATTAATGTTTAATTGTTTGATCAATCTTACATGCCTATATTTGTTTATCTGAATAATCAATTTGAAGATAACAATTTGTACTATAACAACCATTGTTAATTTCCTATCACCTTGTCTGAAATTCAGTATTGCTTTTATTGTTTTTGTGTTGTTTTGCTTATGTTCATGTGTTTATTAATATGTCTTCATTCTTTTATCTTTAGAGTGAAAGAAAAGAAAATAGTGTTAGTCAAAAATGTATTTAATACACCTTACCTAGCCTACGAAACATCATAGCTTTGAGTAGCTTACTTTATAAGTGCTAAGAACACTTACATTAGACTACAGTTGAGCAAACCATGTAAAACCAAGCCAATGTTATAAAAAATTTTTGAGTATCTTATGCACATACATGGAGAAGCTATAGTTAATCATACCATTATAAACTACAGACAGTTAAGACTGAAGAAAAAAACCTTGAAAGAAATCAACAGGAAAGAATCTTCCTTACAGAGGAGGAAAAGATTACATTTGACTTCTTACTTAGAAATCATCTGAGCAAGAAGAAAAAGTGAAATATTCACAGGATGCTCAGACAGCACTTTTGTACACATGATAGGATGTGAAAATACTAAACACAGTATCCAAAAACTGCTAGCAGCACAGTGCCCTGCAAAGTGCGGGCTGCTTACTGTGTGACTGTGCAGCTGACCAGGAGCTACAGCATGTGGTTGCTGCTCAGGACCCCAGGAGAGTGTCATGCCACTTACCCCTAGCAGGAAACATTCCAAATTAAAAGTATAGCTTCTATGGAATGTGTATTACTTTAGCATCACTGTAAAGCTGAAAATTGCCAATCAAACTACCATAAATTGAGAGGTATCTGTGTAAAATTTTTCTTCTAACTAACAAACTTCATTTAAAATTTTCATTTTTGTTCATCAATCAGGAAGGTTCTTTCTTTCTTCCTTCCTTCCTTCCTTTCTTCCTTTCTCTCTCTCTTTCTCTTTCTTTCTTCTTTCTT
>NW_004955413.1:16792327-16808671 GCF_000276665.1 Chinchilla lanigera
TTCTTTCTTTCTTTCTTTCTTTCTTTCTTTCTTTCTTTCTTTCTTTCTTTCTTTCTTTCTTCAGGCTCTCACTATATTACCCAAACTTTTGGGCTAAAGTGATCTTTCTCCATCAGCCTCCACAGTAGCTGTGGTAACGAGTGCACTGTCCCCTCTGCCTTTTGGCTTCACTTTGAATGATACTTTCTTAGGACACAAAATTTTTGATATTTATTTTGTTCTTTCAACACTGCAAATGTTTCACTCTGTCTTCTTCCTCTGGTTTTGAAGAGAAAGAAGATAAATGTGATCTCTTGCTCCTCTACAGGTAACTTGCCTTGCCCTCAATTTTGTTCAGAATGTTTTTCTTTATTCTTTATTTTCTGTATATTGAAAATGATATAGCTAGCTATATTTTTCTGGTATTTATTCTTCTTTGTGTTCAGCGAGTGTAGCAGATTGGGAATTTAGTATCTGACACCAATTTGGGGACAATTATTAACCAGTATTATTTTGAAATTCTTATCATTTCTTTCTCTTTTTTCTTCTTTCCTGTGTTCAGATCACACGTACGTTTATAGTTCATTTAAAGTTCCTGAATACTCTGGGTTTTTTCCAATCTTTTTCTCCTTGCTTTTCAATTTTGAAATTTTACGGAGATATTTGAAACTCAGATCTTTCCTGCTTGGACTGTATCTTGTCTTCTAAACCCATGTCTCTCAAACTCACCTTGCAGTTTTTCAGTTACTGATCTCTAACCTATCTCTTTGGATCCTGAGATTTCTATCACCCTGCTGACTCCACCCACCTGTTCTTGTTTGTTGCTTATGTTATGCATTAGATCTCTCAGTATGTTAACTATGGTTGTTTCAAATTTCCCTTCTGATAATACCAACATCGTACCTCAGTCTGACTTTCAGGCTTCCTCATTCGCTTCAAACTTTGGGATTTTTATTTATCTTAGTACATTTTAGATACACATAATGATAGCATTTATCTTAGGGAATTCCCTCAAATCATTTTTTTGTTCTTTTCCCATTATTTCTGTTTTTTTCTTTAAGGCAGACTTGATGATCTGTAAACCCAAAGTTGCTGCCGTATGTAATTCTTTCAGAATGTGGTATAATGTGTAGGAGGAGCGGCAGTATTCTATCATCTCATGAGTAAGCCTCAGTCCTTTAGTGGACCTGTATGTATAGACTGTGAACTTGAAGCATACTTCTTAGTTGCTTCCCCCTCTTTCATGAGGTGGGAAGATTTGGGTATTTCCTTTCTTCCAGAAGAAAGCTATGGAAAATGGAGTTGGATTTCTCTGTCTTCATAAACCTTTAAATATAACCCCAAACTCCCTGTGCCTAAGTGAAAAGTGTAACTAGAATTGTTGCCTTTATGCTTTTATATATAATTTCATTTTTTTCTTTGAAAGCTGAATGCTTTGGAGAAATATTGTAAGTTATTATACACGATGTAGAAGACAGTTTCTTTTTTTCTCTTTTCATAGAACTGCCTACTTGGGCTTGGCTGCTGCCTTGAGATTTCTAGCACTTGTTCTATATATTGTATTAATTCGTGCCATGAAGAAAAAATATGAAGGAAAAGATACTAAAGCATTGGAAAATGGAGGGAAAGTCATGGATGAGGCAAACTTGGCACCCTTAAATAGCAATGGACATTTTGTACCTTCTTCTTCAGAAGTTGATGACACACATATTTAAGGCAAGGAAAAGATATAGCAATGGATTATTGAAGCAATGAGGTATTATTTTTCAGTTCTGCTCAATTCGCTAAGACTTTCTACACTCTACTACTCTACATATGAGGGAATGATGAATATGCCTATGAATATGTAATTAAACAAATACAAACATAAAGAATGGAGTACTAATTGTTAGGGTATAACTAAGCACTTGTGGTTATATTGGATAATATGATCCATAAAAATTTAGAGTTAGGATATAGTAGAAGAAAAGTATTTGCTAGGGTAATTGCAAATTTAAATGAAACTTGTAACTAGATATTACACAGAAGTGAAAAAAAGTGAGAAATTAATAGCCTAAGTAACGAGAAAATTGTGTCTCAAAAAAAGAAAAGAAGAAAAGAAAACAGAAAAAAAGAAAAGAGAAATGAAAGAAAAAAGAAAAGAAAAGATAAGATAAGAAAAGAGAGAAAACAGAAAAGAATAAATGATGTTATTCAAACCTGATGTCTCACCTTACGGGGGATTTATGGAAACTTGACATGTATTATTTACGTTGTCATATATTTCACAGACTTTACTAATTTAAAATTTGAAATTGTATTTGACTAACAACTCCGATGCATCTTCTCTCCATCTCCCACTAAAACACTGCTGAATAAACTTAGATATTAAAATATTGGCAAGCTATGATTATCTGAAAAATGTTTTAGAAGGTAAGATTCTATCAGACTCACAGGAGTAGGTTGAAACAAACTGACTTTGACTTGAGAAAGTAAAGACCATTTAATAGATACGGTTTTATTTTACCCATCTGTTTTCTGGAGAAAGTGAAGTTTATGTCAGATAAAATATCAGATCTCATCATTCCATGAGTGGTTTTTTCTGTTCATTTATGTGTGTTGGTGCACAAAAGGTTGTCTTCCTCTATTATCTGGTATCTTCTCTACTGGGACAAGGAGAATGAATAAGAACAAATACTTGAACATTGTATTTTCTATTGCGTTTGATTGTATTATAAAAATGTTAGAATTATAGTCTTAGAATTTTCATTGGTACAAGGGTTTTTTTGTTTGTTTGTGTTAGAGTTACTTGTGAAATTGAAAAGGAGTTATAATCATAGATCCAGAGACTGATTCAAAACATTGGCAATGCCGTCTGGAAATATCTTTAGATTTTCTATATGTCATGATAGGAGCCTTTGCTATGAGACAAAATACATGTCAAGAGAAGTTAAATTTGAGTATAGAAAAGTAAAAAATGCATTCTAGAAATTAGTTATTGGCTTAGAAATTATATATATTAGCTTGTTTCCAGGCTGTAGATCCGGGAAAAGATTTATTAATCAAACAGAAATTTGGTGGAAGAAACCACCCACATGCTAGATTAGTGGGTGTGAAATAACAAATTTTATGATAAGTTGGTGGGTACAATATTATAAGACTCATTGAAAAGTAAATAGAAGAAATAATTATTGAGTGTCCGCTATTTATAAAATAATATGGAATAAGGGAATAAAACTTAAAAATTACACTCATTAGCATACACTTAAAAATGAGAGATAAATATTTTAAAATTAAACTATAAAATTATATAAATTATGAGAATACATTTACATTTATACATATGATATATACAGTAAAGGAAAAAACATTAAAAATACACTTTTATTTGATCGACTGCAGAATCCAAGAATACAGAGTAAATGATAACCTTTAATCAAATGCTATTTTTGAAAATAGAAGTATAACCCCTAGCAGGAAAATGCCATTAATTCAATAGAGAAATAAATAAGGTAGGAAAAGTTTCCAAGAAACTAAAATAAGAGTAAACTATCCATTGGATAGAGTTAAAAGAAGACAGTGACCAATAAAAAAAAAAAAATCACATCATTTATGAGGAAGCTACGTAAAGCTGCCAGCCGTAGAGATAAGACAGTTCTCTTAATTGACAAAATTTACTACTTAGAGAAGTCTTTGAACTGACTCCCAAGGTCCTGTTCAGTTTTCTTGCTTGCCTTGGCATCCCCTTCCTTTGACTGAAAACCAAAATAAATACAGGCTACTGAGAGAAGTTCTTTATCTCAGCCCGCAGGGAATCTCAAATTCCATTAGAGGGTTTTTGACCTTCCTGAAGCCCTAAAAATCTTATCACTTTTCTCTTTTATTTAAACCCTTTGCTGTCCTCACTCTTACTCTCCTCACTCACTTAGGAGATTAGGGCTGGGCCAAGATCCTGATACAATATATCTCATGTTGTAATGCATTTTTAATTTAAACATTGCCTGATTTTATCATACCTCATATGATGAAAGCCTATGTATGCTTGTTTAGTGTGGCTTTGGTTCACGAACTTGACTCTTGTCATGGTTTTGTTCACAAACCGAATTGGACAAGAACCAGATCAAATTCAGTGGTTAGGGTCAATGCTGAACTCGTGGGGAAATTTGATTCAGTTCTTGTCCAGTTTGCTTTGAAAACCAGAATCATGAAAAGAATAGAGTTTATGAACTGGAGTGCCATTTGTATGTTTTTCTAGGGAAAAAATTCATTACTTTCATCAGATTTTCAACAGCAGTTTTAAATTAATAACTAGGCTATGTGTGTAGTAAATGTAATGATTGATGCTAAAATATGGATTTGTTTCTTCACACGAGTTAAAATGGTATGTCCTGAAGGAACCCAGTTTACTACTGTACTCAGATTTTATCTCTCAGGGTGATTTTGGTAATCTCCATACTGCTTTTCCTCTGGTCACTGCTGCTACCTTTTGTTTTGTTTTTTTACTGAATAAATTCTTTTTTTTTTGATACCGAGAATCGAACTCAGGATCTTGCACTTGCCAAGCAGGTGCTTGTGCCGCTGACCTATATTCCTAGCCCTGAATAAACTTCTTGATGATCAATAGTGTATATTAAATTTCTGTGTCGGTTTGGGGCTTATTTTGCAAGGGGAACAACATAATACAGGACACATACTTTATATGATTATTTATAAGTCACCCAAAGAACAGTATACAAAAGAGTGCAGGGAATCTGTCCACACACTAAGACCAAGGAATCCAGCTGAGGGCCTGGATCCCACAACAATGTCCTACATGAGTTGAGCTGAATACCCAGAGCTCATAACAATGCCTCCCATGAATCCAACTGGAGGCCCAGAGCCTGTGACAACGTCTCATGCAGGCCTGTTTCATGGATCTCCTGGGAAGGCCCAAAGTTCAGTGGTGGAATCTACAAAGTCTGTGCCAGCAGGAAGAAGGACCTGTGCTAGCAGGCTGAGGGATCTGCACTGGAGCCAGGAAGTGATGCTCAGAAGAACCACAACTCCCCCAAAAGTTACCATGGCCATCCTTGGCAACTGTGAGGTCCCGAGCTCCTCCGATGATCAGGATGGCCGAGTTCCCATCAGGGAAAGCAATGCAGCAAGCTTTTCCAGGAGGCTGGCAGTGCACCATTTTCCCTTCTGGAACCAGGAAGCTATGCTCAAAGTGAGGACCAGGGCTCTCCAAAGTGAACTGAAGCCATTCTCAGTGCCAGCGAGGTCCCGAGCTCCTCGGAGTATGAAAACAGCCAAGTTCATCAGGAAAGCCAGCTCCCCACAGGCTCTCTCAGCCCCCAACAGCCTGCCTCTTCTTCTCCAGGTCTGCCTCTTATGCTGCTGGCAACAGTCCTCAGGTGGGCCTCCCACACCCAGCACCACAGTTACTCAGTTCAACTGGGGTTATAAGTTGACCACCAGTTATCAATCCACTACAATTTCCATGAAATTTTCAGAACTTAACATATCACTACTAATGAATTTAATGAGTAATTTTGATGGTAAATATTATATACTTTCAGAAAATATGTTCTCAAAAAATACAAATTAAAATATATTAAGTACCAAAAAAAAATATCTGAACATGTGGAAGAAAAGGACAAGGAGGTAAATTGGGAAAGAAGGATTCAGAGAGGACACTAAAAATTCTGATATTTCTGAGACAGAAATCAAAAGTGGAATAGAAGTACTAGTCAAGTACATTATGGAAGAATAGCTTTCTGATATGAAGAAAGATGAACATATGGGCCATGGTCTCTTCATTTCTACCATATCATCACACCTCCAGATTGGGATTTCATCAAAACTGGAAAAGATAATTTTATCAATCATCACTTTACTCACGGGATTAAAATTTCAATCATTTTGTTGCTGATGGTCCTCCCTCCCTTTTTCCCTCTCTCTCTCTCGCTCTCTCTCTCCTTTTCTTTCTTTCCTCCTTTTCCTCTTATAACCCCGCATTCTTCATTTTCTTTCTTCTTGGGGCTGAGAATGAAACCCACAACCTTGGACATATTAAGGATGGTCTCTAACACCTACCTAATCACTACTGCTCCAGCCCCAATCATTTTTAAAAAGAAGATATTGATACTGTAGAACCAAAGAATGTGAGGATACTCATAGAATAAGAGAAAAGTTCCCAGATATATGAGATTAACCAAGATATAATTCTGTTGCATTTTGTTTAGGGCTTATTTTACCAATCAAGGTCATGTGTGTTTAAACTCTCTACAACAATGTTATTTGTCACATGCATTAAAGGCAAAGTTTTCATTTGTCTGATAATTCTAACATCTGCTGTGTACCTGAGGTTTTGTTCTGATGATTGTTTTTCTATTCAGATTGCTTTTGTTGCCTTTTTATATCTTAGAAATTTTATTGAAATCTACAAGCATGATGCAGGATAGTTGATACCACAGTAATTTGATTTTAGAAGGGCGTTGTGCACTTCTGTCTTCCAGCTAGGTGCACAGCGTGTGGGTATGTGTCAGGTGCAGGGCTGAGGTTGAAGTTTGTGTTACAATTACCCTAGTTCCATCAAGGGCTTCAGATCCTCTGTTCCCATGTGACTTTAGTTCTCCATTTTGGCTCTGTCACCCAGGAACAACCTGTCCCTTTTCACCTTCCCAGCTTCATTGCACTCTCACTAAATAGGGGAGGGAGGACGTTGGGGAAAGGGTGGTTTCTCTGTTCTGATTAAGGTCATTCTTAGGCAAGCTCTGTGAAACTGGCCTTGGGGATGACCTGACCTACCTCAAGGATGGAGCTTTTCTTTCTTGTTTGTTTTCTGGGTGCCAGAGGTTTCCACCAGTACCTTCAAGCTATAATTTTTACTGCCCTTTGCCCTTGGAAATAAAGACTCTGCTCTTTAGAGAAGAAAGGAGGGATTGGTCTTGAGCAAATCTCGAGAAGTTCTTCCTTTGTTCCTACCTTTCCATCAGCAATAGAGCTCTCAAGATTCTAATCCACTTGGAGAATTCCTACTAGGGGTTTGGGAAGGATCAGATTCAAGCATTTTCAGTGCTAATGTCTGCAGTATAGGGGTCTTAACTTCTCATGACACCTAGTGCATAGCCTTTAGAAGCTTATTAAAAATTTCTGTCAGTTATTTTATGACTTCTGTGGCATTGGCTATCTTCTGCTCTGTACTAATTTGTTTTCTATTGCTATAGAAAAATACCTGGGGCCAGGTATATTATAAAGAAAAGAGGTTTATTTGACTTCCAGTTTTAAGGGTGAAAAAGTTTGGATGACCCACTTACCTGGGTTATTGTGAGGCTCTCATGGCAGATGACATTATAATTGTAGCAATGCAGGGTAAGACAGGAAGCCAGAGACAGCCAGGGGTCAGTCTTGCCCTTTCTGTAGAAACCCATTCTTCCATGAATTAACCAAGGCTTCACAAGTACCACATTAATCCTTTCTGAGAGCATCATCCTCAATGACCTATTTGTCCTGCACCAATCCCAACCTCTTAAAGATCCCACCACCTGTGAACAGCACCACACTGAAAACCAAGATCTCAGCACCCAAACCTTCTGGGGACAAGCCACATCCAAACCATGGAAAGTCTCAAGTAAGTGAATGTTGAAACCCTGTTTCTGTCCAAGGTCTCTGCAGATTTCTAGTTAGCTGTTTTACTAATAACCCCAAATCATTGCCAAGTTCAAGAAAGTTTATAATTCTCATTTTATTAGTCTCTTCTTTCTCTTGAAATTTCATCAAAATTGGAAAAGGTAATTTTATCAATCATCACTTTACCCACGGGATTAAAATTTCAATCATTTTGTTGTTGGTGGCCCTCCCTCCCTCCCTCCTCTCTTTCTTTTTTTTCTTTCCTCCTTTTACTCTTATCACCCCACTTCTTCATTTTCTTTCTTCCTGGGGCTGAGAATGAAACCCACAACCTTGGACATATTAAGGATGGTCTCTTACCATCCTTAGGTAAGGATGAGCCATTCCTCTGCTCTGTCTCTGAAGAAGAAACCAGAAATCTCATATTTATTTCTTTGACATAATGTTAAATGTGTTTTAATTAATTTTATGCATTTTCAAGACCAATTTAAATGATTTGACAGTGCCTCTTTTTCTCTCTCACTTGTTTATAGTCAACAGGTTCTCTAAAAACTAACAAATGAGTGTTCAGTAGGTAATTCTCAGCATGTTTATCATTGTAAAATCTCTTTCTTAAAGAAACTCATTCACAGGCCCATGTCTTCAGGGAAAAAGACTTCTTTTCCCTTGATGACTTCTGCCTATCTTCTCAGTTGACTTTTTAAAGAGCAGAATTTTTTTAAAGTCTGGTTTTAATAACTATAGATTATTTTTTTATTTAGAGACTTATCCCTGCCACTTTTGCATACAGGGATGTAGGGATGTCTTCCTAGTAGTATATCTTAGAGTTTCAATAAGGGGTCTCTAAACATGGATACAGAATACAGAAAATGACTCCATTTCGAATGAAGGTGAAAGAAAAGGTGCAGTTTTGCAAATACACTTGATATTTTGAGTAGCCACCGTGACCTCTCCAGGGTGACAGCTTCATAGAAGCTATTGGATATACATGACACTCTGCCAGCAAGTACTTTTCTCCTTGGTCTTAAGAAAGTTTGCAGAATCATGAAAAGAATGAGGTTTTCTAGCGGGAAAACTGGTTATCCATGTGTAAAAGCAGGAAAGTAGATTCATGTCTCTTACCCTCTGTTAAAATAAAATAAAAATAATACAAAATAATATGAAAACATTACACAAAATGATAAAAATCAAAATTTTAGAACTACTTCGTGATAACAGAAAAGGGCCAGGGATATAGCTCAGTAGGACGGCACCTGCCTGGCAAGCATGAGGTTGTAAGCTTGATTGCTGATACAAAAAAACAAAACAAAACAGAAAAAACAGTTGAATCCATAGACACAGACAAGGACTTCCTGAACAGAACTCAAGTAGCATAAGAAATAATACTAAGACTTAACAAGTGAGATCATATCAAATTAAGAAATTAAGAAGCTTCTTTGCAGCAAAGGAAATGATCAACAAGCTGAGGAGACAACCTACAAAACAGGGAGAAGTCATGCCAGCTAATCTTCTGATAGAGGACTAATATTTCAAATATACAAATAATTGAAAGAAATTAATCTACCCCCAAAAAATAACCCAATCAAAAAACAGGCAAATGAAATGAATAGACATGTCTGCACAGAAGAAACATAAATGGCCAATAAGGATATGAAAAACAATGTTCATCATCTTTAGCCATTAGGGGAATTCAAATAAAACAACTCTGGGATTGCATTTTAGCCCAAACAAAATGGTCATTATCTTAACACAATAAACAACAAACAGTGCCAAGAATGTGGGGGAAATGAACCCTTCTACTTTCTTAGAGGGGATGTAAACTGAACAACCACTAGAGAAAATAGCATGGAGATTCCTCAAAAAACTAAAAATAAAACTTATATTTGACCCAGCTCTGTCTCTCCTGGTTATCTTCCCAAAAGAGTCAAAGTCATCATAGTGTAGTGATATATGCATCGCCATGTTTATAACAACACAATTCATAAGAACTAAGTTCTGGCAATAGTCTATATGGCCATCAACAGACTCATGGATAGAGAAAAATTACATATATATACATATATACATATATATATATGAATTTTATTGAGCCATTACACAGAATGAATTCATGCTATTTGCAGAAAAATGGATGTATCTTGAGCCCATAATGTTAAGTAAAATAAGACAGACACAGAAAGTTAAATACTGGTTTATTCTCTTATGTGAGAAACTCAAAATATAAATAAAGAGTAAAATGAAGAGATGGTGGGACACAGGGAGGTACCTAGTAGGAGAACAGAAAGTGGATCAGGAGGCGAAAGAGAGAGGATAGTGAAGAAAGGGGATGGAAAATGATGAAGGTCTGATATACATGTGTACCAATTCCCTCAATCTAATGTAAATATTAAATACCACAAACATATAACAATAAAACACAAAAGGGATCTACATCTATCTCCCAAGTGTTAGCCATCATAATACACATAGAACATAGATATTAATATGTCTATTAATTGAAAGGATGTACCTTTCTCTTAACTTTTATTGCCATCATTTAGTTATAAAGTATGATGTTAGTTTGCATTTCCCAAGCTTGACATACCATCAGGACAGGTTAAAATATTGTTTTATTTAACAATTAAGTTCAATGGGTATATTTTTTAGGGTTCACTAGAGGCACAAAATTAATAGAAAATATATGTATAATATGCAAGTGGATGTACTAGTGAAGTTTACAGGCTCAGAGGTGGGAGAGCTCACAACGGCAGGCTTCATAGTGGAGAGCCTAGGGAACCAAGAAGATGGAAGCTACAAAACAAGAGGCATCAATGATGCAGCACCAGTTCAAAGTCAAAGGCTCAAAAGCTCATTGTGGAATCACTAGTGTGAGCCTACACTGAAAGAGTGAAAGAACTGGAGACCAATGTCTACCATCAATGGTGAGGACTGGATCTCTTCCAAAGAAAGACACTTCTTTCTTCTTTCCCTTTTTATTCTATCTAGGCTACAAGTCTATCGGTTGGTGCCATCCACATCTGGGGTGGGTTTCCCTCTTAATTTGCTGGCCTTCATGTCAATCACCCATAGACACACCTAGAACAATTGTTTTCTTTCTAGAGTTCAAAGAACCTGCAATTTAAGTTCCCAGTGCAAATGGAGGGAGCTAGGTGTAGGTGGGAAGGATGAAGTAGGAAGTGCCTCTCGCAAATGCAAAAGGATAGTGGCAAAATCTTCTTTTCTCTTCCTCTTTTAACTGGTGGCCTCCGTCAAGGAGGTGGAGTGATAAGATCTAGCTGCCTCCCACGCTGGCATGAATATCTAACCTTTAGAAATTTTTCACTACTAAGAAATTTCAGGGAAAAGCACTAAGAAAAGGTTCCCAGTATGACTCATCTTAGTGTTGATTGATTTAATTAGGAAAGCATTGGATGTGGAATGGGTTGACAGTGAGATTTGAGCAGGTTTATTATGTGGACTCCTCAGTACAGCAGCACTCTGTAAGGATAGTGGAAAGGGTGAAGCTGAGAAAAATTGGCTCTTAAGAGAGCAGCTTAATGTTAAGCAGCAGCAGAGAAACAGACAAGACAGAATGTCAGCTTTTTCGTTTTGCCTGGGAATCTTAGGAATGAAAGATGTACCACCATGGTGACCGTTGTTGAGGAGCTGAAGAAAGACCAATGTGTCGCTATAATATAGTACATCCAGTATTTAGCAATGGAAAAGAATAGAGGGGTGGGGTAGACAAGGAAAGTTTCATAGAAGAGGTGGTACATATTATGAACTTCAAAAACCCAGTGACATTTGGATTCATTAAGAACAATGTGGGAAACCAGGCAACAGATGCCTCAATCAAAGCCCTGGAAAAAGTAAGCATAGGAATTCAGGAGATGGCAAATGATAGACAGTAGATGCGAAGCTAACAGGTGATCGGGAAAAACTGAGAGGGTTTAAAACTATCTTTATGAACTTCATTAATTTTCTTCTGTCTGATCTGTAATCCCACTTATTCTCTTGCTGGCCTAACTTTTATGCTATTGAATTAAAAATCTGGCTCCTCATTCTTCATGTATATTTCAACAATGTCTAAAATAAGAATATTTTCTCAGCTGCTTGGTTGAAAATTAAGAAAGAGTAAGGGAATTTCAAGGAGTAGCCCCTGAGCAGCAGCTTTTGAGACAGATGAGTGGATTCAAACCAGACTCCAGTATACTATTTCTTTCCTATTTAACCTCCCAGTGAGTGAGTTACCCTATTTGAACTTAGTTTCTTGACAAAGTGTTCATATATGACCTAGTCAGTAGAGTTGCTTTGATGGATACGAGATAACATATTTAAACTTCCTAGCACAGTGTGTCACTTGGTAGGATTAATAGTTAAGTTGTCTCTGTGCACTGTTGAATGGTTTATCTCTGATGGGGTTTATCTGTGCTAATTTCAGTGAGTTTAGAACGCTTTCCACTTCCAAACACTGACTCTCCTGGTACCTCCTCTCAATCTTCAGATCTAAGATTTTCCTGGATAACTTCTTATGGTCTCATTCTCCTGGAATTCCCCAAGAGTTCATCTTCTCAAAATTTGTATGTTCTTATTTTTTGTTTGTGTAACTTTTCCTGAACAAGATGGAATTTATAGGGAACAAGGAAGTAACTTTGGTTGTCAGGGCTTATTTTGTTCAACATAATGATCACCAAATCTATGTATTTCCCTGAAAATGATAAATATGTTTTCTTACTTATGGTTGAATAAATATCTATAGTATATATATATATATATATATATATATATATATATATATATATATATATGCCACATTTTCTTTACCTGCTCATCTGGCCCTGGTCACCAAGCTGGTTTGATATTTTGGCTATGTGAATTCTACCACAATAAATATGGGTATTCAAATAACCCTACTGTATGCTGATTTTAATTGCTTTAGGTATACACCAAGGAGTGGTATACTTAGGGCAAATGGTAGTTCTAATTTTAGTTTTTTTGAGCAACCTCCATACCGATTTCTATACGGGCTGTACTAATTTGCATTTTCACGAGCAGCCTAGAGGTCTTTCTACTAGAATCTTCACTAGCATTTGTCGTTTTTCTATTCCTGACAACAATTCTGACTAGCATGAAACAGAATTGCAATGTAGTTTTGATTTACATTTTCCTTCTAACTGAACATATTGAGCAATTTTTTTCATATACCCTTTGATCATTGTCACTTCTTTTGATAAGTGTTCTTTTGATATAATTCATTTCTGCACTTACTGATTGGCTATTTGATTTTGTAGTGACAAGAGTTAGAGTTCCTTATATACTCTAAATATTAATCCTCTATCTGAAGATGGCTTTAAAGATTTTCTCCCATTTTTCATGCAATGTATTCACTGCTAGTTGTCTCCTTTATCGTTCAGAAACCTTCTGATTTGATGTAGTCCTGTTCATCGATTCTTCCTACTACTTCTCATGCTACTGGATCACATTCAGGAAGTCATTGTCTGTGCCTGTGGTATCAAGTGTTTCCTTTATTTCTCCTTTTATCAGTTTCGAAGTTTCAGGTCTTATACCTAAGGCTTTGACTCATTTTGAATTGATTTTTGTATAGCGTGATGGGTAGGGATCTAGTTTCAATATTGTAGCAGTGAATATCTAGAAAAGTACATTTGGATTTTGCAAATCTAAGCCAGTATAATCATTTTAATATTGCCAGACAGTGTTTATACTGTTACTTTTTCTGTCATTTACTCATTAATTATATGCCAGACATTGTTCCAGACATATGGAATATATCTGCAAATAAAACAAAGAGAAATTTCTGCTTCACCAGGGAGAAAGTAAATAAATAAACACACAGACTTGTATGTACAAAATGCCAAGTGTATGGAAAACAGCAGAAACAAACAAAGTGGGATCAATAGTATATCTGGTTGTATTCCATTATACATTTTAATTAAGGTCAAAAGATAAGTAGGTCTCATTAAAAACATGATGCTACAGCTAAGACATAAAGGTGGTCAGAAATGTCCCTGGATGTCTATGGAGCTGTACAACCTCTAGGGTGAGAGATAGAGGGCTGCAAAGACACTACAGCAGTGTTGTGGTATACATGGCTATCAGGCTGGAACTCTGAGGCTGAGACAGGAGCACCACAAGTGTGAGCTCAGGCTGGGTGAATTAGCCAGACCTTATCTCAAGATTTTAAAAAATGTTAAGAAAGGCTGAGGATGTAGCTCAGTTCATTCCCCTGTACCAAATAAATAAATAAAATGAAAGACAATAGGTATGCAGCAGAGGAGACCAATCTGGTTGGAACAGAGCACATGACAGGGAACAAAACAATATAAGGTGAAAGAGGATGAGGAAAGGGGCAGGCAGATTAAGTAGAGCTTTGCAGGCCATGTGAGAACTTTGGCATTTATTTAGTGAAACAAGGAGCCATTGTAGGGCTTTGAGAAGAATGGCATGCTCTGAAGTAAGGCGAGGTCAAAAGCAAGGAGACAAAATGCAGCAGGTAAGAACGGGGCGGCTTGTGCCTGTGACAGGCGCTTGCATTCTGAGCCTGCTCTGAAGGAACGGTCAGCAAGGTTTAGAGAGACTGAAAATACCATTGTTATTGTCCATACCGATAATTCTAAAGCTGAAAAAATAGCCTGCCGAGGCAAGGGACAGAAACCAGCACTGTCCTGGATGACAGAAACATATCCTTTTATTCAGGATTAGTAAGTATGTATAAGATTAGTATGTATATTAATTAGTGGTCTTGAAAAGAGCTTTTTTGCCCCTCCCCTTGCAGAAAATTGTCTCAAATCCATTCAGGCTTTTCCCTTACAAGTCATAGAAATGATTTGTTTTGTAATCATTGATCCTAGGTGAGAAAAATGTCCTCTGAACAAAGGTAACATTGCATGCTCCAACAAATGCTGGCAGACAGGAGACATAAGTATTGCTCTAAACTTTTGGGGTTATGTACTCAGAGGGTGATATATTTTCCACTGAAGAGAAACTGCAAATTTCCTTTCCTTCTGCCTTCCACCTTCCCCTCCCCTCCCCTTCTCTCCTCTCATCTACCCTCCTCTCCTTTCCACTCTCCCCTCCTCTCCCTTCTTTTCCCCTCCCCATGTCTCCCTCCCCTCCCCTCCTCTCCCATCCCCTTCCTCCCCCTGCTCCTCCCCTCTTCTTTTTCCTCTCCCTCTCCCTTTTATTTCGCCTCTCCTCTCCTCTCCTCTCCTCTCCTCTCTTTTCCTCTCTTCTCTTCTTTTCTCTTCTCTTCCTTTCCTTTTCCTTCTCCTTTTGAGATTAGGAGATAGAGGAAGGTAGATCAGACTGGTTTGTATATTCTTAGTTTAATATGTTCATTAAGGATCCAGTGGACATACTGAGTAGGTGTACGTTTGATGTTTGTTAACAGTGCCTGGGCTGAATATCTCTACTTGGGAATTGCCAGCTTACAGGTAGTATTTAAAAGTCACTAGAGTTAGTGAGATCATCAGGGAAGTAAATATAGATGACATAGGTAGAAAAACCAAGAACTGATCCATGAAGGATTTTAGTGTTAGATGATCATATGCAAGAAGGTCTACAAAGAATTCTGAAAAATATTACTAGTAAGATAAGAGGAAAACCTTCAATGCATGGTGTCCTGGAATCTCATTAATGAAGAGTTTCCAGGAGAAGGGGATGGAAGCTGATGTCATATGCCACTGAGAAGTCAAATAGACTCAAATGTCCTTTGGATTTAGCAATAAAGAGGTCATTGCTATGTTGACCATATGATTTAGCATCTATACTTGTCTATTGTGAAGCAGAAAGGAGAGTATTAATTATGATGCCAAGACAATAAGCATAAATCTTGCCTAATCTGGACATAACGGTATATAAAGTCACCCTACTCTTTAATGAGTTTGAGAAAATTATTTAGTTCTTGTTTACAGAAATATTTATTCTCTGAAATTCACTCTAGTCAGTTTTTTTTTTTGCCTTAAAAAATACACAAAAATGGGTCAGTTTTGCAACTGTTTATCCTAGATTCAAAAAGAAGTTATCTGGACAAAAGTGTCACTTAATTATGGGATTGCATTTCATTTTATTTTATGGTAAAAAATTTCTCATATTTAGATATATGTCATATGTATGCATGTAAATGTGTGTGTTACTACTTCAGTATGAAGATTGGTTTTATTCATCTAGATCAGGGCTCAGCAGACTTATCTTGTAAACCTCTAGGTTGTAATTATTTTTGACCTTGAAAACCACATGGTCTTTCTAGTAATTACTTAACTTTATGCTTGAATCCTGAAAGTAGGCACAAACAATAAATAAGTGAATTAGCATCCCAGTATCCCAATATAACTTTATCAATAAACATTACAATAAATTTCAAATAATGTCTTTAGTCTTAAAATTAAAATTTCTGTGTTGAGTTAACTGAAGATTCATATCAACTTTTAAGAAGTAATGTAGGAAGATCCACTTACCCTTCACAGAGTGCCCTCTCTGGTGACATCTTGAAAATCTACACTACAAAATCTTAAACAGAACATTGAAGTCCATTCCTATATGGTGCAGAACATTCTCTTCACCACAAGCATTCATCACATTTCTGTTTTACAGCCAGACCCTTCCCCATCTCATCCTTAACACCTTTATCCACTAATCTGTTCCCTATTTCTCTAACTATCTGTCTTGGTTACCTTTTTCTCTCTGCTGGGACAAAATACCTGATGCCCAAAATTAAGGAAGGAAAGGTTTATTTCACTTACAGTTTGTGGAGATTTCAGTCCATACTTGGCAGATTAT
>NW_004955413.1:16809746-16824139 GCF_000276665.1 Chinchilla lanigera
AAAAGAAAAGAAAACCAGGAAATTACCAACCATATCATTTCTACAGTTCAAAAGTTCTTAGGTAAGGGCTGGGGATTTAGCTCAGCAGCACAGCTCCTGCCTGGCAAGTGCAAGGTTGTGAGTTTGATTCCTACTACCAGAAAAAAAAAAAAAAGGAAAACCTCTTTACTAAAAATCCCAGATTTCTCCAGGAGCATACAGAGAGAATACAAAAAAAAAAAAAAAAAAAAAAAACATAAGTTCCTAGCTGGCTTGATGATTTTTTTTCTACTTTTCAAAGTGTATTTTGTTATTATATACTATATCCTAGGTAATCAGTCATACTTAGAGGATGGGTGAAGTATAGCTATACATTTTTCCATAGCTCGAACACAATGAATTTCAGATAATTTGTATGCTCCGCTAAATGTTAGTTTTTCAATTACTTAAAAATATAAAAAATGGTCTTAGCTTACAGGCTGGACAAAAGCAGATCATGAGCCAAATTTGGCCCATGGGTTATTGTTCAACTGCACTATTCTGGGACATCACCACTAGTAGTATAAATCCTTTTATCTTTTCAAATTTCACATGTGACTTGCATACTTTGTGCTTGAATTTTCTCATATGTGTACTTCTCAGAAGGCTGATCCTGTTTGTCATTTCCTCTGACTGCCACTTAAAAGATTTACCTTTTTGTTGTTTGTGGAGCTACTTATTTGATCTTAATCCTGTAGCGAACCTGAGGAATATAATTCTCCACATAGGATTTCCTTCAGCTCCTCTGATACAAAGGGACACTGACTGGGAAACTTCTAGAGCTGCAGCTTCATGTAAGAGACGCAGGCTCAGCTTCCTGCTACGTTCTGCCACCAAAGGTGTACTGCCTAAATCACAGTATTGCTCAGGTCTCCATCTTTTAGAGGAACTCAGGTAGGTGCAGCTTGGAGTGGAGGTATGGACATAAACTTGTAGATCTTGTAAACCACACCTCTCCTACCAGTGGAGACACACAGTATGCAGTAAAGACTATTTTCTTTCCAGAAGCTGAGTGTTTTGGTATGGAAAAATCTCATAGATCTTTCATTTAATCTATTGTTGCAAGCAATGGGCAATGTGCTATTCCTACAGCTCAAATATCCTTCCACGTTCACACCTTTTTACAGCCCGTTTTTCAAATAAAATCTAAATTTTGTTGGTGTTTTGTATCATCATTCCAAATACTTTTGGAGACAGTGTGATTTACAGGAATCCCATCTTCACATAATTTTTGTCACCAATATATTACTTCCATGTAGTTTTTAACTTATATTTTTTTGCTTTAAATTTACTTTTTATAAATTATGTATGTACAAATAATAATTTCATAAAACTTACAACAAAACTAAGGCTTTTTACATTTTGATATTCTATTTACAGGCAACTATTTTCAGTATTTGTCATAGTTATATCTGGCATTATTTCTTTTAAAAAAATTAATTGGTGTTCTATTTTTTTAATCTACTTTTTCCTAAAGGATATATAACTTCCTGAAATAATCTGTTCTACATATTTCCCCATACATCCACATTGTATTCCTTTTGATACCTCTCAATATAGTCAGTTCTCATTCTCATTAAATTCGCATTCATTGTTTATATCCTTTCATTCACTTTAGTTAGATCTCTTTCTTCATGAATCTCATGCCATTGTTTATCTTGGCTTACTCCTTCATCTGTGGTAGGTTTTCCTGGTGCAAAATGGAATTGTGTGGTCCCTTGTTAAAATTTCAGATGGGCACAGCAGATTAGTAAGCCGGGTATTGGGCCACATTGAACATATGTCTCCTTAAGCCAGAGGTGCTGGTGGCTGCATAGGTTGAAGACCAATGAACCAGGCTCTGTTCTCATTACTGGGGAACAGGAATGTTATCTTAAAAATATCTCCCCCAATGCAATTTTACTTAGGGAGCAAATAATAGAGACATGATCCAAAAAGTTATTTTAGGAAGGCATTATTTACTGTGTTCTGGGTGCTTGAGATGCTACACCTATGGTACATTATTTCATGATGCTGCTAAAATTGTGACAGACAGAAGATGAGCTCTTCCTGCCTGGCACTGCCTGACAGATTACCCAATATCTCTATGGCAAACTTATCCTCATGGGCCCCCAAAGGTAATTACAAGGCCACAGACATGATTGTAGTGTGGGAAAAGGGTAGATAAACTGACGAATAAAAAAAGAACTCAGAGACAGACCCAGATGTGTTTGGGATATTGGTATATAAATGTGCTAACATGAGATACCAATGGGGTAAGAGAGACTATCCAATAAAAAGTATCTCCATGTGAAAAGGGTTAACAATGGATTCTTACCTCATATATCATATACAGATGAAATATATATATATATATATATATATACATATATATATATCCACTAAATTTAAAATATCTTATAAAATATTTGGGATTTAAAAATGTTTTCGGGTAAGAAGCATTTTCTTGAATCATAAATTAGCATTACTGTGAAAGAAAAAAAACTTGAAAACTTTGATTACATTAAGAATAAAAAGAGCCGGTGTGGTGGCACACGCCTGTAATCCCAGCACTCATGAGGCTGAGGCAGGAGGATCATTGCAAGTTCAAGACCAGCCTGGGCTACAAAGTAAGCTCAAGGTCAGCCTGAACTACACAGGGAGACCCTGTCTCAAAAAGACAAAAAAAAAAAAAGAAAGAAAAAGAGTCTTTGATTATGAAAATC
Source organism: Chinchilla lanigera (assembly GCF_000276665.1). Classification (NCBI taxonomy): domain Eukaryota; kingdom Metazoa; phylum Chordata; class Mammalia; order Rodentia; family Chinchillidae; genus Chinchilla; species Chinchilla lanigera. The sequence goes on from NW_004955413.1 coordinate 16,812,470, forward strand.
CAACCTATAGAATCAAATTACAAACAAAAAGGTGAGAAAATATTTACAGTGGTACACTGAACAGAATCAATCACATGCAAGATAATAGCAATAAAAGGACAAATAACCTAAAGTAAAAACAGACATGAGAAATGAGTCAGCAAGTCAAAGAAGAAATATAAAAGCCAACAGATAGATGAAAACATTCCATCTCTTTAAAATCAGTTAAATTCACACAAAATAATAAGATATTATTTTATGTCCAGCCTCCAAAGAGAAATAGAAAAGTCTGAAAATAGTGCATTTCAAAAACACCTTCCATGCATTGTTGCTGAGAATGTAAATTGATTTAATACCCAGAAATGATTTCGATTTATATCCTAAAACTGAACTTTGATGTTAGATGCACCATGCTGCAAGGGAGTCTATTTCCCAAAGAAACTTCACACTCAAACAATAAAACCTGTTCTCACACAGAGAATTCAGCAAAGGGAGTAGACAACAAAAGTGAAGGGGTACATTCAGCCAATGGAGTATCAGATAAAATCAAAATAATCAGAAAGACGGCAATGTGAGTCATAGCAATAAGTAAAAAAAATTAATCCCCTCAAATTTCAAGGTATGATTAATGTACTGAACGTTTAAATTTTTTAAAAAAATTGTAAAAGACACGTTTCCATTAATCCTCCTCAAAATACTCTCCTTCGCTTCAAACACACTGTTGCATCGTCTTTGCCACTTGGTGCAGAAGCTCTGGAAGTCCTTTTATGTCTTTAGTTGCACTGCTGTGACGGCCTCAATGTCCTGAATCAGTTCAAAGTATTTACCTTTCATGGCTGTTTTGGCTGTGGAGAAGATCCAAAAGTTCATGGTGCAGATCCAGTGAATAAGGCAGCTGAGGACACACTGTAATGCTTGTATGAGCCTGCCTTGCCATTTGAGGGCACTAGGTAGCAGCATGTTTCATATCTGTGATCACCCCTCCTACAGATGTTCACAGAAGAGGGCTTCCAGGGTTCTTTCTGGTGGTGGTAAGAGCAATGTCTGTGACCTAAGCGAGGGAGAATATTTTGAAGCGGGTTAAAGGCACTGCTTATGATGTAACGAACATTATTTATTCAAACATTCATTGTATATCTCAGTCACTTCTAACCTATACATCCTGAAAGTCTGTGTAGTGTTTAAAGCAATTAAACATACATACATATCCACATAATTCTTTTTCTCTATCTCTGAATATGCAGAAAGGTAAATATAAAACTATAAAAATGAAAAAAAAAGGAATGATGACCGAAAGATACACAATGAACACAGATTCAGGTGGACAGTTACCTCAGACTAGAGGAGAGAGTGATAGAGGGTGGATTGATGGTGTAAAATAGATGGTTAGATGTAATTTATTAACTAGGTTCTAAATTATATGAATAAAAGTGTACCATACACCAGCATTCCTCCCTTATGGGATCCTGGGCTTGCCAGACTTCATCATGTATTTCTTCTGACACCTGCTTACATCCCCTTAAATAAGCCTTAGGGTGTTTAGCTATTCCTTTGTTTCCTTGCATTGTCAGAATTGGCTGCAGTCAACATGTAGATAAGCTCACATGGGTTGCTGTGTTACCTCTGATCATCTCATGATCTGTACTTCCCACTTGTATATTTTGGTCCTCAGTAAGGAGGAAGCTATTTTCTTTTCTTTTTTTTTTTTTTTTTGGTTTTTCTCCAGTACCGGGAACCGAACTCACGACCTTGCGCTTGCCAGGCAGGCGCTTTTGCCGCTGAGCTAAATCCCCAGCCCCTGAGGAAGCTATTTTCACTATTTATATTTCATCTGCTCCTCAGGACCCATGTTTTATGGTTCTCGATATTACCTTGCCTGCACATTTACATAGCTCACTCCATGTGTATTGACGTTTCTCAATTGAGCACTGCATTACTCATATTATGGTGCTTAGCCTAAGGGCTGAAGCATAGCAGCCCGACAATCCTTCAGGCAGTGATTGGGTGGCAGACTCCGCTCTTGAATAAATTAACTCAGCAGCTGAACATCTCAGACAAAGAGGGTCGAGGCATTATAGCAGCAATGGCACTCGTAGCTACTGTGGCTACCGCAGCCGTCACCCTCACTCATTCCACCCAAACTCCCTGAACTATGTATGGCAATTTTCGAAATGTTACTTCTGAGCTTTTAACTCAAACCTGTACTGATAAGGAAATTCTACAAACACTTGACTCCCTGGTGGCCGCTGTCACATGGCTCAGCAAATATCAACAAGCTCGCTGGCTGTGATGCTGGTTACCCTTCCATGTGCATCACCCCAATTCCACTTAATCATTCTGAAGCTGGGGAGGAGGTCCAACACCTTCTCCACGGTGATTTTCATACAAAGCTAGACAGAGAAATTACTGGTCTCCAGGGCCGGCTTCGGATCCCATTTTATAAACTTTAATTGGAGCCGCACAACATTAGATCATCTTAGTGATACTGTCTACCGGCTCAGCCCTAGGAACTGATTGTCTGGCCTCAACCTTTACACTTGGATTCTTAAAGTTCTTGGAATACTTTTCTTTTTGTTCTTCCTTAAAATCCTATGAGCCGTCTGTTTACTCTTTCAGTGGATGCTGCATGATGAAGCCATGATGACCTTTCTTCACCAACCTCAATAACCCTCCTCTCTTCACCCTGTCCCTCTTCCCAAACCCCTGTACAAAACAGAGAAAGGGGATATACAGGTGTGTGGCCAGAAGTACGTCTGAGATGGATGTGCAGAGACAAGGGGCTTTTGCAGTTACATGCCCCAAAGCTCCCAGAAAGCAGGGTTAGCAATAAAAGATGGCCTACAGGACCACAAGTCCAAGTAGGATCAGAACACATCGCCTTAAGGAATGAATGCTCTGGCCCTCTCTCCCCCATAGTCTGACTTAGCACTTAGACTGGGCCTAAGGTCAGTCATGTAACAGGCCACCCTGACCTTACCCTCTATCCCACATGAATCCTACACAGATGTTCTTCTTTTGTCATTTATCCTTACTTCCCCATCCTATCAATAAAAAGTCACAGAAGCTTTAGTTCAGGGCTGTCTTTATGAGACATTTTCCTACTGAGAGGTCTTGGATAAGGGTGGTCCCTCTGGGCCTTCTTGGAGTTTGAATTGGACGTTGACTCTGAGCAATCTCACATACCTGTGCCTTGCCACAGTCATGAACTGCAACAATCAGGTATGAACAATCTGACTCTAAATTGTGAATCGAAGGTTCTGATTATTTCAATCGCTATGATGGAATTCTCAAGCAACTCCAACTGAAAATTTGAGATTAAAATTTGAGGCAAAACAAAGAGTGGAAGGACTTGAAAGGAAGATAGCTTTTCTTTGGGGAGTGAGTTTGCCAGTACTTCTAGAACCAGGATACCTTCCTGCCATTAAAACGTACACCCCCTGTCTACATATTTGCTGCTTGTTTATAATTTTGAAACAGTTTGAGATTAGTAACTTTTATTTTATCACACACCAAGAGGTGTCTTTAGGAAAACTTCAGGACCTTGTGGGTCTTTGGACCTAATTTTCTTCAACCTATTCTTTACGATGAATAACAAGGTGTCTGCATTACCTTCACGTCACTGAGATCCAATACCTGCTACCCACAACTCTAAGGAGGGAACATTTATTTTGAATCACAGTTTGTAGTGGTTTCAATCCATAGTTGACTAGCTCCAAGGTTGAATGGCCTGGCAGAGAAGGAACAGAGAAACAGCTCATGGCATGGCAGCTGGAAACAGAGAGAGACAGAGAGAGAGACAGAGACAGAGACAGAGAGAGAGAGGCAGAGACAGAGACAGGGAGATTTAGGGAGGAGTGAGGAAGATACACACTTCCCGACCATGGCCCCAATGACCCACTTCCTCCTCCAACCAGGCTTCATTTCGCAATACCACATTTAGCTATAAACTCATCAACCCGCTAATAAATATCACACTCCCATGATCTCTTTATCTCCAAAAAGCTCTACCTATGAGCGCATGAGGCTTTGGGAGAAGGAACATGTAGATATAAAGGAAAACACAAGGTGACTGCTTTACAGTGAGTGTGATCTGTCTCAGTTGTAAGCAGACACCACACACACACACACACACACACACACACACACATGTGACCAACTCATCTGCATAACCTGCTTCCCTGACTTATCTGCTTGCCTAGTAGTTTTGCTTAACAGCTTCCAGGGCCAGTATGCTCAGAATGATACGGAACTCCCTGGATTTTCACCAGTAGGAAAAGGGATACCAACACTTCTTTGCGGGCAGTAGCGAATCTCTGGTGGACACAGGACAAGTTGCAGGACAAGAGCTCTTTCAGGACAGCCTTACGTGTGGTAAGATAGTTTGGAGAGTTACAAAATCACATTAAATGTTGACAGCAAAGCAAGTCAACAGTGATACTTTAAAGGGCTCTACGGTTCTCTGCTGCTGAAGCAGGATGATGACCTTGGATAGATATTTATTCAAAGAGGAAGCATTGTTTCTAATACGAAAATGTAGCTGATAGAAACAGAGAAATAGAAGAACCTGTTGTTTAGAACCAAGTATTTTAAAGATACTTTTCTGATGATTGCTACATCCACTTGTCATACGTAACTGTTCTTTCTCTGACTATTTGGAAAGTCCATCTCAGTCAGGGGGAAAATAATTTTGTGTAAGCACTTATTAGGATAACTAATGTGCAAGAGAAAATATTCTGGTGCCCTAACTACTGGGAGCCCTTTTCTAAATAACTGCCACAGAGTTCTGTAGACTTTTCCTTTATGGAACTATTTCTATAGAGATCGGTAAATTCTGCGGTATCTCCCAACTGTGTTCTGAATGTGTGCAGATCTCCTTCTCCATTCCACCACCTTTGTCCAAGCTATTGACAATCCTTTGCCTAGACCCCTACAATAGCATTCTGACTCTGCACTTCCTTCCCTTGGAATGCCCTCATTTCATACTGCCAAGTATTTCTTTTAAAAACAAAAATTTGATTAAGTCATTTGCTTGCTTCACACCTGCTGGGAGCATTTGATTTCCAGTTGAATACAATCCAAAGTCCTTGCTGGCCACAGAGTTGAACATAATCTGGCCTTTTCTTGGTGCTCTGATTTCACCCAGCCCCCTTTTCCAACCTTCCTGTCAAATCCACAGTGCTATTTTCTTCTGCCCCAGAGCTTTTGCACTTGCTGTTTCTCCATGGTTGGGTTGCTCTGCCTCTAAATATTTACAGTTGTCCCTTATTAGACTTGGCATTTCATTTCAAGTGTTTCCTCAAGAACCTTCCCAGGCCAATCTTCCCTCAACGTAGATCCTTGCTGCTCTCAGCTGTAACATTCTAACTTTCTTCATAGCACTTTGTGGAGTGCTAAACAACTTCCTGTTGTTGAATTGTTCATAAAATCTTTCAGTGACATTGCCAGAAAATGAAAAGGGGAAAGGACTTCCATGAGAGGGAGTGATCAAGTGTGGGGTAGAGGTACGTTTTGGGATGAAGACAAAAATAATTATATTTTTTTGAGATAAGATGAATAAACTACTGTATTTTTTTCTGGAATATGCTACTTCAAGGCTTTTAATGTTCCAAGAGATAATTTGTAAAGCTTACAAGAAAACAAACAAAGAGAGAACGCAATTATTTGCAAAAATCATTTTAAGGCTCTTTCCTACTTGTGTGCTAATGAAATGGCAATTACTGAGAGATAGCAAAGCATAGAACCCTGAAACAGAACTGAATCCCTAGTCTTCTGCTTATCAGCTGTGTGATCTAGGGATAGGAAACTCTATACCTCACTCTCCTCATTTGTAATGGTGGGAAAATGATAATAGTAATACGGTACCTTCATTAAGATTAAAGTGTGGACTTACTACCTGGATGTTTCTAGAATGGACTGTGGCATAAAGTATGTTTTCAATACATGTTAACTATCATTACTACCACAGAACAGAAAATCATCTTGCCTCTTAGTGCTTAAGACATAAAATGTTCAAAATCACTGCCCATTAGAGAAATGCAAATTAAAACAACATTGAAATTCCATTTTAGCCCAGAAATGATGGTCATCGTATGAAATCAAACAACAAATGTTGTTCAGCCTATGGGGGGAAAAGGAACCCTCCTCTATTATTGGTGGGAATGCAGATTCATAAAACCACTATGGAAATGAGCCTAGAGTTTCCTCAAAAAGCTAAAAATAGAAATTCCTTTCAATCCAGTGTTGTAGTCAGGGTTTGCAAGGGAAACAATTTAATACAGGACACATACTTTATAGGACTACTTTATAATAGTCACCTAAAGAGTCAAACACAAAAGAGTGCAAGAAATCTGTCCACCCCCTAAAGACCCAAGGAATCCAGCTGAGGGCCTGGATCCCGTGGCAATGTCCTTCACGAGTCCAGCTGAAGACCTAGAGCCTATGACAACACCCTCCAAGAGTCCAACTGGAGGCCAAGAGCCCATGACAATGTCTCATGCAAGTTTGTTTGACAGATCTTCACTGAAAAGACCCAAAGGGCAGTGGTGGGAGCTAGAAAGTCCGCAACAGCAGGATGAAAAACCTATGCCAGGAGGCTGAAGGATCTGTGCTGCGGCCAGGAATTGACACTCAAAGTAAGGACCAGAGCTCCCTCCAAAAGTATCACAGCCATCCTCAGTGACAATGAGATGCTTAGCTCCTCCCATGATGACAGTTGAGTTCACATCAGGAAAGCCAATGTGACAAGCTTCACCAGGAGATTGAACAGTGCACCATCTTCTCCTCTGGAGCCAGCAAGCGATGCTTGAAGTAAGGACCAGAGCTCCCCTATAGTGAACTGCAGTCACTTTCAGAGACAATGAGGTCCCGAGTTCCTCTGAGAATAGCCGAGTTCATATCAGGAAAGCCAGAACGACAAGCTCCTCCAGGAGAACCAACAGCAGCACCTCTTCCTCTCCAGTTTTCCTTTTTATGTTGTTAGTAACAACCTTCAGGTGGCCTTCCACATACACACTGATTCATTTCAGCTGAGTGTTACAAGCTGACCACCAGTTGTCAATCCACCACACCCAGCTATTCCCCTCCTAGATATCCTCCAGAAACAGTTAAAAATATTCTATTGCCATACATAACTGTTCATATTATGGGTCCTGCATACCCGTGTTTATAGCAGCACAATTCCTCATAGGTAAATGTCAGAAGTAGCTTATATATCTATCAACAGATGAAGCAAAAAAGATAATGTGGTATTTATAGCCAGTGGAGTACTGCTCTGCTGTGATGATGAACCTGAGTCATTTGAAGGAAAATGGATGCCTAGTGAGACCATAACATAAATGGAATAAATGAAATGCACAAGCTTAAATCACGTTTTATATGAAAAATTCAAATTATAGATACAGGGCAAAATAAAAGAGATAATAGAAAACAGGGCAATAGATCTTTCTCAAAGGGAAAGGGAACCAAGAGATGGAAGGAGAGGAAAAGGAAGGGAGGAGAAGGACATGAAAAAAATACCCTTAAGATGAGGTATTTGGATGCTTTAAGTCGCCTCAAGGAATGTAAACATTATGCACCGCAAGCATGGGCTAATAAGAAAAAAAAGAACTGAAAGTTTAGGATTTCCATTTCCAGTCCGGATGAGGTAACAGATCAAAGAACTCCCCACTTTTGAAGCAGTTCCCTGGCTTTGTGCACAGATTATCACAACAGATAGACATTTTTGTGTCTGCTCTCAAAACAATGAAACAATGAAGAACATCTCACCAGCAGTAGCTAAGAAATAATGCGAGAAACACTGGAGAAATATAAAACAGGGATGTGGAAAAATGCTTTGGCTTGGTTAAGTAGATACACACACATACATGCACCCATCCAGCAGCTTTTAAATGTATTTGTTGTAGTACTACATGTAGCAAAGTAAAAGCATTCCCTTTTCATCTTTTGTGTTGATTTCTTTTCTTCAGTCAAAAAAAGTCAAAATCCGTGTGTGGAAATCTCTACTTTTTTGCTTATAACCGTACCTCTAGTGATAGTGTAAGTAGTTAGCGAGATGAGAGCTGGAGCTGGAGAGCACCAGGGCAAACAGGGAGGAAAGAATCTCAGAAACGGTGTGGACAGACATCCTGAGCTTGTGGTCTCCCAGCCTCTTGGGAGGGGCTTATCCTCAACTACTGGGGGAGGGGGCCTCATGTGTACCGCAAAGATCCACAGCCTCAAAGTGCTCACTTCAGCCCCTCACTGTGGGACACTGACAGGGTGGTGAGCCAGCCCGGGACGCATAAGCCTAGCTTCATTCCTCCCAACATGCAGACTTCCTGCTGAAACGGAGAAGGTCATAGCCCCAGAGGTGGTGAAATAGAGCATTCCATCCCCAAATACTCCATTTCCCTTCCCCCTCCCCTCATAAACAGTAATTCCCAGTGCTCTCTGCACACTTGGACTTTCACGGAGTTTCCTCTTCAGAGCTCCCCCCGGTGTCTATGCCTGTCTCTCGATACATTGTCCTACTAACCCTGTGATTTGCTGATTTTCTGTTTCTTCACTGTACACCTCCTCATAGTTCTTCTAGGGCAGAGTCCAAGAACTGAGACAACCTTCACAGTTGCTAACAATAGCGCCTAGAAATATTTGGCATCAAGTAGGCACTTAATGTTTGTTGAATGAACATTCTCAGTGACCCTTCAACTTTAGTGCCATACGTATCCCATGGTTTAGCTAATTAGCTCATTCAAGACAAAAGTAGTCATTGCTGAAATGGGGGTGAGCCATTGTGCTTTTAGACATCCCGTAACATTGAAGCACATTTCCTCCTTTTAGGTATCTATTCAATTATTGCTTCCACTCCCTCCTACATTCCTCCTGAATATGATCACCTCACCACCCAATGCAGTCCCTAGTCCTTTGGTCCCACAAGCCCATCAGCAATTTACTGATGGATGAATCTATAAACCTGGATTTTCTCACGCCTGTCAAAATGTCAAGTGCATCCTATGAAAATGAATATCCTCACCTAAGTCAGCTCAGTGCTTGCACATTTATTTCTGCTTTAGCGTTAACTTTTCCTATCTTTCTGCTTACACTGATAATTGAACTATTGTTCAATATGCAGTTTTTTTAAAAAATTGACTAAGTGAATGCTTCTTTTATTTACAAAAGACTTAAATGCTTCTTAATCACAAAAGAAGAAGAAAGTTAAACAACATTCGCTGAATTTTCTGTAGTGTTTGGATAAGCCAAGGCCATGCAAGAGTTAACTGCTAAAAACATCGAAACAAAACAAAAGAGAAAGGAGGAGCCTCTGGCTCCAAGTAACTAATCTTGGAACCTGTTTCTAAGATTATAACCTACTTTATGCAACCCTCAGAGCCAAAGAAACTTTACCAAAGGATTAAACCTTATGTAAACAAAGATCCCTTTATTTACATCTCAGCTTCTCTGAAGAATCAGAAGCCCCAGCTTACACACTTGCAGTGCTTTATTGGTGCTGATTACCCAACATGTAATTTCTTTCTGTAAAAAAAACAAAAGTTTGATGATCTTGCAGAACAGAAGCAGCAGTGAGTGGAGATGGTGCATGGAAAGGTAACAGTCGTTCATGTATTTAAGTTGTGGGTTGCAATCTATTCGTTTCTGCTTGGAGAAAATAAGGTAGATTTAGTACTTAATGATAAATTTCAAATTCTTTGATTTTGTTGAATCACTTTGCCTGTACTTTTCTGATAGCAATAGCAACTCTATTAAAGGTAGATTCATTTTGTACAATAGCAGTAATACCGTGTGTTTATATGTACATATAAAAATACATTGAGATTTACATGTGTAGTTACAAGTGGTTTGGAGTATTAGAAATGAGTCTAAATGATTCTAAAAAATGTTCTTCCTTTCCTACTTTCTCATTGTCCTAAGAAGCCCCTATTTATCTGGTTCTTTCACATCAATACTTTAAATTCTGATCAAGCCTACATTCTCCGCATTCCTCTCTCTCCCTTGAAATCATAGAGTGTTAGTTGTCTCTGCAGTACTCACGTACGCTTGACAGGCACATATACACACTTTAGCGGCGTTTGCATTCAAAATTTAAAGATGAGAACATCCCAATAATAAAAACAATTTAAAAAGTCAATGTGGTGCAGATCTTTTTATATTTCCTTCTATATTCACATGAACATATGCAAATACATGTAGTTCTGTGGAATTATATACACATGATCCCCCTATGTTATTCACAAGCACAGGATTATAGCTGTGTGCATGCCTTGTTGCTGAATTCATTTATCTGTGTACTGTGGATATCTAAGTATACCTATATATCTCAAAATCATGTTTGCTCAATCTAGCCTTAGACAGCAGCAACTGTTTCTGCACAATAGACTTCCAAAAGTGAAATCACAGAAACATTGTCTACTGAAGTACACCACCCCACCATTTCTCCACCCCATTGCACTACACGTTTAAACCTTTTGCATTTGTAAAATTTATTGGTGAAAAAAATGAGGATTCATGTTACTTTCATTTCCTTGACAAGTAGTGATGTTTTTATTAAGGGAGTTTTATATTTGAATAAATATATTTGCAAAATTCATTTGCATTTCCCTTTTCCAAACTCGTTATACATTTCACCCTCCCTCCTCCTCCTCCTCCTCCTTTTTCTTTTTTTTTTCAAAGATAAGGACTTGCTATGTTACCAAACTAGCACAGAAAGATTGAATTCTTTAATCTTTCTGCCTCAGCTTCCTGAAACCTGTGATTACGGGTATATATGTGCCATCTAACTCAGGTTTGCTTTTATTGCACTTTTGTCAAGTCAACTCATAGGAGGCCTTTTCTTTTTTCTTTTTCACGTCAGAGTTATAAATCCTGATTTTCATACATATTTCACTTTTCCATATCTTTTTAATTTACAGTGTATTTTTTTGCCCTTGTGTAATTTTTGTATTATGAACAGATATTTCTTTTTCGATTCTTTTCTTTCCTTTTCTTTCTTTCCCTTTTTTCTTTCTTTCTCTCTTTCTTTCTTTCCTTCTTTCTCCTTTCTTTCCTTTTCTTTTTAGTCTTTTTTTAAAAAGATTTTCCTAACCTTAAAATTTTTCTAATTTATTTTCAATTCTTTAATTTTCTTTTTAAATCTTTATTTTACTTTAGTTTATTAGTACATGTGTGTAGTACATACTGTTTACATTCCTTGTGAGGAACTGATACATGTGTATAACACATGCAAATTTCCTTTCCATCCCCTTGCCCTTTCCTCTCTTCCCCCTCTGTCCATCTCTTGATCCCCTTCCTCTTTTTCTTTTTTATTGTTTTGAATACATTGGTACTACATAATATTTAGATTCTTAATCCCTTACCCTTTTTATATTTGGACATGAGGTTAGGCAGGGCTACCACTGCTTTTCTTGCCAGATGGTAATCCAGTTCTGACATCAAGATACCTTATTTAATAGGTTGTACTTTTGCTGATGAAGTAACATTCAAGTATTCATCATATATTACATTTTTATGTACAGTAGTTCTAGTTGTGGGCTCAATTTTATAGCAAAAATCTTTGGTATATGCTTGTGAGCCTATCATATATTTTCATTAAATTAGGGTCACAGGAGGTTTTGTATTTTCTCTGGAAGGTGACAATAGTATTTTCTAGAATTTTCAGGCAAATCTTCAAAAGACGTTTTTTTGTTTGTTTTTGTAGTG
>NW_004955413.1:16824239-16829623 GCF_000276665.1 Chinchilla lanigera
CTTCAAAAGACTTTTTTTGTTTGTTTTTGTAGTGCTGGGATCAAGCCCCAAGGCCTTGTTCATTCTAGGCAAGTGCTCTGTTACTGAGCTACAACCTCAGGCTCACACTGGTGCTTTGATATGACTTTTAAAATTATTTTATTTAATTTTTAAAAGAAATTACAAACATTAAATTGATTAATACTGCACTAAATATTTATATTTATTTATTTATTTATTTTGGGACCTGGAATCAAACTCAGGACCTCACACTTGTCAAGCAGGTGCTCTGCCACTGAGCTATATCCCCAGCCCATATTTGTATTTATTGTTAAAAGATTAAAATGTTAATATTTTTGATCAATAATCATGGTAATTTTTCTTTATACAGTGTGTCATTAACATAAAATTGTTATGTCCATATAGTTACTGTACAGTTCTGTCAGTTTTCTAAGGTATTTCATAGTTTGCTATTGTAAATAAGATTTTATTTTCATTATAACTTTTATTTGGAACTGCCTTCACTTTGGTATATTTATTTTGGATCACATCATTGTATCAAATCTTTTTCTAAATTGTAAACCTGGTGTTTGGCAAGCATTAATATTTGTCTAACTAAAGAATTTTTAGATTCCTAACATTATTTACTTTATTTTCTTGTCCTAATTAGCTGGAAATATCAAAGCAATGTTAAATAACAATGATATTAGCAGGTAATATTTAGTTGTTCCTGATTTTAATGGTACTAGCTTTACTTATCTCACAAGTCACTTATGGTACTTTATAAAGTTTCTGGTGCATTTCTGTCTTCATCTTCCTGCCAAGATGGGAGAAATGGCTAGAATGATATTGAAGAAAGTTTCTGTAACTATATGTGACTCCATCTTCTCTGCCAATGAATATCAAAGATTTCAGTGTACCATCTACTTCTAGGTTTTTGAAGTGGAAACATATCTGCAGAAAAAAAGAAATAATTGTGTTATGCATGCCTCTTGTTGGGATAATTTACTATTCTCTTGAGCAATACCCTGGTTACCTCTTCTCCACTTTGCAGAGCTGAATTTGTAGAAGTGGCCTAATAACCTGTGCAGAGACAGTGTTTTATTTATAGTTTATGTTCCTGAAGAGAAGCCACATTTCCTACTTTTGCTGAGCCACTAAGGCAAGCTGAATAGAAGGGAGGGAAGACTCCTGCAGCGTCACTCCCATGGAACTGCTTCAAAAGCTTTTAAGTAAGAATAGCTTCCCTGAGCTCTGATGCATTACCTCATGTAGGGGTGCATGCTTTTACTTTGAAACCTACTATCAATTAATCTGAAAAGAGGGCTACTATTTCTAGAGACCCTAGATCCATGTTTTCTCTATAAAAATCACTACCTATCTGTTGAACAAGATGAGGTTCTACTTGCTGCTTAGTAGCTACAAGATGATCACTTCTGTCATTATTTTATGGATGAAAACACTATGAAGTATTGTTTTATGAAGATGTAATTGAAAGAAGGAGTTTTATTATACTAATGCTGTCATTGGAATTCAGGAATCTGCCTGGGGTGGATGATTCTCTAATGATGTATAGTTCCTACCCTTGGATTCTCTCAGAGAATCTTTGGGAGGAGGATCAGAAAGTAGCAGATCAACAAGATTTTAGTGGATTACAGGCAAGATAACTTGCCTGTATTATAGAGGACAGTCCAGGTGGGAGACATCCAAGTAGGCAGAGCCTAGAAGTGGAAACTACCTGGAGGACTAGAGTGGGTTTCTCTTCTGTGGTCTTACAATTTGAGGAGTGGTCAGTGACCAATGTTCCAATTAACTGTGAGTCTCTACTTTCAAGTTATTTGAATTTATACTGTCTTCCCTGAAACAAGGATGGCACCCAAAGCCTATTAGTGGATTCAAAACTGCAATGCAAATGTAAGTAAATGAAGAGCATCCTGTCAAACAGGGTCAATGCAGGTCAGCATGGGTTTGAGTCCCCTTATGTGCGACTGTGTAGGCCTTAGTGTTGTGAGACTGGGTAGGTGGGGAAACATGAAAGAAGCTTGATGTTCCCAGGAAGTCTGACTAGTACAAACTAAGGAAATTAGACTACAGTCTTCTTGCAGATTTTTCTTCCTGGGCCAAGATGCCAGTCTTTCTTTTCCAGCATATGTGAGGTATCTACCTACCCTAATAATAACCAAATACCACTTAGTTATTTGCACTCTTCATAGTTCTATGGCCAAAATCAAGTACTGACCAAACACTCCAAATAACTATGTGAATGGCAACTCTTTTTTTCTTCCTTTAATCGAAAGCAATAAAGATTCTTACAGAAGAATTTATTATTTAATTACTACAATCATTTACTTTGTTGATTTCTGCGAAATCTATGTAACAGCTTTATCTAAACTTATGGAAGGATTGCTAATTGTATCTGTTTGTCTTTGTGAGCACTTATTTTTGAAATTATACTGAGGTGATATTGTGTATTTTTAAAAGGATTAAATTGAGTATTGTCTATTGCAAGAGTTTTTTTCTCCCATAGTCTGAGCAGAGATAAATTTATCATTGTCCAATTTAATTTTCAAAAAGTTTTACTATTCTCTAAGAGGCTACCAAAGTCTTGACAGGTGAATAGAGGAGTAGTTTTTTGAGAATTTCATATCCAGATTTATTAGAAATTCCTTTTATGATTAAAAAAGGGGTATGTTTCTAATTATATATTTAACAGAATTATAGAATTTATTATCTTCTTACCAGGAGCAATTCACCCTAAATAAAAACAACAGGTTTTTTAAGGTTTATAGGGAATTGTCACTTAGATTGATATGTGGTAACATTTTACCCTTCATCTTTATATAAGCAGATATTCCAATTTTAAGAATTAGTAAAATCTGCTGTACAAAAGGTAATTGCAAAGCATAAGTATTTGGACACTAAGATATGGCTGCTAAAATGCCAGAGAGATGGTTTTGGGATTTTCTCCCCATGAGGAATCAATACTTTGATAATATTAGGGGAGAGTAGAATTCATCATGTAAACATTTATTATAGGTACAAGGTAAGATTTTCTTTTATAATATAGGAAAAGTAAATCATGCACAAAAAGCTTGTAAAGCAGGACTAGCTTGGTGCCTAAAGAACAGATATAATTTCATTAGATCAGTCTTACAAGTCTATGTGGATGATGAAGAATGGAATTATGAAGTGGGATGATAAAAATAGATTCCCTTAAAACTGGTTATGCCCATATTCTTCTTGGAAAAATTTTGAGCATTGTAAATATTCATACACCTGTTTTGGAGCATGGTGTTGTAGACCATCTATGAGTTTGCAAAAGAGATGGACAAGAACAGGTTTTACGAAAATGCTCATTGCCCACATATCTAATAATTTGGATGGGTAGAGAAATAGACTGATGATAAGAGGGGAATTTCTTTGGAGAAAGTGTGTGATCATTAATTGTCATCTACCAGCTCCATTTGAAGAAGAACTGCCTTGACTTGAGTAAGAATTTTATGTTAATAAAACTCTGGGTACGTCTGCAGATGATTGACATGCAGGCCAAAAACCAAGGAAGAGAAATCTACCTCAAATGTGGGTGGCACCAGCTTGTAGCTTGGGTGGAACAAAAAAGGAAAGAAGGAAGTGCTCCCTTTTCTTCAGAGAGGCTATGGTACTTGCCATTGCCTTTAAGCACTGCTGTTAGTTGCCTCAGGAGTCCAGATCAGACTCCTCAGCCTTCCAACATGAATTAATCAACTTTCCAACACAGACTCACACATATGATTTTGCAGTATTTCTAGGCTGTTATGATTTGTGTCTAGATGTCCCCCACAAACTCTCATGCACTTTTATATGGGGCTTTTCAGAGGTTTATGATTGATTCCTGGTTCAATGCTGGGATTAAGGGTGCTGGAATAAAGGATGGGTGATTGCTGGAGCACTCCACTGACTGGATTGGCACCTCCCTAATCCTAGCAGTGTGGATGAGATAAAAGGGCAGAAAGAAGCTTGTTTGTCCATTTTGCTCATGTTGCTTTTGGCATCTTTTGCCACCATGAACGGTTGCCCTTCTGTCACATGACCCTACCTTGGAGGCAGCTGTTTAGGGCTGAAACCTCCACAAACTGTGAGCTAAATAAACCTTTCTACCTTCAACTTTGGGTGTTGGGAATTTTGTCTCAGTAGTGAGAAAATTAACGAAGACACAGGCCTTTGATCTCTGACTGGTAATGGATTCTCTGGGTCTCCAGTATGCAGACAGCCATCTTCTACCTCTGATTTGGCAGCCACTGGGACTCTTTCCCTTCTGTTTCTGTAGCTCTACCTAATATAGCACATAAATTACTATACACAGATAGATAGATATAGATAGATATAAATAGATATAAATATAGATATATCCTATAATCCTACATGGTAATATGATATATTAGGTGGGCTTACAGGTTCAAAAGAAGAGCCCAAATGGCCAGCTGTGGGATCAAAGCTGAAATATATATATATATATATATATATATATATATATTTCTATTCCTCTCGAAACCCTAGTATCATTTTAGTACCAGGAGTGGGATCTTGAGGATTCTAGAATGCCCTCGAAGCATCCTTTCTATTGTCCTGAAGCAAAATACTTGACTTCTTTTTATTGCTAATCTTTTCAGTCACCCAGATCCTTGGCCAGTATTTCTCAGGCACAGTGTTATAGATGCTTCCTGTCTTGTGAACTGAAAACTTTAAAAATCATTTGGCTGCAGTGTTTGCTCTTGATTTTCAATGTAAAGCTTGCTGAAAGTCCCCAACAGTATCCATGCCACACCCTGAATATTAGACTGTCTTGAAATTTTCCCTATCAGATTCATTAGTCCACTGCCCTTAATCCAAGCTTTTAGAAAGTCTCAGGATGTGAGAAAAATTTAGACAAATTTTCTGTCAAAGTACCACACACATGGCCTTGAGTCCAAATGTCAATGGAAACTTTGTCTCCAAGTGAATCTTCCTGATCCTGGCTTTAACATCACTGTGTCCATTAACATTCTGGTCTCTAACCTCTGACTAATATGGGTCATTAAGCTGAGCTCACATCATTATAGGACTTTTCTAACCAACATCTCCAGACTTTTCCAACTCCTTCCCATGTACCAAATTCCAAAGTTTTCTGAATCATATGTTGAGGTATATTCATGGAAATGATCCATCTTCTCTGGTACCAAAATCTATCTTATTCACTTTATTGTCACCAAGACACAATACCCAACATCCACAATTTACAGGAGGAGAGGTTTATTTTGGCTCATGTTTTCATTCTATGGTTGGCTGACTGCTAGACAGACACAGCACAGTGGAAGGATCTGGCAATAAAAGGTACTCACATCATGGCAGCCAGGAAGCAGAGAGAAAGGGAGGAAAGGAGGGATAGA
>NW_004955413.1:16829778-16941042 GCF_000276665.1 Chinchilla lanigera
AGGAGGAGAAGAAGAAGAAATGACCTGCATCCTATTTTACAAATGCAGGCTTCAACCCCACTATAGTGGGAGGAAAGGAATTGTCATT
The DNA here is from genome assembly GCF_000276665.1 of Chinchilla lanigera. Classification (NCBI taxonomy): domain Eukaryota; kingdom Metazoa; phylum Chordata; class Mammalia; order Rodentia; family Chinchillidae; genus Chinchilla; species Chinchilla lanigera. Next base: position 16,829,867 of record NW_004955413.1, read on the forward strand.
TAAATATAGTGCAAAGTTAACTCATTAATCCAAAGCTGAACATTTTTAGGGAGTGGGGGCTGAAATGACCACTGTGATCTCTTTTTATCTTCCAAAAATGCAGAGAAAGTAGTGTCAGGAAAAGAGCAGGCACTGGAGGAGAAAAATAAGAATTTTTTAGCATCACCATATAAAGCACATTTCTTCAAAGCGGTTGCACTTGTGATCCATTGCTAATGTAAATATTGCTTGGAAAATGAGGGCAGATTATTTTGAGTCTAAAATCTTTTAAAATTATATACCTTCTTAATGGACTATAATATTTTTCCTATAGCACTCCCTTCACTTCAGCATACTGTTGCAAATTTTTCAGTTTATATGTAAATATTTTGCCATTTAAACTAGAAGCATCTTTATGAAGTGTTACAATAGACTTTGCTTCACAGGCATGCCACCAGTTCCACGAGGTGTGAATTAGAAAGAATAGACAAAGCATTTGAACTGAATTTGAGCCTTGGAAACTCAACCTCAGCTTTTGGTGCTTTACTGTCTGTTTTTAAATAGAATTGATCATTTGTAACAATGCTAATGAGCTCAGAAAATTCAATAGCGTCTTAAAATCCCTCAAAAGTCATTTATTTCCTATATGACAGTAAATAAATACTGTAGCATTGTATACCCCACATTTGCAATGAGGAAAGGTTGAAAATAGCATAAGGATGTGGTAAGTCAAGCTCAACTTGACAATTTTTCAGTTGTTTTGTTTAGCAACAAGAGCTACCAATTATTGAAACTATGATAGATTCTTTAAGAAGCACCTGATATCATTTATCTAATTTTTATTATATGCTAGAGGGATGTCTAATCTTATTTTTAGGGTTTAGTGAGAGAAGATTCAGACACATCCTATTTGACTCAGCTTTAGAAAGCCAAAGGAGAGCCACCTAGATGGTTCTTCGGCAATCTCGAAAGTATCCAAGATATTTAGGTAGTATCTCCTAGTATACACAGGTACGAACCATAAACTCAAAATTAACAAAGCACCAAAAGCTGAGGTTAAGTTCCCAAGGCTCAAAGGGCTCTGATCTGTGTCACACCCTCTTCCTTTGCAGAGGCATATTGTATCCTCAGGAGGGGTTCCAGAAGAAAGAGGATTGCTAAGCACTTCCTAAGAACCAAATCTGGCTCCTTTTCCTGTCTTGCCTGGCCAGTATTCTCTACCCAGGTTAACATTTTAGGATGTTCTAGATGAGAGTAGAAGAGACTCTTGGAATCCCCATCATATCTACTTGTATGAAAGAAAATGGATGCAAATGTATGGAGAGCTAAATCCTGACCAGAGAGGCATTGTAAGGTCAGCAGTACTCCTGAAACTTTCTCCTTTGCTATTTCTCCTTTTTCTTTTCTTTTCTTTTCTTTTCTTTTCTTTTCTTTCTTTCATATTCTTTTTTTTTCATACCTCACCCCTACTCTTCCTCTATGATTTTTCTTGCATCAAGGGTCTACCCTAGTGGTGGTGAACCTATGGGATGCATGCTGTAGCCAGATACTTGTTATCACTGAAAGCTCTAAAAGGTTCATCATTACTAGTCTACCCCATTAGTTCCTTAGGGCTGCTCTTACCTAGGTGCTAATTAACTTCAACTACTAGTTGGTAAGAATTTTCTCTTTAAGACAGTATGTCTATTTTAGTGAGGAACTCACTTTTTTATTTTGAAGAGAATAAAAAATAATTTTAAAAAAGAAACTACAGAACTTCACAAAACAAGATGAGAGGAATTCAACGATGCTTGTTAAATTGTAAATTATTGTCTTCAAATCAGTGTTGAACTAATGGAGATTCCTGTGAAACACTCTTGCAACAGAATGAATTTCAAATGCTAGACTCATAGGAATTAATTTTGGACAGGGTTTCTGCTCAAGACCTGTTCATTAGATTATTCATATTTACAATAGTAGGGACACATATTCAATGAAAACAAAATGAATTACCACAAGGCAGAACCCAATTTTATCATAGTGATAGTTGAACCACAGTCTCTTCAGTTCACGTAAGCTTACTTATTTAATTCCTGAAGGCTCATATTCATATGCCTTTAGATAAGCAGGCATTTATGCCTATGAAGGTGAGTAGTAGTTTCTGTAAATATGTCTATACATCTTTGATAAATTTAGTCTTCTGTTTTATTAAGCCTGTTCAGAATTTCAGTATTGAAAAGGTTTAATTTATTAATATAAAGTGTGCTGAATATGTGAAAAGATTTCTGACTACTTAAATTCTATCCTTTCAGAACTTCTTCCTCTTCCTGTAATCTGCTTATAACCCAGGTAAACCCTATCAGATATGCTGCTTCTGTATTGTCTGCTATTTCCTGGAAAGGATTTGGGGACCACTTATCGAGCATAACCTTTGTTCTCAAGAACAAAAGGAATATTCCCACAGGGAAGAAGATAGATTTTCAGAACCTGTATCTTGCATGGCTCTGTCAAAATTTTGTAATCCTAGATGCAATTTTGTGGTCCAAGTGGCTTTGTCATTTCTTTATAGGAACAGGGGAGGAATCTAGTGATACAAATCTTATTTAGCATGTGGGTAGATTATTGTCATTATTCTATTTCTTTTTGTTTATCTTTGTATATTTCTTCACATTGTTTTATACCCACTTGTGTTACCTACCTTTATCTTCATTTCCTTCTTTTTTAAAAAAATTCTCTGGTCAGTAATGAAAGTACCTGTTGTAATACCACACCATTCCTTTGTGTACATTTATCATGGCTAAAATATCTACCACTGATTAACACCAAATACATGCCAGGTACTTTGTGAGTTTTATTTCTATTTGTGGTGGATTAACTAATGGTCAACCACACTGATTCAGTTCAACTGTTGAACTGAATCAGTGTGGTTTTGGGTGTGGAAGGCCCACTTGAGGATTGTTGTTAACAGCATAAAAAGAGAACTGGAAGGGAAGAAGATGAGGTGTTGATTCTCCTGGAGAAGGTTGTCATGCTGGTTTTCCTCATATAAACTCAGCTGTTCTCATCATCAGAGAAGCTTGGGTCCTCCCTATCACGGAGGTTGGCACCGTTCTCTTTAGGTGAGCTCTGGTCATTACCTTGAGCTTCGCTTCCTGGTTCCAATGAAGATCCCTCAGCCTGCTGGAACAAATCCTTCATCCTGCTGGCGCTGACTTTCTAGCTTCCACTACCAACCTTTGGGCCTTCCCAGTGCAAGTCCTTGACACAGACTTGCATGAGACATTGTCGTGAGCTCTAGGCCTCCAGATGAACCCTTGGAGAACATTGCCATGAGATCCAAGGCCTCATCTGGATTTTTTGTGTCTCTAGGGCATGGACAGATCTCTGACATTCTTCTGCATTTGACTCTTTGGGTGAATATTATAAAATAATCCTATAAATTATATGGTCTGTATTAAATGTATTCCTCTGTGTGTCCTGACTACAACACTATTCTTTTATAAAACTATGTGACGAAGACATTATTTATAAAGGGAAAATAAGATGCTACACTTTATAAACCTTGTTGCACAGTACTAAATAATTAAATTATGTTAAAGTCCATAACTTTATTATTTATAGGATACACACATTTGATATGTATTGAGCATCTCCAATGTCTTTGAATATCATTACAATTTTATAAACATGAAAGTTAGATTGGGGGTTCAAATAATTTATAAAGTGAACCTTTATATGTATATAATATTTATAAACCTAAAGATAACATAGTACATTATAAATTGTGTATTATATACTATTGATATTATAAACATATATTTATAAATATAAAATAACATGTATTTTATAAATAGTACCTTATATTGTATACATTGTATTGTATACTATGTTAAGGATAACATTAGTGTTATATGTAACACATGGTATGTAAGTAAGCTACTGAAGCAAATTTTTTAAGTACTTTTAAGAAATTGTAATTTAGCTGTATCTTATTCAGTTTGAAATATTGGGCATGAGTCCACTTTGAAAGAAAACCAACAGTTGAACATCACAAAAAGGAATTTATATACTCATTTATTTATTTCAATGTGCAATTTCTGGCAAAATGCATTACAAATATCTTGTCGTATCTCTTTGCACTCACTAAAAACAACAGTCATCTTTATAATTCGGTAATGTAAGGCATACTTCATCAAGAGAAATTTTAACATTGAAATCAAAACAGTGAGTCAGATTTTCCCTAAGATGAGATGCTCCCTTTTGCTATTTTAAAAATACAATCCAAATGCCTTTAAAAATGGCATATCATTGTACTGTAGAAATTTATATGAATTGATGCTACTTCTCAAAGTGCTTGGCGCATAGTCTAGGGAAAGAAGAAAATTTGTAAGAATCCGACTGTGAAGCAAATTGGTTTTTTTTACATGTACAATAGGGTAGCTCTCACTAAAAAACCTCTGCCAGAAATGTCCACTCAATTTAGTAAATAAAATAAGTTCCAAGAGTCTGTGATCTTATAATTGAAGACATGATTAATGGGACACAGGTTGTCTTTAAAATATCCAATGTAAAAATTTATTGAGTTTTGTTAAAAGCCACGTAAAGAACATAAAGGATGTATACACTTCATAAAAGCTCACTGATGATAATACACAATGAAATCCTCCTGGACACACATGTTTTTAACTTTAACATCTTAATACCAGCAAACAAAGAATACAATTTTCAAAACTATTCTGACTGAATCAGGAGCAGGATTTTATTCCCTGATTTTTTTTTAAAACAGCATCTTTTCTCTGTGATGCTGGTGCATAAAGAAATTGCTTAACAAAAGTACCTACAAGTGCTGAATTTAATGTTCAGAATCAAAACTTTACTACTAACTCTTATGATTTACCAAGTTTCAAGCTACTATTTTCTCCTTTATTTTTAAACTTAGGTCATAAAATATAGGCTTAAAATAACTTTTTGAATGTTTTTAAAATGAAGAGGTACAGCAAGAACATTTTATTTTTAAAGACATTATCTATTCTGGGACCTTTACTTGTACTAAATTTAAAACAATTTTTACCACAACAATTTATAGGGACTACTAACAAACATAGGACACACAGAGTCACACTTTTACACTAGAAATGAGAAGGGCACTGTTAAAGTGTACAAGAAAACAGTATAGTATGCATAAAATGGGAACTAGAAAGGGACATTGACCTCTAAAGGGGGAGGTAATGCAGGAGTTCTCTGTCTAAAATGTCAGCTGCATTCCTCTTTCCATAGGTATTGGATCCCACATTAGTAGGCGGGAGAACAGCGCCAAGGTGGTGGCTGGAACGAACCAAAAAATGTGTCAGGCGTTGGGTAGCACAGGTGGCAGTGTTGCATTTCCGTTTGTCCACATGATGGCTGGTGTCACTGAACAAATATGAAAAATTAGAAACTTATAATGAGGATAGGACACAACAATGAGACACAAAATATCTCATGGGGATGAGCTAAAGGAAATATTTTCACAGTAGTTTTGGTTTGTAAATTTCTGGATGACCGTTAGTTTTTACACTTTAAAGATGCAACAGAATCAATTTTTGAAGAGGAAATCACAAAACAACTTTCTTCATGGTCAGTGTTGCTTTTCCCAGTATAATTCTATTTTTTTTGGAAATTCAGAATACATTCTAAATAATCATAATAACAGTGTGTGTTTACCATGTATCCTTCAATGTTATTGATGAATTTATTTTTTTTATACATAAGAAATGTTTAAAATGTAAAATTTGTATCAATTCTGGAATATATGAAATTTTTAAAATTATGAATTTTCAATTAGTAAATTTTATTCAATTCCTTGAGATAATATAAACAGGAATGTTAAGGGAAAAACTGTTAGATAGAAATTCTGTAATATGCAACTATCTGAATAAACTTTGAGAATATTATGCTCTTTAAAATAAGCCAGTTATGGGAAGATAAATACTTCATGATTACACATATATGAAATATCTAAAACAGTCAAATTTGTGAATGAGATAATAATATAGTTGAATAATATTTATCAAGAACTGGTGGAGGAAGAATTAGAGTTTATTAATCACTGTACAAATTGTTCCAATCCAGGAAGATCCATAAACTGTAGAAACTAATTGTAAAATACTGTTTCTAAGTGATAATACATTATACACTTAAAATTTTCTTAAAAGGGTAGAGGTCATATTTAGTGTTCTTCCACAATAAAATAAAATGTAATAATACATGAAAGAGACAATCGCAGATATTATGTAGTCTCAAGGAGAATCAACTTTATCACCCATTCAGGCATCCTTTGCAGTGTGGGAGTTTTCTTACTCTTAGCATGAATACATGAACATTACCACCTTCCTGTTACTGACATGGATCCTATGCATTTAACAGTTTTTGACAGGACTAAGTTAAACGTTAAAACCAAAAGGCTTTTATATCAATGGCATTGATATTCAGCACATTTTAAGTTGCATATTATAAAAATGTTAGAAATCACAACTCTTCAATGATTTAAAAATCCATGAATTTTAACTTCTGTATTTTAAAAATTTGTACCAACTATATTTTTGTACCATGTTTTATTTCAATGTGTAAATAAGACAGTAAACAAACAAATAAACAAAAAACAAAACGTCTGAGCTGAATCAACTTTAAAAGAAGAAAAACCTTATTTTGGCTCACAATGTGGTGTCAGTCCATGGTTAGGTGGCCCTGTTGTTTCTCGGTCTGAGGTAAGGAAGTAGTACATCATGGTGGGAGTGTGAGGTGGAGCAAGATGCTTGTGTAATGCTGGTGGGGAAGCAGAAGAAAAAGAACCAGAAAGAAGAGACTCTGGTTCCATAACCTTCTCTGAGAACACTCCTCCAGTGACATAGAACCTCTCCCTAGGGCCCATTTCTTTTTTTTTTTTTGTTTTTTCTCCGGTACCGGGAACCGAACTCACAACCTTTCGCTTGCCAGGCAGGCGCTTTTGCCACTGAGCTAAATCCCCAGCCCCTAGGGCCCATTTCTTATAGCACCCACTACCTCTGAATAGCACCATGGGCTGAAGACCAAGCCCACAGTAGACATGGGCATTTAGTGAATGTGCCAGATGCAAGCTATAGCAATGTGCTTTCAAAATTGTGGGTTTTTAAGAAATATATATTACACTTTATTTTTCTATTTTAAAGAGCATAAAAAATAATTTTAAAAAATCCAAACAATACTGAATCCACACTTGTTACCTCTGCTTGCTTCTTGCTGATTATTATTAGGAAAATGCTTTAGTTTTCAGCTTCATGTAAATTAAAATACAGTGAAACTTTAGATAAACATAAAGTAGAAAGTGATAGTTATGGAGCTAAAAATTTGATGTCCAGAAGTGAGTCAATGTGTACAACATGGGGCTGTCTCAATACTTTTACTTTGTATGCGGGAACATTTTATTATCTGTCTCTATGGAGAAATAGCCTAAATGCAAATGTTTAAAATTTCATGTGAAACTATTTCTTCCTTTTTTTACTGTCATACTTTCTTCAAGATATAGAAAACTCTTCTGCCAGTGATATGCAAAATGGGTATTTATTAAACGTAAATATAAGATGACAAAGCAACTAGGCAAAGGGAACCCATATTGGGACTTAAATCTGTATCCATGACGTTCATACTATCTGTGCAATTATATCACTTTAAAGGCATGGTAACCATGGACATTTTGCATTTTAAAAGAATGACTTAATAGCTTAAGTAGATGTTCAAGAATTTCCAAATATTGGACATTACATTCTAAAATATGAACTTTTCTTGAACAAAACAGCAGGAATTGAAACTTGGCCCAAGTGCTACAAGCTAATAGATTTAAATAAACAGAAAATCATTATTGAAGTCAGGACATTCAAAGGAGTATCTGGCCCAAGATATGTTTAGCAAATGCCTGGAGTGGGATTGTGAAATACTCTAAATGCTAAGTGTTGAGCTGTATTTTAATAATGAGTTAGAGTGTCAATAATAGTATTTAAAATCATTTTAGGTAAAATGTTGTCTTATTTGATTTATCTAGAAGTGCCATTTTTCTCTGTAAAAGAAACAGTAAGAGCTTTTATGGGGTTCTTTGTTTGTTTGTTTTGCTTTTTTGTTTTTTTGTTTTTTTTTTTTTCTGGTATCGGGAATCGAACTCACGACCTCGCTCTTGCCAGGCAGGATGTGCCGCTGAACTAAATCCCCAGCCCCAACCTTTTATGTTTATTTCATAATTGTGCAACTCTTTTCCTAAACAAGTTCCTTAGTCTGTGTGTATAAGACACTCCCCCAATAGTCATTAGCATAAGAAAAGCTGGCTGAAGCGGAAAATGAAAGACATTCCACTTCCACTTTCAGGCATTTTTTTCCCTTGATGATCTGGGAAGACAAGTCTTGACTGCCTATCCGACTAATCCCAAACATCAAGCTACTGACCATGTGTAGATGAATATGCAAGTAGAAATGATTGGCTGTGATAGAGGTTAGCCAGTAATGACAATAAGCCAAATTTAACTGTTAAATTTTTTTTGGTCTTTTTGAGACGGCGTCTTGCTCTGCAGTTCAGGTTGACCTTGAGCTCACTTTGTAGCCCAGGCTGGTCTTGAACTTGCCGTGATCCTCTTGCCTCAGCCTCCTGAGTGCTGGGATTACAGGTGTGCACCACCATGCCTGGCCTAACTCTTAAATGTATCTCTTCAAAAACATGCTTCAAGGGTTTTGACAGTTTTAAATGGGTACCTACTCCCAGCTCTTAACATTCATAGGTAGAGGTGTTTGAGCTCTTATATGGAGCTGTACTGATTATCACACAGCAGCTTGATAGTTAATTGTACTTTTGACTATTCCCTGATTATCTTCTAAGCACAGATTTACAAGAGCATGTAAAAAAAGGGAAATATGTGACCCTTTTGCTTTAGCCATGAGTATAAAGTGATGAAACTACTTTCTGGTATGGATTATAAAGTTAGTTTGTAACCTCTTAATCCCATCACATACGTGTATGCAAGTTGCAAACATCCCAAATGAGGTACTTGAATTTTATGAGGAAAATGACAGTGAATATGAAATCTACATTCACTTTGTCTTTAAGGAGTTTAAAATTTAGATAATGCTTACAGGTTTTCTTAGGGTTTTGTTCGATTTTAAAACTATTATAACAGTTTGAGATGATAACTCATCCTCCACTTTGAAAAATGACCAAATGTATGGATTTCAGGGAAAATATTAAAAAAGTAATTTGAAGAATAGCTTATAAGAATATCTAGTAAAACTTCAAAGTAAAAGGTTGTGGAGTCATAGGAAAATAATTTGATAATAAGTAATCTTGTGAATTGTTCTATTTCTGAATGATGATCCACTCAGAATAAGCACACATCCATAAAGACATATTTTGCAAATGTATTTAGCAAATATCTAACTCTCATTAAAAAAAGATAAATATATTCACAGCTATACTAGGTAATACTGTTAATTTTTCTGTCACTATCAAAAGTTCTGCATATCAGAAACTTTTCATCAGCTGTAAAGTTACTTTTATTTATGAAAGAAAAAAAAATAATTGAAAATTACTGTCAGTTCTGAGAAAAACATCCTGTTAAGCAGATAAGCCTTGAACTGACAAAGAAAACCTTTTGATGATTCTTGCTATTTATTGTGTGTAGGTCCTGTAGAAATCATTACACATATTGCCTTCTCATATTACTTTCTACCCACAAAAACATCAAACAAAGATGAAAAAAAATAGAGGGCAATGACTTTATTAAGAAGCATTCTTTTCAAGGAGTCATTCCAAAGGTAAACCTAATTCTCTTTGGTCTTGAAGAATGTATAAGATCAGTTTCGCAAGTTTATGTGGAGCAAAACTATCCTGGGCACAAACAAATCTTTATTTTATTTTTTATGTCAGATGCCTGGATGTGGACTCAAGAATCTTCTAAGTAAGCAGAGAATTATAGCTTTAAAGGTTTTCAATTTGAAACTTGTAGTAACTGCTGTTTCACTTGACATAGTTTTCAGACTTTAAATTTACTAGATGACATCACACCTTTAAAATAAGAATTCCCAGGAAATCCTACTGCAGTATACATGCTGAAAATATTTTAATTATTATTAATTTGCTTTTATGGTGATTCAGAAGTAATCTCATGAAAAATAGCTTTTTATCATTCTGTTTCATTAACAGAATTGATAACAATATAGGATGAATCCCCGAACAGCAAAGAACATTTTAACTAGTTCTTCTTAAGATTAACTTGTAAACACTTTAAATTTAGCACAATAATGATTTCTAGACACTTCAGTTTCTAGAAAGAGATGGAAAAATTTGAATATTTCCAGAACCCTTTAAGAAATAAAAATATATGTAAATATACAAAAGAATTCCACCTTATATATAAAAAAAAGTTTCCCTTAAATTTTCTGAGTTTGTTTCAGTATCCAGTTAATACAGTAGAAATTACTGACTTTTAATTTTTGCAGTTTTATGGTTGGCTTTGCCCAAACTTCAACAGAATATTTCTTGACAAAACAGGAACTACTGTATCTATTTCTTTTGTCACAAGTACCCTCAGAGAGATTCAGCAGTCACTGATATTATTCTTTAAAGCACATAGAATTCAGGAACAATGGAGTAGTTTCAAGTACTATTTTGTAAGCATGATTTGGTCAGAATTCTACTGGTACCAAGATAGTTATATGGTAGTATTTAATTATCATTCTCCCACCCCACACAGAAGAAACCAGATTGTAAAGTTACTGACCTTGCAATGGGCGTAGCTTTCAGCTTGTGTACTGCAAAAGAGAGTACAAGAAGAGCTATTGGCAGCTTAAGGATGCACATTGCTTCCCAGATTTTCTGCAAAAAGTAAATCAGGCCTGAAATCAAGAAATTTCCTACAGTCCTAAGAGATGTAACTTCTAATTAGAGGCTAATTGTTTAAAAATTTCAAATATAAATTTAAAAAATATCAATTTTACTGATATAGTCCCTTAAAGCTATACAATTTCCAAATAATTTCAAAACATTCAATTTCCAAATTCCCTTCTCTAAACAATTGGAAAACTGATATTATAATGCATCAAATCTTTAACTTTTCTTTGAAATAAACCATACATTTTGCACCAAGTCTGTTTTACCCTTATCCAATAAGGCTTTCCCAGAAACAGGACATTCTTTACCTTTTAATGTTTCAGTGTCAAGAATATCAGACAATGCCCTTAATAGGAAGAAAGCTTCAGGGAAAAAGTCTAAGCTTGCATTCACTAGAGTATTTGCCCCTACCTGCTGGCTTATATACCCTTCACACCTTCTTCAGCTCTGCAGTCAGGCAGCTCAGAATGACTCTGTCCTTAATTATCATCCCTATAGATACAAGGTGCTTCTTAGCAGAAGCAGATGGGTCATAATTACCTTAACACAGTAAATATTAACACAGCAGAAATAGAGTGTCTTTGTGAAGCTAATGGTGTGTCAAGCTCAGTGAAAGTTTGAATTTTCCATCTTTGTAAACTCCGAGTTTACAAAGAATGAAATGTATGTTACAGTGAGGAACTGAGAAAAAGTGAATAAAAATAAATGCATTTCTGTGCAAAGAAGAAAGCCAGAGACGTGGTGGAAGTATAAAATTAAGTCCAAATGACGCCAGTGCATTAATACCATGGACATCTCAAAGTCTTTTCAAATATCATGGTAATGTATATTAAAAAGGGGCACAGGAGAGAAAACAACCATACTGAACCTGAACTTTTTTTCCTTTCTTCTTTTTACTAGTACATGTCTGCAGTACATGAAATTTACATTCATCTTAGGAAGTAGGTATGTGTACAGAATACAGTTAAGTTTCTTTTTAAATATCCTTTCCCTCTCCCGCCCACCTCCCTCCCTCTTCCTCTAAATCCTCCCCAAATTTTTTTTCTTTTCTTGAGACAGGGTTTCTTTGTGTAGTTTAGGCCGGCCTTGAATTCACTATGTAGCCCAGGCTGGCCTCAGATTCACAGCAATCCTCCTGCCTTAGCCTCCTGAGTGCTGAGATTATAATATGCACCATCATGCCTGCCTGGATCTTTCTCTATTTTCATTCTTTTTGATATTATTAATCCTGGTTCATGTGCATGATATATAATGTTCACATTCATTGAGGTGACTAGGTTCCGGCACTTGGTGAAGCTTAATTGTGTGTCCTTCTCCTTCCCTTCTCCCGTGCCTTTTGTCTCCTGAACCCTTCCTATTTGCAAGAAACTGAACATTTTGTAAAATTAATACGCACTAGTTAAAGAGTAAAAGACACAACAAAAGCCATTTAAAATGATGTGAGAGAAAATAAAGACATAAAGCAATAACTTTGTATCTAGAGATTTATCAGTATTGAAACAGATGCATAATGATATACAGTCCCATCTAGCTGTTGTCCGTGTCCTTTGAAGAAGACATAGGTACTGAGGAAGCTTCCCTGTTTCCTGATGACTGTATTTCTTTGTGACTGCATGAAGGCCATGCATTACTGAACCCAGTAATATACTGTAATTATGTTTCCTTTCTTAATCAAGCTCTTTTAAATTAATATTTGTCTCGGTTTTATTGTTTAGTTTTAGAGTTATAAATCTTCTCAGAGAATTGTAAAACCACTTTTCATATAATACTTCTATTTTATTTTCAGCACCCTCTTTCCCTGCCCACTGCATTGAGTCTCTTTCTTATAGCCTCTGTTCTCCTTCTTTGCTTCCAACTTACTGTTTCTGGTTAGTGATTAGGTTGTGAAGACTTTATTTGCAGGCCAGGTGCAGCAGGGCCAAGGGTGAAAAGACCACTGGCACTGAGCAAAGGGTGAGGGCATGTTTTATAGAGTTTAGGTAGAAAAGGACAGCATTGCTGAGGCGTGTACAAAATTTTGGGTCTCTAAGTAGGGGATCTAAGCCTAGGTGATAGATACGGTGGTGCTGAGTACAGGGAGTGCTGGCAGACACAAGTTTCTTCTGTTCTTTTTGCAGAATCAACTCTCTGCAGGTTAAGCTGTGTGGGGCAGAGGCCAGCTTTTTGTTGAATGCTGCACTCCTGCCACTGCGAATAACAGACCTACTTTAGGAGTTTTTCTCTCCTAGCCTGGTGCAGGTCTAGTCAGAGACCTGATAGTATTAATCTTGTACTACTTATAACTTCTTTCTCATCTCCTTAACTTTTTCAATTTCTTAGAAATTTTTAAAACTTTATTAACTTTTAAAGAAAAGATTAACTTGGCAATCACAGTTTGAAGTTTCAAGAGCCTTCTTTTCTGAAATTTTTAATAGCATTCTATGTTTGTTTCATTGATGTAACATATATCCTCTCTGAGGACACTATTTATAGCATTCTTTTTTGTAAATAATTTTTATTGCAGACTAATATTCTATTGTGTAAACTTGTCATCATGTGTGCTTGCCTGTTCATGGACTTTTGACTTGTTTCCAGTTTGAGGCTATTATAGATGAAGCTGCTACAAACACAGGAGTCTTGGTATCAAAATTTTTCTTTTCTCTTCCTTAAATATGTGGGGGGTAGGAAGCCAGTTAATTTTTTACAGTGAGTTGCTACAATGTTGACTGAGTGCTGTATACATGGATATAGCTTGCCAACTGATTGATTTTACTATAAGGTTATTGGATATGAAACGGACTATCTAGAGACTTCCAAGTATCAATATTTGATGTTTTTCAAAGAAAATTGAATTTTAATACAGTATTTTCCTCAAGGAGTGAATATCTTGGTTGGCAAGTTGGGGGGAAAACTTTATAATTTAATTGACTCCCCACTTTTAATTTGGTGTTTCACTTCTTCCCTTGTGGTGATTGGCCTCCACAGATCCAGGGTCTATCCAGTTTAACCTATGAAAAGATTAAATTATTGATGTAATGAGCAGTAGTAATGGGAAGTATAGAGGAAACCGCTCTTAAAATATATAGTAATTATATATATGTATATATATATATATATATATATATATTACTTCTATACTATACCCTTCCATATGAATTACCTGGGCATAAAAATACCTAGACTTTCAGACACAGGTGCAGTTAGGTTTGCTTCATGTTTACCCAGCCAAATGTAAGAATGTGAAAAGTAAGTCATTGTTTTGAGGCAATGAGTTTTAATAGGTTGAGAATCATGACTTTTTCAAACTATGATGGAAAAAATGGCTTTTGTTTCTGGAAGACACCGTGTACACATACTTTCGAAATACAGTGTGTGGGTAGTCATATTTCTTGTGAAAACAGCATGTGGATCCTCCCGTTGTAATCTCTGTGTTATAAAGGAAAGAAAAAGAAAGACCAATACTTCCAGACAAGGTTAGAAGTGGGCTAAATTAACATGTAGAACAGGTCTGGGACTTACTCTGTATATGTCCCATACATTTTTGTTGGTCTTTCAGAAGCCAGAAGAAAGGACAGTTTGGAGGCAGTGGCCAAAAGTGATAATTGTGAGCATTGTATTTCCAAGACTGTGGGGTCTCAAGCATAGCAGAGAAGTTAGTTTTGTAGGAAGGAGGGATGTAGACCCTGGATTGTGTGTTTATTCAGAATCTGCATTATGCTAGGCCTTGTTAAAACATTTTTGCACAATGTATCTTCAAACACTCTGTGATGTAGGGTGTTACTTTTACAGTTGAGTGTTCATGTGTCTAGAGAGTTAAGCAACTTTTTCAAATTCATGATAGAATGGCAAGGAAAATTTAACTGATCCACATCACGTACTAAAGTGCTCCAACCTGGCAGAGTTACAAAGAAGTTAAAGTATTATTTACTATAACTAATAGTGAGATTCAGGGAGAGGTTAACATGGGGAATTCGAGTGTTAATTTTCACTAGAAAATGACAGAAAATGATCAGCTGAAATTGGCCATTGTCTTGGCTTTTTCTTCTCTACTGACTGGCCAGTGGTATTCAGCTTGTCACTGGAAGCGGAGCCGGTGTGGATCTGCACTCCTGTGGTCCTAATCCCTCTCTCTGGTTTTGATAGCCTTGAAAGATGGTGTTCGGGAAGAATGGTGTTGCTTGCAGAAGACTTTCATATATGAGCTAAGCCTAAGAGGAGAACAAAAGCTTATACTCAGGTCCAGCAGGGCAATCACAACTCATCTCCCAGCACAGTCTCGGAACTTTGCTTTTATTTTTTCCATTGAGCACTATCAAGAAAATATGGAAAGAGGTCATTAATCTTACACACAGGTGAATCCTTAGACTAAAATGATTTTATTCTATGTAATATTATTAGGTAATACTATTATTATTCATCTTGGTTCTGAAGATCTTCAGTTCTTTAAAATCTTGTCCATATATATGATATATATGATACAGACATATGTGTATGTACATTTATAGATCATACATATGTACATGTATGGAATTTGTTTTACTTCAGATTCAGGAATGCTTTAAAATATCTGAACTATATTACAGTTTAATGTCATGCTAAGTAACTTCTAACCCAAGTAGGTGCTAAAATTAACTGCTTCTTTATAAGTGCTATTTATGAATGCTATGATTGGATCTAATTATAGATAGGAGTTTAAAGTGGTAATGTGTATAGTTGAAAAAAGTCTGATTAGGATTTGATTGTTTAACGAGACACTATAATAATTTAAGAGGCATACCCTGTAATTATGTTTTAGTATGGCTCAGACAAGTAGCATATAATTAAAGTTGAAATCTAGCTATTTCATATCCACTGTTGAAAAGTGTGATAAAGTATGCCAAAAATTCCTTTTAAGATTAGTGGTTTCACTTTAAACATAAATTGATTGGTTGAAAAAATTACCAAGTTCACTGAGATGCTTTTTACATACACCCTCCCATATTCCTCCCCTCCGCTCCTACAGGAACAATGAACCACACAATGGGGCAAAGTAAACAAGGAAAGAACTTTTTTATTTTAATGTTTCAGTATAAATGGGTTAAAGATATTTATTGCACTTGCATTTAGCTGTGGGTAGAAAAGCCTTCACCCATGTTTTCTGCACAAATATTTTGAGTGTCAGAGGCTTAATGCAGCAAAGTTTTGTCTATAGGTGATAGATGAGAAGCAAAAATGTGTGTTCACATGTAGATAATTTTGGCTACACACAGCCTTAACAGTACCCTAATAGGAAGATTAAAATACAATGCTGAATTCAGAGTCCTTCAATCAGATGATCTTTTGGAAATTAGTTGAATGGAGGGAAATGTGGTAATGATGTAGTCATTTCAAATATAGAATTCATTGATTGAGATTCTCTGACACTGAAATTGGAGCTTCCAGATTAATGCTATGTAGAGATTTTGGTGTTTTATATCTTTTAGAATTTTGTCTCTTAGAATTTTCTCAGCGATTTTGGCCGCATTGCTACCATCCATCCTTCCTAATCTTTCCTCCCTTTGAATTTCCAGAAATCGATTCAGTTTTGAAGATATAGGGCTAGACTAAAACATGCTTTGTGAGATCCAAACCTAACCTGTCCATCTATGAAATGAAACACAGGATATTTGAGGTTCTGAAGCTGATACAGTCAGAGTCCCAATATTTTCCACAAGAATATGGGCATCTGAAGCTCCTTGATTCTCTCTTACTTAGCTTAATATTTTGTTTAGCTCTCCAACTGCCAACCTCCTTTGAAAACCAAGAGAAAACATTGTAACAACAATTTCAAAACAGTCCATAAGGACCTACAGGCTCAAGGAGTGTTGGTGTGGTATTGACCTGACCTTAGATATCTGGGGGCATCACAAAGCCTGGCATTGAATACTACTGATAGCTCTTCACCAATAGTTCATCTCCAAACTTTAAAATCTTGCTAGTAATGTTTATAAAGCTTGTAAGCTATCAAAATAAAATATACATGATAGTAAATATATGGTTGCTCCTTTAGATCATCTGCACTCTCCTGAGCAGGGTGAGATCTTTCTTTAACAGATCTGCAGTGGGTCCAGGAATACATGGCACAGATGGCTCTTTGAAAAACTGCACTAATAAATGCCAACACCTTCCCTGCTATTGCCAGCACACCCTGAAATTTGTGGCCATACTTATGCCTCTCATGTTACGGAACATATTGTACCTTATTATGTGGTTGTCCAACATTTCTCACCTATTGGTTTCTATGCTGCTTGCCAATAAGGGCTTTTAATTGCTAACTTCTTACTTATCCAGTGTCTGAGCACAGCGTTCTGTGTGTTTTCCTGAGGACTGAACCCAGGAAGACTTTCACACTGAGTTGCAATCCCTGCCATGTTTTTGGAGATGGTGTTTCACTAAGTCGGCTTGAGTAGGCTTGAACTTATGATACTGCTGTCTCAGCCTCCCAGAGTGCTTGATTACAAGCATGCACCACCATGGCCCACTTAGTACAGTACCTTGCTATTCTAGTGTGATGGTTCAAACTTAAGGCTCTGGAAGCTAAGCAAGTGGACTGGAATTCTGGCTGTAGCCTATAAGTAAACTAGTATCTCTAAATTCTGAGATGCTTCTCTGATAATGATGCTGATAACAACAGCTATCTTATAAAGTTATGTAATCTTTAAGTGTCAACAAGTACAAAGCATTTCATACAGCACGAGGAACATCATGAGATCTCTAAACATTGCAGCAATTTTATGAGGAAATATTTTATATTATTCACACTCTCACTAAAGAAACACAGTATATGTATGCATAATAATAAAAATGCTCAAACTGAATCATTTCCTAAGGGTAATGAAGGGATATCCTTCTGAGCATTTATTTTATCTATATCTACATATAGATTTAAGGACCTATCCTACCATTTCTACAATTTTTGTGATATATTTTTTGCTTTTTAGAAATATATCATGAATATGTTTCTATGTCAATAATGTTTTACCTTGTGAGTTTAAATAGCCACATTTTATTCAGATATGTGTTTTTTCATGTTGTTTGACATTCAGTTTTATTCCCAAGAATTTACTAAAACAAAGCTGTAGTGAATATTCCTTTGTATATTTTTTGCCTATATATTTTTTTCGTGAATGCAACCTCTATAGAATTGGGATTATTTATTTTATATATTTTGAAAAATTTGGTAATTATCGCTAAATTTCCATTATACTTTTCTCATCAGTAAATGAAAGATCTTTGTCAATGTTGAGCACTGTATGAAGAAACTATCATGATTTGATGACTGAAAAATGGTAACTGTTGCATTTTAAAATTCATTTTTTATTAGTACCATGTTTGTAGTACATAACCAATACATTCATCCTGAGAGATTTGTACATGTACATAACACTTCTCAATTTTTTAAATCCCCTTCCCTTCCTTCCCTCCAACCCTCTTATGAAGGCTCTATTTCCATTTTTGTATTCAATTCTTTTTTTCCTTTAAATATCTTTTCCTTCCTTTCCTTCCCCTTTTGTTCCATGCAGGTATTCTTCTTGTACACACAGTATCGTCCTGAAAGAGGTAAAGCCATCATATCACGGTGAGACACACATATCCATGTTTATCACAGTGCAATTTGTAATCGCTATATCTTGGAGGGCCATATGCCCATGAATAGATGAATGGACAAAAACAATGTGGTATTGATATACAATTACATTCTACTCTGCCATAAAGAAAGGCAAATTTTAGATATTTTTAGGCCAATGGATGCACCTAGAGACCATAATCCTAAGTAAAATAAGTCAAACACACAAGTTTAAATAGCGCATTGTTTCTTTTGTGTAACACAAAGTATAAATCAGGGGCAAAACAGAAGATACTAGGAAGTAGAAAAAATTTGTTTATAATTCATTCTTAATTCAGCAGTTCCTAGTGGGCATCACTCTTGTCCCAGGCACTGAATTGAGGAATGGTGGGAAAGGAGCAGGTAATTCAGAGGGAAGTAGGGAAAATTTGGTTCCTTCTTTGATGGAGTTTCAAGGGTAACAAGTGTAAAGGTGTTCAACATGTAGCAATTAAAGGAAGAACTTACCCAGAGGAGTTTCAACCTAGATCAGGGTGGTAGATTAGACCTCCTGAAGGGACAGGGACAGGTGATATTAGGCAACCTGGGAAGGAAGGGCAGAGCAGGGAAGCACAGAAGTGAAAGCTTTTCATACAGGCCAGTGCTTGAAGATCCGGAGAAAATACAGTGTGGTCAGTGGAATACGTTCTCTTGACTCAGGATGAGATGGGAGGTGGTCAGAAGTCAGAGCATGAAAGGTCCCAGAAGCCACAACCAAGCAATTATTTTAGAGATTGAGCTTTTCATTTTTGCAAGACAGTTCAGGTTGAAGCTTAGGAGCAGCTTCCAGGAGAGGAAGGGTACATAAATATAGCCCAGGAAGAAGGCAATGCTGTGGATCAGGCTGGACTTCAGTATGCGTTACTCAGAACTCTGGTTACAAGGGACAGGAATCTAACTTAAACCGGCTTAAACAAAGGGGTAAAACTGTTGACTCTTCTAACCAAAGCATGAAAAGTAAGAGTTTTAGGGGACAATAGAAATCTGGGACTTCAGACTTCTTAACAATCTCTTCATTTTTCCACCTCTCTTTCTGGCTTTTTTTGGGGGGTGTCTTTTCTTTTTCTTTTTCTTTTTTTCTTTTTTTTTTTTTTACTTTATCTTTCTTCTTTGTTTATCTTTACTTCTCAGACTAGTTTTCTTGATAGATAAAAACAATGCTACAGTGATTCTTGTAATTTAAATATGCTTTATCATCTTGACAGAGACATATTTCTTCCCCCTTTTTACAATAATTTTTACTTTTATGGGAGTTTTAGGTACATATCAAAACTGACTGAATTTTCCATATACTCTCTGCTCCAATGGTAGCCTCTAATATTATCAACAGCCTCTACCTCTGTGCTTTTGGTATAATTGATGACCCTACATTGACACATCTTCACCCAGAGTTCCTAATTTACATAAATGTTCAAGTTTAGTTTTAGATAAATATAGAATAACATGCATCACCATTAGAGCACCATTTAGAGTACTTTTCCTGCTCTGAAAATTTTGGTTTCCAGACAGTCACCTTCCTTCTCCCCAAACCTCTGGCAACTACTGATCTCTTTAGTCATTACTAAAGAGATCAGTATCTCTTACTTTTATAGAGTATCATATAGTTGGAATTAAACACTGACTCATTTTTATTGAGTTTACTGTTTAAATTCCAATGGAGCACTTTGATTGGCCTCATTTGGGTTGAGAGCTTACCTATGTGACAGTCAAGCTTGTTCCTACTTCTGATGGTATAATAACTAGCTGGTCAGCTTCTGGTCTTTGTATCAATCAGCTGTGCTCTGGGGATAAAAGGTCTATGCAAATAGTATTGTCCTTTTCATTCAAAAATACATCGTTGAAGTGAGAAAAGTAATACCCAATAAGAGAGGAGCTCTGGGCAACAGAAAGGAGTGGGAAAGGTGTTAAGAAAAGAAATGTCTGTTACAGAGTAAAGTGGATAGATTCAGGAAAAGTGTATAACGTAGAACCAACAAGACCCAGCAATGCATTGCATGTAAGGAAGAGAATAGAATCTAGGATGCTGCTAAAATTCCTGGTTTGGACAGTTTTGTACAATTGTGTTCTACATATTTGTACGATAGTCAAGTTGAGATGTTTAAAGGGGTCTGTAGCTTGGGTCTTTACAGATGATAGTGGAGACAATAGTTGCAGATAATGTTGTGTCACTAAATTCAACACCTACATTTTAGAAAGAAAAAACCCCACAAAAGTAGATGCTGAATTTAGCAACACAGTTCACTGGGCATCCTGATGATAAAATCTTTAGCAAATGATTTACAGTAGTGAGTATCACAGGGGCTGAGGAGTGAGATGATGAAATAAAAGCAGTGATCACAGGTGGCATATTTGAAATTAGTTTTGAACTTTATCGTTTCAAAATGTTAATCAGCCTGCTGCAATTTGGGAGTCTCTTTTGCCAAAGGAAAATATTGACAATATTTCTTATTCCTATACAGGAGCTTTTAAAAATAAAGCTGTTAACCTGTCAAGGATGGTTCTGCTTTCTTTGGAGTTTAATTTACTGTTAAGTGCCGTTATTTTTCTTTTGATTTCTGTTGCTTAAACTTTTTTTCTGAAAGTATAATCTATGTCAATTAAAAAGAAATAGTTGATTTGAATTGATAATAAAAATAAGGGGACAAAAAAATTCTATCATTTGATACAATTTTCCTCAGTGAGTCCCAGGCCTGGATGTGGGAGTTGGTATATGTGAATTCCTGCTTGTTCTGGAAGTTTAAGGAAAGGGTACATGAAGGAGATAGACCTTTGCTTTAGACATATTTGACTTAGTTGAGATATCTTAAATCCATATTACTGTACCATCTACCATTAAATAAGTATTCAGTTCACACTTGGCACTCAATGTTATAATAGAATTGTGGTTTTAAAGATAAGGTAAAGATATAGTTCTGGGCCACAAGAAAGTATAAATATTGTTATATTGTAGTACAGAATAAATATGCACCATAAACTTAACATCACTGGCTAGAACACATGCAATAGTAAAATCCAGATGAGAACGGCAAAAGGAGCTAGAAAAGCTGATGAAATAGCCTGAGCTTGCCATTTTGATGCCTAATATACTGTTTGCACCAGGCAGGACCAAATAAATTGCACTTGGGTAAGTAGATTGACTAATTACTTTACATATGAACTGCAGTTATGAAGATGCTATGATAAAGAGATGTGCTCAGAAAATGGCTTTCTTGTAAATAGAATAGAAAGGAGATATAATAGAAATTCAGGGTTGGAAAATAAAAATCACTTCTTATCACATTGAAAGTATAGCTCTTAATGAATATCCTCAGAACTGGAAACTTCCCCAAGGATGGCCCTGTAGGAACAACCTCAGGAGGAATCAGTTTTTGTAAAGACTTCTGAAAGGATGGAGGTGATGCAGAGTGGATGCTTTCATTGAACAAACCCAAAGTCCCAGGGAAACCTGATATGCTCAAATAGCTTGTTTTTCAACCTAGAGAAACAAAGAAATGTCTCACACTAGATTTTATGTATGATTTAGGGGCACTTTATATTGGCTGCAAACAGATTTCTAAAAAGTCAACAAAGGTTTTGGAGGCTGTGTTGCCAAATATGCTTCAGACAAGATTAAAGAAATATTAATGAAAGAGATGGAAAAGAGCATTGGGTCCCCAAATTTGTATAGATGGTAAGAAGGGAAATAAAGATTCTTAGATGTCAAAGAGGACATATTCTTTTCGGTAATGATGTAGTCATGAAGGAAAAGGATCTCCGTATGGACCTGTTGCAGATGTGCATTATGGGTCATGAGTATGTTTTGTGGATGGACAGAAAGTGAAGAATGGTAACCACAAGGGAAGGATGTGCAAGACTGGAATATTGTTCCAAAATCTTCACTTCTGCCTTTAGCAAAGTCATCCATTCACACCTTTCTTCATGTGTAACACCCAATGTGATAGTGTCGAGATGGGGGTTTTAGGGGTTATCTAGGGCTAACTTAGGACCTAATAGGGCCTTGATGCCCTGCAACTAATATCTTTATAAAAGAAGCGACACTAGATAGTTTACACTGTCTTTCTTTCCCTATGCCAATACACAAAGCATTTACGTAGGTTCCCAGTGAAACAGTGTCTTCCTACAAACCAAGAGGAGTGGTCCTAGGGTGAAATCTACCTTGCCAACACCTTGACCTTGGACTTTCCAGTCTACAGAATTGCGAGACATAAATTTCTGTTGTTGAACTCTTCTAGTCTACGGGATTATGGAAACCTGAGCCGACTAAGGCAAGGGCTATGCCCACAATTGGCAGAATGTCATTCCCATCAAATTGTATTGATGAAAAGTATCATACAGAGTGCCCCCAGACTCAAGGAAGCAGAAATATAGGCCTCACCTTTCTGTGGGGATGATGGAAAGTCATAATGCAAAAGAGGTGTTTGACCGGGATATTGTTGCAACAATCTTTAGAAAACACTCTGTTGCTTAGCTCTGGCAGGGGCCTGGACTCATCAGGTGGGAAGCCTTGGCCCTTCAGAGACATTCTGGATGTGGGTAAAGGCATATGTACTTGTAATTATGTCAGTGATGCTGATGTACTGTACTCTTGTGAAAAGAGTACACATTTGAGTGAAGCAGTTGCATGGGGCCAAAAGCCGTTTCTCAGGAGGGATTCTTAGGTGTGCGGTAAGTAACCAAACTTCCTAGTGGCTAAGAAAATGAATGTGTAGAGTCTAAGCAATTTGTATGAGTAAGGTGAACATGAGCCAGTAATGAGGTAAAAGCTGGAGCACATTGGTTCCCCTCCTGTTACTCTTCTAAATTTCTTTTTTTTTAACTTTAATGTAGCACCTCTGTTGGTGTAGGTAGAATATCCAGTGGGGTGACTTTTATTCTTAAGAGTATGAGCAAAACCTCAGACTGTGGCTGCTTTATTATTCAACTATCACCACAACTGAACTACAGAAAACTAAGAGATGCCCCTGGAACTCAGTTTAATTCTAAGCATATTCTTTCTTGTGCTCATTGTGTAAACTGGAACCCTAACCTCTCTTGATAATTAAGGTCAGTTACTCCTTACTCTGCTGGTCTCTTGTCTCAAGGAACTTGATGTTCCTGAATAGCACCCTCGAAGCTAAGGAAACTCCTGATTTACTCTCTGGTGAATGCTCCCTTCCTTGCAGACCCATATCTTGTGATATCTACTCAGATTTGAGTTTTGGTACTGAGAAATACAAATTCTGTAAGAGAATAACATTACGTGAGACTATCCCTGCTTCTACAATTTGGTTCCCAGGAAAATTTCACTCTTTACTATGCCACAGAACTAAAAATTAGTCTGAAGTCTACTCCACTCCAGGGATTTGTGCTTCATCCTTTCAGAGTATCACCCAAGCTGACTCCGCAATTTGTGCCTTTAAAAGATTATTTCACTACTCTCGTTTTAAATCAATAGTCCATATACTTGGCTGTTCATTGAGGAAATACTTGTGGATATTTTTTATTTAACAATAATATTATGTTTGAATAATTCTTTAAGCTTTTAAATCAATATTTTACTGTATCATATTTTTCTCACCCGATTCTCCTTGCAGCTTTAGTGATGATTTCTTTATTTTTGTTTTCCTTTTACATTTGAACTTGATTCCATAGTGTATAATTTCAATTCCATACTTACTGGACTTTATACTGATTTTTTTACTTCATTAAGCCATTACTGAGTCCAGAATGCTAATTCTAAATAAGAGTAAACACACACGTCAACTTCTCTCCTTCTTTTTTCCTTTTTACTAAATATTTCTGGAACATGAATGACA
This sequence comes from Chinchilla lanigera, assembly GCF_000276665.1. NCBI lineage: Eukaryota > Metazoa > Chordata > Mammalia > Rodentia > Chinchillidae > Chinchilla > Chinchilla lanigera. The sequence goes on from NW_004955413.1 coordinate 16,854,108, forward strand.
GAGTCTAAAAAACAACAGATGTTAAAACTGATGGATTAAAATTGGAAAAGACATGGAATATTTGGATCATCTTCAAGTAGCTCTCCATAAACTTATTACCTACTAAGAAAAATAATAATAATAAAATAATAAGTTTATACCAAGAAAGCTGGTAAATACACTTTAATAATGTGATCAAAAGCCAATGTCACCAATAATGAGACAATTCAATCATCCTGTGTCTCAGCAATTACATAAGGCGGAATAGCACTCCAAGTATTCTTTTGCTTGGTGTATAATTAGGACCTAATAATGAAGAAATATCAAACTCAGATTTAATATTTTGAAAAACAGCTGATGTATTGACTTTAAAAGTTAAGAAATGTTACCCCACTTAAAAGAAAAGCCTGAGAAACTGTTCTTAATGAAAAGAAACTAGAATGATACGTCTCAGTACAATGTATGGTATTATATTGGATTAGGTGCCAAGTCATTTTAAAAAAGCAAAAACAACGTCATTAAGACAATTTATATAATTTGAATACAAAGAGTGGATGAAATATTAGTATTGAGTCAATGCTAAATTCTTGGGGGCTGGGGATTTAGCTCAGCGGCAAAGCGCCTGCCTGGCAAGCGCAAGGTCGTGAGTTCGGTTCCCGGTACTGGAGAAAAACCAAAAACCAAAATAAATAAATTCTTGGATTTTTCTGATTGTGTTCTGTTTATTCTGTCATGCTTTTAGAAAATATAGAAATACTTAGAAGACCATTTTTTCAATGTATTCAAATGGTTTCAGAGAAGTGTCTGTCTCTCTCTCTTTCTATCATCTATCTACCTTGTATCTATTATCAAGACAGGGGGTAGAGGAAGAGAAATCAAATGAAACAAAGCACAGTTAGAGGCAGTTATTAAAACAAAACTAGTACCTAAAGAAGGAGATTAAATGAGTAAAACACCATACAAAAGCTCTATCTTAAAGTTCATTTTTGGACTGGCATATAAACTGGTACAAACAGGTACAGCATATTGAAGATATGTTCTCACTAAGAATCAAGGCTTGTGGTATTTTGTTTTTAGGCAATGTGTGTGTGTATGTGTGTTTGTATGTGTGTGTGTAAGCACTAAGTGTTCTGCATACATACATGCTATATGATGGATGTTTGTCTATTTGCTAAAAGAGGACTTGATGGGATCAATGTTTGCTAATCTTTTTGTATTATAGACCTGTCAAAGACTTGCCATTCCAGAAGGATTGGTTTACATCTTCTAGGTCCATTCATTGACTTTTTCCTCTCAAACATTGTCCCACTGAGGTGGTTCAAGCTCAAAACCTGTGAATTTTTGTTTGGGGTAGTTTTGTAGGGAATACAGAACTAGAATTCCAAAGTACAAATAAATGGCAAATAGGCCTAGAGGTTAAACTATTGCACAGAAACTATTACTCCATATTACTGAAAGTCCTATAATCATGATGGGCATGCCTCTGAAATCACAAGTCTAATCAATAATACCTGGGCACACATCGTGTGTTCTGTGAACCCAAATAGAATCAAAGATTTCAAAAAGGCTGTTTTTATACTAACAAGAGGGGAAAATGTAACCAGTGTGACCTCAATAGAAATTTCCCTAATGCTATTAAATTTAATAGTATATCAAATCATCTACAAACTGTAGTGAAGTGGCTGGAAACGAAGACATTTGTCTCTCTGCCAATTACAGTGGTGCCCTCATGACCAGTTCTTCATTTGACAATGGTGGTCTAGAAAGTTGGACATTACTCTCTGGGGGTTTAATCCTTGATTGTGTTGTTTTTCATTATTTCACAAATACCTACTTTGAAAAAAAGTGATCACATGAAAGGATATTGATATAAAAACAAAATAAACTTTCCTAATTGAGTTACACTCTTAGTATTTACTCCAAAGTGAAAACTGAAATGGCTTCCACAATGGAGCCCAGTGTTTGGAAACTATGCCATTGGAGCTGTCTTGCAATAAATAACCTCAGGAGGAGAAGCTTTCAATCTTCGGAAATACTGAGAAAGTCTCTTTACTTGAGCAGATAAAAGAAGGTATATCTATGTGTAAAGGGTGAAAGTTTTGATTACAGTGAAAATCCCTTACCCAATGTAATTGTGGAAACCCAAGATAGAAAATATACTGGTCCTTATAGAACCAATAAATTTGGAGAATATCAACTCCATCTTTTGCCTAGGTCCTATATAATAAATATTACAATTTCTGGAAATAGCCCACAAAGGTGAGCATTCCAAAGAAATTCCAGAGCTCCCATGCCCTTTATAAATATATTCTACTTCCGTTCTGAAACAATGGAACTTTATCACAGTATCAACTCCTTCATGCCCTGTGATTCTTCTTTATAGGAAACTGCCAATGCACCATGTAATAACAAAGCCTAGTTTTTACTATGTTTAGTGGTCCTTTTACACATATTTTTCAAATAAAGCAAAATGTGAAACTTAACCCTCATCACCAGCTGGAATCAGGAGTTAGTCATGCACATTACCATAACCTTAAGCCTATGCAGAATAAGAGCTTTATGGTCTACCCTAAGATAAGAAATGAGTGTTTTCACATCCTGCAGTGATAATGACATAAATGATTCAGCCTTGAAGACAAATCAGTGACACCTACCTATCAAATATTACCCACTTATACTTAACAAATCTTGAAATAGTTTTTGAAATGTGTAAAAAAATTAAATTTAAGAAGCAAAAAAGTTCTTTCAATAAAATCTACTTTTTATATACTTAGATGGCTATAATCAGTGGATGCAAATAATAATTAATCTCCTGCTATAAAAGGACCTTGCCATGTATGCTACATGTGAAAAGATAGGAGTCATAGCTCTCTGTGTGCAGAGAACTGATCACAGCACTGGGAATAGCTAGTTTAGCAAATGTTTTAAAGAGATATGAGAGAAATAGCACTTATGTCTCAGTGACCCAAGAAAACATGAGCCTGATGGGATAAGAAGGTTGTGTGTACAGAGCTCCAAAGTAGCAAATCAATTAAATCTTTCCTCTTCCAGATCCAGTGTCTCTGCTTTTCTGCATGTGGATGCCATAGTCATGCTGAAGACTCTAGCTCTCTTGATCTTCAGGCTCATGTCTGACCACCCACTAGACTACCTACCTAGAGGTGACCCATAGGCACCCGCACTAATCATGTCAAATATGGAGCCTATTCTCACTGCTAATGCTGTTCTTTCCCTATATTCCCCAACTCAGATATTCATAGTACCATGCTAAATGCCCGAGAGTCATCTTTAGTATTTCTGATTCTTCATCTCATGCACTCAGTCACTACTGGCTGATGTTAATTACACATATGCATCAATTTTAGCAAAAAGTTTGTCTAAAAATAGATGTTATGCATTTGGCTTCACACAGACATACTTTGAAAAGTAAATTGGAGTTTATTACACACTTGTTACTATAAGAAAAATCTGATTGATGATGTTTGGAGTTTTTATGTGTAAACACTGTAAAAGATTATTGAAAAGTCAGTAAACTTACTCATTATATTTGAGTTTTCTTTAAAACTGAGGAAATATGGGAGTGGGCTTTGTTTGTTTATTTGTAGGTATTTTTTTAAATTTGAAAAGCCCATCTAAATATAATTCTTTTTGTTAGTATTTCAGAAACATGGAACCATAAATTAGGTACTAGCTAAAAATTTTGAATAGAAGCATACAATTTACTGATCAGGCTAATTCTGAAAGAAGTCAATAACATTACTTCCCTCATGTTCCTCATTAGGTTATATTTTAACAGCAGTGCTCTACATGTTTCCTATCTTTACCTAATGTCCCGTACGATGTACAAATAAAGCAGCACATGACCACAGCTTAAGATTTAAAATTGTCTCATGATCCAGACAATTATGCTGACAAATTGTATTCAGCTGAGTGGTAAACTGAGCAAGGTGAGTTAAATACCCACTTGTCCGGTAAAAATTAGTCCCTGAACATCTTGCTTGATATTTACTCAGAGTTCTAAACTGTTCCTTTTGCAAAATTTCAGCAATTATTGTATTTGTCAATCCAAAGTAGAAGTCTGAGTTAATCTCAGTCTGACATTTAAACAGCAGCCAGTTGAGAAATTAGGAGCAGTGACTCTCCGTGCTTCCCAGGTCTCACATTCAGTAGTTCTAGTTAGGAAAGTTTGCTGTCCTAAGCTAATTTAGTAATTTAATCCCAAGTAATCAAAGAGCTGGGAGAGAAAGAGGAGACAAAAAAGTGTCAGAGAGAAAGCAAAATAGGTAAATAAGAAACAACCCTCAAAATTAGTTAAAACCACAGCATTAACATGCGTCTAAAGTGTGCTGCATTCATGCTGCAGTTTTCAAGATTCAGTGCCAATAATGATTTTATTTTTCTCTCTGCCATTTTTAAGCGGAAGCACAATGGCAAGCAGAAATACAGAAACAACACCCAGGATTTGGAGGTAGATTTACGTATGTTGGCCAGCATTGATGGGGAGCATTCCCAGGATATCAGGCCCCAATCTCTGGTGGTCTAGGGCTTATGATGGATAAGCAAGCCGGAAGTACAGAGGCAAAATGGCTAGTTCATTGGGGATTGGTTTATGTAATGTGCTTCATAGGGACCAGTTGTACATCACAGTGACCAGTCGTTTCTAAGAGACAGGAGCAACCGGAACTGGAACAGGAGCTATTACCTGGGCAACCAAGAAACTGAAGTATGCTGGCTGGCAGGGGAGCATTTTCTGTTATAGAAAAAATGTAATGACCTTAAGGGAAACAACAGAGAAATCACCAAAGGAGAAAACAGTCAACCATATCCCCATGCAGACTCCTTCTTAAGATTCTAAATTGTTACAAAAGCCTGTGGCTGGTTTGTTTTTTCTTTTTCAGGTTTTTATTAGCATATGGTTGCAAAACATAATAATTGCATTCATCTTGGAGATTTAGTCCATACACACATCTCACCATAATCATTTTTACCTCCCCTTCCCTAGCTACCCTCCTGTCTCCACCCACCCCCACATCCTTTTCCCTTCTCTACAAATTCTACCTCCCTGTTTCCTGGCATGACACAGCTAGTTTAAAACCAGGCTTCTGAACTTGTACTCAGTTTCAAAGCCCAAGTACTTAAATCTGCCATGCTATAGCCTATGACAGATGGACTGCATATTCAGCTGAAGCATTTTCATTAATCTCCTCTTTCTACTACTTAGCCTCGACTATCTGCATTCTGGCAATAACTATTATTCTGATATAATTACCTCGCCTAATAGCTAATAAAACCACTTGAGAGCAAGCGCGTGTTATTTACCTTTGTAACCCTAGCACCTACTACTGTGCTTGGAATGCATTAGGGTCTTAATAAATATTTGTGGAATGAATGAATAATAATCACTGCCATTGACATAATGACTGCTTCATTCCAACACCATGCTAGGGGCCTAAGGAGAGGTTCACAAATCAGTATTCGTAAGAATTTTATAAAGTAGACATAAATAAATATTCCAACATCACCAAGAAAGAAAAATAGGCACAAAGAGTTTGTAAATAACAAAACTAATCTGGGATTAACTGAATTCCCAAATCTAACATTCAGGCTATATGTGACTACCTCCTTCTTTCAGTTAATGTGTATAAAAAAGTACTTAAATGGGCTGGGGAAAATCTAAACAATTTATTGAATTTTCAGTTACTTTTGCATCTTTAGAAAGTGTTTTCTCTGTGAGTAAAAAAGAGTTCCGTCATTACTTCCTATTGATTGAATGTATATGCATATTTTTGTATCTAAATCTGTCTATAAAAACAAAGGAATTATAACTGAAATAGCAACCTGAGGAAATTAAAAATTCCTGTAGCTTTCAGAGAAAAACTAGAGTTGGACATAAAGTGATCAAAACAGATTTGATTCAGAAACTATTGCAACACCGCAGAAGAACTTCAAATGGGTCCAAATCTGAAGACAGTGGGATTTATAGGCAAAAAGAGGGTAACATTTGGTGGTCAGAAAACTACTAAGGGAAAACATTCAGGGTGTGGTGGAAATTCTAATTACTTTGACATAACTCTTGCTGAAGGCTGCCAGCAGTCAAACATCAGCTAGGGATGGTGAGAGATGAAGCAGCTGATCAAATAATGAGGTGCTCAGGTACCAAGCATGAGGAGTCCTCTTTAAACCAGGTTGGCATGAATCTCTGCTCCGTTTAGAAAATGTAGAGATGGACACAGAAGTCAAGACCTTGAGGGCTTAAAAGAGCCTCATTAGACTTAAATCAAAGAAGATCTCTGGTTGTCACCAGTGTGGGAAAATAGCTACTCTTATAATTAATCATTCTCTAGTACTGCAGTAGAGAATATGAATTGATGAAACACAGAAGTAGATATTGTTTCAACTTTATTTCTCTGTGTTTTGGGCCAGAGTTAGATAGCACCCATACAAAGTAACAAGATAGGTAATGTATTTTTACTGTTAATGAAGGGTTGCCTGTGTTCCAGTCTTTAATTTGCATGGTTAAACCATTTATAGTGCAATACTTTAATGCCCATTGCTTTCTTCCCTAATTTTGCCTGAACTGGTGGTACATTTCTAGTACCTCTTCTGAATACAAAAAGTAAAATAAAATCTCCATTTGTAAGGCTGACATGCAGAGTTCATTGTTTTCTTCTCTGACAGAAATGAACCAATAGAAATAAAGTAATTTGCTAGGCATCACACAAAAAGTCTTTGTTGATTGTACACGTAGTTGCTGGCACACACTTGCTTTTTTGGTATTGGTTCAAAGCATTTCAGTGGGATACTGCCCAAAAGGGCTGTTCTTTCTTCTGAGAACTAGAGGCTATTTGAAGATTGTGGAAATACTGTATGTGATTTTTTAAAGAGTTTTGCTGTGTGACTCTCTTTCATCCCAGGGAAAGGATCATCTCTTAAGTCTTCTTCATGTATGTACTACAAGTAAAGCCTTTATTTCATTAACTCAATGGTACAGAATGAGGTGAAATAAAATGGATGCATTTCTACCAGCTGATTTCTAATAATCACAAACTTGTCAATATAGTATATAAACAAAACTGTCTATTCATTTTGTTAAATGTTGCATTCTCTTGTGACTAATATGTCTTATTAGGTGCTGGCAACCATGGAGTATCAAAAACTCCAGAGTGTTGCATGTTAGTGGGTGTAAAGTTTCAGTCACACCAAGACATAAAAGTTCTAGAGATCTGCTATTAAACAATGTATTTATCTTATCTCATCTATAACTCTGGATTCTACAACACTTCAATATTTGTTAAGAGGGTAACTTTTCTGTTTTGGGGGGATTTTCTTGATTTGTTTTATTTTGCGTTGTTTGAGTTGTTTTCACCACTGTAAAACAAACAAAACAGAACAATTTAAGAGCTGTGACAGGTTACCCGGGAAGAAACTCACCTTTGTGAGCAAAAACATCTGTTACCATTTCAGTGCTGAAGAGTTAGAGAAATGAGACAGTTCTCCACTTAATAAAGCTTTGCAAGTTGTTTTTATTAGCAGTGATGATTGACGTGGACTTGCTGAGGTGATTTTGGGTGATCCAGGGAGCAGAAGTCACTGAGTAAACAATACTGGGCTAACAAAAGGGCTCTGTCTGGGTGTTTGGCGCTGGTCTCATGTACATTCCTCATGTGGGGTCAGCTTGTTCAGTAATGACTGTGATATAAGGTATTAGGCTTCATGAATTTTGTTGAATAAAATGAGTCTGTTTTAGTCATTCATGTTTTTCCTCCATGAAAATGTTTAAGATATATATAAAACAATAAAATGTTTTCATGGCCTAGGTTGACAAATTAGAAAACAAATTAGAGTTAATTTATTCCCATTGAATTCTTTTGAGGTCAAGACAGCTGTTTATAAAACATCTCTCAATATAGTAAAAATATCTAAACAAATCTTCAAGGTATGGTGACAAAACTTGTTCTGGATGGTTATTTACTGTCAGTTCCTGCAAGGAACTACAGAATTCCCCACGTGGTGATGTTTTGGGCACTAACTCCAGCTTTTATGCCCTACAACTATAATATGAAAAATAATCTAGAACAGTCATATTTTTAGCTGTTTAAAAAAGTGAGAACACCAGGAGGCTGAGGCAGAATTGTCATAGGTTCGCGGCTAGCCTGAATTACACAGGAGCTCCGGTCAAAAACTCCAAAAAAAACCTGAAATTGAAAACGACTTTGGGGGCTGGGGATTTAGCTCAGCGGCAAAAGCGCCTGCCTGGCAAGCGCAAGGTCGTGAGTTCGGTTCCCGGTACCGGAGAAAAACCAAAAAAAAAAAAAAAAGAAAACGACTTTGGGAGCTGGGGATTTAGCTCAGCAACACAGCGCCTGCCTGACAAGCGCAAGTTCTTGAGTTCGATTCCCGGTACCGGAAGAAAAGCAAAAAAAAAAAAGATATTTAAAAAAAGGGCTGGGGATATAGCTCAGTGGCATAAGCACCTGCCTGGCAAGTGCAAGGTCGTGAGTTCGATTCCCAGTACTAGAAAAAAAAAAAAAAAAGAAAGAAAACAACTTTGACATGGGAGAATAAATTATCTTCCCTATACTTGTTAGAGTGACTGCATTGAGTTCAGATATTGGGAAGAATGGAAAAAGGATAAAACTCAGGGCAGAGAGATTGTCTTGTAAATGCATACAGAGGAAGATATGAGCAAAGTTGAGAGGTTTATAACTCAACCAGAGTTGGTATAAGATTAATACTATATTTCTACTCAGTTAAAATCATTTGATTCTATTAATTTTAACAAAACAGCTATCATTTATTTGCATTATAGTTAAGGCCATTTGGTATTTTACAGGGGGCATTTCAGCATAGTTCCCTTTATACGGTCATTCCAAGTTGACAAGAATATTTTTACGACTTCTGCCCATAACCTATGATTTTTTCTTTTACCACCTCTGTAGCAAACAACTTTCATTTCATTGTGCATTGCTGATTCTATTGCAGTGTTTTATTTAAAAGTTTTACCTTTCCTAATAAATGTAGAAATTCCTAGTAATCGAGGTCCAAGTCCCCTCCCCAGAGATATACACTTCTCTAAGTAATTTACATTCTCAACAGGGTAGTTTGACTCTTACTCACTACTGAATTCCCATGCCTAGCACAATGACTACCACAAACATCGTAGATGTTGAATACACATTTCTTTTATCTGTAAGGAAATCAGTAAAGAGAACTAAGTTCAGACATAATTGTTCCATTGTGATTGCCCTAATGCATGTGTTAACAAATTTAGAGGTGTCAAACAGGTTTTCTAAAACACTGCAATTCAGGATTACTTATTGAGTGGCACTGTTCAGAGGATATTAATAAAGTAATACAAGGGATACTGTTAAGATGTACTATAATACTGATAACTTGAAACAGACTTATCAAAATAAAGTATTTTTAGTGTTAAATATTGTCCCACTTTCAAAACACAAAATAGATAAAATCTTTGATAAATTAGTACAATTTAATAATTTAAGTCATATTTCTATATTCCACATAAAACTTTGAGGCTATATATTATGTAAATTAGATATACATCATCTATACTTTTTACATATATAATCTATGGATATGTGTATATATATGTATCTAGATGCATGAGTTTGTGTGTAATTGTATATATTCACACACACATACACACGCACACACACATACCTCCATATGTGTGTTTAACCTTCTTCCATACCTTATATTGCATAAATTGGTGTTGTAGGATTCTTCCCCAGACCATAAAATTATCTATTATTACTTACACTAATCCACGATTAAAATTCCATGCCTCTTCAGATTTCTGTGAATCAACAGGACTCCAGAAAGCATTTCCTTTCCTGAGACTCCAGGGAAATCTTGGAATGCAAAGAACTTGAAGAGAAAAACATGGCCCATTGGAGATTTCTGAGCCTTTGTAGGCTGCTAAAACAGATCTTTAGCACAAACACAGGCCAAAGTCTTTATATTCTTAAAGCAAGGATTTTCATGTAATGCCAAGGAGATCACTTTGATTCTGTTTGTTTTGGCTAAAGAAATGAAAAATTTTGTTTTAATCATGTAGTTTTTATTTTACCAAGGGACTGTAGAAAAATTATGGGACTAGTTTTTACCTCACTAATGATTAACTATAGTTACTTACAGTAACTTTTTAATGGAGTTCAACACCTAAATCTTCTCCAACATCATGGTTTTCTCTATCTGAATCAAAAGCTTCACCGGTATTTTTATAATGCAGTGTATTATAATGATACTGTTCAGATTCAGTAGTTTTTCAAAAGAATGACAACTTATAAATTTGTGAGTGATTGATGAGATCTTTGTTTCCTTAAAAAGGCAGAGCTAAGACATATCAAGATTTAAAACATAAATATCTTGGAATAATCAGAAGAACAACATGGGAGAATCTGAGAAAAGAATTGAAACTCATAGAATAAGATGTCTTTCCAAGGTGAAGGTATGGACTCTATGTATGTGTGTGTGTATGCAGTATTTTTTAACTCAGTCCTTGTAAAAGTGCTCTAACTACATAAAAGTGGTCTAACATTAATATCATACTACCTGATCCAATGATTATCTCTTGTTTTAAAGAAGTTGGCTTTATAACAGAGGATGTGTTTAAGCAGGATCATTAATTATATGAGCAATTTAATCAGACATAGTTTTGAAGGACTTATAAAAGGAAGAATTTAAAATTTCTTAGGCACACATAATATTGTGTGCAGACTTATTTGCTAGGAAAAAGGGTTAATCCAGTGCTCGTGCTTGACAGGTTTTTAATACAGAGGAACATGGGAGGCACTCCTAGAAAGCAGCTCCTTGGACAGAAATGCTTGGTGGACCAGTATACAAAGATTAATTGGCAATGGCTCAGGAAAACAGATATTTTCTTCAAACTTTGGCAATATAAGAATCAGAACCTCAAAGAAAATGCCTATGTGTTGGCTATTCAGAAGATAGGTATTATCTGTAGAACAGTGCTATTTCCTAAGCAGAATATGCAGGGTGGAAAAAGTACAATATATAATAAAAGTCTGAAAGATTTGGCCAAAGAGGAGAGAACTGAGTAGGAACTATCTAACAGGGAAGCTAGAGGGGAAGAGGTTACCAAAGAGTAAAAAAGTGTAAGGTTGCAAATAGAGGAGAGGGGCAATAATCAATGAGCCAGGATTTCAGAAATTGAAAGAATGTGTTCAAGAGCATAGATGAAGGGAATTTATTGTACATGAAAAGGAGAGGAAAATTAGAGTGGACAGGAATGTAACAATACATCAGGCAAAGCAAACTTATTACTCACAGGTAAGCAGTGAGGATAAACAGAAGCCTAGGATTCATGGCGAATTGGGTTCCCAAGGTTCAGAAAAGCTATCCAGGCCGGAAGGAGTCTCATCTGTGCATGGGTCTTGCTTTGTGCCACAGCTGAGGAACCCCAAAAGAGCTCCTTGGTTTAGATACCACGAGCATGACTTGCATTGCTGACCTCAAGTGTTACAGAACATTCAGTCCTGGGAACAGTGATGGTGTAATTTAGATTGTTCTGGACTTTTGATCCATTACTGTGCGTGCAGTACATTTTGCACAAGAATTCCAAGACAGAGGAGGAAGAGGTGATTTGGCCACGGTCATCTGGAGCTCTGTCCTCCTCAACAGAAAACTTGAGAAGATTTGCTATGGCAACAATGTACTTCTGCATTCTTTGTTTTTAACAATTGTATATATTCATTTACACTACAGATAATACTGTAGAACTGAACATCCATTGGAATCAATAGCTGTGTGTCACTTAAAATGATTGCTTATTACTCAGTATGAATGAAGTATGCATGTAAAATAATCAAACTGGAACTACCTACCAAATTCAATCTCACTAATCAACTAATTCTATTTTGAGTTCCTGGAGAGAAAATAATGTCATAACAGATCAGAACAGAACACATTTAATGTTTCCTGTAAGTTTAGGAGTTACTTAAATTGGACCAGAATATGTCTTGCTTTAGAGAATATTTTACCAATAGATGTCAAATATATGATTTAAATATAAAATTTTTATATCTGTTGTTTTTTTTTCTTCCTAGATGTTTCTGTTGGCATTAACATGTGCATATGTATCCAAAACATTATCTGGATCTTACATGAATTCCATGCTCACACAAATAGAGAGACAATTCAATATCCCAACATCCCTAGTTGGATTTATTAATGGGAGCTTTGAGATTGGTAATGAATCATTTTTGTGTTACTTTTTCTGTATCTTGTTTAATCTATGGAGCTGGTCTGAAATTTGTTCTCTTTCTTTATTGCATTAGGCCATGTTAGTCTGACTGAGTTATGTATCTTCTAAAACTGAGTTGTCTGACTATGCTTGGAATATGCTTACAAGCAATTCTAGTATTAAATAGTAATATTAATAAGTAAATATCATCTTGTATCCTACCACTTTCCTTTTTATTCTAAGAGTTTCTTGGCTATCTGCCAAGAGTGGCAGAGTACTTAATTTATATTTAAATATATAATTTGATAATACTAAGGGAAACTAAGGTCTCTATCTTTGTATTCATAAATTATTGGGGAAGACCAAAGAAATTTGTTTTCTCAAGGAAAAATCAAATATTTTTCTTCTCCTCTTGTCTCTAGGGGATTGACAGTTCTTTCTGCATGCAGAATGAAAAAGAAACTTCTTCCCTGGCTCTCTGAATTTATTTCATAAACAGTCCTTAGGGAAGAATAAAGCTTATTCTTAGCTTCACATTTTGGGAGATGAATGGGAATTTGTAAGGACAGAAGGTAGAAAGATTTCTTTGAAAATAAACTACATAGAAATATTATGCTATTCTTTTCTAGTTTGATAACAATTTTGACTTCCTTCAAGGGGAAAGTTACCTTTAATGCATTTAGCCAAAATCAAAAGGAAAATCTTGATCAGAGAGAAGCAAAACTGAAATAAATGATGTTTGATGTTGTCTCTTGGTGATCAAGTCCTCAAATCTTACTCAGTCCCTTCCATGCAATACAGCTAGAACTCTCCTCTCAGTCCTGGTATAGGCTAGGCTTAAAGTCCAAGTGAGAGCATAGGTGCAATCAGAAAATTCTGGGTGTGGTACAAGTGGTTGTTCTTTGTATGTAAGGCCCCCTAGGATCACAGAAGAGAAAACGACCTCACTTAGGGAAGACAGACTCTTGAAGAGTGAGTAAAAGTTTTCCAGGTGAAGAAGCACTGTAGTACATGCAAAGATTATTTCAATAGAAGAAGCACACATGTGAAGCAGTCTACTAGCTTGTTTGAGGAGCAGTACTATTGATTGTTAAAATTTAAAGTGGCAGCTGTTCTCCAGAGCCTAGAGAAATGGGCAGGGGTGAAAAATGGAGAGAAATGGGCTTGCTGTGGAAATTATCTGTCTTCCTGTAGGTGAGGGAAAGCAGCTAAGGATTAGAAGGGTTATTAATCTTTCTGTGACGAGCACCCCTTAGGTAATCTGATATCATATGATCTCAGAATAATATTGAATAATAATATTTTAATTGCATAAAGTAAGCTAATTATATTGAAGTAAAACTATCAAAACAAACAGTGCATAACAGTAGAATTTGTGCTTTTTATCAACACATTGAACATGTCATAATTTGAAATAATTATTAGTGTTGGTAACATATTTGCCCCTGTAGTGCCATATGCAAATATCTATTGTACCTCTGTCGCTAACAGTTGGTAAGAAAATAGTAGGTATTCCGAATACTACTCTAGTTTATTGCCCACTCTAAAAGAAGGGTCAGATTCATTTTTAGAAGGGCCACACTTGAGGTCATGTTGGCATAGATTTGAAGGTGGACAAAGAGCTAATGCAAAGGGAGAAACATTTGGGTCTGATCCAGAATCTTATGAGAATAACTTGAGAGAGGAGAATGACTTAAAGAAAGTCAGGAGTTTAATTCCACAGACCTTAATGACAGAAGAGAAGGGGCAGTTCGGAGAAGGAGCTTCCTAAGGTTTACAGACGAGGCATAGAATTGGATAATGGTACCAAAGCAGAGAATTCAGGTAGCGGGCATCATTGTGGTGATGGTTATGGGAGTATTGATGAATTTTGTTTTAGGCAAATTGTTATAGGACCCTTGAACCTTTTGGGTAGTGATGTGCCCTAGTGTGTAGGAAGTTATATTGAGTCTGAAGCACTGGAAAATTATCTGGCCTGAAGCTATGGATTAGTAAGTAGCTAGGTGCTTGTTGAGGCTAAAGAGAAGAGGCTGTTCTTCAGAGAGAGGATGTCATGTAAGTACAAGGGACAAAGAATGGCTCTTTTTTGTATACCAATGTTTAAGGCACAAATGGAAGACAAGGAGCACATGAAAGTATTAAGAAAGAGAACAGTCAAAGGAATAAAAACTCTGACAGAATGCATGACAGACATGAAGGCCGTAGAAATTTCTGAGAGAATGAATGCCTCAACAGCATCAAACACATTAGAAATATGCAGTTAGAGGGGCTGGGAATTTAGCTCAGCGGCAAAGCGCCTGCCTGGCAAGCGCAAGGTCCTGAGTTTGGTTCCCGGTACCGGAGAAAAACCAAAACAAAAAAAAAAAAAAAAAAAGAAATATGCAGTTAGATTCAGAATGGTAAGCTATGTTCTGGGGTTTATAGCGTGGAAATAACTGTTAATCTTTAGTAGAGCACATTAGTTATATAGTAGACTTAGAATCCATTAGGCAGTGGAGGTAGCAGTGACTTTGGAAGAAAACAGAGATGGGGAAGGGAATCTGTGAATGTAGATAAATGTTCTACAAAATTTGGAGAGGAACTAGAGAATATCCTGAGAAGTTCAGCAGAGTTGGAGAGAATTAAACTGTACAAGAGATATTCTAGATATTTCTGAAACTTGATAGAGAAAATGGCAGTGCTCATGTGTTGAGAAGAACTTGGATGACCAGGAGGACCCCACACTCTTGACACTGAAGGCCGACAGTAAGGTCACAGGACAGGAAATGCACATATCTTCATATTTTATTGCTCCAAATTTCTAGGCAAAGTACAAAATATTAACTATTTCTGCCACTAGATGGTGGGGCTAGGTGACTTGATGACAGTATTGAGGACTTGAAATAGTTGCTGAGAAAAAAAAAAGAAATAATTTATAGGTACTAGTAAATGTATTGATCTTTGCTTGCATCAATTTATATATCTTTACACATGTTGTCATGGTGACTATGTTACTGGCACAGTAAGGCAATATGAAGATAAACTCACCCCTAAGTAAGGCAGGAAAACCATTCCTTTGTTCCTTTTTCAAACAGTGGGCTTCTAGAAACATCAACTTCAACACAGATGACTTTGATGAGGAGGATTTTAGAAATAGACTAGTGTGACTGTTGTAGGTATGGATGAGGGGGCACTCTCTGCGTAAAATAATGTGAAAACTGGCAAATCTTCTGTGTATAAGACAAACTAGGGAGAAAAAGAGATTGGAAGGAGAAAAGACCTCAAAATATTCAGTACCACTTCCAAAATCATGAACACCTTGAGAGAAATGGTTTTTGAAATTTTTATAATCTTTGAACAGAGATTTCCCTTATACATAGTAGGAATAAAGTAAATACTGTTCATTGAATTAAAAATGGTTTGCAGAGAATTTATTTACATATTTGGTTCTTTCAATCCTATCCATCAGAATAGGGCTTCCTAATTCGTTTATTTTAAGAAAACTCTATTCTAAGACATGGAGACAAAGTTTTACTGACTTTTGTAACTTTTCAACTCCTATCTAACTTAAGACTCAGTTAAAGAATTGTGAGACCACCTTTTTTTTTTTTTTTTTTTTTTACTTAACCACATTATTTGATCTAGAGAAGAAGTTAAAATAAAAGTAGATCTCTGGCTTGGTCATGTGGAACACTAAAGGTATCTTTGACTAATGAGTTACAAAATGTGCATATATCTGGATCTTACTTTAACTTCTCTTCTGGAGCATAATTAAAATATTAATGTGTTTTGTGGAGCAGACATCAAACAGAGGCCAGAGGTCTCATACATCGTAACATTTACATTTGTATTCTATGTCCCAGAACTATTCTTCATTCTCTTTTGCGAAATTCCCTTTCTCTGCATTGATTACATGATAGGGATCCACAGAGATCTCTTTATGTATCTGTCTACATGGTGAAATAAAGTCCTTATTTAGGGGAGGAGATTTTGTTCATTTAGTTTTTTTAATGTGCCCATGCACCAATCCCATTATTTGAGAGGGTTGTTATGCAATAAAACTAGAGTGTAAATGATTAGGCGAGGGCATTAATTAAGATTTTGTTAATACTTAATGAAATGAGTATTCTCTTTTTTTTTTCTAGGAAATCTTTTGTTGATTATATTTGTGAGTTATTTTGGAACTAAACTGCATAGACCTATAATGATCGGTATCGGATGTGCAGTTATGGGATTAGGTTGTTTCTTAATATCGCTACCTCATTTTCTCATGGACAGGTAAGTATTCCAGTCTTCGATGATCTTTTAAATTCAGGTTTCACCTACAGGGAATGAGGTTCGGAATTTCCTCTCTAGGAACAATGCTGTCCCAAAGCACAGAGCACTGGAATGGGACTTGGATGATGAGGAATCTGTTCTATTCCACTGGCCTGTTTTGTACTCTTTTCCTTCTCCTCTCCACTAACACAGTGACATTTTGCCAGTTGGTGAAACTGGACTTCCAGACACCTCTTTTAGGAAGGCGAATCTGATGCAGAGGTTCTCAGGACCTGCGTGTATGCAACTGGCATATGAGTCATACTGATCACTTCTAATTACAGTGAGGTTTTGTTTGCTTCTAGCTCACCAAGACACAGGCCATGTCGAATGGTAATTTTTATTTTAATTCTTACTAAAACCATATATGTTCAAAATTATAAAAATAAAATTGCATTGAAAAAGAATTGATTCCTTGCCTTCATTTGTGTCTTCCACAGGCATCAACTTGCAACTCTTTTAGCCCATTGTTCTATTTGCCTCTTTAACTTGTTAGCTTATAATACTTCAGTTATGTGACACATATTAAATTCCTACTATAGAATCATAGTCACTATTTAATTTGTACTGCTGACAATGATTTTTACCACTGAATCATGCTGTTATCTTCCTTTGTTAGATAATTTTTATTTTTTCCTGAATTTAAGAATTACCTCATTTTTAAATTTCATTTTATTTTAAGCTTTCTATCTCTCCTTCATTCCTCACCATTTAGTCTTCTCAGTACAGACTGGAAGGTTTCATTTCTGTCTTTGGGTATATCTTCTATTACCCCCTGTGTTACTGGGAACTTCCTGACCTGTTGCACTGCTGATTCCTTGGACTTTTCCCTCCTTATTATGCTTTGGAATTTACCTCTTCCTGGCATTTAGTTACTCATCTTATGGGTGTTATTTCTTTTGCTTTCCTCCTTATTCTTACTTTTTTCTGTATAGAAAGCAGTACCTTTCTGAGAAAGTCTGAAGTAAAGTATAAGATTTATGACCTCGTAGATCAGAAAAAATTCTACTTCTATGCTTAATTGATAGCTTGGCTAGGATGACATTCTAAGTAGAAATAGTTTCCTGGGGGATTCTGAAGACATTATTTTACAGGTTTTAGTTTGTTTCCATTGTTACTGTTATTCAGAATCTTATGTCATTCTCATCCCTGTGATCAAGTTCTTTTCTCTGGGAAAAACTGGGTTTGTATTTTAAACTCCTATCTCATCCACGGACCCCGTGTGCTGGGCCAGTGGAGTAAGTTACTGAGAAAAACCAAAGAAAATACTCAGTGATGGCTTATGAGAGGAAGGGATTATTTAAGGATCAATTGGAAATGACAGGGTTGAGACTTACTAGAAGAAAAGGATACATTCCAATGAAACTGCATGGGATAAGAAAGTTACCAGAAAAGACTTGAAATATCTAAGGACCATAAACTGGACTAATTAATCATCAGAAAGTCTGGGATCACAAGGCTGGACAGGACAATGCTTAGAAAGAGCTTGAAGTATTCACTGGTAGTTAGCTCAAATATAGCACTGCACTCTGATCTGTTGTCCACAACGCTATTGTTGTGAGGGGATTTTTATACAGTAAACTGCAGAGCAGTGGCATCAGTAATTTGCCTGTTCTATTTTATGACCAGCACGCCAAGCTGAATTTGCACCTAGTCAGAAAGGCGTTCTTTCTCTTTTTTTTTTTTTTTTTGGTACCAGAAATCGAACTCAGGACCTTGTGCTTATCAAGCAGATGCTGTGCCAATGAGCCATCTTCCTGGCCCTTAGAAAGATATTTTAAAGACATTTTCTATAGGAACACTAGTTTACCTGAGTCTCAGTATCCTTCAGATAATATTTACTGGTACCTTCTAATTTCTATCCTCTCATAATGTTCCTTTGATCTGTCAAGAGTCTTGACAACATGAAAGGAGAAAAGTTCAGAGAAATGGTGTTAAATGCCCTAGTGTTGTTCCTCAGGAACAATAAAATTCCAAAGTCTGAAAAGTATAACTGTCTTAATATTTTGCTTTTCCTTCACTATGCTAGGTATTTTCAATCCAGACATTTGAAACAACTGTATTTCTTCTTGTTGATAGTCTCTTCCCTACTCCACCTCCTCTTACCCTTTATTTTCTCTGTTTTTCTCTTTGTAGAACTTCTGCTATTTGAATATTGGACATCTTGGACTAAGTTTACCTTTTCTTATCTTCTTTCCCTAATTTTATGTCTTATTTTCTTGTCACCTTCTGGGAGACATAACATGAAAATCGCGGCTTGTAAACTTATACTATCGTATTTTCAATTTTCAAAAAGTCTTTTGTTCTTTGAATATCTCTATTGAAAGAACATCTTGCTATTCTATCAAAATTGCAATGTCTTTTCCCATGTAAGGTTTCTTCCTCTATCCTCACTCCTCAAAGTATAGCTATTTTGTGTGTCTCTGTCTTTAACTGTTATATGTGTTCTTCATATATTTAGTCATTGGTTATCTATTTCTATTTGAGAAGAACAACAACAATGACAAACTAACCAGAAATTCTCAGTGTGTATGTAGAACTTGTTTAATGGAGGACTTCTTTTTTTTTTGTTTTTTGTTTTTGGTTTTTCTCTGGTACCGGGAACAGAACTCATGACCTTGCGCTTGCCAGGCAGGTGCTTTTGCCGCTGAGCTAAATCCCCAGCCCCTTAATGGAGGACTTCTTCACAGAGTGACTGAGTAGGAATTACTTGTTTGTCAGTTGGCTCAGAACTATGTAAAACCTGTTATTTATCCTGGGCAGTGATCAGTGATTTTCCTATCAATTGCATGGAAAATAGAAGGTTGGCTACTAACCAGATGGAGTTGGGACTTTTGCCTTTTAGTATGTAGATATTTATTTTTTCACACACTATTGCTAGTTTATAGTTTAGCCCCCCCTGTCTACAGTGTACCTGTTCAGACTTGCTAGATTCAATGGATTTTTTAAATTAAAATGGCAGTGGGTGTCTCTGGTGTCTCCATCCCTTAAATACACTTTAAGTTAACTGCTCAAACTTTCCTAGCATTTGGATCTTCCCTACTTTGCATTAATATCTTGCCTTAGGATCTCCAGGAAAGTATGTCATAGATTTGCTTGCTTCCCTGAGGCAGAAATGGTTATATTTCTAATTTCTCCTGATGCAGTGACCATTCACTTATTACTTTCCCATTTTCCTAACTTCACTGAACTCTTTCTTATTGCTATATCATCCCAATCTCTTCATCGTTGGGGATGATTTCTTTGTCTTTTCCATTTTAAAATCCCTTTCCTGATGTTTCACTGATGTGTTGAGAATAAATTAGCTTTGAAAAGAGTAACTGAGTTTTAAGTAGATACACTGAACAAGTAAGAGCTATTTTGTCCTCTGTTATTTGCAAAGGGATCAGAAGTTTCTAAGCAGAGTTTTACTGCTCTTTCTTTCTTAATCTGCCCAAGACAATGTTAAGTAATGTTCAACTATTATTTATACTCTTTCCACTCTGTGCCAAAGTCTTGTTTTCTTTGAAGCTGTTGTGTCTCATAGGATCATGAGTAGGGAGACAGAAGGCTTTGTTCAGAATTCACAGCCAAGCTCTGTGGGTATGACTGGGCAATTGTAAGAGGAAGGCATTTGGTCCCTTTTGATTTTGTCCTATGGTATTGAAATTAACACTATTAGAGGCATCCAAGGATAACACCCATTAATTTATGTGGAGCTCAGAAGGGCAAATTTATTTTGGCTGATATCTAATAAACACAAAGAAAGAAAACCAGCAAAATTTTTAACAAAGACTCCATTGGAAATATTTTCCTCTACTCTTATAGCATGTAATTCACTTTCTGAGAAAGGACGTGTGGATCCTATGGCAACTGTCTAAGTTAGATGCCTATAGTTATTAACTTTTGTTCTTATAAGAAAAGAAAAAGTTATTACATTATGCTGTCCAATGACTGAAAATCCTCCAAGGACTCTTATTACAATAGGAACATTTTTTTCCCCCTTAGGATTTAAAGAATACATGGAGGAGTTATTATTTGAGTTCTTAGAAAAAGAGGTTATTCTTATTGAGGAAACCTCAGAAAATTCCAAACTTACATACTTATTTTATTGTTTTTTCCAAAAGCTTTGATCTTAATTGTACTTTATTGAGGCTCTTAATTTTCTTACTTTTGTTCCTCATCCCACAGTTAATTATTCCCAGGAAATAGTCACCTAAAAAAATCACAGAAAGCTGCTGTTAAATAATCTTAAAGGTATATCACTTACATGCAAACAGTTAAAGGATAACTATGAAGAACTTACACATTTCCGGCAAGCAGCAAGTTCTTTTAATGATATTAATGTATGATCATTACAGTGGCAAAGATGAAATCTTTTCCAGATATGGATGTTGTGATTTTTGTGAAGTGGGAGCCAATATCCCGCAAAATATTCACTGAGTCTTTATGTATTCCTTAACATAAATGTTTCTCCTCTGTTCATACAGATATGAATATGAATCGACAGTTTCCGTTTCGAGTAATTTGTCCTCAAACAGCTTCTTATGTACGGAAAACAGAACTGAAACTTCTAGACCAACACAAGATCCATCAGGTTGTCTCCTTTTTATTACTTTCTGCTCAGGCAATTTGTACCTAAAGGATTTCTGTTCAGGAGCTTTGAATGAGATATTGAGTAAGGTGAACCAAAGATATTTTCCTTCTTCAGGAATTCTGGAAGGGATCACAGAGGGGAACAAGCACATTTAATAATACAGAATCTTATTTTCTTATACTTGAACCTATTATGATTTCCTTCTCTAGTCATAAAAAATGGTTACTTAGAAGACATCCATCCTAGGATCACTGTAGAGTTAATCTCAGATGGGAGCACATTTTAGAAGAATAGATTTATGCTCATGATTACATTTATGGAGAAAAATTCAAAAAGATTTGTGGTGCACCACTGCTGTTATACGCAGCAGGGAAAGTAGACAAGTACGCCATGGTTCAGCATTCCTGTATTCCCTTTCCACTACTAGCAACTTTTCCTTCTTCCCCTTCTCTACTCTCTAACAGAGACACTGCTTTACAATCCAACACAATAGCAATGCTCTTCTAGTTTCCTGTGATCCAGGCATCTGTGTGTTGACCCCTGCCTCTTGGAAGCTCAGGGAACTAAATAATCTTCTGACGATACTTGGTCTGGAGGTGACACTGAGGACTTACTTCAGGCCACAACTTCTCCAATGTGGGGGACATTTTTCTGCTGAATTCATGTCACCAGAAGCTGCAACAGTACCCAAGACTGGGAATTTCACTACTATTATGGGATCAGTTTGAACCAAAATAGTTTCAGAGTTAAAAAAAAAATAGCTATCTCAGAAAATCTAAGCCAAAGATATCTCCCCAGGGAAACAAAGGGAAACAGTAACATCAACAGGGGCCCCTGTTAAGTTTTTAATTTATTTGTATTGGTGCATATTACCAGTAGAGAATAATAAGATCCATGGTGCTGTATTAGTCCATGCATGTAACATGTTTTTGTTATTTTATCCCTGTTTCCTTCTTTCTCTCCCTACCAACTCCCCTCCCTATCACTAGAAAACTACCTTTTAGTCCTCGCTCTTTTGTTTCTGCATTTGCTTTGATTTATTTATTTTTAGATTTCTTACATAGGAGAAAGCATGTGACTTTTAACTTTGTGAGACTGACATTTCACTTAGCATGATAGTCTTCAATTTCATCCATTTTCCTACAAATTACATGCTCTTCTTTGTTATGACTGATTAATATTCCCTTACATATATAGAATATATATTGAAATATATATTACAGTATATATTACGTGTTATATAATTATGTAATATATTATATATTGGAATATCATGGAACATTATATTAGATACATGGTATATATAGATTATATATATATGTCTCTCACATTTATGTATATATTTCCCACACTATATCTCATTTTATATATATATATATATAAGTCCCAATTTTCTTTACCCATTAATCAATCTGTTAATAGGTATCTATGTTCATTTCTTGGGGTAGAGTTTACAAAAGACTTGGGTACCAAATATATCAACATCTTTCCACTCTGGTTTATCTCCAAGAAAGTGCATCAGTCTTTTCATCACCTGATATTTACATTTTGCCCTAGAATAGGCATAAAATTCTCCTATGATCTTTAGACACAAAACATTTGCTCACCAGAGAAAAATAATCTGAGTTCCTGGAAATGGAGCCTATGTTTTTTTGAGTTTGGAATTAAGGAGGTCGATCTCATCAGAAATCCCACAATCCAGCGGTGCTCTGGATCCTCACATGTGTGGCAGCATTTGGCCATTTTCTAGCAGGTGAGAGAGAGTACACTGGGCTTCACTTCCCTGAAAACATGACCCTACAGAGTTTCCACGGGGCCTCACAGCTTTTTTTTTCTTGGCTTAGAACAACAATGGAAAGTGTCACAGTTTGTGTCCACAACTACACAGATGATGAATGATTAGTTAGAGATGTGACTGCAGTTTAATCACTGAGAGGCCCAGAGGGACTTCTCAGCTGAGATCACCCAGTGTTAGGGAAACTTCCCAGAGAAGCCCTAAAGCTGAGGACTCTCCAGCTTTTATTTAGAATATCAGTGGAGGTGAAAAAATCAGAAGAAAAGCAACTTGGGAAAGGAGCTATTTCAAGGGCAGGCAATATTCTTGGGGAAAAGGGAAGGACAATGGCCAGACACAACATGCTTCACTAATCTAAACTTCTTGCTGTTTAAGCATTCATTTAGCATGGAATCTGCGTGCTTCTCCTCCACAGTTTAACCATTCACTCCTTGGTAAAGTCCCCCACATTTTCTCCTCTTGTGTTTTACAGGATCAGGTATGGGGAGGAAGAGAGAAATATAGTGTAGATGGATATTGGGCTTGGTGTTGTAAGGTCGTCATGACCTCAGCACAAAGAGTTCACCAGAACAGTATACAAAGGGCCTTGAGAACTGTAAGAACAAGCAACAAATAAGAATTCCAATAGTAATAAAAATCCAAATGTGAAGGTTGAGACCAGAAAATGAAATTCAGGGTTTCTGCGAGCAGGCACCATTAAAGGTGATGCGTGTTGAGCCAGCTGACTGTTGCCTTAAGGGCATCAAGTTTCTCTAACAATTCTTTATCAGTGTTGGTCTGAGTTAGCAGTTCAGTGGTATATGTTAGAAACAGCTATTCATAGTTTGAGCACTTTGAATGGAACGGACTGAGGTGAACAGAGTGGTTGTCGCTGAAGCTGGCACAAAATAAATGTCCAGAAAACGTTTTTGTCGGATAAGTGTTGAAGTAATTTGTTCAAGGGCTCAATTTTTATCCATTCTCTCATGAGACTGGTGGGGAGCCAAGCTTTGGCTTGGTGTCTGAGTACCACAATACGAATAATTGAGAGATATTAACAATTATTTATATACCATTTGGGCTGCAAAGGAATAAAATAATGAGTATCAGTGATATTGAAACTATATAATGGAAATTCTTTTGTCACAAAACATCATTCATGGGGTAACAGGTGCCAGCCATTGGAATAGCCAGAATGACTACAGTCTCTCCCATAGTCCCTTAAAGGGCTGAGAGATGACAGTTAAATTTTGTCTGAAAATGAGGTGTGTAAATGAGAGGAAAGAGGTACGTTTGAAGTTTTTCACGTAGCTACATCTAAGACGGGTGAGGTAAGAACATGAGCCCAATGAATCGTGTCACTTCCTTGAGGTGCATGTGTCAGGAAACTCAGAAAGACGAAGAGGCTTTTTACCTTTGTAATTTTGGCATGCCAAGTGACTTAAATGGTCTTTGTAAGAAACAGATTTTCAAGTGTGATGGGAATTCTTGTGCTTTGCAGCATCTGTTCAGCTGAGTGGTGAGCTGTTTTTCTGTACTGCTGTGAAACCTATTGAACCACAATTTAGAAAAATTAAAGTCTTATTACATTAAATAAGTCTTGGTCCATAGTCCCCCTTTTTTGTTTTATAAATTGAATTCTGGGAGCTCACTGGCTTGTTTCATAGTGGCATGTCTCGTGGGGTTGTGAGGGATTCCAGTGAAATGCTCAATTTGTAGGAGTTGAGGAAAGTTTGTAAGGAAATTGACCTTCTCCATCATTAGAGTGTCAGGGAACATATCAAAGAGCACCTCATCATTTTTATTATGTGTAAGAGCAGTTTTAATCACTTGTAAAGACTCCAGAACTGAGGGAAAATCAGTGAAAATATTGAAAATTTGAATCAGGGAACTTTTAGTTTTTAGCAGTTATGGTTGTCTCAGATATTGAACTCCTGTAGAAGGTTAACAGAAAACAGTTAAAATGTTTTATAGAGAAAACTTGAGCCCAAGGGCAATACACCACACTACCATAATAATCATGATGACATTATTATGTTAAATGATATGAAGAAACTTTCACCTAAATTTCTCATCTTTCAGTAGAGTGTCACAAATTAGGTGGGAATTCTCCCAGGAAGCAGATTTGTCACCAAATTTAAAGTCATCTTTACTTTTACCAAATTATTTAAACTAGCCCACTATTAAGCTGTGTAAACCAAAAAGCATTTGGGTTAATATCATGAGTGTCTATCTAGAAATCATTTTAAGTAGAACTTATTGGATGATGATATGTATCTGAAAGTTAGTACACACATAGAGAAATATATGTATTAACCTAAATCACATACAACATATGACCCTTACATTATCAAACTATAAGATTATTTGTAAGTGCCTTTTAAGTCTATTAGTTTTTGTTCCATAATGAGATTTATTCCAGCTTATTCTTTTAAAAACTAAGTTACATGGGCAAAAGTCAAAGGAAACATTTTCATAGGAGCTCAAAAATCTTGAATGAAACAACTGAAGGTATCCTATTGAGTTAATAAGACAAATTAACAAGCAGATGGACAGTCAAAACAATATACACAACACATAAAGCTGTTATATTTCATCAGCGTACACTCTCAGATATTTTTGCATGCCTTTGAGCCTTTGTAACAATATTAGTAGGAGTGTCTACTTTCTTGATAGATTTGTCCCAGTTGAGCACACATTTTTGGCTTAAATTTTGTTGCCTGGGCCATTTTTTCATGCCCTCTCTCTCTCAAAGACAGTTTTGTTTTCTTATTTTCCTATTTGTTTGTTTATTTAATTATTTATGTATTTATTTATTTTGGAGTCAGACGTTTTTAAGCAACATTGTAAATGTTGCTTGTATAGCTTGTCCTTAAAGTTTGAACCATTTGGTAGGCAAAGCAGGAGAAATGAAAGCAAAAGAACAACAAGAAGAAAATCAAATGAACTGCTCCTATTCCCTTAGCAGTTGGACAGTTAAAAGACCTCTGGGCTGATAAACCTAGCTTTTGACCTCACTGTAAATATACCATGCTACTTCATGGCTTTTTTATGTCCCCTTACGGGGATGAAAAGTTAAATCTTTCCTTACTCATTATCCAGGCTTGAAGACTTGGGAGGTCAGTCCTCTATGTTGACCAGCAATAGCAGGTTATTCCTAACACAGGTCATCACTTGTCACTGTGCATGACCACCACAGCATGGAAGATGAATGATTACTCAGAGATTAGACTTAGTTCAGTCACCAGGAGCCCCAGAGGGGCTTTCTCAACTGAGAGTGTCCTGCATTAGGGAGATTCCCAAAAGAAGCCTCAGAGCTGAGATCTCTCCAGCTTTTATTCAGAATATCAGTGGAAGTGGGGGAAAAAAGCAAACAAAACAAAACAAAACAAAACAAAACATTTGAGAAAAGAACTGTCTCGTGCTTTACTAATCTAAACTTTATTTTTTAACCTTTTACTTCTTATAGAAACCATATGCTTTTGCCCTACAGTTTAACTTCACACTCCTTGGCCAAGTCCCCCAAAGGAAAAGATGCAGATATAAGTTCTCAGAGATCTCTCTTTTTCCTTTTCCATTCCTTGGGGCCTAGTATTGGGTTTTTTTTGTTTGTTTGTTTTGTTTTGTTTTGTTTTTGGTACCGGGAATCAAACTCATGACCTCAAGCTTGCCAGGCAGGTGCTTATGCTGCTGAGTTATATCCCTGGCCCTTGGCCTACTATTGTTGTACTACTAAGTAGCTGCTACTCAAGGGATTAGAGTGAATTAATTAAAAGTTATTTGATGGTCACCATATACAATAGGCTCTTTAGACAAAATATGATTACTACCCACCTAGATAGTATTAATTTTTAAGAAATTATCAAAATTTTAGAGACTCAAACTTCAGTTTGAGTTAAATCATTAAAACTCATTAAATCTCATATAGCTTAAATTATAGAAAGAAGTTTTCAGAGTTTATTGTGGGAGTGTTTTTTATCCCCACCACCCCAAAGTTCTATAGGAACAGGATGCCAGCCTGGACCAAGTGGTTGCTGGTAAACTGAATCTCAGGTGTGGAAAGAAACCTTGAATTTTGGAGTTTGCCAATTTCTATTGTATAAGACTATTAAATTACCAATGCATTGGTACTAAGCACTATATGGAAAAATGTGTGTATAGTTATCGCTCTCATCTGAGCAGGAACTGACTCTAGCACACCACTGACACTTGTCTGTACCTAAATATTCTCTCTCTTTCTCTCTAAAAATAAAGGAAGCAAAAGGAAGTGCTGGTTTTTCATGCTGTTATAAATTACTGGAAAGGGACCATGGTCATACAGGAAATTTGAAATACAGAGAACTTTGAACGAAGTGTTACTAACACTTTACTTTCAAAGCACTAATGCAATTGTTTTTGTTTATTTTAATACAGAGTGCGTGAAAGAAGTTAAATCCTTCATGTGGGTGTATGTGCTGGTGGGAAATATTATACGTGGGATGGGTGAAACACCCATCATGCCTTTGGGAATTTCCTATATAGAAGATTTTTCCAAATCTGAAAACTCTCCACTCTATATTGGTAAGTCTGAAAGTCTGCCTTAGCTCCAGTTCAGGACAGCAAGTTCTTTGAGAGTAGAAATTGTGTATTTGGACTCAGTATTTGCAGAAGGATGAGCCCAGTGCCTTGGTGCATTGCACTGTTAACTGTCTGAATAGAACAATTATATGCTAACTCCAAATAAGTCATTTTTCATATTTATCTTTTGCTATAGGAAGTAACACGAATCTAGTGCCCTTCAAGTCCTCTGAATCCTTTACTTCCCTAGTCACACACATCCATTAAGAGATCTGCCAGAATTTTCTCTACTGTATTCCTTAAATTCAAATATTTCCTTACTATTTTCACCACCTGTGTTTTCATTACTTATCCAAAAATTAATTTTCTTTATTATTTATTTTATATCTAGTATTTTATCAATTTCTTGTAAAAATTCCTGCAATATAATCTTTCTCAAACATTGTTTTAATGATGTGTTCACTATTGACTTCTTACTTATTAAATCTGATCTTTTATTTGTCATTGTCTTTTAACTGTACCCTGTTAATCTATTTAGTTTTCCCCTATACAGTTTTCCTTTATCACCATATCATCTTCCTTGCCAGCCTCTTCATGTTTTTCACAAATATCTGCCTTCACTCTTTTTGTTGTTAATTCTTGAAATTACCTTCTTACACTCCATGCATCACTTGGGAGTTAGTCAATTGAAATTCTATCTTCTTAGATGATCCACAATTTCCTACTCTTCAATTATCATAAAAAGTTGATTATATTCCTTAGTTATCTCATCTGTAGTTGGTCATAAAATTGTAACTTTCAGTGTAGGGACATTTTTCTATTAATGTAAACACACATTTTGAAAACCAGAAAACTCAAAGTAGGTGATAGAAAACAGTAACAATCTGGATGTAGTGGCACAGGCCTGTAAACTCAGGACTGTGGGAGGCTAAGGTGAGAAGATAATGAAGTCAAGCCCAATCTGGGCAATTTAGAAAGATCCTGCTCAAAATTCAAAAGGAGGAAGGGAGGGGATATACCTCAGGGCAAAGGCTCTGGATTTGATACACACACACACACACACAAAGACATTTATATAATTGAGGTAGATTAAAATCTAAAAATCACTAAGTCATTGTCCTAAATATACTTTGAACACTCACTCATGTTGCAATAATCATGGTTTTTCTTTTGAATCTTTTCAAATCCCTTCACATACTTCTATTGAAAGAATGGAAGCATTCTATTAGAATAAATTAACACCTTTGTATGGTATGTATTAATTTACTCAAAAAATTTTAAGATGCATAATATAATTTCTCAGTTCACTAAGATAAGCAAACTACAGGTCTATATGAGTTTAATAAACACATAATTGTATGAATATTTTATATATGCATGCATGTATGTATGTATTATAAAATAACTAGGTCAAAAAGTTATACATCAAGCAAATAGTTGCATACATAGCTCTAGGGTTTAGGGGAGAACATAAAAGCTAAATATTGAGAATTATCGATCCAGAAGCAATACATGCATGCACACACATGCATAGTGGTTCTAGCATAAAATGCTGGGGCATACTTCTACCTAATGAGTAAACAGGAAGAAAAAAAGTCAAAGAACTCCTGAAGAAAAGGTGAAACAAATGTACAGTTTTGTCTTAGGCTTTAGGAGGAAAATGGCAAAAGATAACTTGACCAGCAATGTCCAATAGCTTAGAGTTAAGAGGAGGAAGGTCAAAAGTAGATGCTGCATTAGTGACAAAGAAATCACCGGCACCACCCAAGCATTGAGTAACGTGTGAGAGGGTCTGAGGAAACTGAGTGAGCGGTGAGGAAATACAGACAAGAACGAAGAGAAAAAAAAGAAAGGAGAGGGGACCTGAGACACTGTATGAATCGTGGGATGAGAGAGAGTGGAAAAGCATAAAACGGAGTGATTGGCAGAGCAAGACCCCAGAGGAGATGCAAGGGATTCGTGTCAAAAGTCAGGTGTGTGTCAAGGTGGATCAGCCCATAGAATTGTGGAGAGGGCAAAGAACTAAGGCAAAGGCAGATTTAAAAATTAAGAGGAAGGAATTTAAAGAAGCTCACATTGGGTGTTTGGTGATCAGGAAGAACATATCACAGATTTCAAATTGTAGGAAATTCATGAGGTCGCTGATGGTGCAGTTCCAGGGTGTAAGAAGTCAAGTGAGTGCAGGGAAGGAAGATGAAAATAGGATACGAGAAGGTGGCGGATGAAGGAGATCATGGTAACATCAGTGAGAAGTGCTGTAATGCTGAGGATACACTTTGCCTATGGAAGAAGTGGTGAAATAGGGATTAAGAGTGGGACCTTTTTGAGGAATATGCCACAAGTTATTCGTTACAACATGGCATTGCTTTAGAACACCTTCAAACATATGCTTAGGGGAAGCATCAAAAGGCCTTTGATCCATATCATGGCTTTGTCAATAGTATAATTGCCTGCGTTGTTACAGCAAATCTTAACTACATGATAGCCTTAAAGAGAATTTGGAGGCATGGAGAAAGTGGCTTTGACATGTTCCCACTGGCTTGTACCACCAGTGGCACATGCATGACTGTCCAGCTGGCAGATTTTGAGGTGTTCATTGATGCATGGGGCAGTCATGCATGTACCACCACTGCCTAGCAGCAAGACATACAAATTACGGCCCCATTGTGAGCATGTGAAATGACAAGGCCCCTGTGTTTGTCATCTTTCAGTTACTTATAAAATACTAGGAATCACTTTATAAGAAGAACAAAGTTTATTTTGGTTTACAGTTTTGGAGGTCCATGATTCATTGACCCCACTCTTTCTGGGCCAGTTTTGAGTCCACACATCATTGCAGAAGAATGTGCACAGTTAGATCACTTACCACCCAACTGGGGAATAAAATAAAGATGGAGAGGCTGTGATCCCACAATTCCCTTTGAGGGCATACTCCTCCAGTGGCCTGAAGACCTCCTACTAAGCTCTATCTCTTCAAGGTTTCACCACTTCCAGCAGGACCAACCCTCTGACACTCGGGTCTTTTGGGGGGACTCGAGATCTGAACTGTAGCACCTTCTTCTGCAATGTAAACAGAACCAGGTGTCACTTGTATGTACTCCAAATTAATCTGCTTGTAAGATGAGATCTAATTTAAAGTAGCTGAAGAACTTGTGGGTATAATTATATGGCAGTTAAAGGCAGTCTATTCAATCACCAGCATCACCACTAAATTTAAGCTAAAAGGTAAGGTAAGACAAGTCAATATTAATGCTTTCTATGGAACCAGAACTTTTTAGATGAGCTTCTAACTATACACTTATGTTTTTGTTTTCTTTTAGGGTTTATAGAAACGGGAACTATCATTGGCCCTTTGATTGGACTTTTGCTAGCATCATTCTGTGCAAACATTTACGTAGACACTGGATCTGTAAACACAGGTAATTCAGTAAAACCTATGTATGCGGTATCTGAAGTATACAAAACCCCAGATATATCATCATCTATAATCACTGCCTTATATGACCATCACTGGGGTAGATTATCACTATGTAGGTAACCAAATGGAGTAAACTATAGCACAAAGTAAAATACTAATCTCTTAACTCAAAATCAACTGATCTTTTTACTTAATCTCAATCATACTTTGATTTCACAAAATCTAAGCATATAGATTTTAATTTATTTTGATCAAGTAATCACTTATGGCTAATGAAATAAATCTTTCAGTTATTTAGTAAAAAGCTATTTATAAATGTCTTCCAAATTAAGGTAATCAGAATGATTTATCATTGGACAGTATCACAGCACAACATATTGTTAAATATATTTTTAAAATGATTTAACTGATTCATAAAATATTTCTACATATTAATGGGTGTGATATGATAGTGTGATACATGTACAATATATTAAAATATTATACAAGGTTTTCATCAAGTTAAAAATATATTTTCTCAATGCAATATCATTTCCTTATGGTAAAAACTTTCAAAACCCTTCCTTCCAGCTTTCTGAAATATATTGTGCATAATTATTATTGACGGTTGCTCTACTGTCTAAAATCACTCTAAAATTATTATCTCTTACCTCACATTAATTTCATATCCAATGATAAATTTTACAAATGTCTGCAGATGTACAAATTCCATACTCATATAAAATGAGAATTTTAATAGCTTTCTATAACTCATACAGGAAATAATGATACATGCTAATAAACATGTATATATTTCTTTACAGATGATCTGACCATAACTCCCACTGATACTCGTTGGGTTGGTGCATGGTGGTTTGGCTTTTTGATCTGTGCAGGAGTGAATGTCCTCACTGCCATTCCTTTTTTCTTTCTGCCCAAAACACTTCCAAAGGAAGGACTAGAGGATAATCCTGACATCATTAAAAATGACAAGGAGGAAAAACATAGAGAAGAATTCAAGAAGGAAAAGCAGAGCATCACTAAAGGTCAATATAAACATTTTTAATACTCTACATTCTATTTTATGTAGATGTGTCTGTACATTGTTGAGCCCTACAGTGTGCTATTCTGTTTTAAAAACAATTCACCATTAATAGTCACCAGTCAGTAATGTCCAGCTATACTGATTTTACTTTTTACTGATTTAACTTCAAGAAAAGTGATATAATTTGGGAGTTGAATTAGATCAGTTTTTATATAAAATTTTAAGTCAGTCTGGACATTCAGTAAGCAAATATATTTAAAAAAGTGTATCTAGGGGCTGGGGATTTAGCTCAGTGGCACAGCGCCTACCTAGCAAGCGCAAGGTCGCGAGTTCAGTTCCTGGTATTGGAAAAAAGAAAGTGTATCTTATAGAGAAAAATTATAATTTTGAAAATTAACAAATTCAAACTAATGGCTATAATAGGAAAATATGCATTCATTTTAATAGATAAGAGTAGTTCTATCATCAAAAATTTGGGTTAACTATACATCTTCCTGGAAGTTATGGCAGAAAAAGAAAATGTGAGAGGTGACATAGTTCTCTATATTATAGATAGCGATGAGTATTAATTTTTAAAGAGAAACTGTTTCCAAAATAAAAATTATTATATATATATATTATATATATAAGATAGAAGTAAGATTGAGCTATGTAGAAATTATCAAGTAAATGTAGTGACATTTCATGTACTATGTCGGTCTTCTTTTGTTGTTTTGCTTTTAGCATAGATTCTCAGTTAAAATTTGAGGCATAATTTACATTTATCTGGGAAGCTAAGACAGTTTATGTATTTAGTATTGAAGAATGCTGATTCTCCAACTTGGTGTACTTTGATCTCATTGTTTTCTTTTTTTTTTTTTTGGTACTGGGAATCGAACATAGGGTCTTGTACTTGCCGGGCAGGTGCTTATGCCACTGAACTATATCCCCAGCCCAAACTTGGTATACTTTGGAATCACCTAGGAAATTTTAAAAATTGCTGATAACTGGAAGTTCTGTGGTATTCTGAAGAGGTCGGAGATAAAAAACATGGAACATCACCTCAGCATTGGAATTATTAAATTGTTTTATTTAGAGAGTCGGGAGGGGCTATTTCCTGATCTGTAAGATGGGAATAATGATGTATTTTATTATGCAGTTGTTGAGTACAGGTAAAAGAAATTCTGGCATACATTAGCATTATTATTTCTACTAGTGTATTTTCACTGTTGTTACAATTTCCACTATTATTCTTAAATTATAATATTCATTTGCACCTATTTTTTGTTAATAATTATTGAAACACACTTAAAACATAATTTAATAGTTCTTGGGATCATTATAAACTAACTTGAAATCTCAAAAGTTCTCAGCGCTATAACTAATAATTCTCAAAGAGCTTTTACACACTAATAAAGGATGTTAACACATAACATTGTGGTCCATGAGATTAATTCAACTTTAAAACTATGGAAAAGTTTAGCATAGTACTGTATAAGACATACCAAAAAAAAAATTAAACTACTCAGTCTCACCACTTAGGGAGAGAATATCAACAAATAGAGTATTTTGAAAAGTTACAGTGTGTTCTGACCACAACTCAATCCACCTGATCCACTATAGTAACTTAGTAAAGGCAAAACTGTGTACTCTAATTCTTATCCGGTGAGTTGCACCACTGACTTTCCCAAGCTACCAGAACAGTGACGTATAACTTTAGCTTTTTGGCAGTAAAGAGAATTAACAAACATGTGCCTTTTTAAAACAATCCATGAGAGAACTCGATGATTTAGGAAAATGCCAGTCACAAAATGCAGAGCCAAACTAGTTTGGTGGTCTTGTTCTTTCATTTCAGATTTTTTACCATTCATGAAGAGTCTCTCATGCAATCCAATTTACATGCTTTTCATACTTATCAGTGTGCTGCAGTTCAATGCATTTGTTAATATGTTCTCCTTCATGCCTAAATATCTGGAACAACAGTATGGAAAATCAACTTCAGAAGCAATCTTTCTCATTGGTATGTTTGTTTTTCTCTGCTTTAGTAGCTTACTTTCTTTGCCTCCCAATGAAATGGTGAACAAGATGATGGTGGAACTATAAATCTCCTTAATTGAAGTTTTTTAGGGTATTTCTATCTCTGGTAAATATCCCCTTTCTGCTCTTCTGGGAAGTCAAAAAAAAGAGTAAGGAAGGTAAAAGGCTAGAAATATCCCTTCTTCTCTATTTTGCTCTCTGTCTAAAGAGAGTGCAAATTCATAATATTCATGGGAATTTGAGGGAATGCAAATAGTACTCAATTTTTAAGAAGCAATCACTTATTTTTAAAAAGAATACAGAATAAATTACTAGGATTCAACATTTTACTCCAATTTTATTCTTTTGGATTCAGTTCATGAAATCTATATTTCTCTTAATTTAATTGCATGAGGTCCCTTAGGCATCTCAGCAGCCATAGATAGTTTGCTTTTCCTGTTAGTACAGTAACCTTAATGATTGTACCCTACCTTGAGATTTTTCCTAGACATTTTTACCCTTTCAAAAATAACTATCCAAGGTTATCTGTACCTATATTACCCAGGATACTATGAAAATTTTGAATATCTGAGACCCTATCTCAGACACAATAAATCAGACACAATAGGATGAGTGTCTACAGTGGATGGTGAAGAATAAGATTCAGGGAGCTAGGTATTGGCAGTGTATGAGTGACATCTGGGGCTTTCTTTTTTTTTTCTTTTCTTTTCTTTTTCCCCCTTTTTTATGGGTAGGGAGAGCTAGGAGCAAGTGTGCTGGTCAGTAGAAGCAGGATGCAAATTGTAACTATGTTAGACAGCTAGAAACTCAGAAAAGTGATCTTTCAAAGTTAAGTCAAATTTTTAATAACCAGAATGGGAATAAATAACTGACATATCATATATATTTACTCTAGAATAAAAAGTAATGAATTATTACCTTGACTTGCTCCTTCTACCTGTATGAAAAGAGATTGATTCCTGCTCACAAGAAAGAACAGTCTTTTAGAATACGCTGTGACATTATGCAGCATTTCAAAATTTCTCTGTATGTAATGTGTCACTAGGTGGGGTTAAATCACTGCAACCTGGACTTTCTTAAAGAATGAAAAAGGATTTTCCTTCTCAAAGGTGTTTTAGTCAAAAGTTATAACATATTTGTTCCTTTGTTGTTACTTTGCAAATAATATTTTACTTGCATTTTTAGGTATTTATAACTTACCTCCAATATGCATTGGATATATAGTTGGTGGTTTAATTATGAAGAAATTCAAGATTACTGTGAAGCAAGCTGCACACGTAGCATGTTGGTTCTCCATACTTGAGTACCTTCTCTATTTTTTATCTTTTCTGATGACCTGTGATAATTCTCCAGTTGCTGGCATAACTACTTCTTATGAAGGGTATGTTGATTTCTAATGATGGTATATTTTGTCAACAACCACTTATGAATATATTTTCTCCAGTGCTTGTACACCAGATCATTTGCTTAGGATTTCATGGCAGTGCTCCATGGTTGTCCTACATCTTTGTTTCCCTGTCAGTCATACACTAACCTATCCAGTCTCTAGGCTTACTAAAGATATTGGGAACATATCAGAGGGTGACTTAATTTATGATTTTACATGTGTATTATGTGTGTAATTTTCATTGTGATATCCTGGTGGACATTAAAATGTACATAATGAAAACTCTATAGTTTAGGTTGTATTAGGACACATTATCCATATATTTTATACTCCCATCGGTAGATAAAACTAAGAGTTGACTATACAGTCTAAAAAGTCTCTATATGCTTCCATAGTGGGCTTCATTTTAGCATAATTGAATTTTAATATATATAAATTAATTAGTATGCAAATGTATGCATTTCACTAGTATAGCGACATCTAAAGTACTGAATACTTTTAGACTTAAATTTTAATTTTAGAATTGAGGGCTATGTGGGTTTGCAGAAAGGTTTTTTATAGTGATACGGAATTTTAAAAGCTCACTTTAGGACACAATTAGATAGTAATCAGTTAAAATAAAATAAATGACACCCTAAAATTTATAACATGGAATCACTTCAAACCTAAAATCATAAAGTAACTTTATATATATTACCTGATCTGAGTCCTGTAAACTCCCTTTAAGACAGGTATTATTTTCATTTCATAGGAAGAAATCAAAACTCACAGGGGTTCAATGACACAGGAAGATAATGGGAAACCTCTTCAACTTAAAATAGAAAGGTGGCTTTTGGCCAGTCTTTGTGGCACATGACTGTAATCCCTCTGTACTCTGGGAAGTTGAGACTAGAGGATAACAAATTCAAGCCCACCCTAGACAATTTAGCAACTTAGAGAGATCCTTTGTCAAACTAAAAAAATGAACATAAAAATGGTCCCAGAAATGTAGCTCAGTGCAACAGCCCCATGTTCAATCCCCAGCACTGTAAACAAAGCAAATGAAAATGTGCATGTTAAATTTGAATTTTAAGGATTGTGTCCATCCTTGAGCATATATATATATATAGAGAGAGAATTCCCACTGTGATCTAGTCATGAAGTTAGGGTTTGAATTCAGCCAGGACTCCCATACTACGCTCTCCCAATCATTACAAGTGTTGGACACTTTCTTTACTGAAAGGATATTTATTCACTCAGGAAGCTATGTTACCGGCACTAAATGCATTTTCTACATTACGAACAGAGCCTACAGATTTTGATCTTGAACTTAACTCTCCCTTGAGCCAACCACAGCAATTAGGCCTTCTTTATTTTTTTCATTTCTAATATTACCTGCAAAAATTCTTCATACTTGTTTATTGATTATATGTTTTTCTGAAATAAATTATGGAAAAATTTGTTCTATGATTCCTGAAGCAGGCAGTTTTTATGCCAGAACTGCATACCACACAGGCCACACACTGGTGATCAGGAGAGATTTCTAATTATGTTTTAGAGAGAGGAAAGTGATTAGAGAATGGGTTGAAAAAATGGTGGAAGACGTACTTGAATAGTGTTTCAAAGTTCATGGCATTATTTTAAATCATTTCAGAATTCAACAAGATCTATATATAGGAAATGAGGTCCTTGCTGACTGCAATAAACTTTGCAACTGTCCAACTAAGATATGGGACCCGGTGTGTGGAGACAATGGCTTGTCATATATGTCAGCTTGCCTTGCTGGTTGTGAAACATCTGTCGGAACTGGACTCGGCATGGTAACACCCTTTTGGCCTTTTATGATGGAATTTTGTGCACTGCACTAGCAATTTCTGACTGTGAACTGTGGCTACATTTGCTAACTGTAAAATTATTCTTTCTTAAAACCAGATTACTTTGTTGGTGGACACCTTAAACTACATTCTGCATACACATTTTATTACCTATATCTGAGCACTGGTGTGTAATTCCCAAGCAGTTTAAACTTTTATCCTCAAAGGATGTAAAATAAATACTCTAAGCAGGAACAATTTTTGTCTTTAACATAAAATTGGCAGTTTTGATCTCAATTATCCAACTAATTGCTGTATATTTTTTCTGTGAATATGTATCTATGTACTGTTCTTCACATCGTAGTAGTTTTTTAACAAGACAGAGTTACACATGCACACATTGAAGGTTAGGGGAGTTCATTGCCTCCAGAATGTCACAATACCTATACAGCTGTTTGTTGTTCAAAGAGAAGTATAAATCTGGTTGAGAGTCAAAGTAGATTCAGTTTGATTTTTAATAAATCCTACATAAAGTAATTTACATATCTTGCATAAAGTAATTTTAAAAGGATAGATTTTACTCTGGTTTTTGAATAAACTATACTTTTAGTGAGAAGGACTTTTTTGATATTTTAACTAATTAAATTTATTAGTACATTTAAGAGATACACAATGATCAAATTCATCAGAGGGAATCTGTAGCTGCACATGATATAAGTTAATTCTTCTTTTTCCCCCCATTCCGCTATCTTCCATTCAACTCCCTTTCCCCACCTTACTTACAAACTTTGTTTTTATTTTTCCCTATTTTCTAGTTCTTTTTCTTTTCTCTTCCTTCCTTTTTTCCTCCCCACTCCCTAGTGCTCCTTCCCATTTGAACATTTTCTCCCTATTTCACAATGCCTGTTATACATTTTTGTCCTTATTTACACTTTTGATCTCTCACACCAGATAACAAAGCAGTATTTACACATGTGTCCGATTTATTTCACTTGAGTATAGTCTCAATCTATATCCATTTACCTAGAAACATCTCAAGTTTATCTTTCTTTATGTCTGAGAAGTTCACCATTATATATAAAAAAATCTTCTTTATCCATTTATCTGCTGGTGGAGATTTGGGCTGTTTCCAAGTTTTAGCTATCACAAACTATGCCATTATAAACATGGGTGCTCAGATGTCATTGTGAGATGGTACTTCTCTTATCAGGAAGATACCAAGAAGGTGTAGTGAGGTCAAATGGAACCTCTAGTTTTACTTTTTTGAGGAACTCATTTTCACAGTGGTTGCACAAAGCTACACTCCCAAGAACAGTGGAAAAGAGTTCCTTTTTCCACATAGCCCTGCAAGCATTTGTTTTTGGTTGATTTTTGATAATACCCACTCTTTCTGGAGTGAGATGC
The DNA here is from genome assembly GCF_000276665.1 of Chinchilla lanigera. NCBI lineage: Eukaryota > Metazoa > Chordata > Mammalia > Rodentia > Chinchillidae > Chinchilla > Chinchilla lanigera. Next base: position 16,892,558 of record NW_004955413.1, read on the forward strand.
AATCTCAGTGTCGTTTTAATTCATATCTCTCAAATGACCAGTGATGCTGAACATTTTTTTCATATATTTAATTACCGCTTCTACTTCTTCTTCTGAGCAGTGACTTTTTCATTTCAGGTGCCCATTTTTGGATTGGGTCTTTAAATTTGGGGAATCTGATTTTTTTGAGTTCTTAATATATTCTAGATATAGTTTCTTTGTCTGAGGAATAGCTGACAAAAAATATTTTCCCACTCTTTGGATTGGTCCCTAAGCTTGTTGTCACTAGAGGTTCCAGTTAACTGCTATGGCTCATAAAACAAAACAAAACAAAACAAAACAAAACATAACAAATAAATAACAAAATAAACAAAAACACCTGGCAGCCCACTGGGAGGGAGCAGCTTCCTTGTCACTTGCTCCTGGGTATGCCTGTGAAATTTGCTACCAGGCTGCAATGTCCTATTTGGAGAACGACAAAAGAGGCAAGGGAACTTATATCCCAAATTTATCTTGTGTGGCTTGGGTTTGTCATGATATTGCGGTCCATCAGTTTTTTAAGAACATCCCAGAATGGCGGTTCCTGCTCTGTGTGGAGGAGGTGTTCCCACAGGCATCCCTGTGGGCTGCATTACTGTTCTATAAAGTCTTGTGGCTATGTTTTGTTTGATGTACATGTCTCTAATGTCAGATTGATATGGGCATGATGATATACATCCCTTCCTTTCTTCCAATTACCTGTGTTTTTAGATTATTTTCTCTGAGTAACTACAACTGGCCTCTTCTTCCGTTCTCTAAGTAACTGCAACTGGCTTCTTCTTCTGCACTTTGAGACAGATGATTTTTCACAGTGTTGTTGCAAAGAATTACTTTTTTTCATTAAAAGTCATGTGTTTAGGATAACTAGGCTAGTGCAGACTTATTTTATATATATTTAGAAAAAAATACCAGGCTTTTGGAATTACTATCCTATTCTTTGTTTTATGGTATAATACTGAGATATACCACAAAAGAGATGAGATTAAAAGGAAGAAACAGTCTTTATCTTTGTGTGTGTGTGTGTGTGTGTGTGTGTGTGTGTGTGTGTGTGTGTATGCAGGGAGGTATTGGGCTCAAACCCAGGGCCTCACACATGCTAAGAAAATACTCTATCACCAAGCTACACCCCAGCCCCAGCAACCTCTATCTTGATCCAATTGGTTATATGGAAACTACTTTGATTTTGTGTTCAAAGTTTTCTTCCTCCATTTAAATAGAATAATTTATTATTTTTTAATAGGTGTTCAAAAACTGTAGCTGCATTCAGACATCAGGAAATGCATCAGCAGTGCTCGGGCTGTGCTACAAAGGCTATGACTGTTCCATGATGCTCCAGTACTTCTTAATCTTGTCAACCATTAGCAGTTTCATTTATTCTTTAGCTGCCATTCCTGGGTACATGGTTCTTCTGAGGTAAAAGAATCATTTTCTTTATGTAAATGTCTTTCTCGTCACTTAGTAATGTAACTTTTTCCAAAAAAGTCCAAACAAACTGTTGAGTTCAAACTATACTTTCCAAAAGAAGCAGCTGTAGATACTTTAACTGGTTATTAACACACATTGAACTGACAGACAAATCAGTGTGTCCTCTCAGATGTATTTGTCCAAGTTGAACTAAAATGCTCTGTGTCTGAATACACCCCAAAACCTCATGTAGTCATGTGGGACAGGCTTTTCAGAGGCAGCTCAATCCAGAATCTGTGCTTGGTTCATTGTCTAGTGCTGGGAGTGGGGGTGTGAGTGCTACACCTGCCCTAGGGTGGGTAGTCTTCTTATAGTACAAGGGAGGGAAAGAGGCTCAGCTTGCTTCTCTCTGTTGCTCTTGTTGCTTTTTCTGTCTTTTGCCCCCAAGAACTTTTGCCACTCTATCATACCACCCTACCTTGGAGCCAGCTAATGATGGACTGAAACTTCTACAGCCTGTGAACTAACGAAACCTTTCTATCTTTAACTTTGTCAGCGTATTTTGTCCCATCAGTAAGAGAAAAGAAACCAAGACAATGATTCCTTTTATAATTTTTAGTTTATAACTATAAACAAACTAGTCAGAACTCTTTTACAGGTCATCAATAAAAAAGATCTCTTGTGTTAAGAGTAAGGAAGAAAAGAAACCCTCTTATGCCTGTGAAAGCAAAGAATGTTTTTAAGATGGTACCTAGAGGATGACAATTTATCTTACTGCAACCACCAGTGATATAGGTTTTTATAGGCACATATAACTGTTCCCTCTAAAGGCACAGACTGTGGAAAGTAATTTTGACTATTTTATTGTTAGGCTCTACTTATTTTTTTGTACCAATACTTGACAATTTAAAGTAATTGAGTGGAGCATGGTGGCACACACTTGTAATCCTAGCACTCAGGAAGCTGAGGCAGGAGGATTGTTGCGAGTTAGAGGCCAGCCTGGGCTACAAAGTGAGTTCAAGACCAGCCTGAACTGCATAGCAAGACTCTGTCTCAAAAAGACAAAAAAAAATAAAAAATAGAAATAAAAGTAAAGTAATTGAAGGGCTTAAATTTCATCCTGAGGGCACAGAAGACAAGGGAAGGGAACTTCAGGCTCGGTGTTGGTAGATGCGCCAGAGACATCTGGTTTTTTAGTGGCCACATCTACACCTCAAATTCAAGTCAAGATTGTTTTCTAAATAGAGAGCAAGTCTGAACATAAGGCATCTCTGATCATTTTCCCTCTCTCTTACAGTATGACTTATTGTTAAATAGTACCATAATTACCAGTTTCTTCTGTACTTTATTTTGTTCTAGGGGATATCCAGGCAATTTATAGGTGGAGAGAAATATTAGACAGCCCTTTCTCAGAGTATGAGGGTCAAACAACTTTCAGTGCTTAAAAATACACTCTAAAGGAATAAGGGAATTGACCACGGAGATTTTTATCTAAAAACAACAAGGAAGAAAGAAGGAATCCCTTTTAATCTCTCTTGGTTTTTATATGGCCCCAGGGGATCCCCTGAGGTTTACAAGATGCAGAGTAGGTGGTTGCTATCTGGAGAGTGACCAGAGCTATGTCAGGCTGCACTAGCCCCTGTTACTGAGATGAACCTACTTCCTCTGAAAACTCACATTTTTTAACTCCACAGTACTATATGTTTCCAAAAGCACAAGCTACAACTGATTTTTGCTATAGCAGCTATATTTAAGAAAGAAGGCATTGCCAGTGAAAATTACACTAAATTAAGAGACTTGAGTGATTTTGTTTTTTTCTTTCTGGTCCTGCCAGCCCCAGTAGAAAACCCCTACCCAGGGCTGAGTCACCCAGAGCTCTCATGTGTACCTTTTTGGATGAGCATGAGTCTTTATTTTCTTCCAGCCTAGGGATGGGGGTTATGTATTTTATAAGGAAATGACTATAGATGTTTTAGGGGGTTTAGGGGTTCAAGTTTTAGGGGTTTAGGAGCTTCTAATTAAAAAGGAAAAAAAAATTTTAGAATTGCAGAGAGAAGCACATTGTTTTTTTTTTGTTTGTTTTTGCACATTGTTTTTTTTTTGTTTTTTGTTTTTTGTTTTGGTTTTTCTCCAGTACTGGGAACCGAACTCACGACCTTGCACTTGCCAGGCAGGCGCTTTGCCGCTGAGCTAAATCCCCAGCCCCGAGAAGCACATTGTCATTTACTGACAATGATAACAACCATCCATAATAGTGGTAAACTGCCAAAATCTTCTCCCCTAACCTTGGACATACCTGTGAGAATGAGCTGTAAAGCAATTAGAAATTCAAACAGCCATTTTAAACAACTGTCTAAAAGAAAAAAAGAAAACACAAACCATCCCATAACTGCCACACAAATCAAGACAGGAATTGAGCAACCAGTGCAGAATAGAAATCTGAGATCCTGCCTCAAAAATAAATATATCCTATCAAAGAAGCCCAAATATGAAGACATCACAATATTTTCTACTCTCAACTTTTAGTATGGCTCAAGCAACCAACAAAAGGCATAAGCAACCAACAGACAATAAAAAACAATTTCTGATTACCTAAACAAATCACAGTCAAGCATCCAGTTAAAACATTTATAGGTGTCATGAAACAAAATCAAATTTTTGCCTTTTTCCAATTATCTTGGTGGAACCTCCAAAATGACATAGAAGAAATATAACTCCCAACCTGCGAGATGTTAGCTGTGTCAGGTTTGTGTCTCCTGAAATTGCAGAATGTATTTTAAAGGACAAAGAAAGTTAAGTGTAGTAGAGGTTCATTAAGAGATAGCTCTTGAAAGTCAGGAGGGGTCCCAGAAGTCGGTTGCCACAAGTCCTTTTATCAGGGGCAATTTATATAGCAATGTCACAATGTGCATGTAATGTGGTGTAACAGAAAATGTGCCCTCCAGCCAGTATACTTCCATTTCTTAGTTGCCCAGGTAATAATAGTTCCTGTTTCAGTTCTGGTTGATTCTGGTCTCTTAGAAATGGCTGGTCACTGTAATGCATAGCTGATCACTATGATGCACATTGTATAAACCAATCCCCAATTGACAAGCCAGTCTGCCTCTGTACTCCCTGCTTGCTTAGGCCAGATAAGCTCTAGGCCACCAGAGATCAGGGCCTGATATTCTGGGAATGATCCTCATCAGTGCCCATCAACATAAATGAATCTGCCTTCAAATCCTGGGTGTCATTTCAATGTTTCTGCTTGCCATTGCAGTGGGTCAAACTATAATCAACCTACAGGATTAAAAGTATAGCCACTTAGCTAATACTGATCTAATAGGGGAGCAAGTCATATAGTAAATGTTCATGGAAAGAGCAAAGGGATCTTGGGGAAGGGATGAGTCTGGAGGTTCTGGTCACCCAGTTGGGTAAGTGATGTCTATCTGGACTTTACAAGACCAGATGATACCAATCACAATAAAATCTCAAGTTACAGTTTATCTCCCAGGAATGCACATAGGCCTGGTCACTGTATCTTTACCTCAAGGACCGGCTTTATGGGATGTGCCTCTAGCTACAGTTTTGGTGTTTTTGTTTGTTGTACTGACTCATTTGAGGGTCTGTCCCATTTGACTGCCTCTTAATTTTTATCTAACTTCAGAAAATTGTTAAAATGGCCCTTAGAACTCAGGGAAATAATTTATTCATTGTATAGGTTTTTTATAGGGGTATCATAAAAGATGCAAATGGAAGCCAGAGCAAGGTTTGTAAGATTTCAGAGTGTTGGAGCTTCTGTCCCCATAGAATTGAGGTATGCCACCCTTCTGTCATGTAGGTGTGGTCACCAACCTGAAAGTTCATCTATCACAATTCCTTATAAAAGAACTTTTATGGAATTTAGTCACCTACATCCCCTATCCCACGTACCAGAGGTCAGGGATTGGAACTGAAACTTCCAACTTCGATCATTTGGTCTTCCTTAGGACCAGAGCCAAGAACTAGGGAGCTCATTTTACGTGATCTCAGTGTAAACTCAAGTAGGATCAAAAGGGAAACCTTAAAGGAAAAAAAGACATTCTCATAACTCAGGAAATTCCAAGGCTGTTCCAAGAATTCCCAAGAGCTCTGTTCCAGGAACTATGCACAAAGACCAAATACATTCATTATACCTTAAGCACATACTCGCACTCTTCAGTTACAAAGATATGTTACTAATATATGTTATTAATATATATATTAGATAGTAATAGATATATTATATACATATATCTAGTAATAATAACAGATAATATATATTATAATAATAGATAATATATATTATATTATAGTAATATGATATGTAATATATAGTAATATAATATAGTAATACAGTAATATAGATAGTAATAGATAATACATATATTAGATAGTAATAGATATATTACTAATATATATTACTAAAATGTTACTAATATATATATGTTACTAGTATATATATGTTACTTGTATATAAAGACATATATATAGTAGTTAAATGTGTATGTTACTAATATATATATACAGACCTATATGTATTAGTTAAATGTTTATAGATTAAAAATAAATTGTGATTGTGAATGGAACCAATTTATAGCATGTGTATATATCTACATTATTTTCTTTTCCATTTATAATTATATAAAATTATAAATATAAAACTAAATTAAAATTAAAGATGTAATTTATACAACTAAATTCTGCCATATTTTGTATATGTATATGTGTGTTGTATGTGTAGTACTATTTTCTCTTACTTTTTTAGATGGTGTGCTGTTGAGTTCTTAAAAATTTACTTTTTACCTGACACAGTTTTTAATTTCATGTAATGATTTGTTAATGTTAAGATTTCTGTGTAGATTTTCCATCTTTCTGTGTCTTTACTTATGAATTTTGCATATCTTAGACTTTTAAATGTTTCTTAGAGAATCAACCAGGAACTGCAAACACATTAAACTGTCATGGTGATATCAGATCTTTAAGTTTAGGGAAATAAAGTGATAGGTTTTTGATGTTGAAACTTATTTACATATCTGAAAAAATATATAAATAATATATTGTTGTACACAGTTTCTCTGAATATTATTTTACTTAAAATGTTGGCACATATATTTATGAGTAATAGATTTAACATTTTCTATTTTTCTTTTTTGGATTTTTGTCAATATTCGTTTCATTGATTTCTGGCTTTATAACTTTGCTCCCTTTCAAATTTGCTCTACTGTTCTTTAGTTACATATTTGAGTTTAATATTTGCTTTTTGGTTTGTTGTTGTTGTTGTTGTTGTTGGTTTTTTTTGGTACTGGGAATCAAACTCACAACCTCGCACTTGCCAGACAGGCGCTGTGCCACTGAGCTAAATCCCCAGCCCCTTGAGTTTAATATTTGAGTCATTTGTTTATTTTGATCATTATTCATTCATTACTATCATAATTTATTATTACTATCTTTTGATAGTTTCTTTAAGAAATTTGTTTTGTTTCTTTTTAAATTGCAATTCTAGGTTTTTTGTGATTTATGCCCGTTCTGTTTCTTTCCCTTTACTTTCATTTTCCCTGAATAAACAATTTTCCAGATTTGATTTCCTAGCCTGAAACTGTTGAATTTAACCATTGATATTTATTGTAACTACTGAGATGAGGCTTTCTTTGTACTTTTTTGCTTTTTACTCTAGGGACTGAATTTTTTTCTGCTAGCAATGTCTTCCGTGCATGATGCTGGTAATGCAACCCAAAGCCTCATGCATGCTAAGCTTGGGCTGTACCCCTGAACTTTAAAAGTTGTACTTTTCAGATGATTAACATGCTTGATAAGCAAAACACAAATATAGTTAACCTCAATTTGCAAAGTTTTTGTTACTAAAATCTACTCCCCAATAAGTACTTCATGCTTTCAGTTTTGTTTGTTTCTCTACTCTCTTCCTTCATGCTCACCAAGAACACTTTACACAGTTCAACTTGTGGATTTTTTATACCCACACCTATTCCTTTTCTCTATTATAAAATCTCTCACACCATGAGGCTGGAGTGGTACACAGTTTAACTTGTGGTTTTTTTATACCCACACCTATACCTTTTCTCTAATGTTATAAAATTTCTCACACCATGACGCTGGAGTGGTGCACAGCTATAACTGTTTGACCTTTCCTTATTTTTTTTGGACTGAGAAATGAATTTAGAGATTTTGCACTGAGCTACAACCTCAGCCCTTTTTTTAAATTTTAAGATGGTTTTGCTAAATTGCCTGGGCTGAGCTTGAAATTGGAAGTCTTGTGCCTTAGCTTTTGAAAGTGTAGGGGTTATAGGGATAGGTCATTAGGCCCATTTGCTTGCCAATTTTAAACAACTGTAAAAAATTTCTTTCAGAATCCCATATTCTAGCAATTGAAGATTTTAGTCAATGCCTAGTAATGACAAATCTTGGAGAACAGTTTAAACTAGAGTTTATAAACTATCAGGATTTCATACTTCTGTGGGATGGAAAAATACTATGTTAAGGAAAGAATAGAAAGAAAAATTCTTCAGTAAAAATTAAATGCCCTATTGTCTGTATTGAGAGGAAATTGGGTGAGCAAGAGGATGAAGCTGGTTCTGTTGGATTTTTTCTTCTGAGGAAATTTATTGATATTGTCTAAGTAACTTCTCTGTGAGGCATCCTCTGATCAACTATGTCTCATTTTATGAGCATGTTCAACTACTCTATCCAGTAAAATATCTGTACCCCAAAAAACAATAAAATGTAGTTTCTCCTAAAAATGTATGGCAGTCTTTTGTGAGGAAATCTGCTTGTATTTTCTCAGTTTTCAATTAATCAAGGAAGAAACGATAGGACAGAGATGGTCTGCAAGTGAATTTTTCAAACAGGCAGCCATGCTGGTGCAACAGTGTGTGGGAAGACATCAAAAATACATTTGGAGACTTACCAGTTTTATTTCTCCATAGATGAATTTCAGGAAACAATGGAAACATGAGAGAAGTTTTGGAGAGAATAGAGGAATCTCTGTGCAACTCTTAAAAATTATACCAAATCATTTAAAATAGGTTTGCTTTGTGATTTTTAAAAATAATGTTCTTTTGAAGATTTTTATTATTGCTTTCCTTTTACTCACAATTACCTATGTAAATGATAAAATTTCTTATGTTTCATTAATACAAATAATTTGACTATATGTAAGAGTGCATTATCTTGTGTTAGGCCAAAGTTTTAACCATTAGAATCAAGAACGGTCAATAGGCTGATACTGAGATAGAAATGGATTCATATGAAGTACTTTCTTGTTTGCTAACTTCTGGTGGAAAGTGAAGGTGCAAAAATGTTCATATAAAGTGCCAATGGCAGAAATGTAACTTCCATCTAGGCTTCAAACTAGATAATCATGCCCTAAAAAACAAGGCCTGAGCACGAACATATGTGGTCTAATATTCAGAGCTTATTATAGAGTAGAAGAAGTGCTTTTAAGAAATTGTAGTCATTTTAAATTTTTTATTTGTAAATTTATTTTAGGTGCATCAAGTCTGAAGAGAAGTCTCTTGGTGTGGGATTGCATACATTTTGCACAAGAATATTTGGTATGAGTAGTTATTTTTCCCAATGTCATATCAGAGCAGTATTAAATACTTAAAAGACGAAACAATTCTCTCAGAAAAGAACCCACCAGAAAACCCTTCTACCTCTAAACAGTGCTTTACAATTAGTATGAGAATAAAGTATAAGCACATGGAGAATGTATCCTTTTCATCTGAAATGGTCCTATCTGAACTGAATTATACTTTTTATCTGCTAGCAGACTTTAAAATGAATGAGCAGGGGATGATTTATCTAAAGAAAATATACACATGATGATTCAAAAACATTTCAGAAAATGTATAAAACTCAGGATCATTAATTATTTTATGCTATCAATAATATTGTCTCTTAGTCAACATAATATCCTTTATAATCTAGAAAACTTACATAAAAATCGAATAATTTCTAGAAATGAAACAAAGCACTCACTTTGTATTTTGTTATGCAAATGGGGAAAATGAAAATATTTTCAAATAATAAGTCTTCTTTCTTACCTTGATGCCTTCTTCTTACTGTCTCAATTGTAGCTGGCATTCCAGCACCTATATATTTTGGAGCTTTAGTGGATGCTACCTGTTTACACTGGGGAACTTTGAAATGTGGTAAGCCAGGGGCGTGCAGAATATACAATACAGACAACTTCAGGTAAAGAGTTTTCTCAGAACTTCTTTTTAATAATGGACTTGCATTAAATAGCATCACTTATATCTAAGTGACAATCTTTGGCTTTATTTTCAGAATGTGTATTGATGTTATAACTTCATTCCTTATTTATGTACTTCATTTTTATTTTGCTATTTTTACCTAAAGTGATAAATATAAGTATGAATGGCTCTTTTACCTAAGTTTTCAAAATTTAAGAGGGAGAAAGAAGGCTGAGTAGACACACTGTTTACTCACCTGATTCTCCACAAGGAGAAAAAAAACAACAGGTGTACACTTGTGCATTGAGGGGAGCCCAGGAAATCAACAAAGAAGCATGGAACGATGGGAATTCCAGAGAAGTGGAGCAATGGCATATGTAGTAGGAGAAACAAAATCCCCAGCACCTGCAGAAGCATCTTCACATCTAGGGGACAGACAGTCTCCCTTCTGCAGGGCTAAGTGTGACAGAAAGAACAGTAGCAAATTCTGTCGACATGGATGATGGAAACGCTAGCTACTAGTTTTACAACCCTCAGAGATATGCAGACAGATTGGCACAGTAGCCTGACTTTAGAAAAGGGTTTCATGTCATATCCCAAAAAACTCCTGGACACGTTATGTAATAAGGAGCCATCTCAAGAAGGGCTCATTGACTGACTTTGGTTTCTCCGGGGGGTTAAAACCCCTACAGATTCCATTTCCTACACTCCGTCAGAAATCCCACTGCCCTAGCTCAGTGAGTAGCTGTCTCCTAAGCCAATCTTGTCTCAATACAGCGACTCTGACATAAACCCACTGAGAGTATTGCACTATGGGAAGGGGTGGCGACATACAGAGAAGAGCGAAGGGTGTTGCCTTCAAAAGCTGGAAGACTGGAGAGCTTGCTGTGTTGCGTGGCTTTCCAAACGACAAACATCTGCAACTTAAACAAAGAGAGGCTCCTTTTGGTTCAGTGTCAGCCCATGGCCCCAAGACAGGAGCAGCATGGGAGGAAGGCACAGTGGTACGAAGCTGCTTAGTGCATGGCAGGCGGGAGCAGAAAACAGGGGAAGAACAATAGAGAGAAAGGGGACAGGGGACAGATAGAGTCTCCAGTGCCACGTCCCCGTGACTCACTTTTATCAGCCAGGTTCACCTCCTAAAAGTGCACTGCGCTGTAAACTCCACAATGGGTTAACTTGCTGATGAGCCTCGGGCAGCCTCTCTCCTACCGCTGGCTCTCAGGCTGGCTCCACTTACTGCTTACACGTTCTACTTCAAAAGGTTTTTCAGGTTCCTAGGATCTCTCACTTCCGGGTTTCCTCTGCAACTTGCATTTTCACCTTCAGAGCTTCAGATATCGCCCTGTCTGAGGCTACAATGACACCACTTCTTGGTACCGATTTTCTGTGTTAGCTTTCCCTGTCGGCACAAAACACTGAAGAAATTAATTTACAAGGAGGAAAGATTTATGTTGGCTCATACCTTCCCACCCATGGTCAATTGGCTTGCTTGTTTTTGAAACCTACCTTCAGGCAGAAAATCATGGTAACAAGTGCCCGGTAGAGTAAATCTGATCACTTTGTGGAAGCCAGGAAGGAGAGGGCGATGGATATGCTTAACTGGGTCAACTGGATTGTCTTGAGAGTTGCCCGGGAATGGTTGCAGCACCCTTCTGGGTACTCTGGATGGGTCATGAAGGTTTGACCTTGAATACCATATCTGGTTCTCGCCCCTTCTTTTTTTAGGGGGCAACTATCCCCCTTCTGTCCTTCTTGGACATCATAAACTAAGCACTTTTGCTCCATTGTGCCCTTTTGCTATGATGTTTCTGCCTTGTAGCCATCTGACCATGGACTGAATCTCCTTAAAGCATGAACTAAACTAAGCCTTTTCTCCTTTAAATTGTGGATATTGAATATGGTGTTTAATAATGAGGAATCTGGTGGAAGATAGGGGATATTGATGGGGCAGGGGAGAGAGAAAAGAGAGAAAGGTGCTGGGGTCCGACTACGCACTCCAAGAGTGTGCCTCAGCGCCCTCACTTCCACTAAACACCACCTCTAAAGGCTCCTTGTCTTCCCAGCAATACCATTATCTGTGGACTAAGATTTCAACACATGACCTTTGTGGGACATTTAAATTCTAAATTATAACAGAGGACAACAGGAAGTGAAAGGATAGAAAATGATATTTAAAGAAGGTGAAATCTGAAACATGTAGCAGTAGCCACATTAAAAGAGAAAATAGGCTTTATGAATAAAATAAGTAAGTCACTATATAATGATTAAAGGAACAATTTGTCAAGATACAGCAACTACAAATATATACATGTATATGTGTTTGTAATATAGATATAGTATATGTAATATGTATATATATATATATATATATATATATATATATAAAAACATAATGTTGAGGCATTCAATTTTATAAAGCAAAGACTACTAGTCCTAAAATGAGAGATAAGCTCCAATACCATACACATAGATTTCAGTGTCCTACCTCACCCATGGATAGATCACCTATATGAAAAAAAATCAAGAAACATCTTAGTTAAACTGCACTACAGGTCAAATGGATTCAACAGATATAACATTTCATCAGATAGATGCAGAATGCATATTCTTCTCATCAGCACATCTAACTTTCTTTAGAACAAATCACCATACATTAAACCACAAAATAATTATAAAAAGTTTTAAAAATGAAATCATACTCTGTATCTTTTGGACATCCAAATGAAATAGAACCAGATTTCAACAACAAAACCTTTAAAAATGGAAAAATAAATGGGGTCTAAATAATGCTTTTGAATAGTGAGTCCTTCACAAAGTTAGAAAGGAAATTAAGTTTTCTAGTCTCAAAATGGAAAAACAACATACCAAAACCCATGGGAAGCAGTGAAAACACTACTAGGGAGGAAGTTTATAACATAAAAGAAGAAAGATTTCAAATAAACAAACTAATGATGCATCTCAAGTTTTTCTACAACACAAAACACAGAAATAATAGAAGTAAAGAAACAGAAATGCTGAGAAAGTGGTTCAGTGATAGAACGCTGGCCTACATGTGTGAAGGCCTGCATTCAAGTTCTAGTACTGAAAAAAAAAAAAGATCAAAGCAAAAATAAATGGATGGAGACTTAAAAAAATAGAAAGTTAAGTAAAACAAATTATTGGTTCTTCAAAAAGATAAAAATATTGACACATCTTTAGCTAGACCAAAAGAGAGAGAAAGAGGGAGAAAGAGAGGAGAGAGGATATATTTTTGTATTTGTTTTTATGTCTACCTATCCAACTATAACAGGGGGAACACAAATAATAAAAAAAAAAATTTTAAAGGAGATTTACAATTGATACTACACAAATACAAAGTATCATTAGGGATTATTTTCACAAACCATATGCTAAAATAATTGAAAAATCTAAACAAATGGAAAAATGTGTGAACACATGATCTGGCCAAACTGAAGTGTGAGGGTATAAAAATTCTGAATAAATTAATAACAAACACTGAGTTGGAAAAAGTGATAGCATCCCAAAAAGAAAAGTGTAAGACCAGATGGCCCTTCTTCTATATATTACAAAACTCTTAAAGAACTGATACAAAATCTTCACAAATAATTACATAAAACAGAAAGGGAGAGAATCTTTCCAAGCTCATCCTATGAGGCCAACATTATCATGGTACCAAAATATTACATAGACACAACATTAAAAGAAAAGAAATGCATAACACACACACAAACACACAAATCCTGGACCTAATATTTTCATGTCCAGCCTGCAGTTTGCAGGACTCCTGCCCTTTTAAAAAACTTTTAATAACAAATATGAAAATAAAAAATACTTTTTGTGCGTTATAAATTATATAAGTATAAACTATACTTGCATTGTATACATACATTAACTATATTTTATATATTTATATGTGGCCCCAAATTTCATCTCTCAGTGTGGCTATGACCAGTTTCCTTAATCCAGTACTTCTGATGGGCACAGATATAAAATTTCTCAGCAAAATACTAACAAGTCAAATTCAAAATTATGTCATAAAGATTACACATGGTAATCAAATTAATTTAATTCCATCAGTGTGAGCGTAGTTCAACATATGCAAATCAGTCATCATTAAAAATTCACATAAGTATATAGAATATTTGAATTATCAAATTATATGAGTAATTTAATAGATGTAGATATTTACTAACCAAACCGAACATATATTCTTCTGAAGCCTATATTAAACATTTATAAAAACTGACTAGGTCCTACGCCACAAAGAAAACTTTTGAAAAACCAAACTTTTGACAACATATAAATTCAGTTTTCTATTCAAATGCCATGGGATTAGAATTGGAATGAAAACAATGTCAAAACCCTAAATGTTCAGAAAGAGAAAGGACACAGTTTTAAATTAATTATGCATAAAAGAATAAATTATATTGAGACTAATTGAATAGCTAGAACTCTATGTCAATAAAAGCATTAAATAGAAAATTTGAAGCTAATCAAGGAGTTTTTAGATATATTCAAGTACATACATTTTTAAAGGACTAAATGAACTCAGGATTTAGACAAAGTACAACAAAAAGAGATAAAACAGAACAGTCTCATAAATAATTCTCTATATAAATAATATAAATATAACTTTATAATAATGTAAATATAATATACAATAACAACATAATATAATATAAACCTCACATAAATAATTCTTTGATTACATACTAATGTGTTTCCTATCCCAAGTAGGAATAATAGATACAATGGTTTTAAAATCCCAAAGGGACATAGCTAGGTTCAAAGACAATGTAGCTATCATTCTGGACATCTGGTCCCAAACTAAAATTAAACAGGAACATGAAAGAGTAAACAGAACTGAATTCAAAGGCTGACTGAGGAGACCTGTAAGTCTAGAAATGGACATAGAATTCTGGGATATCCGCTTCCAAAGAGATAATAAACTACTTCCAGTGAGTCACGACAAGGTGCAGATTTCATGTTGCAATTAAAATGATAAGGTAAAAAACTTTGTACTGGCTTAGGAAATGTGCTTCAATGCTTCATGTCCACCTAGAACTTCAGAATATTAACTTATTTGGAAACATAGTCCTAATAAATGGAATTAGTTAAAATGAGGACATAATGGGCTATAGTGAGGCTTATATCCAGTCACTGGTGTGCTTCTCTCTGTACTCTTGAAAACTGTAGATGCAGAAAGATGATAATAAGGAAGAATTAATACATAAGCTATTCTTCCTATCAACAGTCAACAAATAAAAATCTATGTTTTGGGAAAGATGAGACCATAATAATAACAATAATCTGGATAAGCAAGTAAACACAGCAGGCAGAAATAAACACTGTTAAGAATAATAAAAGGATACCAGATACTTGCAGGTTTCAGAAATAAAAATTTGGAAATATATTAGAGAATTTCCTAGGCCAGAATAAATGAGCAAATTTAACAATAAATATACAGAAAACATGATTATTTTTGTAGCTTTATAGAAGTATAAATCATCTTATTGTGAAAGGGAAAGAAAATATTCAAAAGGAAAGAACAACTGGGATGGAGGACAGGAGAAAAGAAAGAAGGAAAAAAATATACAACCCCAGGTACTCAGGAGGCTGGGGCAAAAAATTCATGAACTAACGTCCAGTGTGGGCAATTTAGAAAGTATTTGTTTCAAGATTTAGAAAGAGCTGGAAAAATGGCTCAGTGGTAGAACAATTGCCTAGTATTGCAAGGTTTGGATTCAATCCTTAGTACCACAAAGAAAAAATAAATTATATTCTTATTCTCTATTTACATAATATGCATAGTGAGAGTTTTCCTAACTTGTAGATAGAAGCTACCTCTGGACAGTGAGATTTTCATTTTATTTTCTCTTTCCTATAATTTGAACTATACCTAACTTATTGTTTTTGTGTTGCCGGGGATTGAACTCAGGACCTTTCATGTGCTAGACAAACACTCGGAGCTACCCTCCCAGCTCTAATTTTTATTTATAAGATATGTACAATAGAGCTAAGATAATTGCACTGCTAATTTCTATTAGTTCATTGAAAGGAGCAGTTAGTGTTTATATTGTTTGGTCAATTTTACATGCCTATATCTGGTAATCTGAGCAACTACTTTGAAGATAACAAAATAATAACCATTGTTAATTTCTTATCACCTTGTTTTGAAATTCTTTACAATTTTTATTTTTTTGTCTTTTATTCTGTTTAAAATAAAATAAAATGATCTTTAAAAAATACCTACCACCCAAAGGTACAAGTCCACAAAATTTAAGGCAAATTTTATCCAATGTGCAACAAACTGATGATTCCAGCATTATATGAATTATTCTAAGGAAAGGAAAAAAGAGAAGAATTCCCAATTCCTTTTATAAAGCTAGTACAATCCTAATGTTAACTCTGGATAAGTTCAATACAAAAACCAAATTTACAAGCTAATCTCATAAGTATAGATGCAAAATTTCTCAGTGAAAATTAGCAGATTGAATCTACTAATTCATAACAGTGGCTAATGAGGTTTATTTATTGATGCAAGATTGGTCTCACATCATAAAAATCTATTGGTTTAACAGTTTATAAATATAAAGTTGGAAAAATCTTGCCTGTCTCTCTGTGTAGAATAATGATGTGATATTTTGTACATTCATGATTAAAACTTTGAGCAAACTCAGAACAGAAAAATTTCCTTTAAAAAATACCCCCCAAATATATACCATAATTAGTGTTGATTCTTTGGACTTTTTTATTAAATAGTGGGTACAAACATGGCTGTCCTTGTCAGCATTATGCTTAAAATGGAAGTTCTACTCAATGCAAGAATACTAACAAATGATTACAAGTAAAGAAAATAAATTTGGACTTTCTAGTAGACAATGAAAAACACAGTTTAACAAATATTGAATTTAATCCAGCAAAGTTACTTATAAAAGATTGACAGGCAAAATAATAGCTGCCATTGTTCTTAAGGTAATAAAGTATATATAAAATAAACAAAATTCGTTTGTACTGACCGCATTATTTGTGTAAGACTTAATATGTTTGAATACTGTTTTAAATAGGCACATCTACCTTGGACTGCCTGCAGGACTAAGAGGATTAAGCTTTCTTCCAGCCTTCTTGACCCTAATTCTTTTGAGGAAACGGCATCTACCTGGTGAAAATGACTCTGCTGGAACTGAGCTTGCAGACACAAAAGTTACAGAAAAGGAAACTGAGTGCAAAGATGGACACCAAAATTCCAAGGCCTTGAATGATGAAGAATTGAAAACAAAACTATAATGCCCTGTTCTAGCAGCTTTCCCAGAGCTGGAGAAAGCACTGTACAATTTAATTACTTTAAAATCATTAGAGGCACTGCAGATAATTTTTCTTGCCTTTAGGAACCTCAAAAATATTTTTATTAAGATAAAAATATTCACTGATAATATTTCTGAGATGTCACAGTGTCACTTGATATTCCTAGGAGAGCCATAACAAGTCCTTACATAGGACTTCACAGTTGACTTTATTTTTATTTTAAAAATAGCAATATCTCTTTTTACTCATAAAAGAAAGCCTATGCTTTCCACATCATTTTTTCTGAAAAATCCACTTAATCTTATTGAATTTTGACACTAGAATTATGCAAACTGAAAGGTCATTCTGTTTATGAACACTGAAATATTCAATTTAAATGTATTACTTTCATTTGAACAAGGCCTACATTTTCTTAGTCTACTTAGGAGTTATTCCTGCATTCTTATTTATTCTAGACATGACTCTGAAAATAGATTATTCATTAATATTTTATCTTTTGTTTTAAATTCTTCCCTTTATTACTTATTTAATATATTTCCTGATTTTCTTCAGAGTACTGACAAATGTAACCAGGTTATTAAAATACTGTATCAAAGATGGTTGGATTTTTTTTTTTTTAGCAATTTGATATTTTTTGTTTTGTTTTGTTTTGTTTTGTTTTGTTTTGGTTGGTACTGGGAATCAAACTCACGACCTTGCACTAGCCAGGCAGGCACTATGCCTCTGAGCCATATCCCCAATCCTCTCGTTCTTTTCTTAAGGACAAATACCTGAATCAAAGGATTAAAGGACACTATGATGATGTCTTTAAAGACCATTCATAGTGTTAGATATCATTAAAGGAGTCCTTTTCCACAATCAGACAGCTCTTTAGACCAGTGTACATGCTATCCATTGTGTCTCAAAACACAAACACCAACTTCCAAAAATCATCCTGGAGAATAAAATTTTTAGAAGTATTTTCTGTTATGAAACTGAGGCTAATAAAACTCGATATACATGTCAAAAACTAAATTTACTTGTTTCATCATTTTGTATCTCATGGATACAAAGAAAGAAAAGATTTTAAAGCTGCAAGAAGACTGACAGGTCATACAGAAGGGCTGTGGTTCAAAACAAAAGAATGTAAGATATGTTTCTGTTTGTCTGCTCTTGTTCTTCCCTCTGAAAGGAAAGTCAGTATGTCAATATCCCTTACAGTGAAGAGAATGAATGAAGGAAGGGTAGCAGGAGTGGCAGTTAGTAAACTATGGATTTGTAGTGCACTATACAGGGAGAGTATCCACAGGGACAGTACTGAGTTCTCTGGGAAGGTATAATTCCCAAAGCACTTAGAAGGAGCTTGGAATGTAGAAGGGAGAGTTTGAGTTGCAAGTTCAGGGAGTACGAGCTGGTCACTGGACAGTGTGCTGGACAGCTTTCAATTATGTAACAAACCCCTGAGGTAAATGTTCCTAAAAAGTGGAACAATTTATTTTGAATTACAACTTTTGGAGGCTTTAGTTCATAACTATTTGATCTTTGGGGTTTGGGCCTGTGGCAAGGCAGCATATCAAGGCAGGAGCACAGGAAAGGAAATCTCTGCACTTCATTACAGCTGTGAAGCAGGCACAGGAAGAAAGAGAGAGAGAAAAAGAGAGGGAGAGAGATAGGGACAGAAAGAGATAGCGAGAGACAGAGAGACAGAGAGCAGGAGAGACAAGAACAGGCCAATATCACAATATTCCCTCAAAAGGCACAACCCACGGACATCACTTCCTCCTACTAGGTCTCACCTCTCAAACAAGCTGAGGATCACACATTTAGCATGTGGGCATTTGAGAGCCATTTGAGATCCAAACTATAGTGGACAGAAGCAAACTACTTAAAACTACGTGTTTCCCACAAACATTTTTCAGGCCAATAGGATTTCCCAAATGATTAAGTATGTTCTATTTTTTTAAAAAAAACAACTGAGATTAGAAAGACAGGTCGGAACCGATTTAGGCATTTAAATGCATACCTAAATTTCAGGCTTATGAAATGTGAAACTTCTTGGCTGGATGTATTAAAAATAAAAAAAATCAAAGCAAGGAGGGGAAGCACTGAAACATGAAAGGGGATCTGAGCTCACTGGGAAAGCGCTGTCATCGGTATGAGTACAGCAATGAATTATACTATTACACTCCCATGACATGCAATATGTGGCTTCTTTGAGGGGAGGCAGTAGGGTGGGGAGAGGAGTCTGGAGTCTGAAATGAGGAGCAAGGTCTCCCCCTACACCCAGAGGTTCACGAGAACAAATGAACAGCCCCTGTATGAGATAGTTTCAGGGGAAGCAGATGTGGCTTAATGTGCAATGATAATGAAAATGCTCATTCGTAAGTTTGAGGATATTTGAGATTTTGATGATGACAGTCTGTAAATTGCAGTGGACACAGTGCCTGAATGTGGAAAAACTTCAGCAACTGGACTGTGGAAGAAAAACTAAACAAGAAGGAAATGGAAATTAGATGTATAATTATTAGCAGGGGAGAGAAGTATGGCCATTTTGACTACATTGGTTCTGCTTCTCAGGAACGGTGATATCTTTTAATTTTCTGATGCCCTCTTTGATCTCCTCTTCAGAGCAGTGTAGTTTTGATTGTAGAGCCCTTTTCCTTCACTGATTACATTGCTTTGTAAATATTTAGTTTTTACTTGTGCTGTTGTGAATATTGTTTTCCCCAGTGAGCTCATTATTGGTATATGAGAATGCTATTGATTTTTATGTTGATTTTGTGTCCTCCTACATTGCTGAAATAGTGTATTGATTCTAGGAGTCTTTGGTGGAATATTTGGGTCTTCAATGTAGAGGATTATGTCAACTGCAAAGAATGATAATTTGAGTGATTCCCTTTCTATAAATATACTTTCTATTTCTTTTTCATGGGTGATTGCTTTAATATTTTTAGTACTAAGTTAAACAGGAGTGTGATAGCAGACATCCTCAACTTGATCTTCATTTTAGGGGAAAAGTTTTCAGATTTTTCTGAGTTAATATGAGGTTGGCAGTAGGTCAGTCATAAATGGATTTTATCAGATCGAGATAAAATTCTATACCTATTTTCTTCATTGTTTTTATCATTAATGGATATTAGATTTTGTCAAAGGACTTTTCTGCATCAATTGAGATCATTGTGTGATATTTGTCCTTGCTTCTGCTTATATGATGCATTGCATTTATGACTTGCATATATTGAAACACACTTGCATATCAAAGAGGAAGCCAACTTGGTCATAATATGTGGTCTTTTAATGATTTATTGCATTCTATTTGCCCAGTATCTTATTGAGATTTCAGTATCTATTTTCATTAAAGACTTGGGCCAACGTTAAATTCTCTTTTTGTGGTTGGATCTTTGTCTGGTTTTGGACTTAAGATAATGCTAGCTTCCAGGAATTACTCTGAGAGAACTCCTTCCCTTTCAATTTTATTAAAGAGTTTGAAGAGTATTGGTGTTAGATGTTCCCTGAAGTTCTTGTAGAATTCAGCAGTAGACCTGTCCAGATATGGGCTTTTCTTAGCTGGTAGGTATTTTATTACTGCTTCAATTTTATTGCTTGTTCCTGGACTATTCAGAAACTTTATACATTCTTGGTTCAGTTTGGGTAATTCATATGTATCTATCTTGGAATCTATTCATTTCTTCTGAATTTTCCAATTTATTGGCATATAGGCTTGTGCGTTATTTATTTTTCTCAAGTTACTGAAACAAAATACCCAACACCCAAAGTTAAATGGATAAAGATTTATTCAGCTCACAATTTGTGAAGGTTTCAGTTCATAATTGTCTGGCTCCAAGGTAGGGTGGTTCGGCAGGTGGATTTCAGAGAGCACAGTTCATGGTGCCCACAAGGTAACAAAAGCAATGGGGGATGGAGGGGTCAAACAAGACTCTTTCTGTCCCTTATATTGTGTGCAGTCTATCTGCCCTACAGTGGTTATAGCATTCACATCCCTAATCCTAGCCAGAACTATGGCAAATCAATCAGTGGACTGATTTACTAATCACACACCCTTAATCCCAGCATCACACATTCTAAATTCAACCACCTATGAAAAAACCCTATTAGCACTTGAGGCTTTGAGGGACATCTAGGCACAAACCATAACACTTCACAAAGTAGTATAGTCAAAATGGCAGTACTTCCAATAGTGCTATGCAGATTTAGTAAGATCTCAATCAAAATAATAACAATATTCTTCACAGAACTAGAGAAAAAAAACCCCAAAATTTATATGGAGCCACAAGAGACCCAAAACAGCAAAAACAATGCTGGCTAAATCGGAGCAAAGAAAATGGTATTGCAATCCTGGATTTAAAGTTATAATGCAATGCTATAGTGATAAAAACAGCATAGTACCAACACAGAATCGGACATGAGGGTTAGTGGAACAGAATAGAGGATGCGGAAACAATCCCAAGGACGTTAAAGTATTTGCTCTTTGGCAAAGGGGCCAAAAACGTACACTAGAGGAAAGACAGCCCCTTTAACAGTGCTGGGAAAACATCCACATGTAGAAGATTGAATCAAGACCCATATCTCTCATCATGTACTAAACTAAAATCAGAGTAAATCAAAGATCTAAATGTTAAAACAGATAATCTACTGGAAGATAAAATAGATAAAACTTGAGAAGTTATAGACATAGGCAAGGACTTTCTGAACAGAACCCCAGTTATACAATAAATACAGTGCCAAGAACAAATGAGATAATATCAAATTAAAAACTTTCCTCATAGAAAAAAAAGAGTGAAAAAGCAACCCAGAAAAGGGAAAACTTTGCCAGCTATTCCTCAGACAGAGGACTAACTCTAGAATATATAAAAACATAGAACTTCTAAAATGTAAGATCCAATAAAAAAGATGGGCTTTTGAAATGAATGGACACTTCTCAGAAGAAGAAGAACTACAAATGGTCAAAAAATACATGAAGAAATGTTCGACTGCACATGGGCATTAGGGAAGTACAAATTAAAACGGTATTGGGATTCCACCTTATCCAAGAGAGTCACTATCATCAAGAAATTGTATAATAATAAATGCTAATGAGACTGTAGGGGAAAAAGAACCCTCTTACACTGTTGGTGGGAATGTAAAATAATACAACTATGGAAATTAATATGTAGATCCCTCAAAAAACTAATGTAGATATTGCATTTGACCCCACTATTTCCCTTCTAGATATCATCTCAAGAGCTAAAGACATCATATTATAGTGATATGTATATATCCATATTTGTAGAAGCACATAAATTAAATCTTGGTAGCAGCCTATATGTCCATTAATATATGAATGGATAATGCAAATATTATTTTTACACACAATAAATTCCTACTTTGCCATAAATAAAGATAAACTTGAGTCATGTATAGGATATTGGATACACCTTGAGATTTTAATATTAAGGGAAATAAATCAGACACATGAATTTAAATATCACATGATGTCTTCCCTACTTTCCTCTCATTACTGAGACAAAATATCTGATGCCAAGAATTAAGAAAGGTAAGCTTTATTTAGCTCAGTTTGTGAAGGTTTCAGTCCATACTTGGCTGACTTCAAGGTACAGTGACATGGCTGAGGGCGACAGTTCATGGTGGCAGAAAACAGCAAAGGCAACAAGAGCAAAAAGGGAGGAGCAGCAGCAGCGAGCAAGCTTCTTTCCCGCCATTATATTGTATGAAACCTGCGTACCCCAGAGCAGGTGTAGCACTCAGATCCTTAATCTCAGCATTAGACCATGGATCAATCACAAACTCTAGAAACCCTCCCCATGACTGCATGAGGCTTTGGGGGGACATCCAGACACAAATTATAACACATGGTTTCTGTTATCTGAGAAACACAAAATATAAATAAAGAGCAAAAACCGAGACAGATAGTGAGAAGTAGGGAGACATCTTTCTCAAATGATAAGGGGATCATGAGAGGAGGAAGAAAGAGGGGAGTGAAAGGGGATGAAAAAAGGATTAAGATATGTTATGTGCACGTACAAACTCCACACTATGTACTGCAAACATGTAATAATAAAAGTAAAAAAATAAAAATTCAACGCATGGATTTATTAAATGTCTATCAGGAACAATAAAGGAAGTTAAACAGAGAGAACAAAGTAAAGGTATTGCAAAAGCATATTCTATCTGTATGTTGGGAAAATAGTGTTCAATTTTGAAAAGGTAACATTTAACAATATCTATTTGAATGTATAAAAGTAAAATGATTTGGTACCCTGACATGTAGTAAACTCATGTTTACTAAAAAAGGAAAGGAAAATAGAGAAGGGGAATGAGAACTCGAATTCTAGGTACCTGACAAGAGTAGGAACAAAGAACACAGTATTAGTTCTGAGAAACTCAAGGCAGATAGTGTAGGTGAGACTGCAAGTGTCAAAATTAGGAGAGACATTACCTTGGGTCCTTTGTGATCTCTTGTTTTGGGGCAAAGTGAAGAAGCAGAAACTTACATGAGCACCAAGGTCTCTTCCTAAGGCCTATGGAGAGGTTCTGATATGGTCAAAGGAAGCTGAATCCTACTCTGGGCATGGTTCACCCACTTCAACTCCCTCCTAGGAGCATTGTAGGGTCTCTTAAGCCCTCATAAAGGAGGTAGCATTTCACTTTGAGAGCAGAGGGTTCCTTTTGACACATCTTGGTGGGGGAAGAAGTCCAGGGAAAGTAGGTGTTAGGGTGTTTGATGATCTTCTGTGATCTCTGTTGCTGGCATCCATGAGACCTAGGTGACCAGTTCTTTCTCTGAGCACTGGCACCTGCCTGGGAGCTTACAGAAGACAGCTCAGCCAACAGACATGGATGAGAGGAGCAAGAGAACACACAGTGAGGAGTGTAGTGTGACTACATACTTTATTTAATATTTCAGAGAGCCTAAAGTTAATGGAATTACAAATAGTGCTTAGTCTTGTATTTATTATTCTAAATACAACTGATACACGAATGGAAAAATTGAATATAAATAGCATGAAAGTTGGCACAAAAGGTGAAAGAAGATCTGGAATAAACACCATTCCTCATAATTTATACCATGGCATTAAACTGTGTCTTAAAGTTGATAAATTAAAATGTAATGGTGTACATAAGTTAGCATTATGGAGATCATTAGCAGAGGAACCACAAACAGAATTGCTCAATAATGGTTGTCTCTTTCACTTTGGACTATTAAGAGTAGGATTAAAGAAACAAAGAATTTGCCTTTAAGTTTAGTTTCCTTTATGTTCTTTGATTTTTTTCACCCTTTGGAAATATAACATGATTAAAATATTTCATAAAGGCTTAGGGTCTGAACCTCAGCACTTCCAAGAAAAGAGAAAGAGTCACACATCGGTAAAAACATCAATACTAATAAGAGAAATTTAAAAACTATTGTAGTAAAAGAAAAGGAAGAAATGGAGACACAAACTATAAGTTTTTCAGCATGTCCAATGGGTTTTCACAGAGCATTTGTTTTGTAATTTGTGTGCGTTGGTGGTATATACTTGAGGGAGCGGTAACTATGTTGTAGCTCCTAGAATAGATGTTGATACCATTTTACTAGGGTGAATAAATATGCATAGAAAACAGAGAAAACAAAAGCCCTAGGCAATTTAGAACACTATGGATATATTACTATACCACTAAATTACTGAATTCTTCAGTAATGAAGTAATAGAGACAAGTAAAATAGTGTCTCCTTTAGCTAGATGTGTTAATGCATATCTGCAATCCTAGCACTCTGAGCCTGAGGCAGGAAGATTACAAGCTCATGTTTCTTTATTAACTTAGCAACTCTGTCTCCAAATTTAAAAAAATTTAACAATGGCTAAGGATGTAGCTCACTGGGTGCAAACACACACACACACACACACACACACACATACACACACACACACACAATCTCCTCTGCTTCTGGCTGTTGCTGCAGTTATTATAGTTTAAACTTACATTAACGAAAGTTTGACACTTTGAAAGGAATTTTTTTTTGTTTTTTGTTTTTTGTTTTTTGTTTTTTTTTTTTGGTTTTTTCTACGGTACCGGGAACCGAACTCACGACCTTGCGCTTGCCAGGCAGGCGCTTTTGCCACTGAGCTAAATCCCCAGCCCCGAAAGGAATTTATTTATAAAATAAAAAGACAAAACTTTCTGAGACGGCATTTATACCTTTTCCTCTTACTTTCTAAACTCTATGTGGATATTAGGACTTGAGGAGCAGCAGCCATTTTTCAACCTATAGGAAGTACAAGGATGTAAGACAACAGGAAGACTGGGAAACTGGTAGACAGGTGAAGGCTGGCCACAAGAGGCAGCTCCAAAAATGGCAGCACTAAATTTTGTGGTATTTTAGGCCTAAAAAATTTGACAGGAAAGCCTATATAAAGAAAAAAATTCAAACAAGAAATCCAAACTTGTAACAATATTATGATAATGCCTCATCCATAATATTCACCAGCTCTTGTAATGTGTGATTTTTGACTTTTTCCTAATGTCAAAATGACAAAGAAAGGCAGATATTTTGAATTACTTTAGGATGTTCAATCAGTTGTGACAACTCAAGACATTCATGAAAGAGGACTCTAGAACTTCTTCAGAAAGTGGCAGGAATGATGGGATGATTGTGTTTGATATGAGAGGGAATATTTTGAGGAGATTTAATGGCAATGTATATTTTATTAAATAAATGTTTGAAATCTAAACATTCAGCATATTGTTCAATCATACTGTGTATTACATGGGACAATATATCTAGCAGTAAGTACATTTTAATTATATTTTGCTGTTGAGTCATGTCTATGATCAGAATAACTACTATCAATTAGTAGTTAACAGTAGGCCCTTGAAACTTACATTTATTTCATAGTTTCTCATCTCCTGGAATGAATAGAGACAAAGAGTTCATTTTTATCAACTATATATTTAAAATGTTTTTCATTTTTTAAAATTACATGGGGATGGGCAATTGATTTTCCAGGCCCCCTCTATCCCTCTCAGACACAAGCTTTCTTTCTTTCAATAAATCCTCCTTACGCTTGAAAAAAATAGGGATAGACAGAATTTGTGGGTGATTTTAAAATTTAGGACTCATAAATCTAATTTTTAAATTTATTACTCAAAAATTTGTAGATCCAATAAATAATAGGAACATATTATTTTATGTCTTTGAATAATGTACTTACTTTTTAGTTTTTACTATGCTATGCAACCTAGTTATTTATAAGGATGACTCATACAGGATACTAATTATAGAAAGGGCCCAAGTAGGGCTTGACTGTGTTTTTTAAATAAAAAGTTCAGGGATTTGTAAAAACAAATACAGCAACTCACTCACCAGCCATCCTATAGACAAGTAGATTCAGGTATGGAGCTGATATCCAGTTACTGAAAATCCAGTTATCAAAATTTACTACAGAGAAGAGGATCTAACAGATCAGAAAGAAATGGAAGTGGAAGAAATTGGAAAAGTTAGGGGCTGGGGATTTAGCTCAGCGGCAAAAGCGCCTGCCTGGCAAGCGCAAGATCGTGAGTTCGGTTCCTGGTACCGGAGAAAAACCAAAAAAAAAAAACAAAAAAGAAATTGGAAAAGTTATGAAAACCTGTCATTCATGAATCAACTAACGAAAAAGTCCTCTGTAATGAAAATTATAGAACTCTGAAGAAAGAAGATAGGACATTAGAAAAATGGAAAGATATATCTTGTTGTTTATCAGAAGAACTAATAATGTGAAAGTGACTATATTGTCAAAAGTAATATAAAGATTTAAGGCAATTCCTATTAAAAAGTACCAACAACATTCTTCACAGAACCATAAAAATTATTCTCAAGTTTATACAGAAGCACAAAAGACCAACAATAGTCAAAGTAATCCTGGGTGGTAAAAAAAGCAAGGCTAGAGGGAACACAGTATGGATTTCAAGTTATATTACAAAGCTATAGTAATGAAAACAATATGAGATGCTCACACAGAAACAGACATGTAGGATAATGGAATAGAATGGACAAAATAGAAGCAACTGCACACATCTACAAAGAGACCAAAACCATGTACAGATAAAACATAGCCTCTGTTTAAGATGGAAATTGTATATCTGCTTGCAGAACTAAAATAAATCTCTATCTCTCATCATGTACTAAAATCTGAACAAAATGGATCAAAAACCTAGATATAGAAACAGAAACTTTGAAACTTCAGGAAGATAACATAGAGAAAACTCTTAAAGCCAAGGTACAGGCAAAAATGTTCCTGAACAGAACTCCAATAGTACAGGAAGTAACATCAAGAATCAATACATAGGACTATATTATACAGAAACTTTCTGCACAGCAAAGGAAAAACTCAGTTGAGTAAAGAGACAACCTGTAGAGTCTGAACAACTTGTTGCAAGCTATTCTGTTAAAAGAATACTATCCAGAATATAAAAATAAATAAAAAATGTAAAATACCCAGAACAAATGATCCAGTCCAAAAATTAACAAATAACTGTAATACAAATTTCAGAAAAGAAGTGGCATAAGTGACCAATAAGCATATGCAAAGAAATAATTTAACATCTTTAGCCATTGGAGAATACAAATCAAAACTTCTTTCAGAGTCAGTTTCACCCCAGTCAGAATGACTATTATCAAGAACACAAGAACTCTGAATGCTGAAAATAATACAGGAGATGGAGGCTTCTACATTATTGATGTGAAAGTAAACTAGCAACCACTATGGAAATTAGAATGCAGGTTCTTCAGAAAACCAAAAACCAAAATACCATGAAACAAGAGATACCTTTCCTGGGTGTATTTCTAAAATAATTAAAGATGTCATACTACAAGGCTACATGTATGCGTATGTCTCTAATAGCACAATTCACCATTGTTAAGCTCTGGAATCAACCTGTGTGCCCATCATCAGAACAGCAAATGAAGAAACAGTGGTATATATACACAGTGGAATACTTTTCCAGCCATAAAGTGCTAATTTTGTCATGTGCAGGAAAGTGGATGAAACTCAAGTTCATCAGGTTAAGTGAAATAAGCCAGAATTAAAGTTGAGTATTGTACATTTTCTCTTACTTGACAAATCAAAATTATAAATAATTAGATAAAAGGAAAGATGATAGCAACTGAGAAGGTAGAGCCTTGGAGATGCAAAAGGGGATGAGTGGAAGAAAGAAGAGGGTGAGAAGAGGTTAACAGTATAGGACTGAGAAGGTGAGGCAGAAAGTTGGAATAAAAAATGATCAAGGTGATATATGTTTGTGTGTGTGTGTGTGTGTGTGTACAATTTCACCAAGATGAATGTAATTATTATGTCTTGAAAACATATACAACAATAATTATTTTATTTTACTTTATGTATAATCTATAATCATTTTGGAATACAAGCAAATATCTTTTCAAGGTATAAAAATCCTAATTTTACTGATGCACAAGTTAATTTAAAGAGTTGAACTCTTCTAAATACACATGAGCAACCACCTTTTAAAAATACACCTAATTTTAACAAAATACACAATTGAATATAGCAAAGGCTTTGGTGTCTTGCTTACATACATGGTGCATTCTCTAGTATGAGTTCCTTTGCTATAAGCAGAGTAGGTTTCCAATGCTATGTATTTTCATAGGCATTGTGAATGGATAAGAAATCACAGTAGACTACCTTATCTTCATTTCATTTGGACAGCTTCTCTTCAAATCCATCTTATTCATGATTTGAGTGCAGAGGAAGCTACCATGGGCACATTTAGTGATGAATGGCCAATCAGGACATTTCTACAAACAAAACTTTTAGCTTGTTTTGCACCAAGTGGTCTTATCTGCACATCAAGATCTGGAGTCAAAAATTTTTCCTCCATGCTGATGCCACAATTTACATTAACAGTACAGTTCCACCCCTTCACTTCTTAGGTTTTTCCTCCAATATTTTCATTCATCTTCAGATTGTTAACTATCCTAGTTTCTTTATATAGCATAAACATTCTTCAGTTTTTCTGATATTATGTCTCTGCAAAGCTTCTTTTGAGAAGAATACAGCAAAGCCCATTCCTCTACAGTGAATTTTACAGCCACATCTTCAAAGATCACTGGCACCTTTGTGTAATTTGAGGGTCACCACTGTGATTGGGGGAATCCAGTTCAGGCCAGCAAAAGGGACACAGAGTGTGTTGGCTGAACTTGTGTTGGCTCAAGTCCCAAACTCCCAACCACAATCTATGATTAGCTTAAACTTCAGTGAAGTTTAAAACACAGATTTGCTGGGATTTTCCACCACCCCACCATAATTTTACTGCAGGCTTGCTGAGATCAACTAACACGGATCTGGGCTATGTCTATCCCCTTTGTCTACCACTGACAGCAGAGACATACACTGAAGTGGACAAGTTTTTTGCCTTTTTGTTTGTTTCTTTGTGTGTTCCTTTTCTTTTTGATTGTTTGTTCTTTCTAAATGAGTGTGAACATTGTTTCTAATTTTTTGTTGTCTTGTTCTGTTCTTGTTTCTCTTTCTTCCATCTCCTTTCCTTCCTTTTTCACCAGTCAATCAAAGCCTGTGTAATCTTTCTTTGTTCTTCAGCCTTGGAAAGCATCTATTTCTCTGCTTCATTTTCTCTATTTTTTCCCACTGTTTAAATGCCTCATATTCATGCACAGATATTACAAAGAGTGCATCACTAGATCCCTGTATGCACAAGTAAGTGTCAAGATACATTTTTAATAAAAAGTACAGTGGCTTGGAAACCAGATTTAGAAATTTTTAAACAATCTCTTTAAATATGCCAACTGTAAAGATAAAAGGACCTAAAAAACAAAAACAAAAACAAAAACAAAAACAAAAACAAGCAATTTTTTGCCTGATGACTTGGAACTACGGATTAGATGTTTTAGGAGAGATACATTTCTCAATGACAGACATGCTAAAAATTGTTTACTAAAGCCAAGTGTGATAACTGGATACATAATTTGTTATTAGGTAATATATTAACTATAATCAGGTGATGAAGAAGGAGAGAGGTGCTCTCAATTAAAACTGGTCTTGAAAATTTATAAAACTAATGGAAACACATTATCTATTGCTTCCCAAGGAATAAAAACCCAACCATTAGTTTCAGTCAGAGATGCAGAGAGTAGCAGAAAGTGTCTCACCCACAACCTCAGAACAGGAAAACATCTGGTTAAAATAACATTTACAACTTTTCTCGAACTGAGAGTACACTGAAGTTATTGGCCCAGCAGCTAACTGGAAATCTGGAGAGACACAGGCAGCTGTCTGTTACTTACTTGAGATACACTGTAGGATGGATGTGGCTCATCCCTCAAAGGTTCAGCTGTTGAGAGCTTGACCCTCAATATGGTAATGTTTCAGTGGTGGAGCCTTTAGAGATGGGGCCAGTAAGATTCTTGGGTCACTGATGGTGATGTTCTCAGAGGGGATAATGTAGCTCTTAAGGGACTCTGTTTGGTTCCTAAAAGAGTGGGTTTTTATAAAAACAAGGCCAACCTTGAGCCCAGTGGCTCTGTCTTCCTGTCTCATCATTCAGTGTCTTCCACATGCAGTCCTACAATTGCAATGTCTGCTGAGAGCCTCAACAAAATCATACAGATGAAGTCACCTGTCTTGCACTTTCAGCTTCAAAGCTGAGCTACATAACCTTCTTTACTTTTTAATGGACTCAACCTTAGGCATTTTTTCTATAGCAATAGAAAACATACTAGTACAGTGCAGAAGACACCCAATACTATAGATGTCAATAAAATAACTCATCTAGATATTTGTAATGACCTTCTAAAGACCATGCACAGGTTGGAATGAAAAAGTGAAGCCCCTGACCCTTTAGACATAGACAGTTGACATCTCTTGGATTTGATTCTTCCTAGAGGTATTGGGAGGGTAGAGTAAATCTTCTGAGCCCAACTGGTCCTGGCTGGTTAGGAACACCACTAATACTGTTTAAGATCAATCCCTCCTTTCTTCCCTGAGGCACAATCTTTATCTCAGTGGGGAAGGGAGAAAAAAACTACAGCTTGAAGGTACTGATGGAGATTCCTGAGGAATAGAGCTCACGTAAGAATGACCTTATCAGGACAACAGAGAACCCATTCTTCCCTCCAATGCCTCCCCTCTATCCAGCTGATAAGCATCCTGTAAAAGTAAGATTGGAGTAAAGCTGGAAGGATTATAAGAGACTGATTGTTTCTGGGTAATGGGACAAAGGTGAGAATCAAATTTGCAGCAAGGCAGACAATAAATACCAGCCTTCCCTAGAGGAATTTGAAGCCTTTGATGCACCCAACAACAGACTTCAAACTCAGCCCTAAGGGCCGGGGATATAGCTCATCTGCACAAGCGCCAGTCTGGCAAGCACAAGGTCCTGAGTTCAATTCCTGGTACCCCTCCCAAAAGAAAAACTCAGCCTACATCTGAAACAAACCCATACACTACAACAAAACAAAAGACATGCACGTCTACATATGTAAAAATGTACTGCTGTATCTACTCTCCTATGCTATACTTATGAGTTTCAATAAAAATTTCTGAGACATTAAAAGATAACAAAACCACAATCAAAATAGAAAAAGTAATCAAACATCAGCTATATGGAACCAAACATCAGCTATAGTATACGTGGAATTTTTAGGCAAATTAATTTTTAAATGCATGTGTCTCAAAGGAACCTCCTTTTGAGAGTGTAAACATTTAGTCTTTATTGGTAAGACCTGCTCTAGACAAATTTTTGAATTGTTTTCTTGCTCTGTGAATATCTTCAATTTCATTTCTACTCTATCAAAAACCTGCTTCTTATACATGATTAGGGCTGGAGATTTACAGCAGTATTAAAACACATGCTTGGTATACTGAAAGCCATGCATTTGAACCCAGTAGCAAATGAATCACCAACAACTACAAAATAATTGAAATTGCATACTATGAAGTCATTGATAATATCATCTCTTCCAACTTCACTCAAGCCCAAGTCATAATTCACAGGGAATATATGATGAAACTTGTTGCAACAATGAATATTATAAGAAAGCCCAGGTAGCAGAGTGAGGTATGAGTGCAGAGTAGTGGTCAGCAGTGCTCTATGTTTTTGCTGAAATCATATCACTTGTGTCATTGTCTTATCATGTGTTTGGGTTTTGGTTTCCAGGTAGGAAGCAAGTCTATTCAGGAATGGTAGGAGGCATAGAGGAAAAGGACAATAGCCACTGCCAAATATTTATCATTATCAATCACTTTATTTTGGTAAAGTCTCCAGAAGTACACATATTGAATTTGAAATAGATGATCATGGTCCCTCTAAATGAACATCAATAGTTTTATTCTACTATAGTATTCATTATATTATATTTATCATATTATATGTCTAGGTCTTCACTTCATTTGTGAGCTCACCAAGTAGGAAAAGATTCTTTTTTCTAAAAATTTTTCAACATTAGCACATCGATTTAAATCCAAAGATATTTTTCTTTTTCTACAATTTAAATTTTCACAATAAAGACGTTTTCCAAACACCTGAAATAATCACAGCACTTCATGACTTTATTGTAGCTATTTTAATTTTAACATGTTATGCTGTTTGTATGTAGAATTCATACTTTATATGCTGCTTTTTTGGAATTTGCATATCCATGTCCTCATTCATTCATTGTTTCAAAACTAATAAATAAAGCACCTACTCTGTGATGGGCAACAAGCTAGATGCTAGGAATTAAATGGATGTGCTAGTTGATTTTTTTCTATCAATCAGACTAGATTAAGATATATCTAGAGAAGTAGAAATGCCTCATTTCTGGATGTATCTGTGAGGGTGTTTCCAGATGACATTCACATGTGAAGTCATAGACTGAATGGGAAGATCCTCTTAACATGGTACTATCTAATTGTGTAGGGTGCTGGATAGAAAAAAAAGCAGAGGCAAGGCAAACTTTCTCTCTCTCTTTTCTCCTGGAGCTGGAGTACCCTACTTTTCTTGCCCTCAAACATGACTTTGGGATTATAACAGAGGACTTCCACCTTTCTCAGATCTTAAGTTTCAAATGAAGAGTACACCACCTACTCTCTGGGTCTGAAGCCTTGAGCATAGGACCAGCCATGCCACTGACATATGAGTCTCCAGCTTTGCAGATGGCTTGAGACCTCTCAGGCCTTTGTAAGTCCTTGAATGGATTCCCTTAGGTAATATCTCTCTCTCTCTCTCTCTCTCTCTCTCTCTCTCTCTCTCTCTCTCTTTCTTTCTCTCCATCTCTAGCTCTGTCTCTATCTCTCTCTCTCCCTAATCAGTAGTATCTATCATTTTATCTATTACCTATATGTTTATCTCATCTATCTACCTATCTATCTATCATCTATCTATAATCTATCTATCATCTATCATCCATCTACCTATCTATCTGTATTCAATGTGTAAAAACAAATTCAGTTTCTATTTCATGGAACTTATGAAAAGTGAAAGAGCATTTACTTTTCCAATAATCATAAAGATATGTAAGATTATAACTCAACCATATTACCATCTAATAAGTGCTATGTTGCTATGGATATAATAAAATTTTAACAAGTGATGAAATTTTAAAAATTCAAAGGAGGGTGATGTGAACACTGAAAAATATTTAAATGGAGAAAACAAAGAACATTTCAGGAAAAAGAAGGAGTATGGTAAAGGGTTCATTGCACAAAAAACAGATGGAGGTGGGGAGATGGGGTACAAACAGCCTGGTCAGTAGGTTCATCTTTTTCCAGAGGAGGAATCCATTCTTCCATTGTGTCTTTGACTAATAGTTCTTTTCCAATTCCAATTTTTTCTCAAGAATTTCATATTTCTTAGGTTGGTGTGTTAGATTTCCCTGTAAATCCTTTCACAAATTGAGTATCTTTTTCTTTCACCTTTTCAAGTTTGAGAATTTAAATTTAATGTCATCAGTGATTTGATATTTGCAGTCATTGTCTTATTTTAACCTTACTCAATATACATTTTCATTATGTGCTTACCTTATTTTAATTCCTTACAAAATTGCCTGACCATATTCATTTGTACTGAATTTATGTGCTATTTTTCTAGTTCAAAATGTCACTGGATTAATGATTAGCATTTTTATGGATTCTGGGGTTATGCAGTAGGTAAAAAAAAAAAAAAGCAAAAAAAGGTAATGTTCCTCTTTCTTACAGTGACTATACCATATTTGTAAGTTTATTCTTTTATAATATTTCATATTTAATGTTAATGTCCATCTTCCCCTTTAAAAATATTCTAACATAGGAGTGTCAGTTTTACTTTTATATTTTCTCTTCACATTCCATCTGACAAATAGCTAGTGTTCAATAATTATTAAATAAACATTTAAGAGGTTGTCTTTTTTCTTGGTAATATTTTTAAAAACAGCTCCAGTTTTCCTATTTATTTATTTTTCTTTTCTATTTGTTTTTAATGAGACATAATATCACATACCTGCCTATCGGGTATAACATCTTTTATGTGATGCAAATTAACCTAGCATGTAACATTTTTGTTCCAAATTCCTGTTTGATTAGTAAATCTTTTCTCAGGTCTATAGTCTGAAAATAGGTTAATATGTATGACTTCCAGAACAATTCCTAGCTTCAAGCAAGCATTCATGACATTGTTCTACTCACATATATGTTTTCCTGACCTGTACTTTGTCTTCAGTCAAGCGCTCATATCATTACAAAGTTTCTCATTTGCTTTGTCCACAGTGCGCTATACATGTTTTAAGTAAAAATGGCTGGGATGGAACTACTATTGCAATTTTCTTTGGTTTTACAGGTGATCCTGTTGCAAACAAGACGTAAAAACTTTTCAGACAATGAGAATGAACCTCTAGAATTCATTGTAATATACTCAGCAGCACAAGAAAGTATAACATTAAAAGATCTGTTCTCGTTGACTATACTTCTTGTTCTGATAGAAATATGAATGACAGGTTTTCTTTTCACCAAAGTAAATGAATGAAGAAACAAACAAACAAATAAAACAGATGGATGATAGCTCATACTGTATCTGGTATAGACTTCACATTTTCCAGAGAACAAATGAATAAAATGAAAACGTGTCTATTAAATAATATTTGTTTCTGATGTCAAAGTTAGTTTGCCTTAGTTGATATCCATGCCTCTGATAGATGCTTACATTTTTAAAATGTTCTCTGATAATTAAAGCTTGCACATTTTTCAATATCTCAATTCCTTCAGCAGAGTTTTATTGGAAGAAGGTGCCCCTTGTTCATTAGTCAAATACAACTTCAAACTTTCAATTAATGAGGTCTGTGAAATGTATGAATTACATAAATAGTACATGTTAAGATTACAGGAACCCACCATCATGTTAGACTTCAGGCTAGAATAGAACTATGCAGTTTTTCTTGGCTAAGACAGCAGGCTTTTCTTTCTTATTTATGCTACAAATTTCTCACCTTTTGTTTCACCTCTATTTTTTCTAGTCACTGAGCTTATTGAGTCACAATTAATTGAGCAAATATTTTTTCTTCTGTTACACATTAGCTAGATCTCTCATTTTATATTTACACCTATCATATATTACAATATTAACCACAAGTGCCTAGCAACCCCCTAACACTATTTCCCATTCCTTTTACTTTATTGTTTCTTTCATGATAAACTTATTTGTTTTTCTATCATTGTACTTTGTGGGAATTCTCAGTCAAATGACCAGGAACTAAAAAAACAGCACATTGCCAAATCAACATACTGTTTTTTGGAAACATCAAAAGTATTTTTTTCTTCCCTTAAATATGTGTTTCTTTCACTGTTGCAGAAGGTACAAAGCATTCGTTGTTCTTTGAGGATTCTAAGTTCACTTCATTAGTATCTTTTTCTCCATTTTCAAATGCGTTGCCATCTTTTACTCCATATTTCTTCTTCACGAGATAAAAAAATAAAAAACTTAAAGCAATTCCTACAAATTTTAGGAATGCGCTTAAACCCAAGTAGTAATTTCTATAAAAAAGAGAGAGAAGAAGTAGATTATCGTTTCTAATGAGGTATACGAACTTACTATATTTTTTCGTAGTATGCAAATATGACAGAGAAATATTGAAATTAAATACAAAAACATGAACACAATAATTCCAGTGATTCCTTCCATTGAGACACAAGGAGTTTCAGATATTTTTTTTTTTTTTTTTTTTGGTTTTTTTCCGGTACGGGGATCGAACTCACGACTTTGCGCCTTCCAGGCAGGTGCTGTGCCGCTGAGCTAAGTCTCCACCCTGATTTTTAAAGGATTAATATTTCTCTATTCATAAGGGATTATTTTTCATTCTGCTTTCTTTCAGGAGCTTGTCTTTTGTTTGATTTTCTGTGGTTGAAAATGATGATTACCTGCAATTCTGTGCATACACCTGAGATTCCACTTTTTATTATAACATAAGCTTGGTGTTAGCTGATTCTGCTCAACTGTAGGGTCACACAAGTGTTTTGAGTATGCTGGCAGTGAGCTCTTCTAAACTATCATGTATTTTAGATTAGGTCAAGTATATTAAATGCAATTTGAATTTACACTATTTTTAATTTATGTTACTTTTTCACGCTATAACACCATTGTAAGTTGAGAATCAGCTATAGGTTAGAAATAGGACTATATATATAGAGAGAGAGCTACAGAGAAGGAATAGTTGAAAGTAAAATAAATACTTTTACTTTTCTTATTCTTTATTGATCTAACAGATAAAAGTGTGCTCCAAATAATTGCAACAGCCTGTTTGATGATGGAAAATATGTCTGCCTATACATGTACTTATAAATACGTATTTTTAGGGAAATGAATAACAACAATGAGAAAATGGATGGAAAAGAAGAATTAAGGTAATTTTGCTATTATCATTAAAGGATATAGTTTTATTTGAAAATGAACTAAGCTAAGATAAAAGTCTATATTGCAATATCTAAGACAAACAATAAAATTTTTTGAAGATTTATAACATTTATTCTAAGAAAGAAGAGGTAAAATTATATAACAGTCTCCTCTGAAGCCACAATAGACAGAAAAAGAGTGGAAGACACAAATAGGAACTAAAGATATAGTTATGATTTGTAACTGTACCAACTCCACACCATGAATATAAAATTTATGTATTGCAAACATGGACTAGTAAAGAGTTTCCAATTTAGAAAACTTGTATTGGAAGACCAAATTAAAGCTCAAATAGAGTAAAACAAATAATAAAAATTATAGCAGATAACAATGACATTGTAAACAACACATCATTGTAGAAAACCAAAATATAAAAAGTTACTTCCTGCATCAGATCAATAATATCTATAAGATGCTGACAAGGATAAGTAGCAAAAAAAGCATGGACACAAATTACTAATATCAGAATTGAAAGAGGATTCAATACTATTGAATCTATGGACATTAAAAAAATAAAGAAAATATTATGCTTATAATTTTAATAACCCAGATAAAATTAATGAATTCCTTAAAAGAAACAATCTACCCAAACTCACAAAAGAAAAAATAAAGAAATAGACATCTGAATAGGAATATATATATATATATATATATATATATATATATATATATATACAAAATTGAATCAGTAATTATTTAAAGCAGGAAGTACAAGGCAAAGATGAACTCACAGGTGATTTATAGCAAAAAATTATACGAATTTTCTACAATATCTATTCCTGTATCATTCTACTAGGTCAACATTAATCTAATATCCAAACAAAATTAGGACATTACAAGAAAAAGGTAAGGATAGACTATCATCTTTCATGAATATAGATGTAAAAATTTTCAAAGAAGTAGCAAATTTAATTGAGCAATTTATTTAAAATATACATTATGGCAAGGTATAATGTATTCAGACAGGCAAAGCTTCTTCAATATTCCACGATCCGTTAGTGCAAGGATCCTCAGCCCCAGTGCTAAACTAGTTCTACCTCTGGTTAGGAACCAGGCTGCACAGAAGGCAAGTGAAACTTCATTTGTATTTACACCCTCTACTGCACCTGAGTTCCTGAATGATCTGCAGTAGCGGCATTATATTCTCACATAAGTATAAATCCTACCTGTAGCCTTCAAATTTGATCAATAAAGCTTGTGCATTCTATTTATGAGAATCTAATGCCTGATGAAGTGAAGTGGAGCTGAAGCCATGATGCTAACTTTGGAAAAAGGTTGCAAATATAAAAAAAAACATTAACAGAAGGATAT
The DNA here is from genome assembly GCF_000276665.1 of Chinchilla lanigera. Classification (NCBI taxonomy): domain Eukaryota; kingdom Metazoa; phylum Chordata; class Mammalia; order Rodentia; family Chinchillidae; genus Chinchilla; species Chinchilla lanigera. The sequence goes on from NW_004955413.1 coordinate 16,930,696, forward strand.
GATTACACAGAGACCACAATAAATCAACTGGTGGCAGACTCATATCAAAATCCTGAGTGTGGCAAGCGAAAATTATGCTGCATCAGGTGGCAGGCTTTATAGTGGCAAGAGAGCTGATGTACTTCAATTGTACAACTGCATTAGTGGAAGATTTTAAGTCAGAATCCAAAACTTTTAATCCACGCATGACACACCTTTATTGTGTGTATTACTTCCATGTTCACATAATTCCCACACTGTACACTTGTCTCAGTGATAGTTTTTAAATCTACAAACTATTCCTGGCTAGATTGAGTAAAAAAATATATATGTCACTGGAGAGTTAAGGGGGAAAGACTCCATGATGAGCAAAAGATATCTGATATTAAAGAAAATATTGAGTCCTACTTAAATTCAATTTATTGTAGCAGGTGATTCACATTTTCAAGCCTGCTTGGTATGATATGTGTTGACTGGCTATCTAAGCAAGCCGTGAAAATATCAGTCCTGCTTTGCCACATGAATATCAATTAAACTGCATGAAAAGACAAGCCTTTGGAGTTTACCAATAGAAAAAAAATTGTGACTATGGAAAACACAAGCTTCTTGAAGGCCATTACTTCATCAAATGTGTCTGTACTGAGAGTAGTGGCTAACCTCATTGCTAAGGCTAAAGAATCTTTTAGCCTTGAAGAGTTGATACTGCCTATTTCTCAAGATAGTTGTCATGCACTTTACAAGAGGGCAGAGCTCAAAAGGTGGCACAGGTACCACTCTCTTCTCATACCATATCTAGATGAATTGATGAAACAGAGGATGGTGAGGCTTAATTATTAGAGATGATTAATAAGTAAATGCGGCACACAATTCAGGTAGATGAGTCTACCAATATTGGCAAGCGCAATGCAAGTTTTTGTGTCTTGGAAAACTATTCAAGTCTTTGAATGATTACATACTGGGAAAACTGAATTAATTATTTGGGATCTGTGCATAGAGGGAGAGGCTGCTTTCTGTTTTCAATAGTCAGGTAAAAAAAGGCTGGATGTGAATCTGTGTACTGTGTTATCCTTAGAGAAACCCTGGCTAGCCAAAAAACATAGTTGGAAATTAATATTTTGCAAGACATGATCAAACTTATCAACCCCACTAAAGTAAATGCCTTTAACTCACATCTGTCTGTGTAGCTTTGAGAGTAGATAGAGACAAAAAGCATACATCACCTATATGCAGAGGTTAGGTAGATTTCTAAAGGTATACCACTGAACAGCATCTTTGCATTAAGCTAGCTGATATAGAGTTTGCTTCTAGAAAAACAATCACCAATATCAAAATATTTCAGTAGCACAGAATGAGCCACAAAACTTTCTTACACGTGTGACATTTTCAAACTAATCAGTGAATTCTGTCACTTCTAGAAGAACAACAACTGTGTTCACTTTGGCAGATAAAGTAGCTGCATTCAAAGTCTTATTCACCATTACCCCTATATCCATTGGCAAAATGTTTGCTACCTGTTCTCACGGCCTTATGTTCAGTTGGCCTAGAGGACTTAGTTCTAGAAAGGGAAAGAAAGCCTTGTGTCATGAAGCATAGCAATGATTCCATTGAATCGAAGGCTAAAACTTTCCCCAGTTCATTTTGTGTTCTTCATGCCTCTGAGTAAAGTAGTTTAAAAGTGAATAACGGGGATGGCAGAAGTGACTGATCCAGATTACCAATAATACAGTGGACTATTAGTCCACAGTGGAAGAAAAGATAAATATAATTTGAGTGCAAGGGATTTTTAAGGGTACCTCTTAGTATTACCATGCCTTGTTCTTATATCAATGGGAAACTATAACAACCCCATCCAAGCAAGATGATAAGTGGCCCAAGAAAACAACCTAGACCTGCTGAGGAGCTTGGTGAAGGCCACGAAATACAGAATGTGTAGTAGAAGAAGACAGTTATAAATACCAGCTATGATTCCAATACTAGTTACAGAAATATGAATTGTAATCATAGTTATTCTCTTGTGATACGCTTGCTTTGCAACATAATGTTGATAGGCTTTACATTGTTCTAAAGTGTTATTAACTTACAATGTTTCAGCTTTGAAATGTTAGCAGTAAACATCCAAAGAAATAACTTATCTTCTATTCTATGGAGGGAATTAGTGCATTTCCATTTGTAAGCAGGATACTTGTACCATGTTGGGTGTAATTATAAATGACTATGTATCTGGAGACTAAATATGATTTATTAAATAAGCCTTTCCTTGTACTTGTGTCTGCGTGTGAAGCTGACAAAGGATGGATTGTGATAGTTTTATTTTGTGTCACTTTGAATAAGAAATTCCTAGCTGATTGGCTTATCATATAGTTCTGGGTATGAGTGAATCCTACAGTTACTGAAGAGTGAAAACCCCTGAAAGTTGGAGAAGGTGGAAACATGCATTGTCTGTGGAAAGCCACAAAGAGAGAGATAAAAACTAAGCTGAGAGAGGACAGGAAGACTACAACCACTGGAAGTGTCATAGGGGTGAGAATATGCAAGCCCTTCGAAGCGTACACCTTTCCACAGATTGCCACAAGTGCTGGACAGGGCACTATGGGATACAATGTTTGATCTGCTGAATTTTGCTCTCGCTTTTGTCTCCTTTTGCTACCTTTTGGAATGGGGAAAATGAGCTTCTGCTACTTCTCTAGAGCCAGCTGATGACTGAAACCTCTACAAACTCTGAGCCAGAATAAAGATCTCCTTTAACTTGTGGATGTCAGGCATTTCTTCTATCAACAAGAAACTGTCTGAGAAAACATATTTCACACATTAGAAAAATTTTGGAAAAAACAGCCATGTGCTCTTTCTCTGCCCTTGGTGCAAGATCACTTATCTCAGCTTTCAAAAGAGTTTAAGGGAAAGTCAACTGAGAAAAGACAGACTTATTGGATTCTAAGAGTGAAGATCTTGAAAAGAAATAATTCCTTAAAAAACACAGAGGGATTTCTTGTAATTAACTAATTTTTTTCTTTTCCTTTGTTTTTTCCTTTATCTTTTGTTGTTTGTTTGTTTGTTAATTTTAGAGATTTGGATTTCGTCTCTCACATTTTTTCCTTTTCTCTTCTTAACTTTGTTCTTTCTGACATTTTTCCTTTTTCTCTGCTCTGTTTTTTCTTTCTCTTTTGTTCTTTTTTTGATTTCAGTTATCTCATACCATTAACTTCCATTTGATCTTAAATAGGATCTCCTATCACACTTTTTCTCCTTCTTCTCATCTTCCAATAATTAACATTTCAAATCTTACCTTTCTAATTCTCCGGTTATCAATTATCTCCATCCTTACTTGTACAATATTAAGGTTAATGTAATTTTAGATAGTTAATTAACTCTATGCTATTGACATTGACTACTGCTCTACTGTTGGTGGAGGTAAAATTTTTCCATTAGTATATATTTACTATATGTCAATATTTGGTTTGATTCTACATATGTTACTATATTATAGATTTCTTTTTTTTTATTTTATTTTAAGGATAAAAGGAGGGAAACATTAACAGACATACAACATTTTACAACATATCACAAGCACAATACAGACAATACAGAGTTACAAACAAAGTGGTAGGGAATTAACAATGGTGGTTGTATTACATATTGATATCTTCAAAGTGGCTTCTCATGAAAACAGATATAGACATGCAATACTGGTCAACCAAAGACTCATTGACAGTTTCTTTCAGCATAGAAACAGCAGATAGAACAACCACGTTATCTATCCTGTATATATATACATACAAAATTTCTCCTTCTTTTCCTTCTCTTTTCCCACATCCCAGAAGCCCTTTACTCTTCGGTGGTTTCCTATCATTTCACAGTGTCTATCATACCTCCAAGTTTAAATTAACTCTTTCAAGTTTTACACTAGTGACACAATGCGGTGCTTGCACATGTATGTTTGATTTATTTCACTTATGAGTATGGTCTCTAGTTGTGACCATTTAAATATAAAGGACTCGAGTTTATCTTTCTTTACAGCTGAGTAATATTCCATTATATAAAAGTACCATAATTTTCTTATCCAATCCTCAGTGGATGGACATTTGGGTTGCTTCCACATTTTAGCAATTACAAATTGTGCTGCTATGAACATAGGTGCACATATATCACTGTGATATGATGTTTTTAGATCTACTGGGAAAATACCCAGCAGGGGGATAGCTGGGTTGAATGGGACCTCTAAACCTAGTTTTTGGAGGAATCTCCAAACTGATTTCCACAGTGGTTTCACCAGTCTGCATTCCCACCAGCAGTGGAGAAGGGTTCCTATTTCTCCACAGCCTCGCCAGCATTTGTTATTGGTTGATTTCTTAATGCTAGCCATTCTTACTGGGGTAAGCTGGAATCTCAGTGTTGTTTTAATTTGCATTTCTCGAATGACTAATGATGTTGAACATTTTCTCATATATTTATTTGCCGTTTGTATCTCCTTGTCTGAGAAATGTGTGTTCATCTCAGCTGCCCATTTTTGGATTGGGTCTTTGAATTTGGAGGGGCTGAAATTTTTTAATTCTTTATATGTTCTAGATAGAAGCCCTTTGTCTGAGGGAGATTTCTTTTATGTTATTAAGAAATGTATGCTATTGGTTCTTAGGATATGTCAAGATCCACTTTGCCTTTGATACTATTATTTTTGCGGATTTTATTAATATAGCTAAGGTCATACAGTCATTGCTGTTAATTGGATTTCTCTGAATATCAGTATCTGGACTGCCTTGTGACATTAACAATATTATGACCAACTCGCAGAGAAGTGTGAACTGGTCCAAATACACTGGACCTTCTTTGCCTGAATAAACAGATGTTTTTTTTCCTGGGACAGAGGCAAAGGCTTATGGTTAGGTATACTCAGAGGAAAGCACTAGAAAGCGGACATTAATGAAGGAGGTCTCCATCCTAGCAACAAAATCTTCCACTATAATTAATTTACAAACTTCAGTGTGTGTGCACACAGACACACACACACACACACATGCACAAACAACCAAATAGAAACATGCAAAGTTAGCAAAATACTTCCAAAATCTCTCAACTCCACCAATACTGATCCATGGGGCATTTAAAGGAAGAAATCAAAAGCCTCACAACCAAATTATTCAAAAGGATAACAGAAGAGGTAGGAAAAGATCAATCAGGTGCTTGATGAGCAAAAAGAAGATATAACTAAACAGACAATGGACATAATAAACAAGCAGGGAGTCTACAGAAGACAATTATAAGCTAGTGAAGCTAAAAACATGAATTATCAGCATAAAAAAGAATCACTGTACTAACGAGCAACAAACAGAAATTCACAAGATTAAAATTCTATTGAATGTGCTGCCACCAGACACAACTAGCGTGAGGACAGAGTGTAAAACCAAGAGACAATGAGCATTAGTGAAAAATACCTTAAAAACAATACTACAATATGAAAAAAGGATCCATCTTAGATGACACTAAGAAGACTAAGAGAAACAGGAATTAGTGAAAATCAGAAGAGAGCACAAATGACATTAAAAAACTATTTATTCAAATAATATCAGAAAAATTTCTAAGTATGGGATAAGAATTGAACATACAGATAACTGACACATACAGAACACTAAGGATCTAAAGATATTTTTTGGTGTGAGGAAAACTTTTAGAAACATAATAGAATTGAATCCAAGCTATTTTTCTTTTTTCTACATGATTTTAGACAATTAGTTATTATCCTTTAATCATAATTTTAATCATATTTCAGGGAAAAAGACTAAAACATTTATTTTTATAGTTATTGTGAGTATCAAGATGAAATTGTTCACTGTCTGATATAGTACTGATTAAAATCTGAGGATTCATTTAGTGGTGACTTTAATTATTCATTTATTATTATACTAAAAATGATATACTTTTGGAATTAACATAATCCAAAGGAAAATCAATGAATGAAATAATATAACACAACTTACCCAAATGATACTGTATCATAGATTCTACAGGCCCCTCGGGTTCCACAGCTGGTGGTGGACCACTTTAAACATGTTCTATCAATCATGGCCCCAAAATATATTGGAGCTAGAATTCCTCCTGCAACGTGAGATAACAAGTCATCAATCCATGGCAGGTTTCAAGTGAAGCTGGATGGTATTCTCCATTGATCCTCACTACTTTGATGTGATAAATGTTTGCCAAACAAACTGATAGAATCCATTATTGAAATGGTAGAAATGATGTACTTATGATTTTACTTCGTTCTTTTTTCTATTTTGACAATGATTTTTTAAAAAAAATTTTCATATGAGAACGACCCTGGTTAATATATCATACTTCTCTTCCATTTTATTTTAATTCAGTTCAATTTGTGAAATAAAGAAATCTTAGAATAACTGAAAAACAAAATAGATAACTGAAAAACTTAGATAACTGAAAAACAAAAATCTGAGGAAAGTGGTACTGAATATAAGGGGTGAGACATTTGCAGATTTTGAAAAATTACACCCACCCTCTGAAAGATGAAAAATACATCAATTTTTTTCCAAATAGTGGCACTGATAGGAACAAACAATTAGTTAAATTTTTAAGGCCACAAAAATCTTGATCTTAATCATTATTGCAGTTTTCCGCCTTCTGGCTTTTTTTCTAAGTAATTTTCCATTTAATAAACTATATAATCTTTCACAATCCACACCTATATTTTAGTCAAGGCAAATATCTACGAGTTACAGGTTTGGTCCTTCGTATGTAGTTTGCCATGGGAGCATTTGGGTCTCACTGAGCCATATACAGGACACATCAAACACAAGCACAATGTCAAATTACAGTTGTACAATTAAAATGGTAAAATTCCTTTTGAAAAATTCTATGTTATCGGGCTGAGGCTGTAGCTCCACAGCACAGTACTCCCCTTGGACATAGGAGGTCCTGAGTTCAATTCTATGGGGAAAGCAAACAAAAACACCTAAAGTTAAACTCAAATTGTGTGTTGTTTGAAGAATTTCTTCAATTCTCACAGTCTCATGTCAGCATAAGAGAAGGAATACTACCAACCCAGACTCTGTGTTAGGTTTATGTGGTTCTAGGAGGGAGGCACCTCAGTTATATCTAGAGATAGGGAGATATATCTAGTTATATCTAGAGAAAGAGAGAGTGAGAGAGAGAAAGAGCAACAGTGAGCAAGGGAGGAAGAGGGAGAGAGAGAGAGAGAAAGAGAGAGATGCACAGCATAGTACATTGCAGGGAGGACTGGTGTGGAATCCTACAGCACCCCCATCTTCTTGTCTTGGCCATTCCCTGCAATTCTTATTTGCACCTTTCAGGATCTATGAAATTCTTCTCAAATCCACTTTCTGGTCAGCTTTCCACTGTAATTTGGCCACAGTCTTATATTTCTTCCCTTGCCTTCAAGAGATTCCAGGGTTCGGCTCCCCTACTTCCTTAACTTCTGCCAATAGTAATTGGTTGCTACAAGATAAGCCCTCTGCCCAATCCCTAGATGAAGGATGAGCATAAATTTCTAAATCTTGTAAAGTAGTACCCACAAGGGTTAGGTTAGAAGTTGGTAAAATAACAATGGGCATCTGGGAAAAAATGGCAAATCATAAAAAGGTGGAGAGTATGATTTCCTATATCTCTGACAAATTTCTTCATTTGAATATTGAGAAATAGGCCTTTAGCTTGTAGAACTTATGCTGCTACTCTTTGACGATAAATTTTACAATCATCCAAGCTCTTGTTAATGCAAGTGTTCTTTTAAAGCGAGATGACTAATTCCAGAGTCTGTGTTTTAATTCTCCTTGGCATTTTGAACCTCTGGTAAAGGTTAGACACCCAGGTTTACAACATTTAACAGTAAGGAGCTCCAGAGCAAATCTCAGATTTTCATTGTTTTGCACATTCTCAGATTCAAATTCTCAGGTGTCTAAAGATGCTTCAGGAATTACCTAAATAGTGTTTCCATTTAGAAAAAGCACCCTCCACTCTGCCCACCTGGAAGAAATATCCCTAAGTAGAAAATTCATAGGAACTGCCTGTCTTTCCGTTATATAGCGTGTAATACAAATATGATAATGATTTGGTTTTCACAGATTGATTTTAGAATTAGCAATCAAATTCTGCTTAAGGTCAAACAGTTCTCCTATCTCCTATTTATTATTTTACCATGAAAATAGAAATTATTCTCACTTACATTTTCTTAAACTTTCATGTAATCAGTAATTAATAACATTTAGATTTAGTGCTATTACATGAATACTCATCTCCTGAATTTAATATAGTTCTCATACCTAGTGTTCGAAAAACCAGTGAATGGAAACCCACTGCAAGTGCCTTCAAATCAGGTTTAACAATTCTGAAATGAGACAAAAGCAAAGAACTATTAAACAGTTTTAAAATACAAAAGTGAGTTCAATTTTAAAATAGTATTGTGTCATTTTTCCTCATATTTGACGGACAACCCTCAAGTGAATGGTCCACATGATATAGTTATTACTTTTAGTTTTAAAGGGTACATTCCTCAGTACCTGATAGTAATTATTACATTATCTGTTTAATGTGTTATGATTTCCAGATAGATTCACGAGCATTTTTATAGTTTGTTCTTATGAAAATCCCATGAGACCATGACTGTAACAGGTTTTGTGATGCCTATGAAGACCCTGAACATGCTGGGACCCTTCAGTGGACACAGGCCATAGGAAATTAGCAGATCCTTTTACTTAAGCATAAGATCTCAGCTCACCTATCCTAATTCACTTATTTCTGTCACTGATGCAAGAAAAACTTTTACTACTCTATTTAATGAATTACACAATGCAACCAAAATAGTGGGAAAATGCTACCTGTATTCTACTGTCTATGTCAATATTAGTTTAAACATACACAGCACATTTGAATCCACAGTTAGAAATTCACTCATGGCTGCATTTAGAATTTCACTCACTATTGCATTTAGAAAATTACTCCTACAATTCCATTTTCCTTTGTTCAGTAAGCTGAAGGCATCATTAACCCTGTCATAAGCTAATACATATCCAGCCAAATAAAATTATCTGGCAGCAATGGAAGGGTTGAGCTCCCTTGAGACATGGTAGTACTGCTCAAAATAAAAATCATATTTACAGCAATGCTGAACTGAGTGATGCAGTTTTGTTTTGTTTTTATCTTCTTGAACTATTTGGTGAATATTCAACAAATATTTACTAAGTACCTCTTGGGAGATGTCAGGCTAGTTTTAGCTTTTGAAAATTAGGAGATAAAGGATTATTTATATCATCTAAGTGACTTGGAGAAGGTATTTTACCTCTCTTAGCCTCAGTTCGCTTACTTGTTAAGTGGGCACAATAATGCTTATCTCATATCTTGTGAGAATCCAATGCAATAAGGATGTGCTTTATATCTCAATTTTATTCACATATATTTGTTGGCAATGCTTTCTTGGAAAATACTATTTGTTGAGACCATCAAAAATATTTTAGAAAGCTAGGAGTGGTGGCAAATTTCTATAATCCCAGCACCTTTTGAGAGTGATGCAGGAGGGTAATATGAACTGCACAGTTCATATCACTCTGCAGTTCATATTACCCTTTGTCTACCAATGAAAACAGATACACACCCTGAAGTAAACATTATCTTTTCTTACATTTTTGCTGTTATATTTTTCTTGATTGTTTTTTAAGGCAAGTGTGAACATTGTTTCTAGTTTTTGGTTGCTTTTATTTCTGTTTCTTCCGTATTTCCTTTCATCCTATCTTTTTTTTACCAGCTTCCCAAACTTTTATAATGTTTCTTTGTCTTTCAGCCTTCCTTCTTATCTTTTTCCCTCCTTCACATTCTCTATTTTTTTCCTCTTACTCCTTGTAAATTTTCTCCTCTGAGGGTAAAATCACTTCAATGAGAGGATGTTTTTTGTATACAATTTTCTGGGTGGTTTTAGATTTTGTTAAATAATTACAAATCTTGTCCACGTGGCTAAAGACTTCAAATTAATAATTACCACAGATTGTTATTTTCTAGATGCTGCTTGATACTATTGTTATTACTTAATGTACTACTTTAGCCAAGGTAACATAGTTGTTCTAATAGATTCTTCTTCCTTATATCCCAAGACCCACATTGTCTGAGGATAAAAAAAAAAAAAAGCATTACGGACCAGTGAAAAAAAAACAGGGGCTAGATCAAATACTTGACAACTTTTCATCTCCAAGAAATTTCAGAGTTAGGATGTTGCAACAGACTCAAATCTCAAAAGCCAGCTACAACTAGAAGACATCACAGAAAAATAAGGAGTTCTTGAAAATAGTTTCCTACCACCAGCCATATAAAAGTGTAAATGCAGAAACTTTACTAAAAAAAAAAAAAAAAAAAAAAAAA
>NW_004955413.1:16941142-16946024 GCF_000276665.1 Chinchilla lanigera
GTGGAAGCAAAATGCAACTCCAGACTTTTAGCTTATCCAAGTCAAATACAGGAGGCAATTAGGTGGAAAATTTTAAAAACCACTCACCTAAACTCTCTGAAATGGTAACAATGGAAGTAACAAAGCAGATAAATGAGATTTTAGAAAACATCAAGTTGGAAATGATTGGTCAGATATCTAAGCAGGTGATTACCATAATGAAGTACATGGTTAGTGAATCTTGAGTAGATACAGATTTTTAAAAAGTAGAGGAGCTCAGGAAAATGAACTATGAATGCTTAATGTAGGATGGAAATGGAACACATAAAACAGATTTAAACAGATATCCAAGATATTAAAAATTAAAGTATACCCAGGAAAATGAATGGAATACGAGGACAGAATGTCAAATCAAGAAGACAGGTCTGTGACTAGCAATCATGAAAAGAATAATGTTCAAAAAAAATAGCATTGGGAAACAACATATCAATCCAATATCTGCTAGATGCTGCACAGAAGAATAACAAAAAAACTGATCAAATTCAATGAATATCAAGGAGATAGCACAACTTACATAAAACTCCTGTTCAGAGAAGTAATGCCAGAAAACTTCCCAAGCAAGAAATAGAATTTGATGTACAGATAAGTGAGGCATATAGAATACTTATTAGACAAAATTCTACATCAAGCATATAATAGTCAAGATTCCAGAAATGATACATAAGAAGAGAATATTAAAAGCATTTAAAGCAAGAGAAAGAAATCACTTACAAAGGAAAGCCCATCAGAACAACATCAGATTTCTCAACTCAAGCTCTTAAATCAAAGAAAGCTTGGAGTGACGTATTTTAAGCCCTAAAAGAAAACAACTTCCAACCCAAATTGATATACCCCTCAAAACTACCTTTCAAAATTTATAGAGAAATAAGACTCCTATGACAAACCATACCTAAAGAAATTCATCACCACCAAACTAGCACTTGAAAGTTTTATGAGGGATATTCTTAAAAGAGATAACAAAGACTACAATTCCATCAACCTCACTGGCATGAATCAACCAGGAAAGGCAAATAATTAAACAGAGTAGAAAGAAAGAGAACCAACAACAAGAACATTAGGTGACAGGGCAAAGTCATTACATATCAGTTATAACCTTGAAAGAAAAAGATCCCAATACACCAATTAAAAGAAACATATTGCCAGGATGGATCAAGAAGCAAAATCCAACAATATGTTGCCTACAAGAAACACATGGCAAACAGAATGCAGGAAATCCTAAAGACTATACACCATGGCCAAGTAGGACTCATCCCATGGATATGGGGATGGTTCAACACAAATAAATGAATAAATATAATATATTATATAAATAGAATCAAGGACAATGATCTAAATAGATGCAGGAAAACCATTTGACAAAGTCATGATTAAAAAATCAGATACAATAGATTGTCTTTATTGCAATCTGATGACAGCCATCTTTGATAAACAAATAATCAGTATCATAGTAAATGGTCAAAAACTGAAAGCTTTCACACTAAAATGAGGAACAAGACAGGGATATCTACTATCTCTACTCCTATTCAGTATAGTTTTAGGAACATTAGCCAGAGTATTGAGACAAGGATAAGAAATAAAATGAATAAGAATAGGAAAGGGAAAAGTTAAATTATCATTATTTGCAGATGACATGATGCTCTGTGTAGAAGACCCCAGAAACTCCACAAAAGACTGCTAAATTTAATAACCAAATTCAGTATTGTTGCTGGATGTAAATGTTCAAAAATAATAGCATTCCTGTACACAAATAACGCACTCACTGAGAGAAAATTTAAGGAAACCCCATACTTCACAATAGCATTGAAAAATGATAGACTTAGAAATCAGTCTAATAAAGGAAGTAAAAGATCTTTACATTGAAAACTAGAGTACTCTGAAAAAGAAGATTGAAGAGGATATCAGAAAATGGAAAGCTATCCCTTGATCTTGGATAGGAAGAACAAATATAGTGAAAATGGCCATAATTACAAAAGTGCTATCCAGATTTAATGCAATCTTAAACAAAATACCAATACCACATATCACTGAATTGGAGTAAATAATCCTAAAATTCATTTGGAACTAGAAGAGACCTAGAATAGCAAAAGCAATTCTGGTCAACAAGGGCAAGATAAGGGGGGGGGCATCAAAAATCCCTGACTTGAAATTATACTGCAAAGCTTTTTTGATAATAAAACCAGTATGACACTGGGCAAAAAACACAACCAATGGTCAACTAAGTAGATTTAAAGATGCAGAAACAGCTCCAAACACACTCAGCCACTGTCTTTGGCAAAACACCAAACACCTTCACTGGAAAAAAGGTAGTCTCTTTAACAAATGGGGCTGGAAAAATTGGTTTTACACACATGATTAAAGCTAGACCCATACCTCTCATCAAGTACTAACCTAAAATTAAAATAAATCAAAGATCTAAATATTAAAACAAAACATTAAATTGGGTGGAAGATAGAATAAATAGAACTGTTGAAGACATCAGTGTAGTCAAAGACGTCATGAACAAAATCCTGATCAAATAGGAAATAGTACAAAGAATCAACATCTGAGATCCCATGTTATTAAAAGCTTTTGCACAGCAAAACAAAACACTATTAAAGCAAACAGACAACCCACAGAGTGGGAAAAACCTTTTGCCAGCTATTCTCATACAAAGGAATAATATCTAGAACATATAAAGAATTGAAAAAATAAGAGTACCCTAGGTTTAAAGACCCAATCCAAAAAAGTAAATTTGAAATAAATACACACTTCTCAGATGAAGAAATACAAAGAGGAAATACATATATGAAGAAATGTTCAGCATCACTGGCCATTCAAGAGATGCAAATGAAAAATAAGACTCAGCTTGCATCTCACTTCAGAAAGAAGGGATATTATCAAGAAATGAACCAATAACAAATACTGGCAGTTCCATGAGGGGGAAGGAATTCTTTTCCACTGTTGGGGAGGATATAGACTGGTGCAACCAGTATGAAAAACATGTGGAAATTCTCAAGAAACTAAAACTAGAGGTTTTATTTAACCCAGCTATTTCTCTTCTTGGTATCTTTCTAAAAGCATTACAAGTATCATACCACAGCGATATATGATATTCATGCTTATAACAGCACAGTTTGTAATAGCTAAGTCTTGAAAACAGCCCAAACTCTCATCAATGGATGAATGGATAAAGAAGGTACAGTTTTCTTACATAATGGAGTACTACTCTGTTATAAAGGATAGTGTTGAGCCATTTCTAAGTAAATGGATGCACCCTGAGACCCTACTCAAGTAAGATTAATTGGACACACATGTTTAAGTATCACATTGCTTCTCTGATGAAACTGAAAGTGTAAAAAAAGCCAAACCATAAAATAGATATTAAGAAACAAGAAGAAAATGTTCAAGTGGGAAGGGGAACAAGAAAGAGTGGTGAGGGGAAAGAAGAGAAAGGAAAAAAGAAGATACATATAATGGAAACAAAGTTTAGTAAATAAGTAGAGAAAAAGAGGTTGAAGGGAAGAGAGGGAATTGGGGGAAAATGATATATTATGTAGCCCTACAAATTCCCTATCATGAATGGGATCATTATGTATATCTAAACTTTACCAATAAATTTAATTTTTAAAAATGAAATAAATAAATTTAAAAATACTCTAATTATCTATTAAAAACAAAACAAATAGCATTCAGGTTCTGAATCTCTTCTAGCTTAGCTGAGTGAACTACACTGACCCTGAGGGTTAGGAAGTCTGTCCCATTAAAGAAGGAGGTGGTACCTGCTAAAAAGGAAGTGGGGAAATTAGCACAAAGGGAAATTAATTTCTGCATTAAAATCTCCCTTGCGAATATCATATTTTCCAGGAAAGATTTTGATGAGCACGAGACTATAGTTTATCACTGCTTGAATTCTCTCAAAAGAACCTGAAGTGTCATTTCTATTACTGTTGATTTTCAAAGGGTGCATTTGTGTTTCACACTAGAGATATGAGTGACAAAGTAAAATTTATTACCAACTTCGCTTTTCACCCAGGTAGAGGCCCAAAATGCAGAAGAACTAGGAAGACTAGCACATAGGGTTAAAATTTTCCTGCAAGGGAGCTTGAAAACTTCACCAACAATTCAGCAGAAATGGTACATCTGTGTGACAGACTGATATAAAAATAAAAAACACAAACAGCCCTACTTTGATATGTGTGTGCACACACACACAGCCACATGTTCATACCCATCCTGCCTGCATTCACATGCACACCTAAGTATGTTCACGCACCTGCCATCTGCCATCATCATGTAAGTACTTATCACTACAGTGTGACTCTTACTTCTGACCTTCTATTGAGCACTTCAGTACTTTGATAGGCCTTTCAGGATGACTTCATAATGCTAAGTACTCTAAGTGTGTAATTGTTACTTAATTATTATAGAATCTCTTCTTAATACAAAGCTTGGAATAACACACTTGAAATCTCTGAAATGATCACAACTGAAGTAAAGAAAGAATGCCATGAGGTCATAGAAGAAATCAGATAAGAACTAATCTCCCAGGTAAAAAAAAAAAGAAATGACATCAATTGAAAGAACTGCTCAGAACATCTAAAGAAGACATATAAAAAAATAGATGAGTATAGGAAAATGATGGAAACATTAAATGAACAAGAGAGGACAGAACTAGAATGCATGAAACAATTTAAAGAGATATCTAGGAAAACAAAACTTCCATCAAAAGCTGGCAAAACCAATTGAATGAAGCTGAAGAGAGACTTTCAGATCTTGATTACACCATTGCAGCCAGTGATCATAAAAGGAAAAATATCTTAAAAATAACAAAGAACCATGAACTATCATTTCAGTGACTGCAAGA
>NW_004955413.1:16946826-16948766 GCF_000276665.1 Chinchilla lanigera
GAAATTCATAGACTGAAAGTCAAAGGATGGAAAACAACCCTCCACAAGACAGAAACACAGAAAAAAGCAGGGGTAGCTATTCTATGTGCAGACAATGCAAACTTCAACCCAAAAATGATCAAAAGAAATAAAGAAGGTCACTACATACTTGTCAGGGGAAAACTTCAAGAGGAAGAGCTAACAATCATAAATATGTATGCACCAAACATGGGAGCACCCAACTATATAAGACAAATCTTAATAGACAAGAAAAACCAAATAACCAATAACACTATTGTAATGGGGTACCTTAATACCCCATTGACACAAAGAGAGAGGTCAATGGGAAAAAAAATCAGAAAAGAAATAGCAGAATTTAATAAAACTTGTACACAAATGGACTTAGTAGACATTTACACAGTGTTCCACCCACAACATCAGGATACACATTCTTCTCAGCTACCTATGGGACTTTCTCTAAAATAAAGCACATACTAGCCTATAGAATCTTTAACTAAAGACAAAGGAATTCAAATCATCCCATGTGTACTATCTGACCATAGTGCAATAAAATTGGAAATTAATGACAAAGGTACCTCAAGAACTCTATAAACACATGGAAATTAAATAATAGCCTCCTGAACAACCAATGGGTCACAGAAAAAATTACAGAAGTTAAACAATATGTGCAAGCAAATGAAAATATTAATACAACTTACCAGAATCTGTGGGATGCACTGAAAGCAGTCTTCAGAGGAAAGATTATAGCAGTGAACTCACACATAAGGAAAACAGAAAGAGAACAAATAAATAGCTTACTGCTGCACCTCAAACTTTTAGAAAAAAAGAACAAGTTAAGCCCTAAGCCCAAAGGAGAGAGGAAATTATAAAGATCAGGGCAGAAATAAATCCAATTGAAATGAAGAAAACACTACAAAGAATTAATGAATCAAAGAGTTAGCTCTTTGAAAAATAAGCAAAATTGATAAATTCTTAGCCAAACTTATCAAAAAAGGAAAGAAAAGACTCAAATTCATGCAATAAAAATGAATCAGGTGAAATCACTACACATCCTACAGAAATTCAGAAGATCATCAATAGCTACTTTGAAAATCTTTACTCCCACAGGATGAAAAACACAGAAATTTGGACAGATTCCTAGATAAGTATGGATTAAAAAGTTAAATCAAGAAGATATAAAAATCTTAAATAGCCCAATATCAATCATGGAAACTGAAAACATGATTAAAAACCTACTGACAAAGAAAAGCCTAGGTACTAATGGATTCACAACTGAATTCTACAAGACATTCAGAGAAGATTTAATGGCAATACTCCTCAAACTCTTTAAGAAAATTGAAAAGGAAGCAATTCTCCCTAATTCATTTCTGGAGTCAAGTATTATATTGATACAAAAACCACACAAAGACCCAACAAAAAAGAGAACTATAGACCAATCTCCCTAATGAACATAGATGCAAAGATACTCAGTAAAATACTAGCAAACAGAATTCAGCAAATCATCAAGAAGATAATACACATGACCAAGTAGGATTCATCCCAGGGATGCCGAGATGGTTCAATATATGCAAATCAATCAATGTAATACACCATATCAACAGAGCCAAAGACAAAAGTCACATAATCATCTCAATACATGCATAGAAAGCTTTTGACAAAGTCCAGTGTGCATTCATGATAAAAAACCCTACAGAAAATAGGAATTGATGGTCTTTACCTCAATCTGACAAAAAAGATCTATGACAATCCCAAAGGCAACATCATACTGAATGGACGAAAACTAAAAGCTTTCACTTTAAAATCAGGAACAAGACAAAGATGTCCACTGTCACCACTCCTATTCAACATAGTTCTGGAAGCATAGCCAGAGCAATTAGACAAGAGAGAGAAAAGGAATAAGGATAGGAAAGGAAGAAGTGACATTATCATTATTTGCAGAT
>NW_004955413.1:16952521-16965176 GCF_000276665.1 Chinchilla lanigera
CTTTTGCATGCCTATATCTGGTAATCTGAACAACTAATCTGAAGACAACAATATGCAATATAACAGCCATTGGTGAATTCCTACCATCTTGTCTAGTGAAACTCTGTATTGTTTCTAATGTTTTTGCTTGTTTGTTTTTAGTTTTTGTCCTCGCTAATGTTTTGATCAATTTTTCACTCTTACATCTGGTAGTCTGACAAACTTCGTTGAAGATAACAATATGTAACATAACAGCCCCTGTTAATTCCTATCATGTTATTCTGAAACCCTATATTATTGTTATTGTTCTTGCTTCATTTTGTTTTTGTCTATGTTGGTCTTTTGCTCTTGTTCTTTTTTAATATTCTCTTTAAAATAAAAAGGAATAAAAACTGAATGCTTTTCATTTTTTTCTTTTGCCTACATTATTATGAGACAGTAAGTCAAAAGCCATTCTTTTGGTGGATGGAAAGCTTAAGATTATTACTGACTGAAATTTAAAATTAAATCTGACACACAAACGTTTTCTTTCAGTGAAATTAATGAATGATTCTCCCTAACAAGCTTATCAGCATTCAAAGAAACTCACAATAAAAAGTTCTTTTGAATTCATAGAGATTTCTGACAATGGGGCAATGTCAGTCTGTATTTTAAAATTCCTAGGAAGAGGAGAAACTGTGGAGTCTATATTCCATAATTTAAGAACAAGAGACAAAATTGTATTAATTATGGCTAAACATGACAAAAATCCTAAGCAAATGTATTATTAATTAAAAGATACAAAGACATGCATTTAGGTCCCAACTATTGTATAAAAATTATGTGCATCACTAAATAGGTTTATGGTCTAATATAACATGAAAATGCTTTAAAAACTCATACCCACCTCATTCTTATTATCGTATGTGCAGTGCTTCCCAATGCTGAGATAAAAGCAAACACAATTTGCACACTTATATAAATGTAATAGTAACGTTTACAACCATCATCTCTTGGACATTCACCAATACGGGCTGAATAATTTGTGCTGGGGAAACCAGATACTTCGAGACAGCTACAGTTATAAAACACCTTTAAAAAAAAAAGTTTTGGAAATATTATATAACAAATTTCAAAATCCCTGTAGAACTATATATTTCATTATATCTAAGTAAGCATTGTCTAACTAAAATATTTAGTTTTTAAAAATTACTAAATATATCATGCTTAACAGCTGAAAGGTAAAATAGTTTAATGTCTTGCTTTCCAGACAAGAGCATATAATTCACTTTTAATATTATACTCATTTCTAATTTAAAACTAAGAAAAAATTGAAAAATGTAGTGTTTGAAACTCTATATAATTTTCTAAATCATGTAAGTTCTTTTTGATATTTCTCTTCTACCCTCTCTCTACTTCTATATTATACTTATCTTTAACAATTTCAACTGAGTGTTGGAGAAAGATTTGGGGGGGGGAATTAACCAGAGAAGGCAGCAACAGAATTCTTTGAAAGGGATGAACATCTACAAATAGAACTGCCCATCATAATGGGTTGCTTCTCAGGGAAAATGAAGCCAGTTAAGGGTGCTGTAGTTCTATTCTGGGAAGCAAATATAACACCCAAAACTGTACTTGAAGGTAATAAATAGATGGTATCAATACTATTGAAACATATCAACACAACAAAATTCTCAGACCAACAAAGCACAAAAAGTTAAAATTTAAGAACACCTGATTTTAGAGATTTAATCAAGCGAGTAGTTCACATAAACATATCCCTTTAATAAATTCTATTCTCATTCTAAGCTAAAGCAATGTTTTAAGGAAGTTTGAATCTATTACAACTAAAATCCAGTTACAGGAATAGGAGATGAAGAAGAATTCATACTTAGGTGCTTTCACAAAGCACTGAATAAGCATATTGGCCAACGAAATGAAACTTCAGAACAAAGAACCTTACATAATAATAGACAGCTTATTAATACGAATTTCTTAGAAGACCTTTTAAGGATCCCCAAAGTATTCAGAAGATGATATACCTGTAGTAGACAGAACTCTCTTGAGTATTTACTATCACATCTCAGTCAGGCTTTCAACAGTGGGAAAAGTAGGAACATAAATTAAGCGGCACTTTCAAAGAAAGCACGATAGCCATGAATCTCAGAGATGAGCTTTTAAGGACATTCCTTAAGCCATATTTGTGAAGTTTATTAAAGTTCTGCCCCACCTTCATAGAATGTTGAATACTTTATTCTTCAAAGTTGACCATACCTTTCCAAAGTACCAATTTTAGGATCATAGACAAAGGAAAGATGAAAACTGTTTGAAAATCAAACATAAAAGGGTGTCGCAGAAAGCAAAGCTCAGAGCTGGTTGTATTTCTAATGGCAGAATGAGATTGGGTCCAGAATATGTACATCCAACCTTGTAAGTTTTGAGTAGACTGATGGTATAGGATACATCAGAAAAGGAGAACCCACAGTTTACAGGGAAAACAATGTTTTAATTAAAGAAAAAAATAGCATCTCATTGTGTATGTTATCAATATGTGAAGATACAAAATTATCCTATCAGAAATGCCTACCTAAGAAAATAAGTAACAGATGACAAGAATTAAGCTATTAAGTAGGAGGAAACAATTATTTCTTGGAAAGGCAAAAGGGTGGTGAGACTAGAATTTAACTCATCAGAATTCATATTCAAAATTATTTATATAGATTTATATAGATAAAATATAAATATATAGATATAAATTTATATGGATTTTTTTATATACAGGTTTGTATATACATCATTGTTCTAATAGGCAGATAATGCTGACTCAGGACTTTCTCATGACTTATGGAGGGCAAATTAATTCCAAATCTATCAAAATCATATACTTCTTCAGTCAAATGAAATGATTCATAGGGACTTTAAGTACATAAATTTTCCAAAAGGTCATATTGTTACAGTCGCAAGGAAAAATAATGGGGTAAACTCAAATTAGAATTAAAATAACAAAAACTTGATTGCTTCTCAAAGCAGGATTTTTAAATGGAGCTTTGTGTACACAACATCACAGCTATCACAATCACAGAAAATGCTCGAATCTTTTTCTTGTATCATTTTAATGGGGACATTACTTATAGGAAGATTTGATAAGTGATTATTAAATGTAACCTATGATCTGGATTATGGATACGAGTGAAAGTAACACTAATACTTACAGCAAACTTTCCAGTGCCACTTCTAGAAGTGCATCCTGCTAGACAAGGTGACAGGTAAGTTACTCCATTTTCCCCACAGACTGGTTCCCATTGACTTTCATCACAATTACAGTCTGAGTTGCAGTAAGATAATGGTACATTTGTATGAGATGTAACCGGATTAAGTCTGGAAATATATGAAAAATGGATATAAAATAGAGAAGAGGAAGAAGCAGAGAAACAGAAGAGAGATGAGGGAAGAAAAAAGAAAAGAGAGTAGTACAATTTACCTAGGTTGCCAGTAATAAAGAAAGGAATACAAAAAGATTGAGCTGCATGATTTTTAAGGTTATATGAAATTCAAAGTTCTGGTATGCTGTGTTATGATTTACTAAAGCATTGACAGTGGATGGGAATACTCAAAGACTGTCAGGAATAAGAAGAAACAGGAAAATAAATCAGGATTAGCTGGGCATGCCTCCAAATGTGGGAAGACTGTAAAGTTAAAATTGACACCTTAGAGAGCCTGAAGTTCAAAAACCAGGAGTTTAACAGTAAGTAACGCTAATGTACATGGTTACTGAACTGTGATCCCAGGGTATTTGGTTGAATATGAACCTTTGTAAATTTTAAGTAATTAACTGTATTCAGGAGATGTCAGTTTGTGTGGGAGTCTGGCCATTGATTTGGAGTGGACTGAAATACTAGGAATATTTGATACTATGAGATAGTACTGAATAAACAAAGGTTTTCAAAGTATAATATGACATTTTGTACAGGATATTTAGCAATTATATTTACTACAGAAACATATGGAAGCAACAGTATTGTCTTTGAAAAAGTAAGAACTTAGTAAAGTGTCTACAAGTGTTCTCATGTACAAATAGTTGTAGATAAAGTAGACTGTAGATGAAGACTAAAGTAGACTGTAGATAAAGTTTGTTCAATCACTTTTGAAGAATATTGTTTATGTCACAAACATGAGCTATTTGAGCTTAGTGGTTAAGACTAGAGATCAATGAATATGAATAAAACTTCTCAACTCAAAAGCCTTCTTCCATCAGATTTGAATGAAAATTGGTGAGATTACATTCAAACATAGTTAAGTATATAATCTGTGCATCTTTTCAAACCTTACTTGCCACATCTATAAAATGGAGATAAAAATATCCATCATTCATTGTAAGTACCCCCAAAAATGACAGTTATTACTGTTACAAGTGCCTCTAAAGAAGAAATAAAAATAAATGCTTTAGATTGCAAGAAGTGTAAATTTTGAGAATTTGTAGATAGAAATTCTCTCAACTAAAAAGAAGTTTAATAAAAGCCGTGTTTTTCCAAGAGTCTTTTCATTGGATAGTTAACTCATTGTGGAAATGATAAATTTTTATACAAACCCATCATGAGTCAATGTTAAGCCAGCAACTGATTTGTTTTCACACATTAGAGCAAAATTTAGTACATATCCAATGAAGCCAATGCATGAAGTAAATAATGAAAATCTGACAATTCCAACTATGGTTAATTTCAGTTTTCTAATGAGGTATCCTCCTAGAAACAATCCAGCTCCAATATGAGGTAGGGCTACCAGTCCTAAAAATAAAAAGAGAAAAGTACTAATTATGTAAATATAGTTGTTCTAATATGCTTTTACATATAAACACTGTATATTACATGTAACACAGTATATATCAACACAATTCATCCACTCATGTCTCTTCTTAAGCAGAAGGGCGACAGGTTCAAATGGAAAAGAGAATCAGTGTGAGAGAGACAAAAATAATTTCTTCCTTCCAAAAACGAGGGTTTAGTTTCTTTAATTACAAAGACAATGAATAGATGACATTTGTATTTGAACAGATGATTTCCATGAGGGTCTTTTTATCCTGAAAGACAATAAAAATACACAAACGTCCTGTTTAAGACACTTGTTCCTATTATCTAAAATTCTTTACATTTTCAAAATGAACAGTGTCAGCACTCAAAACTCCATTCCAGCTTGTGCAGTGGATGACTAAACCTTCTCATATAAAGGGTTGAATATCTGTGTTAATATCTATTCCATGTTCATTCATACAATTAAGTAAATAGATCTATATATGCTATTTAAAATGTTTGATCCCTTTTATAAATTTTTATTTCAGTAATAAAGTTATTAAAGTTATTTATAACTTTATAAAGCTATTAAAGAAATCGACTCCTCTAACAGAAAGTTCTGGCTTGGTTACAGGAAGTCAAAATTTAATCTCTACAATGAAACTTTATCTTAAATTCAACTAGAGAATCACCGAGTATATACATGTATTCTTTCCCTTTTCCCTTTCTTCCTTTCCCCTGATAAGATGGTTATACAACTAGTTTCTTTTAGTTCATTAAAAGGAAAGTTTTGTGTTAATAGTATATGGACAAGATATCATGGCTATATCTTCTATTCTGAATAACACTACAAAGACAACAATACACAATGCATCAACTGTTGTAACTGTCCTACTAACCTGTTTTAAGACTCGATTTCACTGTTATGTTTATTTTTTTTCTCTTTAAAAGAAAAACAAGAGAATCACAAAATCCTGGAGCAGAACATTAGGAAAATCATCCTCAACTTACTCTTTCCTTATATACTTATGATCTAGTTATATAAAACTTGATACATATTTAATGCATCAAATATGTACAGTGTTTCCACAATAATGGAGTTCCAGGAAAAGTGATATAAAAAGGTTTCTTCAATAAGCAGATTTCAATATGACATTATAAAAAGATATATAAAATTCAAAAATATGACATTTGTTTATAATCATGCATATTTTGATGGTGTATTTAAAATAATTTCTACTTTAAAAACATCAATGCCCATATTTTATTTCAAAGTCCATGAATTACAAAATTATATTGACCACATTTAAAACAATTTATTTTGTTTTGTCACATTAAACTATGAAATCTAATTATATAAATACAGAGTATGAATGTTGCATTTAGCATGTAATTTTTCCTTTAGAAATTACTGTAATGTAAGTTGCAACTTCAAGGCCAGAATAATGATTGACAAATTCAATAAAGTTTGAGAGAGTATATGGAAATTACTTGCTGAAATAAAAAAAATCATACAATAAACTGTCATTTGGGCTACAATTACTCATTATACCTCATTTATGAAGGAAGCATGGAAGAAAGATGTCTTACCCAAAAGAACATTAGCCTGAGATGCTGTCTGACCAAACTGTTGTTCTATGTATTTGAAGATATAAGTAAATGAACCAATGATACTGCTGAAATTTATCAATGTGAAAATCGCATACAAAACATATAGGCGATTGGTAAGGAGGCTTTTCATGGACTTTAAAAAACCTTGAAATGATAAAAATAAAGACATTATTATTATAAAGCAACTTATATACATGATAATATCATCATCATTCTTATATAAGATATTAATAAATGCATAACACAACTGTTAGACTACCATGAAATCCTACTGCCAAATTTTAAAAATATATTCCTTCATTATTTTCCATACATACATCAAAATTTATTTGTTCAGTTAAACATATCTTGTTAAAATGCTACATATGTACTTTTTATGGTTGATACATTGTGTCAACTTGAGGAATCTAGAAGTTTAACTAATTAACAGCAGTTCTAGATCCTGGGGTGAAAAGGACATGCCCTTATGGCTCTAGGATGTTGTTTATTGTGTCAGCTTGTTGTTTATTGTGTCAGCTTTCAATAATTATTGAAAAGTACAACTAAGTTATTCAGTAGGAGGCAAGGAGTCTTACTTTGTAAACATCCTCAACTTGTGGAAGAGGAGGGCACAGAGATGGTGTGGATGTGGGCGGAGAGCCAATACATAATATAAGGGAGGAAATGAGGCTTGTTTCCCCCCATTTTGCTCTTGCTGATTTTGCTGTCTGCTGTCACCTTGAACTGTTGCCCCTGTGACATGCCACCCTGCCTGGGAGCCAGCTGATTATGGACTGAAACCTCCACAAACTGTGAGCTAAGCAAACCTTTCCTCCTGTAGTTTTGATTGTTGGGCATTTTGTCCCAGCAATGAGAGAAAAGTACCCAGTATGGTACTGTTTTGTATGTGCTTTCTGCCTATAATATTTGTTTATTCTAGGAATTCTACTATGAGCACCATACATGTTAATTTATTTATTTGCTCATTCAGCAAAGATTTGGTGTTCATTTGGGCACCAGGCAATGTGCTAAGTATCTGAGGAGCAAATCAATCCACCATGAAATGTGTCTTATACTTATGAGCACATAGGGGCTGGGGATTTAGCTCAGCGGCACAGTGGCTGCCTGGCAAGCGCAAGGGCATAAGTTCAATTCCTGGTACCAAAAACAAACAAACAAACAAAAATTATCAGCACATAATTGTTATATTAATAATTATTGAGTAGAAATATTAATTATAACTTTAATGCAAAATTCACAGAAATAAGAACACTGAGGTCCAAAAATCTTAAAGTCCATTCTGGTATAAGTTTGCAGATGTCTTGTAATCTGGTATACAGCTTCTTGCCTCAATAAATTTGGCAGCATAACAAAGTAACTGTCTTAAAATGTAGGAGGATGAAGTAGGGGACATCAGTATGTGTCTGAAGTTATATAATGACAGGAAAATAGTAAACAATTTGTGTCTACAAAGGCATGTGAGAAAATTCATAAATCCTGTCCATGGCTGATATTATGTGTTAAGGCAGATTTCCAGTTCAACGAGGTGTAGTGAAAATTAAAGTCGGAAGGCACCACACAGAAAAGCAGAAGGAAGTATCAGAATTAAGCAAGACAAAGCCACATATGGTTTTCGAGAGATGGCTAGGCATTGAAAGATCTTTTTATTTCATTAAAGATTTCAATTTTTTGACCAATTTTACATGCTTATATCTGGTAACCTGAATAACTACTTTGAAGATGACAATATAAGCTATAAGAATCACTGTTAAATTCCTATCACCTTGTATTTTGAAATTTTCTATCATTTCTAATTTTTTTTTACTGTTTTTATTCTCTTTAAAATAAAAGATTTCAATTATCTATGGACAAAACCAACATTTTCATCTAATATTAACTGAGAAGTAGTTTCATCTGTATATAATAAGAAGAAAAGAGGATTAGGGCAAGGGCTAAAAAGAGAAGAAAAGTGGGGACATTTATAGCACAAATAAACATTTAAGATGATTAGACCAAAATACTAAAATTCTCTCCATAAGATTCCACAGCGAGCCAGGCATGGTGGTGCATGCCTGTAATCCCAGCCCTCAGGAGGCTGAGGCAGGAGGATTGTTGAGAGTTTGAGACCAGCCAGGGCTACAAAGTGAGCTCAAGGCCAGCCTGAACTGCATAGTGAGACCCTGTCCCAAAAAGACAAAAAAAAAAAAAAAAAAAGGCCCAAGATTTGAGAGTCATTCTAAATGAGTAATGACATTTGAATAACAGAAATAAAGAATAGAAATTTATCACATCTTTAAATTTTTCAGGCAGATTAGAACTTCCAGGCAATCGTAATTCATAATATATCCCTAAGACAAGGATTTATGCAATTCCTCTCTTTTAGACAGTTCTCGTTGTTTACATACTGTTTTTACAATGAACTGAAATTTTCCTTTGCTTCTCTCTAACCACTTGATCTTAGCTTTCCTGGAGAGTATATAAAATAAATTCAGTGTATTTCCTTCTGATTTTGTGCTCTTAATTATTTCATCCATTTCTAATAGGCATACAATTAAGATCCTCTTTAATTTTAGATCACTACCCTACAAACACCTTTGGTAACTTGATGTTTATAATTGTCTTATTTTTGCAGCTTCAATTTCCTCTCTATTCTTTTTCTGGCACAGTCCAACCTGATTCTTACAGATTTAGGCAATCCACTAATGTTTATGGATTTAATATGTAGAAAAATTGCATATATAAAAATGAAAATTTTTTGGTTTTTTTGTAACAGAAATTGAACTCAGGACCTTGTGCTTGCCAGGCAGGTACTGTATCACTGAGCTATGTCCCTGGCTCTTGATATGCTATTATTAATGTACATGTTAAATTTCAAAAACTGTTAACTCAATAGTGTGCTGGTAAATGTGTAACAAATGATGCTTGGGGAAACAAGTCTTGCTTTGTAATATTTACCAGGTTTTGTAGTAATAAATGGTGATAAATTCTCCTGCCATGGCCAGTTCTGAAATACTAATATAGTTGAAGAATTAACGATTCTCTTTTGTGGGACAGTACAAACTGTCTCTAACACACCGTTATTTAAGGGTTAAATCATGAGAAGAAGAATAAAGGGGGTAAATTGAAAAACTGATAGGAGGGCAAAATTGGGCAGTCATTGAAATGTAGCAGGTAAATTGAAAAACTCGTAGGAGGGAAAATTTGATCAGTAATTGAGTGTTGACATGAAATATCAACTGGAAAAGGTTACCCAGGGTTTAGTCAGTGGGTGTTTCGGTGATTAACATTTCATCCACTTCCCCCAATCTTAGAGCTGCTGTTGACAACTCAAGATTTAAATGTTTTTGTTAGGCTACTGAGGATCATTGCTTCTCAGTGGTTCTCTGTCATTTTATAGGCCTTACACTGGAAAGAGAAAGCTCTAGCAAAGACTGAAACATCTTGATTCACATTAATGACTCCAAGCATTTTAACTACTACTGTGCTAATTCAGTTTTGAACATCTTGGCAAACAATATTTTTTCTGAAAATTACCAAGAAAAAAAATTTTACTCTAATTACCTACACTTTGAGAAAACTTTCTTGACTTCCTCCTTCCTCTAAGTCTATCCCTGAGAGTAGTTAAATTTAATCTGGCCCCAAAGTCATTAAAGAAAATTTTACAGTTGTCTCTGTACCTGTGCTTCTCAGCATCAAGAAAATTATTGGAAAGAATAGTAAATTATTGGAAAATAGAAGCAATTTTCTGTTACTAGGACCTAGTAGGTGCCTGATTCCATCTGTTCAATAAGTGAAATAATGAAATATTATAACTCATTTAACTCTCACTCATGTTCTGCATTATATAATTGTGCAACTAATATATATTGTGGTTTGTATGGAATAAGTGTTTTAGCCTTTTAGCACACAGAAAGGAAATTTCAGATTATTTGGATGTGTTATTATTTTGGAATACTCACTCTTTCTTTTCATTAGTATTAACATTTCCATGTAGTCTATGAATGTAAAGTTCTTACCAGTCAGAGTAATGTCTTGACTATGATTGGTCAAATTAGCTGTTTGCTTTTTTTCTTGATCTGTTTTGAGTCCATGCAAAGATGTTGAAACTTTCCTTCTTTTTTTCTGGGGTTCATTTGGATTTTTGGGGAGAAAAAAGAATGGTATGGAAGAAATAATGGAGAGTAGTCCAGACACAAGGAAACCAAGCCACCAAGCACCAACCCAACGGGCATCCTGGGGGGTTATTCTGATGCTGCCTAGAATAAATAATTAGGAGAAGCCAGTTAAAAATCATTTTGAAATAAAATAAGTGCTGGGCAACATTGATCATGATTATTTTTATTCGTAGAAGAACAAAGTAAACTATAGTGCCTCAATCCTAAAGTGTTATTTAATTCTTTTCATACTTTGTCCTCACAAAAATTAGAGAAGTCTAACATCCAATGACATTTAACAATTGCTAATGTCCTGGAACCAGTCATGATGTTGTTGTCATATCCTGAACTTGTGTATGTAAATTCCACAGCTTTTCTGATGACATCCCTGAAGAACTGCCTACATTGGATATTTAAGCCTGCAAGTGAGTTGAGAACCACGGAAAGTATAGGAATTCTCAGGTTCATCTGAAAACATCTATCGGTACCATCTGCTGAGGTCAAGGAGTACAGCACTGAAACCTAAACAAGTTTGCAGAAAATGCTCAGAGCCACCAGAAGGGCTTCTCATCACCCCAGCAACCCTCGTTTACAACTCTGTTGTCAGCACAAAGGATGAAACTGGTGGAAATTACACACAATGAAAGTATGTGTTTAAAAACAACTTAGAAAAGTTAGACTCTAAATGTCAACTATCTTCAGCCACATTCTTTATGCTATATTTTCCTTTAAATCGTACATGAGTTAATGCTATATATGAAGTGTAAATGAGCTGCTTCATTAAGTACAAAGTAGTCCAGGTATTATGAGAGAATACAGGTGGCAATAGCAGGATGGCAGAACAAGGAGCCATAAACTATCCATCCACCAGCAAATAAACTGATTGTATAGCAATACGCAGTCCATGGTCAATATGTGGTGAAGCAAAGATGCATACTTTATGGAGATAAGGCAGTAAAGAGAGCCAGAGAAGTGGAGTCTGACAATCCAATGTAGTCCCCAGGGTTACATCCTTAAGACCCAGTATATTCAGCGGGGCTCTATCTCCTTCATTTCCATCACCTCCCAATCATGCCATCAAATTACGAGCCCATCAAAGAACCCTCCACTAATGAAGTTAGAGCACTTAAGATCCAATCACTTTCTACAACTTCCACCATTGAACACATGAGCTTTTGCAGAGACAGGTCAGATCCAAGTGATAATGCTCCATACAATTTCAGTGTCTTTTTCAGTTGAAATCTTGAGGGCCAAAAAAGAGTGGAAGGATATGCTCAAGGTGCCAAGAGAGAAATTCTGTCAACTAAGAATTCTATAGCCCTCAAAACCGTCAATTGAAAATGGAGACACAAATCTTCACAAACAAAATCTGAGGATGTTTAGACAACAATGAAATTAAGGTAAGGATACTCATCAAGAGTATCTAAACCTCGGAAGAAGCAGAAAGAGGGAGTCCAAGACCCAGTTGGATGTGTTAACATCAGCTCAAGATGGATACCTTTTCCACTAGGATGGGAAAAAATTATGAAAACAGATGTGGTGCAGATGTATCTGCTGGAAGTCTGAGTTGAATTTGAGAAAGCTTCCATATCATGGCCACTATTTCTTGGGTTTATGAGGGAAGTGCTCTGAGATGGAAGAAGGTCATGATGTCATTCATGTGAACATTCCTTCATGGATTTGTTCCACAACAGGCTTTAAGTGCTCCTATTGTGAACCTCTCTGCCAGGACCAGAACAAGTGACCATAAACCAAAGTTTACAGTGCAGCCCTCAAACTACTCCAGCTGTCAGTCAGCATTGCAACCTCACCTCAGCTTTAGAAAAGCACACTCTAAGTTCTGCACTTCAGTGCCCAATCTACCATCAACCAAATTTTGAAATTTACTTGACTGGGTGATCATTTCTAAGGGAAAAATATTTTAATTTTTTTTTTTTTTGGATCAAGTAACCTAAAACAAGATTGTTAAACTTTCTCACTATATACTTGTAACAGTGTGGTACAGTAGGAGGTGAATTTCATTTTTATTGTGATTATGAATGCACTTTCTCCAACTTGAAAATTTGAAAAAAGGGGGGCTGGGGATTTAGCTCAGCGGCAAAGCCCCTGCCTGGCAAGCGCAAGGTCGTGAGTTCGGTTCCCGGTACCAGAGAAAAACCAAAAAAA
>NW_004955413.1:16965276-16969854 GCF_000276665.1 Chinchilla lanigera
AAAAAAATAAAAATAAAGAAAATTTGAAAAAAGGTAAGTAAGCAATACTGAAAGATTTCATTCAATTACTATTGAATGATGTCAAGTCCTTGAGAGATTTTACCATGCTAATTTGTTCTAATTGTACTTACTTGGATCAACAAATCCAACATCCACATACATTTTAGCAAACACAGATGCCATTGTGAAGGCTAAGATTGGGCCAAAAACTGCTAGTGAATTCAGACTACCTGAAATATTGTAAAACAAATATATCAGATTTTAAGCATTCATGATTCTTATCCAACATGTTTTTAGAAGTAGTATTATACATTTCTCCCAATTATTTTTTTCAGTTAAAAGGAATAGCAATAGTGATAACAGAGGCATTGTTACTTCAAAAGCAGACCAGAGAAAGTTCTCATTCAACCTAACATTTCTGTGAATTACCTAAATAAACAGAGGATTGCCCTTCTTTTGCAAAGTCATCAAGGTAAGAAATTCCCAGTGGTGCTATAGGGGTTTCCCCTATTCCACGAATCATGTTACCCATTAGGACATAGATCCACATGTATGACTCAGATTGCTTCTCACAGCCTATGTAGACAAGAGAGTGTTTTATTGTAAGCAGTAATTTAAAGACCAAATTCCTATCATGAACTCAACTACTTTAGAGCCCTACTTAGTTCTAATTTTGGTTTTTTCTATTCATATTCACTTAGTAGAGTTTGGTAGCACAGATAAGCACACAAAAAAAGAAAACAAGTAAAAATTATCTGAGATTCTACTACACTGAAATAGTCATGGCTAATGTTTTATTACATATCTTCTACATGTTGGTGCACATAAAAATATACATAATGCTCATTATGCATACATATATTATAGACTTAAATATCCAGTTAATAACAATATCTGCTTTTACAGTTAACATTGTATTCTGGCAAGCTTGCCATGCTTTTACCCCTCATGTTATCTTTCATACAGGAATTTTAATGAACGTACAGTACTGTCCTGAATAACAATTTCAATCAAGCATATATTTTCAAATAGCAAAATATTCCTAATTTTAAATTCTGTCCAACAGGGTTGACTTAGTAGTAAGTGTAAATAAGTTTTTGTGTACAATGTCAATTATATCCATGAGATTAATCAGTAATAGTAGAATAACTACTAGTAGACTAATAAAGAGGGATATTTTTGTTCTTGAATATACATTGACAGCATCCAAAAAGTTACAAATTTACACCCTCCCAACAATATATTAAAAATGTGAAATATTTTCCTCTCTTTAATCTTTTTCCTGTGTTACCCTTTATCCTATCTAATAGATAGAAAGCACTGTAATAATATAATGTCTTATTATAGTATATGATTTGTGTTAAAGCAAATCAAAAATGCTTGGTACCGTAGTTGACAATTCCCCAAAAGGTAAGTTTCTATACATATTTAGACTGGTTCTTGCTCCTTAATTTCAAATGCACATGTTCTTCACCAATTTCTTACTTAAATCCCACTTTTTCATCTACTTCTAAAAGTTCTCTATACAGTTTATATTAATACTATGATGTTGTCTGTAGATAAAAGTCAAATATTTCCCTACCTATCTTTAATCAATATTTGCTAAGAAATACCACAACCAGTTTATAAATCAGTTTTATATTTTAGGGTACTTTTACAATTACTACTAATTCTTACCTTTTCCCACTATTTCAGTTGGTGTTTCAGTAAGTGATGACGTTTCACCAGTTAAACAAGTAGATAATGAGTTCTCTGATGCATTATCATGGGTTTCTGTAGAATACCTGTAACTGTGAATATATCACTGCATTTTTCCTTATCTGCAACATACTTTTATTGTCCCAGAAAACCTGAGGAATATTTTCCTTTATTTCTACTTCACTTTTCTCCAAATTATCAAACTCCTCTATACCTATATCCAACCGGTGCTTTAGGAGAGATAAAGGGATGGGAGTATCCAGTAAGAAAGCTCCATGGGCAGGGTGAATTGTTGCCTAGTTCTCAACCTAAGACTGGCTGTATTCTGTTCAAGGTATGAAATAGCTTGTCAGTCCTTGTTCCTTTGAATTATTTGCAAAGATGATCACAGTCTAAACTTAACAATAATAGCTGGGAGTGGTGGTGCACGCCTGTAATCCCAGCACTTGGGAGGCTGAGGCAGGAAGATTGTGGTGATTTTGAGACCAGCCTGGTCTACAAAGCGAGCTCAAGGCCAGCCTAAACTGCATAGCAAAACCCTATCTCAAAAAAAAAAAAAAAAAAAAACAAAAATAAAAAATAAATTTAACAATAATTTATGATAACACTTAAATATTTTAGAGTGATCTTCTTCTAATATGTGATGGTTCATTTACATTTTTATCAACAACCTGATTTGTTTTCATGGATGGACACATGCACTTTAACATTAAACTCTTCACAAATTGGGGAAAAAAGTCTAATATACTTCAACTTGATGAGGAAAAATTTAATAAGATTAGCAGAAATGGAGTTAGACTAGAGATAAATGTTGATACCTAAAAATATTGAAATTACTGGTATCTCCTACAGCAGCAGAACTGAACACCAGGCATTATGCACCACTTCAAAAACTTGAAATAAATGCATAATTTTTGTAGTTAGGGAATTTCACATTATGTAACATAAATATACATGATAAAAGATGCAAGTTTAATACTCAAGGCCTTGAGTTGTCATAAAGCAAAAAAGGATCAGTTTTGCTTGAAGGTAGGGAAGAGGGTAGACTCAAATTTCCTATAAGGGTGATGTGTGAGATGGACAGAAGTTTCATAGGTGGATAAAGGAAGGAAAGCATTCAAGGCTATAAAAATGATACATGCAAAAGTATGATACGATTTTGCATCTGAAGTCTTTGAATGTGGTCTCCAATTAGGCAAAGCAATAAAGATGAAGCTAGGTGTAAACATTAGGAGTAGTAATATCATAATTAGAGAAGCTCTTATAAAATCAAATGTAAAAAATTGAAGCTGATATTGTGAGCAAAATGTATGATTGTTGAATTTGGCAATGAGTAAGCCCTTTTCTTGGACAGAAATGGCTCATTATTTCTTAATATACATTGTTCTCTCCTTCAGCAGTAATTGAAGTTGATCTCTAGGTGGGAACATGGCACACCAAAAGGTCTTTTCTATCTGTGTGAAAACGGAGCTAACATATGGGCATTGTGAAGTTGGCAGAGATGTTATGCATCTGAAATGTCTCTTAGGCTTCATCTTGTGTGTACGCCTCCTCCTCCTTCTCCTTTTTTTCTTCCTAGCTCCTGTTGCCTGGACCAACACTGACACAAAGACTGTGAGGCCAAAAACATACATAGAAGACCCAAGATGATGAAAAGAAGCAGCACCATGCTTTTCACATTGACTGTGAGGTGAAAATGAAGCTTCATTCTTATGTGAGCAGTTCCTATTCTAAATTCTTTCTCATGAGAATCTGATTCTAATCTCAGCTACACAGCGACCTTAGGAAGAATGACTTTGGTGGAATGCTTGTGCAAAAACCCACACTTGAGGAAGTTGAGTAGTGAAGTTTTATTGAGTGTAATTTAAGTCTTATATGACAAGATATGAACTACATTTGTTATACCGAGACAAAGAGTTTATATCCTATGAAACTATATCCTTTATTTAGTGCTATGCATATTTAAATCTATGAAAACCATGATTAATAAAATATCTGGTGAATTATTACATACAAAACACACCAATCTCTATATATTTTTCTGTTTTTTAAGACAGGGTCTCAGTCTATAGTGTAGGCTGGCCTTGAACTCATGTAGATCCTCCTGCCTCAGCATCCCAAGTGCTGGTGTTACAGGTATGTACCACCATGCCTGATTTCTATATATATATTTTGAATACTCTTCTCTAAATTCATAACTTCCAACTTAAAAAAAATAAAAATGAAACTGTATTACTGATTGAGATAATAATGAAGGTTAAGATCACAGAGCTGTTTAACACTTACTATCCCATGAAGAAATGAGGCAAAGCAGTCATAATACTTCCGACTCCCATAATGGCACAACCTATTCCAATTATCTTCGGTCTGTGTAGTTTGGATCCAAAGTAACTGACAAACACGATCACAAACAAGTTTCCTGGAAAGACAGCAAAATTATATTGGCGTGATCCATCCCAGCAAATACTGACTATAACCCATAAAAATGAAGATCCAAGTGGATGCAAACAGAGTATAAATATGGTACCTTTCCTCAAACATTAGATAGCTTAATTGAGGTGAAACTCACCCAACAGTAGTTATTGAAAGGTTTATTAGGCTACTAATAAGAAGAATACATTTTAATAAATGACATAAATACTGCATATGTTATTAGATTTTTAGAAATCTAGAGTAGGTTTTAAATACTAGAGAAATTACTTGAAACATTTGCAACATTAGTGAAGCAGAATTTTAGAAAAATTGAAATTAATTATCTGGGTTTTTTTAACTTCTGTTATGTCCCTGCCATGGTGTCCAGAGCCAGAAATACAATAATAACAATAAGAATAATAATGATAGGAAGAAGAAGGAGAAGGAGGAGAAGGAGGAAAAGGAGGA
>NW_004955413.1:16970065-16977599 GCF_000276665.1 Chinchilla lanigera
TAGTTCTTGTTCCTAAGAAATTTTACATACTTGTGATAAAAATGGACAGTTGGACAGAGGTACTATTAGTCAAAAAAAAGAGAGAAAGAAATTAGAAAATTTAGTGGATTCAAGAACGGTTCTAGGAGGCCACTTGACATTTACTGGTAAATTATTTTGTTTACAAAGAAGAAATAGAGAGTTCTAGGTGGAGGGAAACACCAACAATTCTATTCTACCAGGAGCCTCATGTATAAGAATGAACAGACAGAAACTAAGTAATTACTGAACATCTGATAGAAAAAAATTTTGACGGAAAAGCACTAAATGATGCAGCATGCAACTGAACACATGAAGAAACAGTTAAATAAAGGTCAAACTTTTTAAAAGGAGAAACTGAAAGAAATCTAGTTATTATCTTTAAATTTACAACAACATCTTGCATAAATAAAATCAAAACTGGAAAATTAAAAAGTGGAATAAATAGTATGAGTTTAAATAATTGTAGAAAAGCCCCCAAGTTAGACCTCCATATGAAAAGATAGGAGACAGCACAAAGAAGATTGCTGGAACATTAAGAAAAAGGGTAGAAATTTAGAAAAGAAAAAAAAATTCAGAAAATCTATTATTCATTTTATAGCTATTTCAGAAAGAAATCAATAAGAAAATAGAGAAGACAAATAGGAAACAGAAAATAAATTTCCAAAGCTGAAAAAAGAGTTGAGCCTTCAGTGAATTATTTTTTCCACACCCAACAGCACTAAAATAGAAAAAGATAGTCACAAACATATGTTGGTAAAATTTCTGAGATTCTAGGAGATGCATATCTGTGTGGAGAAAATCATCCTGGTAATGATTTCTCAGATTCAATGTTGAATGTTAGAAAACAATTCAGGTCAATGTTATAAAATAGTACAAATCGAATGATCTAACAACAATATTTTGAGTTTTTAATTCCACGTCCAAATTATTGCTTCAACATGTTAATAAAATAAATATGTTTCCATCAAGCAGGAGTTAGAAAATATGCCATGCATTCAATATTTTCTGGAAAAATTACTACTTTAAAATATATTCCAGGAAAACTAAATATGAAACTAGAAATCACAATATTCAAGAATCAGAAGTAAGCAAAGAAACCGAAATGCAATACAAATAATGGTTATTAAACAGCATCAAAGCTTGACAAAAATATTAAGAATTAATGCCTTGATAAAAGACACATAGAATGAACTAAATGCTAATTTTTAATGCCAATGACATCCTCATTTTAAAATCCAAATTACTTTCATTAAACCTGCTTGTAGATGAGTGAAGGATATCTAAACAAAATTTCAGAATTAATAAGAAACAAGTCTTCCTTTGTATGATTGCTTTTAAAATAGTTATGTTTCAAATAAAGTTCAAAGATAAATGGGAAAGATAAGCAGGAAATATTTGCAATCTGTATAACAGACACAATTTGGAGGTCCCTCAGACTTCTAAAGAATTAAAAAGTGAAAAGAAAGGAAAAACAAGCAGAGGGAAATCACCAGAGATAGTGAGCTACTGTGAATGGCACATGAGACAGCAAAGAGATGGGGGAAGACAAGCCCTGAATGCAGGTGGCCCCATCAACAGGTTAAGGGCCGGGATGGAACCAGATCCCTGGAGGTGGAAGCTTACTAGCACAGGCTCTGTGGCTCTTCCTTGCCCTCTGTGTTTCCTGGCTGCCATGAAGTAAGCTGCTTTCTTTTACCATATAATTCCACTAGGGGGGGCTGGGGATTTAGCTCAGCGGCAAAAGCGCCTGCCTGACAAGCGGAAGGTTGTGAGTTCGGTTCCCGGTACCGGAGAAAAACCAAAAAAAAAAAAAAAAAAAAAAAAAAAAAAAAACAATAATTCCACTAGGAGGATTCTGCCTTTGTACGAGCCTAAAAGGAGTAAAACCAGCTGACCGTGAACTGAGACCTCGGCAGCCATGAGCCAAATTACATCATTCTTCCTCTACATTAGTTCTCTCGGGTTTTTTGTCACAATGACAAACAGCTGAGTAATTCAGGCAAAGTTCATAAAATACAAACAATAATATCTAAACTTATAATATTCATGAATATAGGACAAGATAATAAAATTAAAATAAAGACAACAAAGCAACAGCTTCAGTGTTATACAAAAAAGTAGTAACCCCAACCATCTAAGAGTAGTAGGAAGTGAACATAGTTTGCTCCCAAGCTCAACCTTTCTTTTCACTTGGGCAACTTGAGAGAAGCAAGACAGAAGTATTAATAGGATAACTGTGAAGTATTAATAAGACAGCAGTGTGTTTGTGTGAGATTAGAGTTTTTCAACATTCTAACTGCTGACATTTGGTGCTGGGTAATTTTTTGTTGTTGGGTGTCTTCTGGGCCTTGTAGAATGCTTAGCAGTAGCCATGGCCTCTACCTTTAGGTAGCAGTTCACACCTAGCCCCAGGAGTTATAACTCCAAGAACGTTTGCAGATATTGGCAAATTGGCCTGGAGGGACAACCAGTGTGGAGAGAATGTATGAACAGCAGTTGCTCTCTGCAAGCCTGATCATTAAAATAAAAATAAAAGTTACCAATTTCAAAGCCTCCATCAATTAAACCAGCAACAGAAGAGGATATGTCAAATCTCCTTTCTATTTGAGTGATGGATGTTTTCATAATGACTCCACCTAATGTCTTGCAAATGTAGGTAAATGACAGAGCTGCAAAGAATATCTAAGAAAAAATAGAAGGAAAGGGGGGAAATGTTAATCAGAAGACTGGACTATGGATATATACACATTTTAGAAATTTTCTTTTTTACTTCAAAACATTATTTTTAACATAAAACCATACCCATCTTTCAATTTTTAATGTTACCATTGTTATACAGATAAGGTTTCAATTTATCTTTTCTTCTTTTTTATAAAATACTAATAAAACAAAATTTCATTAAAAAAATACGAGGATAACAATGCATTATGGATTGTTGTCTTGAATGTAACAAAATCAGCAAAAAGGATTCTGTCTTACAAAGAAGAAGCAAACAGATGTTAGTACAATATTTTTTTCAGTAAACTAAGAAAAACTAGTAGTATAAATCATGACTTAGGATATATATAAAAGTATTTTCAAAACAAAGGAATAGGTAATTTGGAGAATCATCTGAACCTCTCCCACTTCCAATTTATCTATCTTCATTTTGTTCTTGAATATATATACTTTGACTTTCTCATATAAGGAAGACTGAGATATTTTAGCTTGTGTGACCTAATTCATTAACATTAAGTTCTCAGGTTTCATCCAATTACTGACAAATTCCTCAAGTTTTTCTTTTTTATGGCAGAGTAGTACTTCACCATGTGCAAATCCATTTTCCTTACCCATTCATCTGTTGATAGACATATACATTCTTTCCAAAATTTACCTATTATACAATTTTCTGCCATAAATATGGGTATCATGTATCTCTCTAATATGATAATTGTACCTCTTTTGGGAAGATACCTAGAAGGGGGATAGCTGGGTAAAATGGAATTTCTATTTTCAGTTTTTTGAGGAATCTTCTGTCTGATTTTTGCAGACATCAGATTACAATATTAATGCAGTTAAGGTTGTTGCTTTTAATTAGTGTCATTGACTGATTTATAAGAAGCAAGACAATGTTCTTTGTTGGCCAGAATGGTCAGCTACTTATTTCCAGGTGGATACCATAGCCCAACTGAAGTCTATAGCAGGACATTCCCAAAGGCAGCTCTTCCAGAAAGCCAGCTGAATAAATGGAGGTTTGAAGTGACCAAGGGAAATTCTATGAACAATACACCTGACTGACAATCAATCTCTTGTGAAGTGAGTGGTTATACTTAGTGTAGTGAGTGGTATCTTAATTTTCACTTTAACAAAATGTATTGGTCGAACCTTTCTCTTTAGCCCATCCATCAGCAAATTCCTTTTACTGTTTTATTAAAACAAGACTATGATAGAACGCATATGTCTTGGTTACTTTTCTCTCATTGCTGAGACAAGATACCCAACGCCCAAAATGAAGGAAGGAAAGGTTTATTTAGCTCACAGTTTTTGGAGGTTTCAGTCCATACTTGGCTGGCTCCGAGGCAGAAGGTAGCAAAGCAACAAGAGCCAAGGGGGGAATGGCAGCCAAACGGCAAAGCAGCCAGAACAAACGGGAGGAATGGCAGCAGGCAG
This sequence comes from Chinchilla lanigera, assembly GCF_000276665.1. Lineage (NCBI taxonomy): Eukaryota > Metazoa > Chordata > Mammalia > Rodentia > Chinchillidae > Chinchilla > Chinchilla lanigera. Next base: position 16,974,236 of record NW_004955413.1, read on the forward strand.
CTTTTTTTCCTGCCTTACTTTGTAAACAGGCTACCCCCACCTAAGGGGCATGTAGCTCCCACATAATCTCCATGCCCTCCTCTTCCACAGGCTCAGGATGTATACAAAGTAAGCACCCTGGCTTCCTGCTGAGTCACTTAGCCAAACCTCTAGACTCCCCAAGTTGACACAATGTTTCAACCATAACAGCATACTTGTGTGTCTCCAGTGCCATATGTTGCAGCCTTAATCCCCTGCATGACAGTACCTAGAGCTACAGCTTTCCAGAATTTACTAGATAATAATGGTTGAACCTCTATGGCAGGGTTAGTTCCTCCATAGTAAGAAATGTGAGGACATAGCAGAGAGCCACCTGCACTTTGGGAAAAAGGCTCTTACTAGAACTCAACAATGTTGTTACCTTGATCACAGACTTCTGGGCTTCAGAAATGTGTGAAATATATTTCAGTTGTTAGCTCACCCACTCCATGGGATTCTGTTGTCTGAACATTCTCATTACCTCCTGTGCTACCAGGAGTCTCCACGGTCATGTCTACCCTCAATTACTATGATAGCTCCTGATACACTATTGCCTTTATGCTCCTGTCCACCTAAGTTGTTCCTAACTTGGTAGCTAAAGAAATCCTTTGAAAAGAAAAATTAAGTCTTGCTTCCCCTCCATACCATTTAATCTAATCCATACTATCTAGTCTTTTCATTGACCTTAAAAGGCTTAAGCGATCCATCTTGTCTCCTAAGTCTCTTCCTCAGCAAGGAAAGCTCTTCTTTGTATCAACAACTGCTCATTGAATCCCTTTATCCCTGATGTTTTTGCTCAAAGTTTTACTTTCACAATAAGCTGTTCTGGTCCAATCTATTTTAAATTGCACCACTTTTCACTCACACTACTCTTTATTTTTTTATGTATCTATCATGTATTGCCTGCACTAGAATGTAAACTTTACCTGGGCAGGGGTTGTTTTTACTGCAATGCTTAGGACAATTCCTGGTGCAAAGAACTGGAACCTACGGTGTGTCTTATACTGTTCAATCCTTGGAAGTGATGGATAAAGACCCAGCAGAACTATTCCACACCTGGCAAGATGTGTTTCTTCATATAAATAGCTGTCAATTTATGTTTGTTATCAATGAAGAAGAAACATTTGAGAAGTGCTGTCAATTAAACTTATTAGAGATAACTAAGAGTTCTCATATGAAATACAAGAAATCACCTAACAATGAAATGAAAAAAGTGAAAAGATGTCAAAAATACTTTTCCTAAAGTTGCTGGTGGGAAGAAAAACACTCCTAAGAGAAAGATATTAACTGAAATAAGGAAGTTGGGAAAAAAATTACAAAATTGTTCTTTAAGGAGAATCATTTCAGACATCTTGTGGAAATATATATAATCTTTATAACATAGAATAGTGAATGAAAATTGTTTAGGGCCTAATCATTTCAAAAAAATAACTGTACTAGTCACAGAAATTAAAAACAAAAACAAAAATTAAAAACATGGTGGGAGAGGGAATGACATCAGGAAGATGGCAGGAGAAGAAGCCTTGCCGAGGATATAGCTCAGTGGCACAAGTTCCTGCCTAGCAAGCGCAAGGTCCTGAGTTCGATTCCTGGTACCAAAGGGGGAAAAAAAAGTGAAACAGAAAAGAAAGCCTTGGGTATTATTTCCCTACAAAACATAGAGTTAGAAAGTGGAGTAAATTCCCTGTGAGAACATCAGAAGCAAATTGGTACAGGCTTCATGCACCTCAGGTTGGTACAAACACAGACACATGGAAACCTTGAAGGAAATTTCATGGTCCTTTCCACTCTCTCACCAGAACACCTCTCACGTCCTTCACCTCTCACAGTGCAGTTGTGAGGAAGTACACAAATCCCTTATATCTAATGTTCACTGCCCAAGAGCCAGTTTCTGTCTTGCTTGTATCTATACACTTAGAAGAACAAGTGCCACCTTGGAGTAAGAATGAGGTCTCAGAGCAATAACTAAAAATGTGCATCATTTTGCAGTACCAAAGAAAGACACCAGGTAGAGCTCTGGAAACATAATGTGCTATGCTACTGAGGGTCAGGCTACTGCACAGATACCAGGGACGGGAGCTACCTAGAGTAAGCAAAATTTTCAAATGAAAGATTTTACACAAGCCCCAAAAGGGCAGAAAAGAATGGGTACCCAAAAGTCTTTAGAGGACTCTAGAGTTTCTTGTGAGACTATTGTGGTATAAATGAAGAATGTTCTCCATACATTTCTCTGAATTTCAAAGTATGGAAGACTAGCCTGATGCTTGAAAACTGAAATCCCCCCACCAACTACATACATATATAGAGAAAAAATTCTGCGAACACTGGACCAAAAGAAACAAAAATATAAGAATCTCCAGCAAAGGAATTAAAATTTTCACACACCTATGTGTTGCCTCAGGCTGGGTTGAACTGCAGACATCTTCAGGAAGCCCAGTGAGTCTGGGCTCTGCCTCCCTGATGAGGGTGCAAGGCAGGTAAAGCCTCAGGCACCCTCTGGGGCCACGGTGGTTGCGCACCACCCATAGTGTGTGGGCCTGGGCTGGGCTGCCCACGACTCACCAGCACAGGAGCTACGCTGAGCACTGGGGTTCTTCAGACTCTCCCCCTGCCACTCACACACAATCAGGACAGTAAGACTGCACTACAGGGAGTGTCTGGTTGTTCAAAACTGACAAAACAAAGGAGTAAAATGCAATCCCAGACCTCCACACCACCCAAAACAGGTCCAGGAGGCATCAACACAGAAGAGCCTGGAAGTGATACACCTAAAATTTCTGAAATGATAGCAACTCAAGTAAAGGAACAACTCCATCAGACCATAGAAGACATCAGATCAGAAATAATGCCTCAGGTGAGAAAAGAAATGATAACAATAATGAAAGAAATGTTCGGCATATCCAAAGATGACATAGACAAGAGAATAGAAGAGCATAGACACCTCAATGAAGCCTTCAGGGAACAATATGGAAAAGAACTACAAGGTATGAAACAGATGCAAACAGATATCCAGGAACTTAAAAATTCCACTGAAAGCTTGCAAAACTGCCTGAAAGAAGCTGAAGATAGGCTTTCAGACCTTGAAGGCAGCATTGCCACCAATGAATGTGAAAGGAAGGATCTCTTGAAAACAACACAGAACCAGGAAATAACAATTCAACAACTGCAAGATGAAGCAGAGAAACAATGTCAGATTAATAGGTACTAATGAAACAGCAGGTGTCAACACAAATGACATAAAAAGGCTATTAGCAGAAATAATAGAAAATTTCCCAGACATGGTAAATGAGTTGGACATCCAGATAAATGAAGCATATAAAACTCCAGTTAATCATAACCAAAATAA
>NW_004955413.1:16982504-16984347 GCF_000276665.1 Chinchilla lanigera
GTAGCTGAGGATAGCAATATGCAACGTAACAACCACTGTTGATTTGTATTAATTTGTCTTGAGACCCTGTATCACTTTGGTGTTTTGCTTTGATTTGTTTATGTTCCTGATACTGGTATGATGCTGCTGTTCTATTTGTTTGTTTGTTTGTTTCTGATGTGCTACTCTCTTTAAAATAAAATTTTAAAAATCATTAAAATTTTCTGCCAAGGGCTAGGGATTTATCTGAGTGGCACAGCACCTGCCCGGCTAGCGCAAGGTCGTGAGTTCTATTCCCCGTACCATTAAAAAAAAAAACAAAAAATCTGCCAAATATACTTAATGAGTTAAAAGACAATATAGGTAAGTAACTAACTGAAATTAGAGGCATGATACATAAACAAAATAATAATATCCATAGTGATACAGAAAACACTGTGGAGAAGGACATTCTCTAGATGTATTGCCTCAGGCCTGACCAAGCCATGGTTTTTGGGTTCTAGGGGAAATCTAGCAAAAGCATTGTTAGCTCCAGGGATAACACTAGATGCTTTTCTGAGATATGCCCTAAGGAAGACAATATGATGGCTTACTGGTCAAGTCTCATTCCTATGATAATGGAGGTAGATTGGCCTTGCAAAAATGGTTGAGATCGGGAATTCCGGGGCTGCCTCCTTTGTCCTCGCTGAATAAAAGGTTACTGGAAATGGCGGTGTTGAGTCCAGGAGGCGACTAGCCCCCCTGAGCCCAGGTATATGGCTCTGGAGTTGTTCTTTTAAGAAAGGGATTGATACAACCGCGGGCACCTCCTTCTGGGGAGCTGTTTATCCTGGACAGGGATGGACGGGTAATCCGGCAAAACATGAGTAACCAAAGAAAAATTCCTGACAGAAAAACAGTAACTGTACTGAGAAATTTACGAGAGGACACGAAGCACCTGACATAATCTGGCAGAAGAATCAGTGAGCTCAAAGATAAGACATTCAAAATTACTGAGGCAGAGAAGCAGAGATGAAAAACTATACGGAACAATGAAGAAACTACAGGAATCACGGAACGCAATGAAGGAGAACATACACATTACGTGAATCAAGGGTACAGAAACCTCGGAGGAAAGGAAAGAGCAGAGAACCTAAGTGAACAAATAACAGCTCCAAATATCCTAAATCTTAGGAAAGATGAAAATTCAAGAATATCAAAAGCACTCTAGCTAGGATAAACCTAAAGAGACTTGCCCCATGACACAATTTAATCAAATCGTCAAAATTCACAGCAAAGAGACAAGGAATCTTGACATTGAAAGGCTACTCAAAAGCAAAATGAAGCTATTGTTAGGTCATGAACAGATTTCTTAATAGAAACCATGCAGGCTGGGAGTGAGATGATAATATACTCAATAAAATAATTCTAATCAAGTGCACTACATTCACCAAAAATGACATTCAAAATGATGGAGAAATCAAGAGTTTCCTCAGGTTAGCGTTACCTATTGGAGCTCATCACAAGCCCACCCCCACAAGAAATGTGGAAGGAAAAAGAGAGGTCTACAAGTTGCAGCAAAAGGATGATAAACAGCAACACAAAACACTTTGAAAATGCACAAATCCCCAAGCAAAAATAAAGATAGAGACAGATATAGAATCTCGTATTTTTGTAATATAACCAAGTCACTTACATATCTTGTATAGAATTTTTTTAAGCATAGAGTAATTATACACGTGCATTAAAGGATATGCAAAAATAAGTAATCTGCACCATATCAACAAAGTGGGAAGGAACAGATGTGAAGTGGTACAGTTACTACATGTAATTGAATTTGTTGTCAAGTTAGGAGATTGTTATAACTCGAATTTCTAGTGCAATA
>NW_004955413.1:16985072-17021154 GCF_000276665.1 Chinchilla lanigera
TGGTCATACTTCCAAAATTGTTGTACAAATTAAATGCTGCCCCAATCAAAATAGCAACAGCATACTTTGCAGATCTAGAGAAAACAGTCCTAAAATTCACATGAAATCATAAGAGGTCCAGTATAGCAAAGGTAATTCTGGCCAATAAAAGCAAAACAGGCAGCACAGCAATACCTAACTTAAAGCTATATTACAAAGTATATGTGATTAAAAACAGCATGGTACAGAAACAAAAACAGACAAGTGGATCAATGGAACAGAATCAAGGGTACAGAAACTTCAGCAGATATACACAAGTATCTGATTTTGAAAAAAAGAGGTCAAAAGCTTATGTTGGAGGAAAGATAGCCTGTTCAACAAGGGGGTGGAAAAACTGGTTATCTGCCTGCAGAAGAACAAACCTGGACCTTATCTCTCACCATGTGCTAAACTAAAATCAAAGTGGATAAAAAATCTAAACATTAAAACAGAAACACTAAATCTTCTGGAAGATAAACCAGGTGAAACATTTGAAGATATAGGTGTAGGAAAGGATTTTATACATAGAGTTTCAATAGCACAAGAAATAGCAGCAAAAATCAACAAATGGGATTCTATCAGACTAAAAAGCTTCTGTATACTGAAAGAATCAGTCAGTAGATGGAAGAGACAACATACAGAAGGGGAAAAAAATTTTGCCAGCTACTCCTCAGTCAGAGGATTAATTCCTAGTATATACAAAGAACTCAAAAATATTAAACTTTCTAGAATGAAAGACCTACATGAGAAATGGGCAAGGGAAATTAATGGACATTTCAGAGATGAAGAAATGCAAATGGTCTATAGGAAAACATGTTCAACATCTCTGACCATTAAAGAAATGCAAATTAAAACAACTTGAACCTTCTATCTTTCCCCAGAAAAAGTAGCAATCATTAGGCAATCAAATAATAACACATGCTGGCAAAGCTGTGGTGAAAAAGGAACCTTCCTTCACTGCCAGTGGAAGTGTAAACTAGTACAAGCATTATGGAAATCAGTATGAAGAGTTCTCAAAGAAGTGAAATTAGAAATTTCATACAACCCAGCTCTTGCTCTGATAAGCTTCTTCCCCAAAGAATTTAAATCATCATACTACAGCAATGCTTGCATACCAAAGTTTATAGCAGCACAATTCATAATAGCTAAATCCTGGAAGTAGCCTATATACCCCTCAATAGATGATTGGATAAATAAAATGTGGTATCTATATATAATGGAATACTAGTGGGCTATAAATAATGACAAATTTAAGACATGTAGGAAAATGGATGCACCTGGAAAACACAATACGCAGTGAAATAAGTCAGACACACAAGCTTGAATACCATATGGTATCTCTCATCTGATACAGGCATAGTACAAAAATGTTATAGGATTGAAAGAAAACAGCAGGAGATGGATCTCTAGCAATAGAGAAGTAGTTCAAGGGAACTAGGATGAGGGGAATAGAAGAGGGTAAGAAGACACAAGAAGAATAAAGCTATGCCATCCATATACATGAACCTAATAACCCCAATTAATATAAATACTATATGGTCTAACATGAACTAAGGCAGTAATATCAACAAGTATGAGAAAGGGGTCAGTGGCATTGCTGGAGAAAGGTGGAGGGAAGATTGGAAAAAAAGAAACAAGCTGTACTACACACCTGTACCCGCTCCCAAGATGTTTGTGAACTGCAAGAATTGGACACATGTACTAATGAAATTGAAAATAAAAACAAAAACAAACAAGGAAAGAATTGAACAACTTAAAAAAATTAATGAAACACATACATTGTCTGGGTAGCCAAAAGAAATAGTCTTAAGACCAAAGTTGCCCAGAAAGATACATATTATATAAAGATTAAAAACTGAAAATGTCAGCCTGGCATGGTGGCACATGCCTGTAATCCCAGCACCCTGGGAAGCTGATGCAGGAGGATCACATGTTTAAGCCCAACACCCTGACATAAAAAAAAAAAAAAGTAAAAAGGCAAGAAACGGAGCTCAATGCAGAGGCTCTAATGTTTCAACACCCAAACTTATGAAGCAAAGATTAACATCACTGAAAGAAGAAATAGTGACACAAAAGTTTTAGGTGAATCCAATATTCCACTTTCAATTATGGATAGAACAACCAGAAAGAAAACAAATTGAGAAACAGAAGACTTGAACAACACTAGAGATCAACTGGACCTACCAGAAAAATAGAGAATGCTCTCTCCAGCAACAGCATAACATAATTTTCTCAGGCAGAAATGGAACATTTTCTAAGATAAAACATAAGTTATACCACACAAAGTCTTAATAACATTTAAAAGATTACAAAGATACCAACCGTCTTTTTCCAGCACAATGGAATGAAACCAGAAATCAATAGCAAAAAGACAAAAAAAAAATCTAAAATATATGTGGAATCTAAAAATGCATTCTTTTTTTTAGTACCAGTAATTGAACTCAGGACCTTGCACTTTCCAGAGAGCTGGTTGTGCTGGTGTGCTGTATCCACGGCCCTAAGATTGCATTATTCAGCAACCAATGGATTAAAAAGAAATTACAAAAGAATTCAGAAAACATCTGGAGAAAAATGGAACTAAAAATACAGTATAGTAAAGCTTATAGGATTTAGTTAAAGCAGTACTCAGATAAAGTTTATAGTCTTCAGTGATTATATTAAAAAAGAAGAAAGATCTCAACTAATAATCCAATTTTACCTGTTAATAGACCAGGAAAATGATAAGTCAAACCCAAATGTAGGGGAAAGAAGAAAATAATAAAGAATAGGACAGACATAAATGGAATAGAGAATGAAAAAAACAATAGAAAACAATCAATGAACCTTTAAACCTGCAAATTTCCATAAAATTTAAAACTTTTAGTTAGACTAAGTAAAAGAGAGAGAAGACTTAAGTATCTAAAACTGGAAATGAAAGAAGAGACAGTATAGTTGGTGGCTCCAAATTAAAAGAATTATAAGAGACTACTCTGAAAAATTATTCACCAACAAATTGGAAAGCTGGGAGAAATGAATAGATTGCTAGAGAACTTACTACAGTTCAATCATGAATCAATAAAATTCTAAACAGACTGAGAACTTGTCAGGACATTAAAACAGCGATCAGTACCCTCCTAGTAAAATAAAAATCCCAGGACCAGATGGCTGGGAAAGTCTCCCCAGAACTTCAGGAAGAATTATACCTCTAAAGGACTTAATAAATCAAAAATACAAGGGGCTGGGGATTTAGCTCAGCGGCAAAGCGCCTGCCTGGCAAACGCAAGGTCGTGAGTTCGGTTCCCGGTACCGGAAAAAAACAAACAAACAAACAAAAAAAAAATCAAAAACACAAACTTCCATATTACATGGTTTCATTTATATGTGAAATCCAATGCACAAATCAATCAAAGAGCAAAATAAAAGATAGATGATCAGAAACAGGGAGATAGATCTTTTGCTAATGGGAAGGGAACCAAGAGGTAGAGGGGAGGAGTCCAAGTGGGGGAAAATAAACAGAATGAAGATGTGTCACGTATATGTACCAGCTCCTCACAATGGACATCAGCATTATGTATTACAGATATGCAATGATAAAAATAAAATGAACAAAGTAAATAAAGTACAGTACAATAGACAAAGATAGAGGCACACAGGGAGGCAAGACAATTCCAAACTCAACCTGTGTGGCCAGCATTACTCTGCTTCTAGAATGAGGTGAAGACACAAAAGAAAACTAGATGAATATTCCCGATCAATACTGCTGCATAAATATTTGGCAACATTAGCAGACACAACTCAACACTGAAAGAGTATTATTCCATGACTATATAGGATTTAAACCTATAATGCAAGGGTGATTCAACATATGAAAATTGATCACTACCAGAGCTTAAGAAAAGGAAAGACCAAAAAAAGATGATTACCTTAATAAATGCAGAAAAGTCATTTCACAAAATTCAGATGAAATTTTGATGAAATAAACAAGTCAGGAATAGAAAGAAGCTAGATAAACGTAATAAAAGCCTACAGCTACCATCATACTCAAGAGAGAGATGCATATCCTCTATGATCAGAAATGAAATCATGGTGAGCAGTCAGCACTCATAGTCAGCACAGTGCTGCAAGCTCCATCCAGAGGAATTGGACAGGAAGAAAGTGTAGGGAGAGGGGACTTTAGGCAGGCAAAGAAGAGAAAAGGCTTCATGAGGCTCATTAAGGAAATTAGTGGGAAATCTGGGAATGTAGACTGGTGCAACCACTGTGGAAATCAGTGAGGAGATGCCTCAATAACTAGGACTAGAGGTTCCATTGGACTGAGCCATTCCCCTCCTAGGTATCTTCCCAAAAGAATTAAAAGCATTATGCCACAGTGATATATGTACACTTATATTTATAGTTATGCAGTTTGTAATAGCCAATTCATGGAAACAACCCAAGTGCCCATTAACAGCTTGAATGTATAAAGAAGATGTGCTTTTCTATATACAGTGGAGTACCATTCAGCCATAAAGAAGGATATGCACAAGACATTTCTAGGAAAATGGATGCCCTTTGAGTAGATACACTTCAGTGAAATATATCAGACACACATGTGTAAATACCACCTTGTTTTTCTGGTATGAGAAACCAAAAGTTTAAATAAGGACCAAAATGTATAATAGGTATTGTGAAATAGGAAGAAAATGTTCAAATGGGGCGGGGACAAAAGCAGAGGGGAGGGAGAAAGGAAAGAAGGAAAAAGTTTTTTAAAAATGAGAGAAGAAGGAAAACATGGAAATAAAGCTTTTGCAAATGGGGAGGGGGGAAAAGGGTTAATGGGGCGGAAGAGAATGGGAAAAACAAAACCAAGTTACATCATATACAGGTACAAATTGCCTATGATGAATGTGATCATTATGTGTAACTAAAATGTACCAATGAAATATGATTGAGAAGAAAAGAAATTAGTAGAAAATCTCAGTAAAACAGCTTTTATCTCTGCAGTTAAATTTTCTAGCTAACCCTGGCGAAACGTTAAAACTTTACTAGAGGAATTTTTTTTTACATAGGGAAAGGTGGATCCAAGACATGATACAGATAAGCTATTAAAAATTAATAGGGAATTTTTTTGTGTGTGTGGTACCAGGAATTGAACTCAGGACCTTGTGCTTGCCAAGCAGGCACTTATGCTGCTGAGCTATATCCCCAGCCCTAATAGAGAATCTTGATAAAAGCATCTTTTGTCTCTACAGTTAGACTCTACAGGTCAAGCAATTAGAAAAACAAAGAGAGAGACTTGGACCCAAAGAGGCAGCCCATAACACAATTACCGTAGGAATTTATCAGGAAGAGTTAGCAAAGCACATAGAAAGCCAGAAACAAAAAACACCAGGGAAAACAGCTCCCTAACCCACCCCTGATAAAATACAAAGGAGACCAGTGGCAGCCACCTACAGACTCATATTTAATATGTAAAACGCATACACCTATCCATACACACACGTATGTATATTCTCACTCTAGCGTCAGTTTATTATTCCACCAGACAAACACCTGTCCCCTTTACATAACCATTAATCCTAAACTACCTTGCTATAAGGTTCCGGCCCACTCTTACCCTTCACAAAGGGCCAGTCAGGGATCAAAGGGCCAGAAAGGATGTAGTCAGAGGTGCCCAGGTCAGGACCAAAGACAGCCAGAAGTCCAGTCAGATGCTGATGACTTCCAGGTGCCCACATGGGGAAGGGGAAGAATCTCTAGTCTAAATAAAAGGAGAGGGACAAGGGCCCCAGGGTATTAGCCTTTTTAATGCCCCCTACTGTTCCGGGGTAGCTGTCTATCTTCTCTTTTCCCTTTTCCAAACAAACCATTGTCCTTTACTTTAAACTCTGCCTGTTTAACTCCTTGCTGGAGCCGAGCTTCTGACCTTGGTAGCTGCATGTTGCGATGAAGAGTCCTTTGCACATCCCACCTCCAAAGTCTTTTAGTTCCCTGGCCCGAGATACCTTAAGGAAGATGGCTGAATATGATCAATAAGCTGTCCTGCAGTCTCTCGTCGCAGATTACTTGAGACCAGCCCTGTAGCCTGGCCCTTTAAGGAATGGGCTACAGGAAACTCAGCTTTCAGGAAGCATATATTTCAGACTATACAGAAAAAGAGCAGGGCCTTATTGCTTCCCCTGGGCTCAAACTGGCCACTCTGACAGTTTGGGGCTAGAGCCAAAAACAATAATGTTAGTCCGCCCTCTAGTGGACGTTGAAAACTTTACCCAAAATGTGAATTTTTAAAATGCTGTGAACTGGATTTAAAATAGAATATAGTCTACATAGGGAATACTAAACCTCAAATGTAAAACACGAGAGTCCCCCAGCCAGTTAAATGCAACTGCCATGGACACCATCCACAGTTTTGGAGGACAGGTCTCATTGCGACAGTATAGCTTGATCTCCCCCACACACACACACTCATGGAGGGGAATGTCACGCATGCACTGCCGCAGTTTCCTTTCTGGTTTGATCCTCCGGTGGCAAGGAGACAATCTTAGCTCTGAGATTCCCTGCTCTTGCCTTCCTAGGATAAAGGTGACAACTTCTGCGCGGACTGTCTCATTAACTCGTCGTAGGGTACGAGGAGAATTTCTCTTAGCTAATCACAAATTCCAATCTTTTCCTGTAATTTTGTACATTCTGCTTTTTTTTTAATTTTGGAGACATATTTCTGTTAAAGATCAAAAAAGGAGAGAGAGACCCTGCATGGCTTTAGTTGGCTTTAGTCAGCCTTCTCCTTTCCACTAACTAGAACTCTCAAGTTCAGCCCATGGAAAATGAGTGTTTGCTTATAAAAACACTGAAGCCAGGAAAATCATCTTAGATAAGAAACACACACCCTTCTGCGGCCAGAAGGAGCCACATAAAGATGAGGACCCCGACCAGTGAACCCCGCGCAGCTTCCCACCCAGCAGGTGTGGGAAACCGAAACCAGAGACCCAGTGGAAAGAACTGACTTCTGGCTAACACCAGAGGGAGCTAATTCCAAAACGAACCACACTGCGGGGCCAAAACGCATTCAGTTTAAGGTCGGATTTCCAAACTGCTCTTTAATCACTTTCTAAACTAAGGGCAGTAAACTCAGTCCACCTGAGGCCATGGCTTCCCCTTATTGGTGGCTGGGCTCATGCCATGAGCCATGCAGATACTACTGGCCAATCAGATGACAGCTGACACTGTCCATGGAACTTAGTAAAGTCTATGGACTTGAACTGAAAATGAGCCCATTGGTTTATACGTTCTCTGTAGCTTGCTAACTCTCCCACTCTGGGGAAGGCACTAACCTCCTTATTCTCCCCTATGCCTCCTAACTCTGGGCGCCATTATTCACGTGTGGGGGAGGAAATTGACAAACGTATAATTTGTGATTGCTGGACAATGGGTATAGGCTTTAACCTGTGAGTTTAAGTGTTTTATAGATACTGGATCATAAAATCATCAGAGTGGGTTTGAGTAGAGTCTAGACTATCCTACTATTGAGGAGATTACCTGGGTGTTTAGGTAGACAGCACAAAATGTCTTGGAGATGTCTTTACCCTATGACCCAAGCAAGGGATTTCTTCTGGACACTTACCTGCCTCTATGTACCCCCAGGGGTGATAGATCTCCTCTGCAGGTTTGGATTTTCCAGTGAAGCGTGTCCGTTACCACTACTCATTCAGATACTTGAATTATTAGAATGAAATACTGGCCAGATCCCTCTCTCTCACACTCTTTTTGTTCTTTCACGAAACTTCTATCCACAACAATTTGTGTTATCGCCTCACAAAAGGTTTATGTCTATGTAGGAACAGTATACCAGGAGGCCCCTATTCTTTCTCTGTATCTTAGAATTTCTCCATTCAAAGTCTTGGGATAAAAAACTGAAACAAGACCCTTCTCCAAAACTGTCTCACTAACATGGTGGCAATGACCATTCACCCTGCCCTTCCGGGAACTGCGGTGTCATTTGCTCACCCTGCCTCTTCCAAAATCACTGTGCTATCCATCTCCCTGGGGCTCAGCTTAACCACTTTTTAAAAGGTAAGAGCATACTGGGAAGCTCTCTCCATCTGAGGCATAGTAAACATCATTACTAGGGAATACAGAGGGTCAGCCAGGGCCCTAATCCAATTCCTAGGGCAGAGAGAGAAAAACAGAGAGAGAAGTAGGGAGAGCTGGCATCAAATCCAAGTAAGGATATAATGCAGACCAATCCTGAAGGTGGTAGGGGCCCAGGGTGAAGGTCAAGGCCACACCTGGACTTTCTGATGAGATGAGAGAGGTCCTTTCTCTGTTTATAAGTAAGAAGAAGGATGTTGTCTTGGTTTCTTTTCTTACATTGCTGAGGAAAATCACCTGACACTCAGAATTAAGGAAGGAAAGGTTTATCTAGCTCACGGTTTGTGGAGGTTTCAGTCCATACTCAATTGGCTCCAAGGCAGAGTGGCACATGGCAGAGGGCAACAGTTCATGGTGACAGAACACAGCAAAAGCAACCAGAGAAAAAGCAAGGAGCCCTAGGAAGCAGCCTCTTTCCCTCCCTTACATTGTATGCAAACTACCCACCCCAAGGCAGGTGTAGCACTCACATCTATAATTCCAACATTGGACCATGAATCAATTATAAACTCTAGAATCCTGCCCCATGACTGCATGAAGTTTTGAGAGAATATCTAGACACAAACTATAACAAGATGTCTAGTAGAAATCTGCAGCAAGGCATTTTGGGGGCTAGGCAGGCTTTCTTCCCCACCTTAGCTTTGAAACCCAGGTAGACTTCACACTAGGGAAAGCTCAAAATGTAAAGATGCTAAAATCTGTCTACTGTGTGCATAGGTGATGTCTATTTTCTCACCCCAATCAAGATATTCTCTATGTAATGACATCATACATGGTCTCTGCTTTCAAGGGTCCTTTTCTAAAAGTTAAAGGATTGCTTCCTTCCATGTCTACTCAGTTGTTACCTTTGTCGGGCTGTTTAGTAGTAGTTCTCTTCTTGTGCTTACTTGGGCCATGCATTCTAAACTTTCTTTTTAAAAGACAAAGAAGAAAGAAATTAGACCCAGAGAGGTGCCAGGTAACATACTTACAGTTAGAATTTATCAGGAAGAGTTAACAAAGCACATAGAAAGCCAGAAACAAAAAACAACCAGGGAAACCAGCTTACTAACCCACCTTTGATAAAATACAAAAATGACCAGGGGCAACCACCTAAAGACTCATTTAATATGTAAAACACAACTATACATATACACATGTATGTATATTCTCACTTTAGCATCACTGTGTTATTATGCCAGACACACGTGTTCCCTTTATTTAATTGTTAATTTTAAGGTACCTTGCTGTAAGGCTCCATCACAAAGGAACAGGATGGAATAAAAGGGTCAGAAAGAATGTAGACAGAGGTGCCCAGGTTAGGATCAAAGGCAGCCAGAAATCCAATCAGATGGTGATGATTTCCAGTTGCTCACGTGGGGTATAGAAGAATCCCTAGTCCTAAATAAAAGGAGGCAGAGATAAGGGCTTGGGCAAGGCAAGGGCTCTTTCTAATGCCCTATTCTTCCAGAGGAGCTGTCTGTCTTCTCTTTTTCTTCCCTTTTCCAAATAAAACATATTCTTTTATTTTAAACTCTGCCTCTTTAATTCCTTACTGGTGCTGAGATTTTGATCTTGGTAGCTACATGTTCCAGATAAGAAGCAGTGTGTACATCTTACCCCAGGTAATACTTTAAGTGCAATTTAAAAAGACAAATGTAGAGAGGGGAAATCAAATATAGAAATGCACCAGATAGTATAAATGGCAGAACAGTGTACCACAAAGGACAGAATGGTCTCTAATGGAAACATTAACCAGAGGAAGAGCTGATAGGCAAAGCACGGAGAAAGTGTGGCATATGGAAACCAGAATAATCCCCCAGCTTGGCTGTGCGATTTGACATTTCCACAAAAACAATACAAAGGAGAAAAGGGGTGGTTGCCCAGCTTAAAAGAAAAATCACTCTGTATATAAAAATACACACCTACACATGTATATATGTATTGTCGCTCCAGTGCACTCGATACACACACATTCCCTTCTGAATCCTGCCCTTTCTAGAAGGCTGTCCTAACCAACCTATACATCAAAGGGATACAGCCCTGCAGGGACAAAAGGTCAGGAGAAAGCCAAACAAAGCCTACTAAAAGAAATGTTCACATAGGCAAACATGCCTGGGTTAGGGTCTTGTGACCTTGGAAAAGTTCAAACACAGCCCCAGGAACCAGTCAGATTGTGACAAGTTTTAAGTATCCACCTGGAAGGAAGCGTCCCTAACCCTAATCAAAGAAACCAGGAACAAGGGCTGGGAGATATCCCCTCTTTTTACACATTCCCTGCCTTCTTGTTTCTGTCTTCTACTTTCCTTTCCTTACAAGTAAAGCATCCCTTTTCTTAAACTCCATCCTTCTAGTTCATTATTGGTGCTGAATTCTAATTCATAATTGGTGCTGAGTTGTCCATTCTGGCTAATGGCTCACCTTCCTGTGATAAAAAAGCAAGGGAGGGGAATCAAGGGAAGGAAGGGAAGGGAAAAGGAAAGGAAGAGAAAAGGAGAGAGGAGGAGAGAGTGAAGGAATACAACTGCCACCATCTGAGACTGACCAGAGCCCGCTGTGAGCCTCTTCCAACCTTGTTTGCAAATATGCTTGCAAATCTGCTAATGATGTATAACCATTTGTTATACATCATTCTAACAGTTGTGGGATTCTCCCTAGGACTCCTACCATGTTCTGCTGCCCTGGTCCTGACAGACCACAGCCACTCCCTGCATTTCTCAAGCTTTATCTCTAGCACATAGCCACAATTCCTTTTCACTGAGTGGTTTCCTTCAGAGCCCCATTGTGAATTTTTCCCCCCTTAACTCATCCTATGTACACAACCCTAGAAAAGACTGCACAGCCTGTAGGAGAACAGCTGGTCCTGATACCAGCAGTTCCTCTTGGACTTGTCCTAAAGAAACCTGTCCTGACTGTAGAGCTTGTATCTTCATACATTATTTTTCCTAACAGAAGTGAGAAAACAAAGCATCTAATCGAGAAATAATTTAAATGATTGCTGTTCACATATGACATGAATTTATATGTAAAATTTCCACAAAAACAAATTCTCAGAACTAATTTAAAAATCAGCAAAGCTGCAGGATGCAAATCAGCATTGCAAACTTCGTTGTTTCTATACACTAAGGATGAACAATTCAAAAAGGAATTGGAAAACAATTACAGTTAGCACAGCATCAAAATGCATGCAGTACTTGGCAAATAAGCACTGCTTCTGCTAAACTTAACTAAGGAAGTGAAAGATGAGATCACTGAAAATCATAGCACATTTATGGAGGAAGTTGAAGCAGACACAAAATGAGTGAACAAACATCCCATGCTCATGGATTGGAAGACATTGCAATGTTGAAATGACCACACTACCCAAATCCTCCTACAGACACAATGCAATCCTTGTTAAACTCCCAATGACATTTTTTCCTCATAAAGAAACAGCAACACAAAATTCATATGGAATTGAATAGCATAGAAAAGGCAGGCTGAATAGGCAAGATAATCTTGAAGAAGAAATCCATATGCAAGAGTTGCCTTTTCATTGCTACATTCTATCAAGATTTATTCATTTGTGATTAAAATGTCAGATTCTTAAACTATCAAAGTCTCCTAGTTTATAAACCCTTATCATGGGTGCTGGTATATAAAACAAGAAAAGGGATCTGCACCATGAATGTTTGTTTTTTTCAGTGACATTCAAACATTTTTAAAAATGAGCTTGGGGGTGAAGTATATATAACATAAAATTTACCATTTTAACCATTTTCAGGAGATAATTCCTTGGTATTTTTTACATGCATAATCAGTCCTACCTGTTTTTAAGACTTTATGCTCACTCCCCAATAATCTATCATCTATCTATCTATCGTCTATCTATCTATCTATCTATCTATCTATCTATCTATCTATCCGTCTGTCTATCTATCTATCTACCTATCTATCTACCTATCTATCTATATCTATCATGGATCTATCTATTTTTCCCCATTTTCCAGTCTTCTAGACCCTGATCACCTCTAAGCTACTTTATATCTCAAAAAATTCACCTAATATACATGTTTTATTGAATTGGAGTAAAAAAAAAAACTGTTCACTTAGTCTGATTTATTTCATTGAAAGCATCAATCGTGTTGTAGCGTGTATCAGAATTTTATCTCTTTTCTGATCTGGATAGTATTTTGTTACATATATTTACCACATTTTAATGATCTGTTTATCTCATATTGAATACTCAGGTTGTTTCCATCAATTATAAATGACCGTGCAGTGACCATTGTGCACAGGTATCTGTTTTAGTCCTTCTCGGCAAGTCTTTTGTTTATATACATAGGTGTGGAATTGCTGGGCCAGATGATATTTCACCATTTATCTTTTTTAAGCACTGCCACAGTGACTGCCATTTGACATTTCCAACCAGCAGTGTATGAGGCTTCTACTTTCTCCACAACTTTACCAAAATTTATTTTCCATTTAAAAATGTTATAGCAGTCCTCTAGTGAAATGTTACATTATTGTGGTTTTGATTGGCTTTTCATTAATGTCTGAGGATGTGGATTAAATATTGATGTGCTCATTGGCCTTTGCTTACCACCTTTAGAAAAATATTCATTCAAGATCTTTGTCCATTTTTCATTCGGGTTGTCTTATTGAGTTGTAGGGATTATCAATATATCTGAAATATTATTCTTTTATCTAATATTTGACTTGCAAATATTTTATCCCATTCTGTAGGACATCTCTTGACTTTCTTGTACTTTCTCATTTTAGGGTTTTTGTTGTTAATTGTTTGTTTTGTAGTACCAAGAATGCAACCCAGAGCCTGCCTACTAGGCTACCTCCCTGGCCCTATTATGAGACAAGAACTCACTAAGTGTCCAAATTGCCCAAACTGGGCCCAAACTTGCAATGCTGCTGTCTTAGTCTCCCAGAATCCTGGGATAACAGATATGTGCTGCATGTCTGGCTGTCTTGCTCTTTTGCTAAAGAACAAAAACTTACTAAGGTCTTTAAACTTGACAACATCCAGTATAAAAATATGTTTATACTTTTTTTTGACAGAGTCTCATATGAATGAGACCAGGCTGCTCCTCCACTCATTATGGAGCACAGGCTGGCCTCAAATTCACAGCGATCCTCCTGGCTCAGCCTCCCAAGTGCTGGGATTACAGACATGAACCACCACACCTGACTTACACTTTCTTTTGTCACTCATGATTTTGGTATCATATCTGCCTTCATATTTTAAGTATAAAAATCAATGATCCCTGCCCTACTTACTGAAGATACTATTCCTTCCCCAGAAGACAGACTTGGTCTCCTCATAAAAATCAATTAGTCGTAGATATGGGCTTCTTTCTTGAATCTTCAGGTATAACTCATTAGGGTAGATGTTATGCCAGGACCATATGCTTTTGATTATTGTAGCTGTCAAGTGAGATTGAAATTGAAAGTGTGTCTTTCAACTTTTTTCTTTTCCAATATGGTTTTGCTTATTTGGGGACCCAATTCCATGAAAATATGAAGACTGATTTTTCCATTTCCATAAATAAAGCCTGTTGAAATTTGTAAATGTTGTAAAGAGTTTGTGGAAAATTTCATATAGTGTTGACTTTCAAAAATAATCTCTGATCACGAACACTGCTCATCATTTCTTTTATTTATTTGTTTGTTTATTTTTTAAGAGTAGGCAAATTTATTGGAGAAAAAGAATGTGCAAGGGGAATGAAGAATAGGAATCACTCCCAAGAGACAGGAGGGGTCCTGAATGGGTTGTCCAGTTTATATATCTATCTATCTACCTATCTATCTATATATATATATATACATATACATATTTGGAATTGGGATAAAACTCAGGACGTTAGATATTTTTCAGCAATGTTTTGTAGTTTTTAGTGTACATACTTTGCTTCCTTGTTTAAATTTATTCCTAGATATTTCTCTTTTTAGAGATACTATTACAAATGATCTTATTTTTCTTTTTGGGATGTTCGTTGGTGTGTGTAGTAACTCTATTGATGTTCATGTGTGATTTTGTACTATGCAATATTGCTTAGTTTGTTTACTAGGTCTCGTAGAGTTTCATTGATTCTTTGGGATTTTCTGTATATAGGATCATTTTCTCTGCAAACAGATTGTTTTTCCTACTTTCAAATTCAGATGCCTTTTATTATTTTATTTCCATCTAAGTGTTCTGCCTAGAATTTTTGTTAAATATCGTTTAGCAAATGTTAACTTTGGGCATTATTGTGATGTTCCTAGTCTTAGGGAGAAAATTTCTAGTCTTCTAACCCAGAGTATGATGTCAGCAGTCATTCTTTCATAAACACTCTTCACTATGTTGAAAAAGATTCCTGATATTAGTGGTTTTCTGAACGTTTTTAATCACAAAATGATGTTGCATTTTTGTAAAATGGCCTTTTTATAAATGAGATTCTCTGGGGGTATTTCTGACTCTTGTTAACACATTGCAGTACATTTACTGATTTTCTTATACTTAATGATAATTGCACACCCAGGACAAATCTCACTTTGTCTTGGTACATAGACATATTAATATTCTGGTGGACTTGGCTTGCTAGCATATTCTCCACATGTATGTTTTCCAATATCACTTATTGTTGCACAATTATCCACTTGTTTATATGGATGAGCTAATATTGATGTATTAATGTTACCTCAAATCCATATTTTATATTACCATTCATTCTGTCTTGGGAGATATATAGATAGATAGATAGATAGATAGATAGATAGATAGATAGATAGAGATATAGATATAGATAGATAGATATAGTATTACTTTATTGTGCAGAATGTTTCCCTTTTTACAAACTCTTCCGTGGTTTGTCTATTTGTCCCTTGTTCTCCCTTTCAAACCTTTGGCCACCATAAATCTCTTCGCTGTATTAGGGATTTGCCAATTGCAAAATGTCATATTCCAGTTTCAATCATCAATATGTAACTTTTAAGACTGGCTTTGTCATTTAAAATATGCTTTTAATGTTCCTCCATATTTTTCATAGTTTGATATCCAGTTATTTTTTAATCACTGAAAAATATCCCACTGTCCGACTACACAACTGTTGCTTACCTATTGACATGTTGAAAACATCTGGATTGCTTTCAATTGTTGATGACTATGAACACAGCTTCATAAACATTTATGTGCAGGTTTTTGTGTGCACACAGTTTTCAACTCATTTGAAAAAATGCCAAAGACTATAACAACTAGATGGCATAGTCAGCCTATTTCTATATTTGTGAGACTGTTTTCTCAAGTGACAGCAACAATTTCAAATTTTTCTCATTTTCATCATCATTAAAACATGAATGTTCTTATGTCTCCATAGATGACTAGCATTAAGTATTGTCTCTGTTTTGTGTTTTATCCATTATAGTAAGTCTCGGGTCTGGGCAAGGTGACATATGCCTATAATCCCAGCACTTGGGAGGCTGAGGCAGGAGGATTGCTGCAAATTTGAGGCCAGCCTGGGCTACACAGTGAGCTCAAGGCAAGACTGAACTCTGTAGGGAAACCCTGCCTCAAAAAGTAAAAAAAAAAGTAGTGGGAGAACATTGTTTTAATTTGTAATTTCTGTGTTATGTGATATTGAGAATATTTTCTCTATGACTCTTTGCCAAATGTATATTATCTTCAATGAAATATCTGTTCATATCTTTTAACCATTTTATAATTTAGCTGTTCACTGTGCTATTTTTGACCTTTATGTGTTCTTTATGTATTTAGGGTACCAGTCCTTTATTGAATATATGATCCTGTCATCCCACTCTCTCTGCACTCCATTTTCTCTGATGAGGAAATTGTTTTCAGTGAGAAATGGTTATGTGTAGTTCCCTGAGCTTCTTTGATGTTGAAATTCATGTATTTTATTATACTTAGGATGTTAGCCATTATTTCTTTAAATATTACTTCTTCCTTTCTTTTCCTTTATTCTACTTTTGCAATACCAATTATTTATATAATTTTTAAATGATGTTGTTCAATAAGGAATTACATTATGTTCATTTTTCTTTATCCTTTTGATTTTCTGCTCCTCATAATATTTTCAAATGTGCTATCTTCAAGTTTGCTGATTCTATGTTCTTTATGCTCAGATCTACACTGAATTTTTTCTTAGTCCAGGCCACTAAAACAAATTGCCTCTGAGGAGTTTAAATCTTTTCTTTATAGTTTTGGAAGCTGTGAAATATTAGAACAGGGCCCCTGCATGATGGCTTTTGGTGAGGGCTCTCTTTCAGTTTGCAGACACCCAAATTCTCTTTGCACACTCCTTTGGAGGAATAAAAACTATGGAACGCATTTATCTCCCACTTCTCAACAATGTCACATTGTTATTAGAGCTTTAACCTAAATTTAGAGAGGACAAAACATTTGGTCTTCAGTACTTTACACATGGACTTTTACATTTGTTAATGTATTTTTTAGGTCTTTCAATTTTTAGCCAGATTTGCAGAGCCTAATGGTTAGTTTTACACAAAAATGCATGGCCGTCCTGGGTGTCTTGGGCACATGTGTCATGGCCTGGGCATCTATACAGCACTCTATGTGCCTTCACTGCACAGTTGCTTTTGAATGTCTTTATTTCCCAAAGGAACTTCCTTGGCACTGTTTTCAGCTGTTTAGTGATGTATAAATCTCAAACATGATCTTTTGCTCCTGCCTCTGTAGGTTACACTGTCATCTGCTTTACAATACTTTTCAGAAATACCTGCCACATTGGCTCACGTTTGTTCTAAATTGGACAAAATAGAGATGGAAATTTTGTGTTGGTACTTTGGATAGCCCTCAGATATGTCAAATCTGCCCAGCTTTTCAGGCCAAATCTTAGTCTGCTCCCACTGAAACTAAGGATCAAAGTCTTTCACTGAGAACATGCTCTGTCTTTATGACTGCTGTTTTCTAAGCAAGGGAAATATGGCAAAAGTGAACAAAAACAGAACAAAGTTTCTCCCCCATTTTAAAGGTGCCCTTTTTATAAATTTAGTGATTACTTAATTACTAGAAACTTTATCTTTCAGAGTTGCCGTACAATTAATTCTGATGGTTCCTAGCAGGTTTCCCATGTATCTTTATAAGGATAGGAACTTAGGAGCTGCTTATCTGATGGTTATTTTGACATCATCAATCCAAAAATATTTTGAATACATTAATATCGATTACATCATGGCTAAAATGCTGTTAAACCTAGGAAACATTGTTTATGCTATCCTAGAAAAGTATTCTCGTAAGTTAACTTCGTGTAATTAGGTTGACAAGTGCCTCTCATCTCCTGAAGCGGAAAAAAAAAAAAAAGTTTTCCCCCCAAAGATATTCAAATTCTGATTCTCACAATCTGTCAGTGTGTTGCCTTATATCACAAAAGGGACTTTGAAGAATATGATTCTACTAAGGATCTGCGGTGAGAGACCAGCCTGAATTATTTGAGTGAGCCATTGTAACCACAAGTGCCCTCCTAGTGGAAAAGAGGAAGGCCACAGACTCAGAGTAAAAGAAAATCATAATGATGAAATCAGTGGTTGGAGGAATGTCTTTCCTAGGAGGGACAAACACCCCATAGAATGTGGCAGGCTCTGGAAGTGGGTAAAGGCAAGGACCAGATGCTCCCTAGATCATCCACAAGGAGCCTGCTCTGCTAACACTTTGATTTTAGCACAAATACACATTTTGACTTCTTAAGCCATGAAGTTGGTGCTATTTATTAGCAATGGAAAACTTACACTTTCCCTTTCATACATGAGTGAATTCTGTCCCACATTGTATTCAGTGACTTTTGATTCTTCCTTCTCCTCTAAGAAAATGGGACAGCGCATCACCTGTGCCTTTGTGTCCTTAGTTCAACAGGCTTTAGTGCTTTACTAGAGTATGCTGAATGGAGAAATCCTGAGGTTCTTTCTGGATAGTTGGGGAAGAGATTCATTATTATCAATTCAAAAGACTACTTTGTGTTCCTTTAGTAATTTCAATCTTAAATTCTATGTTAGTAATAGTTTACTACCTTTGCTATATTTATTTTATCTGCATTAATATTTTCCTAGTATACTGTAGCTCAATTTAAACTTTTTTAACTTCCTCTGTTATGGTGGGTTTACTACTTGTACTTATTATATTTTTTTCTCAATTTTAAAGCCTTTGTTTTGACTTTTTCTTCTGATTGGCAATCAATTTTCAAAGTATGATGACCATAATATTTAGAATTATTTCTCCATTCTTGTTTGAGGTTTGCAAAATTTCTTTTCCTTTCCTAGGCATTTACTAATCCATGATAAGGAGGAAGAGGAAAACGAAGAGGGTGAGGAGGACAGGGAGTGGGTGGAGAGAGATGATATCCTATACTTACATAGTATTTTGGGTCAAGCACTTCACATATGCTGATTTTCTCAGTTCTTACAACACAAGGAATTGAACTGCATTGAAAATCATTTTGACCAATATGAAGATTGAAGTTCTAAGACACTGTGAAATGCTCAGGGTCTTAAGTGGCAGAGCCAAAATTTGAACCCAAGTAACTTAATTTTAGAATCACAATTCTGAATTACCTTTTAATTAAAATACTTATAATGTATAATGTGTAAGCACTTACACTTTGCTCTTCTTTCTCAGCCTTATGTGTATTATAAGGCTACTTCTTTCACAAAAAACAAATTTTAGATATATTAATAATTTTACTTAATCATTGAGGTGTTCTTTTTTCTTGTGCTACACTCCCTTTAGAATAATTTGTTGTTCTTAATAAAGACTATCAATTAATTCTTTGAGAGAAGATCTATCAGGGATAATTTTTTAGATTTTCTATGTGTTGAGGTGTCAGCCTTGTAACACAATTTGGCTGAGTTTATCATTGTAGCTTCAAATTCTTTTCTCTGGAAGATATGACAGTTCTATTGTCTTCTTGCCTCTGGACTGCAAATGAGAAGTCACATGTGCCTACCTTCCCAGTTGTGTACAGCTAGGGTGAAGCTAATTTGTCTATTTCACCATTATCTTTTTGATGTTCCTTTTTGGGATTACATCTTCCTATGTTGTCAGTGGTAGTTTTTGTACCAACATCTAATGGGAGCACTAGAGGTAAATAAAAGGATAAGGAATAGATGGAATTCTTAAAGTAATAATGACAGAAAAATTTCCAAAGTTAATGAACAAAAAAATAGCTCATATATCCTGGAAGTTTAGTTAAACCCAAGCAGAATAAATACTAAAAATTAGTTAATTAAAAACTGTGCCTATATATGTTACTTTCAAATTATTAAAACCAAAGTCCAAAAAAATTCAGAAAAAATACGAGAAAAATAAAATATATATAAAGGAACAGGTAAAAATAACACGATTTCTCAGAAGATACAGAAGCAAGAAGAAAGTGAAATATGTAAACTTTTCAGAGAGAATGAACTACTTAATAAACCTTGAATTATGTACCATGTCCAATTAGCCATCTAAAGAAAAAATAAACACTTTCTAAGAGAAACAGAAATTAAAGGAAATTGTCACTAGTAGACCTGTATTGCAAGATTTTAAAAAAAGTTCTTTAGACAAATAGGAAAAAAAATATCAGAAACACAGATCTTTATTATTTCAAAGTGGAATTAATGAGGATTAATTTGAAATGTATATTACAGAAAACATAGTAAAACTTAAATTTAAAAGGAAACATAATGAATATGCTATAAAGAGAAAATAGAATCTTAAAATGCTATATTACAATTGCTACAGGTAGAAAATAGAAGACAAAAATAGGAAGAATAAGAGCAACAGAAAAACTAGAACTCACATGATAGATATTAATCCAACATATCAACAGTCATTTTTAATGTTGTCACTTAATGCCCTAATTAAAAGACAGATTATCACAACACATCAAAAATCAACCCAATCCTTTGCTGTGTACAAGAAACCCACTATAAAAGTACACATAAGAAAAAGG
Source organism: Chinchilla lanigera (assembly GCF_000276665.1). Lineage (NCBI taxonomy): Eukaryota > Metazoa > Chordata > Mammalia > Rodentia > Chinchillidae > Chinchilla > Chinchilla lanigera. Next base: position 17,005,112 of record NW_004955413.1, read on the forward strand.
AAAAGTGTGGAAAGAATATTCAATGCTCACATTAACAAAAAGAAACCAAAAATATCTAAATTAATTTCAAAACAGAGCAGACGTTATAGCAAGGATCATTAACATGGATGAAAGGATATTACACAATAAGAAGGGAGTCAGTTCAAAGAATTCATAATAACCCTTAATCTCTTTGCACCTGACTACATAACAACCAAGCTATTGAAGCAAAAAGCAGTAGAACTGCAAGGAGAAACAAATGGATTCACTGTCATACCTGGAGAATTTAACACTTCTCTATCAGAAATGGACAGATCCAGTAGATACAAATGAAAGTGACACCACTGACCACAGTCACACTATTAATTAACTGGATATAATCAACTGATATACCCAACCTTACAGTAAAAATAGACAAATAGATCAAGAGTGGAAAAATAGACAGATAGATTAAGGGAAAAAATACAGAACCACATAAATACTGTTGACTAATAAAGTGCTTTACTTTCTCCTTACCCCATTACAAATGAGCAAAGCAATACCATGAGGGAAAGATTGTATGCAAAATTGTAAAGCTAAATAGAAACCTTTTACTCATCACAGGAATTACCTTAAAATGTGTTGCCGATCTCAGTGGAAAATACAAAATTATAACACTCCAACAAGTTAACTTTGGGAAAATGTACATGGTCTGGTATTTGATAATGTCGTTTTAGGCTCAATTGCATAGCCAAAATCCACTAAAGAAAAGATTGATAAGTAGATAAAACTATATGCTCCCCCAAAAGGCATCACCAAAACAATAGAAAAGTCATAGACTGGGAGAAAATATTTGCAAAAGAAGTATCTGATCAGAATTATTTTCCAAAATACACAAAGAGCTCTTAACATTCAAATAGTAAGAAACAACCTGATTAGAAAAAATGGGACAAAGAACTTAAAAAATATATACAGATGAAAAATAAGCATAAGAAAAAATGCTTCATGTAGTAGTTACCTTTCTCCTCACTGGAAAACAATACTTGAAAATCACAGTTTAAAAGAGATGTTTCTTTCAGCTCATCTTTACAGGTAAATGAATACATGCATGGTCAAATTGCTCCAAGCAAGAGACATCATTGTGGCAGGATCTGATAAAACAGAGCTATGTAATTCATGGTGGCCGGAATCAGCACATGGGTATAGTACCAGAGAGAGTGGGAAGAGGTAGGGATCATATGTAGTACCCAAGGAAACTCTTCCATGACCAACACAGCAACACCCACAAATGTGCTTTATTTTTCCTTTAGAATGGGGTATTTCTTAATCCAATCTAGTGACATCACGTCAACCATCAAAATGCACCTCTTATCAACTCAAATACATCCCCTTAAACCAAAATTAGTAACAAAAATACTTAATGTTTTTACCAAACATGTTATAACTATCCTGTGTACCCAACAATACAATAGTCCCAAAGTATCAACAATGCATCATTTCTCAAATCAAAGTCTCTTCTGAAACACAAAGCAAGCTCTCAACTGTGAACCTCCTAAGAATCAATAACAAGATATATCACCTCAAAGCACAATGGCTCAGGGAAAATATTTCCATTCCTAAACAGAAGGATATAGAATAAGAAAGAAACAGACCAAATGCTGCAAATGCAACAGAGCAAGCATTAAATATTGTAGCTCCATGTCTAGCATTTGGGGCATGTGGTAGTGAGGGTGAATTCTAGAAAGTATGGCCAGAATTGAAAAATTCAAGCTGAAAATTGAAATTACTAAACAAATGTCTAAAAATAAAACTTTCTGAAGCACACCTGAGGCAGTCTACAATTGGTACCTTTCCAAAATTCCAAGGTAAACACCATTCAAGTGCATATAAACTGTTCCACAGGAGAGAAAAAAATGTACTACTTTACTTATTCTACCAAAAACAGCACAACTCTGATACCAAAACCAGGCAAAGTCATTCAGGAAACACAAAATAATAGACCTATTGCAATTGTGGATATGTAAAAACTGTAATGAAATATCAGCAAATCCAATTTAGTGATGTATAATAAAAAGATAATATTGAAAAAGCAGGTTAAGTTTATCACAAGCACTTAGGGATCTCTCATAATTGAAAAAATCTATCAACCATTATCATACTAAAGAGACAAATGTTTGATAAACTCATTATAAATTTATACTTAAAAAACTATGAAGCATGTAAGGAAAGAACTTAAATTGATAAAATGTGTTTCTAAAATGTATTCCAAACTCAATTACTAGGTGAATATAACTACCAGTGTTTGATCCAACATTTAATCTCACAAAAATATAATAATTATACGGATTGGAAAGTGTTAAAAAGAGACGAATTTATTTATTTATTTATTTATTTTTTGGTTTTTCTCCGGTACGGGAACCGAACTCACGACCTTGCACTTGCCAGGCAGGCGCTTTTGCCGCTGAGCTAAATCCCCAGCCCCAAGAGACGAATTTAGACTGATATGACTGTCTTCTAGTTATTAACCTTTTGAAGAAACTATGGAAAATTACTGGAAATAACTGAGTAGTAGCAAGTTGATGCATGTTTCAATTACATTGCTAACACCACTAAAGAACATCAGACAAGTTAATTAAACAGGAAAAAATCATTTAAAATATTAAAAAATATGCCAGATATTTGGAAATAAGGAACATTTTAAAACTTCATTCAAAGGGTAAAATAAAGAATTATATCATATTCACGAACAGAGGGTTTGAAATTTAAAAGCTTTGTGTCAACCCTAAAGCAATCTACAAAGATTTTAGTCAAAATTTCTAGGAGATTTTTCATCAAACTTAATAGGGTTTTTTAAATAATCTGTATCAATCTTTTTAAATGGCCAAGAATATTGAAAGCATATCTGAGTAAGAGTAAACAGAGATTGCCTGGTCTAAAAATCATAACACGTAGTATGAAACTCCAGACAATACCTATCCCTAGGAATAAATTAATAATTAAACTAAAAAATAGACCAAAGAAGACTCATATGTACATGACACTTAACGTAAGTATAAAAGGGTCATAGCAGGAAATGGGAAAAAGAGGAACTGATCAATAAACAGCACCAGAAAAATAACAATATATCTGAGAAAGAATAGAAACTAATTATCTACCATGTATCTTACATAAAATTTAGTTTTATGTAAGTCCAGACTTTAATGTTACAAGCAAAATACTTAGATATGAAGTTGTCTCATATTAAAATAACTAGGTACTCACAAATATAACTGACTACTTACACATGTCCTGTTATGAAATTACTTCACAAGCTCAAGTATATCAAATTGAAAACACTTTCTCATTAAAAAATTCACTAAGAAAGAGAAAATCTAGTTAAAATCTTCAAGTATCAATATATGTACTACTATATAAATTATATATAATAATAAATTAACACTAAAATATCATATTTATGTAAACAAATCAAGAAAAGTAGAAATGGATAAATTACCCAACATAAAAATGGATAAAGGACCTCCAGGAAGATGGTGGAGTAATGAACAGCAGAGAAACAGCCTTCTCAAGATTTAGTGTCCAGACGCTGGAATATAGCAATGTGAAAAGAAGGAAGGAAGTGGGTCCCTAGGACCCAAGAAGGAGCTGATGTGAGAACTGAAGCCCACAGGAAGAGCAAAGAGACAAATTTCAATGAAGAAGAAAGGAGCGCCATGTGGTTCTTTCTCCCTGCTCCCTGACTCACTGCAGAGGATGGGTGGCTTGAACCTGCAGATGCACAGTGACTACTGGTGACCCCAGAGGCTTCTGTGGAGAGATGCACCCAGAGAATGAAACAGTGGGCACAGCAGACTGCAGCAGTTGATGAGTTATTCAGATTCAGAATCCCCCAGGAGAGGGCAAGTGGTTCATAGCCGACTTTGAGAGAGGCCGGCTGAGCTCAGAGAGGCCAAGGGGCTCCCAGTGTCAGGGTGAAGCAGAACTGAGTTCAAGTCAGCAAAAGGTAAACGAACTAAGTTTAAACCAGCAAGGAGACAAATTCAAGCTAGCAGGTGGCATATGCAGTGTTGCAGGCAGCATAAACCAGGTTCCAGCTGCACAGACAGAAGCCAGCCTGAACTTCATTGGAATTGCTGGGATTATCCACTAACTCACCGGAAAGCTACAGCTGGCTTGCTAGGATTAATCAATATGGATCTGGATTCTGTCTGCCCACTTTGTCTACCTGTGACAGCAGAGACACCCTGTGAAGTGGCCTTTTTTTCTGTTTTTCTTTTTCTTTTTCTTTTTTCTTGATTGCTTCTTCTTTTTATGAGTGTGGACACTGTTTCTAGTTTTGTTGTTGCTGTTGTTTTTGCTCTGTTGTGTTTTTTCTTTCTTTCTTTCTTGTCTCTTTCCCTCCTGTCATCTTCACCAATTTCTCAAAGTTTGCATAATTTTCTTTGTCCTCCAGCCTTGATTCTAATCTCTTCTTCCTCTATTGCTTTGTTTCCCCTCAAGATGGAAAATTAGTAGTTGCCAGAGTTTGTCATTTTTTAGGCTGTTTAATGCTATTGTTATTCCTGATTGTACTACTTTAGCCAAGGTGACATAATTGTTCTAATTAGTTGTTTTCTCTGGTAAGACTGACACTGCCTAACAGTTAGAAAAAGATACTATAGGCCAGAACCAAAAATAAAGCAAGGGCTAGACCAAACAGGCAGCAACATCTCATCCCAATAAATTGAAAAGGTAGATCTTGCCACAGACACAAAAACCTAATGCCAGCTACACCTGGAAGACATCTTTAAGAAGTAATCACTTCCTAAGGGTTCTAAACAGCACTAAAACTATTCACCATATGCAATTCACAAACATCAACCTAGGAATTAAATTTTTAAAAATTTGCATTTCTTGAATGACCAGTAATATTAAACCTTTTACATATATTTATATGCTGTTTGTACTTCTTTTTCAGAGAAGTGTCTATTCATCTCAGATACCCATTTTTGCATTGGGTTTTGAATTTTGAAAGTCTGATTTTTTTCATTACTTAATATGTTCTATATATTAGTCTTATGTCCAAAGAAGAGCTGGCATAAATTTTTCCCACTCTGTAGGTGGTCCTTTCACTCTGTTGGTAATTTCTATTGATATACAAAGCTCTTTAATAAGATGAGATCCCAGTTATTGATGCTTTGTGATAATAACTGTGCAATCAGGGTTTTGTTCATAAAATCTTTGCCTACACCTATGTCTTCCAGAGTTCTATCTATTCTATCTTCCTGCAGATTTAGTGTTTCTGTTTTAATATTTAGATCTTTGATACATTTTGGTTTTGGTTTAGTGCATGGTAATAGACGTGGGTCTAATAGTAATCTTCAGCATTTGGAAAGCCAGTTTTTCAAACACCACTTATTAAAGAGGCTATCCTTCTTTCAGTGAATGTGTTTGACCCCTATATTGAAGACCAGGTGGTTAAAACAATACTGAGATTACATCTTACTCTAGAAAAAAATGGTTACCATCAAGAAAATAACTAATAACAAATGCTGGTGGGGCTGTGGGTAAAAAAGTAACATTTCTCCACTGTTGGTGGGAATGTAGGCCGGTGCAAGCACTGCAGAAATCACTATGGAGATTCCTCAAGAAGCTAAAACAAGAGGTTCCATTTGACCCAGGTATTTGCCTTTTTGTATTTCCCTGAAAGAATTAAAAGCATCATACCACAGTAACATATGCACATTCATGTTTATAGCGGCACAGTTTGTAATAGCTAAAACTTGGAAACAGCCCAAATACTCATTACATGATGAACGGAGAAAGATGTTTTTTTTTAAATGATGGAGTATTACTTGGTAATAAGTAGGATAAACTCGAGACATCTCCAGCTAAATGGATGGAGCTTAGACCATAGTCTTCAGTGAATAAATCAGACACATGCAGTCAAATATCACATGGTTTCTCTGGGGTGAGAAACTAAAAATGTAAGTAAGAACAAAAACGTGTAATACATATGGGAAATGGGAAGAAAATGTTCAAATGGGAAGAGGAACAAGGAAGGTGGGAGAACAAAGGAAAGAAGGAATAGGGAAGGAAAATGGAAACAAAGATTTTGTAAATAAGTAAGGGAAGAGGTGTTGAGGGGAGGGGAAGGCAATGGGAAAAAGGATAAGGCAAGATATATCTTGTACAGATACAAATTTCCTAAGATGAATGTTATCATTATATGCATCTAAAATGTACCAATAAAATAAAACAATTAAAAATGGATAACATACATGTATGGGATTTTACAAAAGAGAATACAGCACTAATACCCTGTGAATCAATGTTAAATCTCAGTAGTTATCAAAGATGAAAAATAAGACCAAAATTGAATGTTATTTTGCACTCATTTGTATTTCAAAAATAAGTCTGATTATAAAAAGTGTGGTAGAGAATATATAAACAGATGTTCACTTAGGCATTGATGGTTGGTATTTAATTAGTACAATTCCCTTTAAAAATTTTAACATCATCTAGTAAAGCCGAACACTGACATACTCCATGTTCTATGTATTTTGATTCTAAGCACTGTCAAGAAAGTGTCCTGAGTACACCAGGAAATATGGATGGGAATATTTATACCAACATTATTTATAACAAAAGACCTGAGAACAATGTAAAAATGCAAGAAGAGTAAAGATATAAATCTGGGCATATTAATATAATGGAAATTTACACAGGACTCAAAACGCTCAAACTTTTGCTATATAAAATAATACGGATAGTTTAACATCAGAGTACTGAGTTAAAATTCTATAAACACCAAAATACCTTTTTTATATAATATAAACAATTAGTATACTATTTAAAGGAAGTTATATAGATATTTTCAACTCATATTACAGGACAGTAAGGTTTTTAACCAGTTTTTTAACAGACAGTAAGTTTTTTAACCTCTCTTAAACCAGAGAGATTAATCTGACTTACTCTGGTGAAACCAATGTAATCACAAGGCTTTTTAAAACGTGGAAAGCTCAGTGTTAATGAGATGTAATCCGTGAAAGACTTGACCAACATCATTAGATATGAATACAAAGGAGGTCATGAGGCAAGAAATGGAAAGCTTCTAGAAGCTGGAGCAGGCATGGAAGGAGGTTTTCACAAGAACTTCCAAAAAGGATCCTGGTCATGCCATCACCCTGAGTTTAGACTACTCGTACTGTTCTTCTGAACTGTAAGACAATTTATTTTGTCTTAAGCTGTTAAACACTTATATGTACACACACACACACACACACACACGCACACATACGCACACACATGCCCCTATAGAAGTGCGTTTGTGTGTATCACATAGTGATAGATGCCATTAAAAAAATCAGCCTAAGGTCAGAGAGTAGCAGATGGGGATATTTTACATGGGATAGTCAGAGCTGAGGTAATGTTTAAAGAGGTCTAAATGAGACAAAGGTATGTGATTTCCACAAGAAGAACATTTCAGAAAACAAATGTGAGGTGCAAAGTTCCCATAGACAGATGTGAATTTAATATGTCCGCGGAACAGACAAAAGGCCAATGTAGCTGGAGGGAAGGGACGCAGAAGGAAAACGACGGGAGGTGTTATTGGTGGTTATCTCTGGGGTCTTTTATGCTGGAAGGGGAGTAGGAACACTGGCAGAAAGGGAGACTGTTTGCTTTTTTCCTGTTATGTGTGTTTTGGAGTGACAGCACATTGCCTTTGTGCTGTTGACAAATTCTTATTACAACACAGAGGTATGAGCAATCTGAAGAGTAGAGATGACAGTGTCAAAAAATGCTGCCGTTGTTCTTTTTTTTCCTACTACTCTCTCTAAAATAAAAAAAAAAAAATGATGTATCTATTGAGAGGTTCCCTGGAGCAAAGCTGGTTCAATATGAAAACTGAGAGGAAGGGGCCAGAAAGAATCAAAGTATGGCATTTAATATGTCCACTCTCTGTTTCACTTTTATACTCTTCGAACTGTTGAGTCTGTACATGAAAGTCAGTAACAATATGTGGGTTTAAATGTTCACATGCAAAACAATTGTAAGAATCTCATAGATGCTACATACTGAGAAACTGAATTTTTAAAAGTATGGAATAAAGAGGATCCCTGAAGAGTCTTTATAAATCCTCGCTTATCATGATATGTTAAAAATGCTAATGTTATAAAAACTCATCGTTACTTTAGCAACATGCAATAGAGTTTCATGGGTTAGACTCTTTCCCTTCAGACCTTGTTTCACTATTTACCAGCTTTGAGATCGGTGGGAAATCATTTACTTGTACATACCTAGGCTTTTTTCATCTGTAAAACTAAAATAATCATGTCTGGTTGACAGAATTATAAGGACTAAATCTATGAACAGAATACGGAATTAGAGCAATGTGTGGCATAATAGTAAGTACTCAATAAGTTCCAGCTACTGTTACTGTCTCTCTTTTCCTTTTTGTACTCCAGGCAATGTATTGATTCCCAATTCCCAGCCTCTTACTCCAAACGAGGTAAGAAGTATCTGAAAGAATCACATTTGCCACCAAATTTGTTTCTCTCCCATACACTTGAAAATGAAATCATTGCAATAGTCACCCTAGAAAATAATATAGAATTCCATTCCATTAATCAACACCTTTTTCTATGACTACATTTGATTTAAAATTATTCAAATATTTCTTCAGAAACTCTGAAATTTAAAAGGAAACTTATACATTACACGATTGGAATTATGATCTCCGTGGTCTTTATTCAGCTGGGTAAAACTCCACCTTCAACAAAGTGAAAAAAAACTAAAAAATCACTAAAAGATGGCTCTGGTTGATTTTTGAATTCTTTGAGATTTTCTTTATATGGTGTACAGGGTTTATCCTGGGTTTAAGCGAATTCAAATTACAAAGTTGACCACTTCAGGCAAACTTTTCTGCTTCCCAGAGTCTTGGTTTTTTCCTTCTGCTCTGTGTTTACCAAGTATTTTTCCTTTTGATGAAAGTGCCAATATCATATAATGCCCACAGTTTTGTGACAAAAGGAAAATGCATGATTATTTTTGCCAATTTGGAATTGAACAAATTAAATAAGTAGTCTACATCAAGAAATATCTCTCTGGGCCAGATCTTTTAATCATTGCATAGTTTTTAAAATTAGCAGTGCATACTTGCTCCACTACTTAGGTTGTAAGAATTTAAAAAATGGTGCTGTCTAAGAAAAGAATATTTAAACGGGTCAAGATCGGAAAGTGATTCACAAAACATTAATCTCCTAAGTTTATAGGTTACTTCTAGTATATTTTTTATGTTATACATTACACAACAATTCCTTTTAGTTTAATCACATTCTCAAATTTCCATATTAATGAACAGGCATCTGAAATATCACCAAAGACCTTAATCATATTTAAAGGCATTTAAATAAGTATATAGGTCATTTTGTTAGTAGTTGAATGTATGCTTCAATTGAAAAAATCTAATATGAAAAGTACTGTTCTTTTTAAAAATTGGCTTTCTTTTCTATAAATAAAAATTCCTTACTCTCTTGCTTTAGTTTGGGTCTATGACACTCATCCCACCTTGAATCCATCGCAGCATCTAGTTTTCTTTTTCCTTGAAGAATCTGTCTCTGCTGTTTTATTTATATGCTCAAATTGATCCATGTTTAAACCATAGATATTATGTGATTATGTTCAACTGTTGTTGATTTTTGGTTAGGAACCACCACCTATGTAGGGTTAAAATGGATAATTCATTTCAATTTAACAATATATAATTTAGAAATAATAAAACCAATAAGTCAACATGAAGCTCAGTCAATCACAAATATCCCTTCAGACTCTACTAGGTTTCTGACAGTGAACTGAGAAAATACTGGACAAAAAACAGAAAAGAAAACCACACAAGTTCTAGCTTTAGGGAGATTATAATTTAGCTAGTCAGATTAAAACTGTGGAGAGAAATTAAAAATTACAAGTTGATAATACAGAATGAGGTTACAGAAATTAAAAAATTTAATTTCAGATTTTAATTTTTACATTGCTTTTGCCTCATTTTCAGGTTTGATAATATCAGCATAGGTTGTCCACATTCCACACTTTCTATTTTCCTATGGCCCTTTAAGTACATGTTAGAGAACTTTAGTATAGTTTTTTCTGAAGGTATTTTTTCTGAGTTCAAAATGACATGTAGAAGTGAATATTTGGTACACAGTATTTAAGAGAAGACCCACGTTATTGGGAGGTAGCCTGGTAATTTTTCCCTGAAGAAAAAAGCTCAATATTTCCCTGGGGAGTGGGGTTCTGGATGAGAATCTCAGCAATCTCTTGACCTGATTTTTTTTCTCATTTAATTGGAGAAAAAGTGATCTGAAAAATATTTTTCTTTCCTCTCACACTGAGTCAAACTTTGTGTGGAAAAAGGAAAGTAGGGGTTTTTAAGCGATTTTGAAACATATTATAATTTTCTATATTTACCTACTAACTTTCATGCTCCCTTATGCAGTTAGGATGAAATAAGTAGTCTACTCTGATAATTCTATGTGTGCAGCAGGTTTAAACCACTGCACAGTACCACACTGTAAGAAGGTAGCTACAAGTCTACTTTCTCAAGCTAGTCTGGAAAGTAATAGAAAAATAATTTAAGGCTTTATTTTTACAGTATAAAATATAATTTGCTATAATTTTAGATTAAATAAACCTGAGGCACATCTATTAGCAGAATGAAAATTTAATACATCCCAGGGCTTAGAAAATAAGTATACAAAAGACACAGAACATAAACTTTGGAATATGTATCATGAGCACTAATCACATTTTCTTGGCAACCTAAGAAATTCCTGTGCAGAAGAAATATTGAAATGAGAGAATCTAAGATGTTCTTACCTGAATTTAGAATCCTAGATCAATTGCAGTAAGTCTAACCTTTATTCTTTGTGAAAGTCCTTTTCCAAATATTTACTTGGTTTTTTAAAAAAATCAGTCCAATGATGATTAACCATCATGCTAGTTCTAGACAAATAAAATTTATCTTTTTCTTGTTTACAACACATTCAAATAAGTTAAAGGTTGCAGTAGAAATTGCTCAGAATTTGTACATTTTTATTAATGTTAGTCTTGAAAGTTTTATTTCTGGAGATGACTTGCATTTGTTTATTCAGTTGAGTTGGTGACTTTTTCTTTTACTTTTTTTATGCTTTGAGAACCCTTTATTGCCTCAAAAAATAGTATCACAAACAGAAAATAGAACTTACGTTTTGAAAATAAAGCCACGGATTCAGTGAAACTGCTGTTAATATATTCTGAGGGGCTAAAGAATAAACATCTGTCTCCTGTCGAAAAGTAAGTCACTTTTTCTATAGACATATTACTACAATGTATTTTCCAAAGTTTTAAAAACTCTTCCAAATAGAAAAAGAATTCAAGGAAATGTTTAAAGAGAAGAGAAAGTAGAGACTGTTGCTTACTGCCTGGGTAAGGTTTCAGTATGTTGCAGAAGACACTGCATATCCCACATGGACTAAAAACTGCCCGACAGTTACAGCTGGGTCTGCTAAATGACAACACACACTCTGCGTGATAGATTCCTTATTTCAAACCTGAGAGAAGACTAGCCAGAGTTTCCTTCCATCAAATAGGACATAGGTTTTTAAAATGTAAGAGTTTTTGCCTAGTTTTAAGTTTTTCTGTTTTTTAAAGTAGGAATGAAGTTTAGTTCAATAATTCAAACATTTTCAATTTTCCCAAATACCTCTGACATGGGACTTTGTTTGGGAATTGTAATGCTGTATGTCTGAGTGGGTGGGTGGGTGTGTATCTTAGCACTTTTGTAGAATAAATGTTGTCACAGTGATGATAATCTATGTTTGGGTTGATAGATGAGCTCCATTCATTGTTAGTGTTAGAAATAGTGTGAATTAGAGAAGAATCAAATACTATGGAGGAAAAGATAGATTAAGAATGGTAAAGGGCAGAGAAATACTCATATCATGTACGGAGCTAGGAAAATTGGGACAAAATAATCTTCCACAGAATCAGAACTTCCTGTAGGGGGGTATCTTTATCAAAAGAGTGGTCTAACCCTACCCTCTGAAGATTCTGATTTAGTAGGCTAGAGTTACATCTTATTATAAGCACTTCTATGATTTTTTGTACTTCACATGATTTTGAGAACCATCATAGCAGAACTACAAAATATTTTCCATGACTTTTATGAGCTTTCATTCAGAGTGAAAAGAGAGTGTGGTTGTTCTCATGCAAGGTGTCTCTACAAGTATTCATTCCATCTAGGGAGTATCTACTTGTTTTAAATAACAATGTGCACAGAATAAATTTAAAACAATATAAATTAAGTGAAAACCTTTATAATCCCTAAAGTTATTAGTGACTATAAATTCTAAGTTTTCAGATACCAAGGAGCATATCCCTCATGTTGCTGTCCTACTAACTTCTTAAGTAATTAAACTGCTCCTCTTGTGTGATTTGTGGAAGATTAAGAGTGGTCCGACAAAAGGCATTGCATAACGTCCATGGATCAAGTGAATTGCAAAATTTGCTTTAAAGTCTATTAATATTTACTTCAGACACATTCCTCACAGTTCTGTTGAAATACCACAGCTTTTGAAGTCTTATCAGCTTTAATGCCAATTAGTCTCTGCTATCTGCCAGTGGTATGAACTTGGTGTATTAACCTTTCTGAACTTTAACATCAACATTTTTAAAGTTAGATCCCAATATCTGAGAGAAAGTGTATTGTTTATTTAATGTGCTTTGCATAGTATCTGGCACATTATACATTCATTATATAATTATATTCATTATATAACAGTTGTGTATTAAAATGAGCAGTTAACGCACTTTAGCTGAAAAATGAAACTTCTGAACTATGTGCTTGAGCAGTTTTTCTGTGTAGTCTGTTCTGGAGTTTTCAGGTGGGTACCTCTGGCATGTCTCAGGGGTAGAACTTTAAGGTCACAGAAAACCTGCCATTGCCTCCCACCATACCTCACTTAGCCATAGCTGAGAGGAGCGCCAGAAAGCTACACCCTCCTGGACAGAACTCCCATGTCTCTTCCTCAGAGCTTCCCTCACTACAGCTAAGCTCACTGTGGTAATTATCTGTTAGTCACATCGAAGGAGTGCCTGATCACTAATCATGTTTATCTAACTCCCACAGTTTCAGTTTTGTCTCTCGGCTCCTTTACAAATAGTAAAATTCCATTTGTCTTCAGGCTCTCTCAGGATTTTTGGAACCCCTTCTTGCTCTGACTTAACTAGATTGTACCCTGTGAAAACTGCCTGTTTTACAGTGTGATAAAGGTAAACTGCCCTATTCTTTCCAATTACACTAAACTGGAAGAATACTTTTCAATTTGCCTCACTTTGCTTCTTCCTTTTTCTGGTTTACAGTCTTTCCCCTGAAAATCACGTTTTGAATCTCATACTAACATTCCATCACTTATCCATTTTTATTGTAATCATCTAGTAACTCTGCAGTCCATCCCCTTTACCTAAAGACAACTTAAACTCTTGCTTTGAAGACAGTCCCTTGAAACACTACTCCTACAATATTTTTCCTAGCTTTTACTTTTTATTAGTACATGTTTGTAGTACATAACTATTAAAGTCCCAGTAGAGAGCCTGTATGTGTTCATTATAAAACTTATCCTTTGTCTTCCACTTTCCTTCCCCTCTACCTCCAGTTATTTATTTTGTTCTCATTTGAGAAAGATCTGTCTCTGTAGTCCCTATTATGCATCATTTATTTTGTTCTTTACTTATATTTTAGGTTTCTCATATAAGACAAACCATGTGATACTTAAACTGTGTGTCTGCTTTATTTTACTTAACTTTCTGGTTTCAAGAGACATCCATTTCCTTAAAAAGAATACTTAAGTTTATCCTGCTTGATGGCAGAGTGGTACTTCATTGCGTGAAGATACCATATCTTCTTTATCCACTTATCTATTGGTGGACATGTAAGACACTTCCACAACTTAGCTTTTACAAATTTTACTCCTAGAAACACAGGTATGCATGTGTCTCTGGAATATGTTGTCTTTAACACATCTGAGAAGATACTCACAAGAGGAGTAGCTGGGTTGAATGGAACTTCTAGTTTTAGTTTTTTTGAGGAATCTCTATACTGGTTTTCAGAGTGGTTGTACCAGTTTACATACTGACCAACAATGTAGAAGTGTTGCTTAGCCTATTTTCACCCCTGACCACTGGCAGCTTCACCACCATTTTTTTGCTATTTGATTTCCTGGTGATAGTCATTCTTTCCAGGTTAAGATGGAAATCAGACTTTTGGAGAAATTAGTATTACTGTGGCATTGCTTTACACATCTTGTGGTATAATTTTCTTCCGGATGTTCAAGACCAAGTTAAAGTGAGACCTGTATTAATTAAAACTAAATTTTTGCTATCAATTTCAGTTAAATCTCCTCAGAATTTTTCTTGGAAACATGTACAGTACATCTTAGATCTTCTGTCAGTGTCAGCCATCTGGATGAGTAACAGACATTGCTTGACCAAGTTATTTTTTGTGAAAGCTTGGGAGACTATTTTTTTTTCTGGTGACTCTCCTTAGGCACACTATATATCATAGAATCACTTTTCTCTGTGGTCCCACAATCTCCTTACTCAGAAGATCACAGACTCAACTGATATACAGGATGTCACAAGAGAGGTTTTTATATTCTGGGTCCTCATTGACCTTGGACGGCTAAAGCCAAAATATTGGCTACCCTCTTAGCACATCTATCTTTTAAATTCTTGGTCTCTAAACTTCAGTTGTTGAACACCCATAAGGAAAGATTGACATTACATTGTAGTGGGAGCAGTGAACTTAATTTTTAAAACTTTATTTGAGTATTAAGTGCCTTGAAATCCAAAGTATAGTCAGAGAACTGTTACTTCTTACTAATTGTGGATGTTCTAGTAGTTGAATCCCCATGTTAACAGACAACAGTTACATAGTTTTACAGAGAAAATTTGAAATCAAAAGTCATATATAATATTATAGCATACCTATCATGATAACCTAGGAAAATAAACTCTATATTTAACACATTAAATTTGAACAATGAGCAACTCTTGAGTCATAATATATAAACAGCAATATGTATCACATGTATAAAACCAATATTGACATCATTTTGACCACCCGGCAACTTTGGTGGAAGCATGTCTTTCATTTAGATAACATGTATCTATAAACCAAATTAGATTACACACAATTGTTTCAAAAATCAAAAAATACAAAAGGAAGGAAAATTTTTTGAGCTCAAATAAAAGAGCTGTTTATAAATTGGACAGAGAGACAGAGAAAGACACATGCATAAGACACCTTTTATCTATAATTAATACTTTTTTGTACTTTATTTTGTCTTAAAAATACCAGCAACTTTTGTGTCCCTTTCTTTCATGTAATGTTTAGCTTAGTCATCTCCATACACTCTGTCACATACTCAAACCCTTTTTCTCCCAGCAGTGTTCTTGGGGTGTCTCTCTGTGAGACTTACACTCTATCACATGCTTTGACCCTCTTTTTTCTTTCAATGGTGTTTTTTACCTTTTTTATTTTTAGCACTTGAGGAATCCTTGTGTAAGACTTAACACACCAAACATATATCTAAAGAAATTATAGAGGTCTCAGGGTTTCCCGGAAGGAGGGCTTCCGGCACACAGGGAGCTGCAGGTGGGGAGCACCAGCCTTCTGGCTGGCTAGCTTCCTGCCTGCTGGCTCCCGGAGGGCGGGCCCCCTGTGCACAGGGAGCCTCGGGTGGGGAGCGCTGGTCTTTCGGGGTCTTCGGACCGGCGACTCATTCCCGACCTCTTCGTTCCCCGGACAGAGGACTTCCGGCGCACAGGGAGCCTCTGGCTAGCTTCCTGCCTGCTGGCTCCCTGAGGGTGGGCCCCTAGTGCACGGGGAGCCTTGGGCGGGGAGCGCCGGTCTTTGGACCGATGACTCACTCCCGGCCTCAGGGTTTCCCGGAAGGAGGGCTTCCGGCACACAGGGAGCTGCGGGTGGGGAGCGCCAGCCTTCTGGCTGCTAGCTTCCTGCCTGCTGGCTCCCGGAGGGCGGGCCCCCTGTGCAGGGGAGCCTCGGGTGGGGA
>NW_004955413.1:17022984-17034019 GCF_000276665.1 Chinchilla lanigera
CAACAACTCTTGATAATCTCCTACCTCTTTTGTCTGTAACTCACTATTATTTGTCTATTTGTTTTCCTGAGAAACTATTTTGTAGACAATAATATGTAAAATGATAACCATTAAAAAAAAAAAAGAAAGAAATTATAGAGGTTTAAAAGACTAGAGAAAGAGATAGAATATGAGAATGAGACAGGCAATGAGAGAGAGAAAAAGAAGGAGAACAAGCTGGAAAGAGAAAAAGAAAGAGAACTAGAAAGAAAGCGTGCCAGAGAATGAGAGAGAAATCAGATAAGGAGAAAGGAAGTGGATGCCACCTCAGAGACAGGGAGTAAGGAATCAGAGAGGGGACAAAGGGAAGGGCAGGCACAAAGGATAAAGAAGGCTTGAACAAAGGGGGATTTTTGATCATTTGCCGCTGCAGTGACAAAACTTGTCAAGGTCATAGAGGATATAAAAATTGTGTCCTCCAGCCAGTGTTTCCCATTATCTAAAGGTTATTGGGACCAAGTAATTTTGCTGTAAAGGCACCCAAGAGGGGATTTAGGTTGAATGTTGTAATGGGAGGTTTCCATGAGGCTGAAACAGGGGTGTGAAGGCCAGCAAAAAAATATGAGACCCTAAATGAATTGGAGGGTCATCATCTTCCAAGTCAGACAGATGAGACGAGGCCAGGTCTGAGTTCTGAGTCATCACCCAGAGATCAGGCTGGCAGCCCAAACAGGAAAGAAGTTCATCCCTGATATGTCCATCATTTTCAGAATGCGCAAGTGAGAGAGGGAGGGAGAGACAAGGAGACCTGTGCAAAATGGGAGGGAGCTCACCTTAACAAGAAAATTTTCTTGTGATGTGGATGAAGCTGTTGGCAATGGCAAGAGATTTCTGTGCCCTATAAGGGGACTTGGTCAGTGGAGTGCTCACTCAGAGCTGGGGGTCCACTTGCCCTCTACTGATCCAAGTCATGGCACCAACATGTGAGGTCAGCAGAGGAAATTGGTAGGAGGCATGAAACAGAGAAGGAAGTTTTATTGGGTGGAGGTAGCAGGCAAGTCTCTAAAAACAGAGACAGAGCTGAGGGGCATGGAGTCTGGGTATACATACAGAGGTAGAGGGATCAGACCTTCAGGAGTGGCATGAAAATTTTTGGCAGAGTGGATTGGACTTTGGCTTTGTTTGAGTGGGCAGGACATTTTTGGGAGGGGTTGACATTTGTGGATTAGTTTAGAGTCGGATGCCTGTCAGGAGGCGGGGTTGACTTTCGTAGTTTTGCCACGGAGATTGGGACTGAAATGGACTCTAACAACAGGTCACTGACAAAATCAGGTGAGAAATTTTAAAAGTCTAATAATCAAATGATGATAGAAACGCAATATATCAAAATTTGTGGGACACAGAAAAGCAAATCAAAGCAGTTCTAAGAGGACAGGTTTTAGCTAAGATTGCCTACTAATAGACATAGCAATGACAAATATATCACCTAATTATGTATTTCAAGGCCCCTAAACAAATGAGAAAAATCCATCCCTAAACCAGTAGAAGTAAAGAAATAAGATCACATCAAAAATTAATGAAATTGATGCCAGGCGTGGTGGTGCACACTTGTAATCCCAGCACTTGGGAGACTGAGGCAGGAGGATTGTTGTGAGTTTGAGACCAGCCTGAGCTACAAAGTGAGCTCAAGGCCAGCCTGAACTGCATAGCGAGACCCTGTCTCAAAAAGACAGTAAATAAATAAATAAAAGATAAAAATTAATGAAATTGAAACTAAAAGAGAAAACAGTACAAAGATCAATGAATCAGGGGCTGGGGATTTAGCTCAGGGGCACAGCACCTGCCCAACAAGCACAAGGTCGTGAGTTTGATTCCCTGCACTGGAAGAAAAAAAAAGATCAATGAATCAAAGTGCTGCCTCTTTCAAAAGATAAAAGAGATTGATAGGACCTTACCCAAACTTATCAAAACATAAAAATAAAAACACACCTACAGGGGCTGGGGATTTAGCTCAGTGGCACAGCACCTGCCTGGCAAGCGCAAGGTCCTGAGTTCAATTCCTGGTACCTGAAAAAACAAACAAACAAAACAAAACAAAAACCACACCTACAAAGAGGTCAAAAACATATGTTGGAGAAAAGATATCCTCTTTTTAAGATGGTGCTCAGAAATTGTATGCCTTCTTGCAGAACAATAAAACCAGATCCTTGTCTCTCACCCTGTACTAAAGTCCAGCCAAAATGTATCAACAATCTAGATAGAAAGCAGAACCTTTGAAACTTCAGGAAGATAACGCAGAGAATTCCTGAAACCAGAAGCACAGGTAAAGAGTTCCTGAACAGAACTCCAACAGCACAGGAAGTAACATCATGAATTAATACAGGGAACCATGTTGTATAAAAATTTCTGCACAGCAAAGAAAATAATCAGAGAGGCAACCTGTAGTGTCCGAGAAAGTTTTATGCAAGCTACACTTCTGATAAAGGAATAATATCTAGAATAACACAAATAACTCAAAAATGTATCCCCCTCAAAACAAATGAACTTATCAAAAAATTAACAAATAACCTGAATAAAAACTTCAGAAAAGAAGGGATATAAGTGACCAATAAGTATACACAAATATATTCAACATCTTCAGGCACTAGGGAATACAAATCAAAACTGCTTTTTTGTCTTTTTGGGACAGGGTCTCGTTATGCAGTTCAGGCTGGCCTTGAGCTCACTTTGGAGCCCAGGCTGGTCTCAAACTTGCAAAGATCCTCCTGCTTCAGCCTCCCGAGTGCTGGGATTACAGGTGTGCACCACCACACCGGGCTTTAAAACTTCTTTGAATTTCCATTTTACCCCAGTCAGAATTACTGTTTAGGGGGCACCAGCAGAGACAACAGGCTTGTGTAAAGGCAACATGATGTAGAATTTATTGTTCCTGGGTGCAGGCAGAGACCACAATAAGACTGTAAGACCATCTGCTGCAAACAAAGAGAAATGTGTTCCTTTTATAGGAATGGAGAGAAGGCATAGGACATTCGTCAGGAAGATCCCAATAAACATCTGTAGCTAAAGTTTTCTGGAAGTCTTGCATCTCAGTGGGTAGAGTCCATGTATTGTTCAATGTAAATTCTTGGGTGTCTCCAGATGTCCCTAGGACCTGCAAAATTCCTTGTCTTCTCTTATCCGCTTTCCTGTGTTTGTGGATGATAGCCTCAGGTGCTGAGCTGAGTTCCCTGCTGAGAACTGAGCTCCTGCCTTTTTGGTTTCTCACACGGGAGAAACAACATGATATTTGAACATGTGTGTCCAATTTATTTCATTTAAAATTGTGATCTTTAGGTGCATCTATGTATATTAAATGTCTCCATTTATCCTTCTTTATGCCACAGTAGCACTTCATTGTATATAAACACCAATTTTCTGTATCTATTCATCCACTGATGGACATTTGGGCTGTTTCCAAGATTTTGCTGTTATAAATTCTGCTACTATTAACTTGGGTGTGCATATATTGCTGTGGTATGATGCTTTCAACTGTTTCAGAAGGATACCAAGAAGGGGAAAAGCTGGGTCAAATGGTACCTTTAGTTATAGTTTTTTGAACAATCTCCATATTGATTTCCACATTGGTTGTACCAATTTATACTCTAATAACAGTGGAGAAGGGTTCCTTTACCTTTACAGCTTCACTATAATTTGTTATTGGTTCATTTCTTTATGATAGTCATTCTTTCTGGAGTGAGAAGGAATCTTACTGATTTTTTTTTTGGTTTTTCTCCGGTACCGGGAACCAAACTCACGACCTTGCACTTGCCAGGCAGGCGCTTTGCCGCTGAGCTAAATTCCCAGCCCCTGATGTTTTTATTTGCTTTTCTCAAATGATCAGTGAAGTTGAACATTTTTTCATATATGTATTTTCTGTTTGTATTTCTTCATCTGAGAAGAATCTATTAAATTCAGATGTCTATTTTTTAGAATGGGTCTTTACAATGGTGGACCTGATTTTTTTTTTCAGTTCTTAAAAGTCAATAGCATTGCTGTATACAAATAATAAACTCACTGAGAAAGATATTAGGGAAACAACACCTTTCACAGTAGCATCAAGAAAAATGAAATACATAGAAGTTAATCAAACAAAGGAAGTAAAAGATCTTTACATGGAAAACTACAATATTCTGGAAAATGATATCAAAGAGGATATTAGTAAATTGAAAGATATCCTTTATTCTTAGATAAGCAGAATCAATATAGTAAGAATGGCCACAATTCAAAAATATATTTAATGCAAGCACAATCAAAATACAAATGGCATAACTCACAGAACAAGAGAAAACTACTCTAAAATTCATTTGAAATTAGAAGAGAAGCAGAATAACAAAAACAATTCTGGTCAACAACAGCAAGGGAAGGGCATCTCCATCTCTGACTTGAAATTATACTACAAATCTACAGTGATAAAAACAGCATGGTACTGTTTTTAAATAAAACAAGACTAGATTATTAATACCACAAAATATAAGATGCAGAAACAATTGCAAGCATACTCAGCTACCTTATCTTTGACAAAGGGGCCAAATACCTTTATTAGAAGAAAGATAGCCTCATTAATAATTGGTATTGGTAAAACTGGCTTTACGTATCCTGAAAAATGCATATTACTTACCCTATGCATTAAGCTAAATTTGAAATGGATCGAAGTTCTAAATTTTAAATCAGAAACATGTAACCTGCTGGAAGATAAAATAGATAAAATTCTTGAAGACATAGGTATACGCAGACTTTATGAACAAAATTTCAGTTGCACAGGAAATATTAAAAAGAACCAACCATTTGGGTCTCATCTAATTAAAAAGCTTTTGAACAGGAAAAGAACTCACCAACATAGTGAAGAGACAACCCACAGAGTGGGAAAAAACTTTGCCAGCTATTCCTCAGACAAAGGACTAATATTTAGCATATATTTAAAAACTCAAGTTTCACCCTTAATGGTCTTATTTCCTATTTTCTTTATCAGATGGTTAAGTGCTTCGTATTCACATAGGGACTATATTAACCATATGAGAAATATAATGAGCAGTGCATCACCGGATTTTTCTATGCACTGGCATCAAGGATAAATTTCTTAATGAAAATATAGAGTTTTTGAAACTAGATTTAAGATTTTCAAAACAGTATCTTTAAATATGAAACCTGAAAAAATAGAAGGACCTCCAAATAATGGCTTTTTTGTCTGATGACTTAGAAGTAGTGGTGAGATTTTTTTAGGGCAGGGAAGATATACTTCACAGTGATAGACATTCTAAAAATTGTCTACTAAAACCAATTTTGATGATTGAATAATCTCTTCATTATTAAATAATATATTAACTGTAATCTGGTAAAGAAGATGGAATAAGTGCTCTCTATTCAAATTGGTCTTGAAAACTCATAACACTAAAGGAAACACATTTTCTATTACAAACAATGAAATAAAAGTATGACCTCCAGTTTTAGTCAGTGATGCAGACAGTAGGAGAAAGCGTCTCACCCACAGCCCTAGAACAGGAAAAAAGTCTACTTAAAATGAAATTTACCACTTCTCTTGAACTGGTAATAAACAGATTATTGATCAACCAGCTAACCAACCAGCTAACAGGAAATCTGGAAACAGGCAGCTAAAGGGGATGCGAGTTTTGAACATTTACTTACTTGAGACACTGGCTATCACCAAGAAATCAATTAATAACAAATGCTACAAAGGCTGTGGGGAAAAAGAAACATCTCCACTGTTAGTGGGAGTGTAGACCGGTGCAATCACTGTGGAAATATGCATGGTGATTCCTCAAAAAACTACGAGCAGAGGTCCCATTTGACCCAGCTGTTCCCTTTCTGGATATCTTCCTAGAAGGATTAAAAACATCATACCACATTGATATAAACCACAATTCTACAAAAAATAATACAAAAAGTCAATAACTGGGATCTCATCCTATCAAAAAGCTTTTGCACAGCAAAAGAAATCACCAAAAGAGTGAAAATACAAGCCATGAGCTGTGGATGTGGCTCATCCCTCAAAAGTTCATTGCTGAGAGCTTGTTCCTCAATATGGTGATGTTTTGGTGGTGGAACCTTAGAAGTTGAGGCTAAGTAAGATGTTTGGGTCACTGAGAGTGATGTTCTCAGAGGGGATTAATACAGTTTTTGAGGGTCTCTGGTTGGTTCCTACAAAAGTGGTTTTTATAAAGAAAAGGGCAAGCCTGGGCGTAGTGACTCTGTCTTCCTGTCTGATCATGTGGTCTTCCATATGCAATCACACAATTGTAATGTCATCTGCTGTGAGATCCTCACCAGAGTCGATATAGATTGGGTCACCTGTCTTGCACTTTCACCTTCAGCTCTGACCTAAAGAAACTTCTTTCCCTTTTAATGTACTCAGCCTTAGCTATTTTTCTATAGCAACAGAAAACAAATGAAAACAGGGCAGAAGACACCCATTTGCATACATATCAATAAAACAGCTCATCTGAAATTTTTGATGATCTTCTAAAGTTCATGCCCTGGTTGATATGAGACACTGAAGCCCCTGACACTGCAGACATAGATGGTTAACAACTCTTGGATTTAATTCATCCCAGAGCTACATCACATGCTCTCAGGGGATGAGAGTGAATCTTGAGAAGCCCACTGCTGTCTGATTAGGAGAACAGCAACTATTATTCACGATCAATTGCACCTTTCTCCCCTGAGGAAGAAGCCTTTTAATTTTGTGGGAAAAGGCCATAGAAACCTATCACTTGAAGGTACTTAGGGAAAGTCCTGGGAAGAGAAAAACATCAAGAGCCCCCATGACAAGTTCAACATAACTCTCCTAAGAATGACCTTCATCAGGACAACAAAAAACCCATCCTTCCCTCCAATTCTTCCCCCATGTCCAGTTGATAAGCATCTTATAAAAATGATATTAGAGTAGGTTAGAAAAGACAGATTGTTTCTGAGTAACAGGACGAAAGGAAGACGTATAACTACAGAGGAGCAGACAGTAAAAACAAAAGGAATTTGAAGACTCTGATGCACCCAACAACAGACTTCAAACTCAGCCCTACACCTAAAACGAACCCACATACTACATAAATACAAAGATGCACATCTCCACTTGTAAAAAATGTACTCTGGCATCCATTATGTTTTACTATATTTATAGGTTTCAGTGAAAAGTTCTGAGACATAAAAAGACAACAAAACCACTTCAGATGTATCACAGATGTTGGAATTTTTAGACAAATGAACTTTTTGAAATACAAATGACTCAAAGGAATAGAGAATTTAAACATTTATAATCATGATTGGGAAGATCTGCTCTAAATAAACCGGTGGATTTTTTTTTCTTGCTTCTTGAATACTCTCATCTTCTTCACTTCTACTCTGTCAAATACCACCGTATAAATGATGGTGGCTGGGGATTTAGAGCAGTATTTGAACATATGCTTGGTGTACCCCAAACCCTGGGTTCAAATCCAGCAGGAAAAGAATCAACAACTGCAAAACAATTGGAATTGCATGTTGTGAAATGATTGATAATGTTCTCTCTCCCAATTTCACTGAAACCCGTCACAATTCACAGGGCCATCTAGTGGTGAAATTTTGTATAACAAATATTATAAAGGAGCTAGGTTAGCAGTGTGAAGTGTGACTGTCCAGTGGTGGTCAAAAATATCCTATGTTTTTGTTGAATTCACATCACTTGAGTTATCATCAGATTGGTTTTTGGTTTCCAGATTGTAAGCAAAGTCTATGCAGGAATGGTAGGAGGCACACAAGAGGAATATGACAATGGTCAAGGTCAAATTTTAATGGAAAAAACGTTTAATAACAACATAATAGGAGAATAACACTGTGTATTGTTACTTTCAAAGTAGTTACTCAGGGTACAAAGTATGGGCAAGAAAACTGTCCAAACAATATTAGCACAAACCTTTCTTTTCAGTGAAATAAGAGGAACTAGTATTATAACCATTTTGTACTTTTTCCTTTTCCTTTCCTTCTTTCCCCTTTTTCCTACCCCAGTTCCTCATTGCTTTTGAACAATTTCTTCCCATTTCAAATATCTATTGTACATTTTGGTCCTAATTTACCGTATCAGTTTCTCATGCCAGGGAGATGATACGATGTTTACACATATGAGTCTGAGTTATTTCACCTAAGAGTGTGGTCTCAAATTGCATCCATTTACCTATAAATGTCCCAAGTTTATCTTTCTTGATGGCTAAGTAGTCATCCATTATATAAAAAGACCACATCTTTTTATCCATTCCTTGATTGATGGGCATCTGAGTTGTTTCCGTGATTTAGCTATTACAAACTGTGCTGCTATAAACATGGGTGCACACATATTGCTGTGGTATGATGATTTTAACTCTTCTAAGAAGATATACAGAAAGCGGATAGCAAGGTCAAATAAGACTTCTAATCCTAGTTTTTTGAAGAATTGCCATACAGATTTCCACAATGTTTGCGCATTGTCTATACTCCAAGCAACAGTGCAGAAGGATTTCTTTTGCTCCCCCAGCCCCTCCAGCATTTGTTATTGGTTGATTTCTTGATATAGCCATTTTTTCTTGAATCATATGGAATCTCAGTGTTGTTTTACCTTGCATCTCTCAAATGGCAAATGGTGTTGAACATTTTTTCATATATTTATTTGCTGTTTGTATTTCCTCATCTGAGAAGTGTGTGTTCATCTCAGATGCCCTTTTTTTATTTGGTCTTTGAATTTAGGGGTTTGATTTTTTTCCACTCTTTATATGTTCTAGATGTAAGCCCTTTATCTGAGAGACAACTGGCTAAATTTTTTCCCACTCTGTGGGTTATATTTTCACTCTGTTGGTGATTTCTTTTGCTATGCAAAAGTTTTTTGGTAGGCTGAGATCCCAGTTATTGATTTTTTTCTATTATTTCTTGAATCTGTATAACAGTTTTTGGAGTATGGCCATCTTCACACTGTTGGTTCTTCCTATCCTTTGAGCAAGGAATACATTTTCATTTCTTGAAATCCTCTTCAATCTCTTTTTCCAGAGTACTGTAATTTTCATTCTCCTTTATTTGCCTAACTGGCTATTTCTTTCCTGACTGATTGGATGTCTTCTTGTTTTGTTTATTTTCTGTAGTTATTTTGGTGCTTGGGTTTTTTATTCCATTTTTTTCTCCCCTCTCTTTCTCTGGTCTCCTTTTTCTTTGTTTCTCCTTTTCTTTTTCATTCTCTTTCTCTTTCTACTTTTATTCAATGTTTAGGTTTCTTACCTTCCCTTTTCATTTTCTTCTACAGTTCCTCTTTCTCTTTTTCCTCAATTACTTCTTGAATTTAAACTTTCAAGTGAGTAAATGTTGTCTCTGCCTTTGACTACTCCTTCATGTACTATTTAATTCTTTTCCTACTGTGTCCTCCAGTCTCACAAAACTTTGCTACTCATCCTTTAATCTCCAGGTTTGTCTCTACTATACTTGACCTCACTCATCACTCTAGCCTATTCCCTAAAATCTTAGCAGCCCCAATCTCTGCAAAAGGGTAAAAGCAATCAAAGGGAAAATCAATGCATACAAGTGCACCAGGTATGTTTGATTTTGTTATATAACTTTAGAGCTTGCTCCGGTAGTCAGAGGTAACAGGTTAGGGGTTACCATAGTCTATCAGTAGTTAAGTTTCAATTGAAACTATTATTATCACCAACTATACTGCATTAGTCAGAATGCCATACATTTTATAAACAGTTTTTCTCCCATGATTGACAACACTGTGATTGTATGAATTATAATCATCACCACAGCCCAGTACCAAAGGATTAGAGCCTGAGCCAAATAATAATCTTTCATCCTTTACAAATTGGCAAGGTAGAGTCTTGGGATAGCTTTAAGAAACCACCTATATCTAGAAGATATCCCTGAAGAACATCCTCTAGGGAAACCTCAGTTCTAGTGATAAAGCTATATATCATAAGAAATTGGCAAGTATCAACATAGGAAACAAAATAAAAAATAGGAAATGTACAAAATGCAGAAGCAAAATGAAACTCAAGACCCTAGCCCATGCAGGACAAGCCTGGAACTCAAAGAGAAAGATGAAGTTGGAAGTCAAACAGTGGAACCTTCTGAAATGTTACCAACAGAAGTGAAAAAAAACAAGTGGAAGAGCCTATAGAAAAAAATCTCTCAGGTACAGAAACAAATGGTTCTTAAAATCAAAGATATTAGAGAAGACATTGATAAACGGGCCTTGAAAATGATGGAAAGAAAAATGTACAATACAGAAAGAAATGGAACTCATGAAACAGATCCAGGAGATTAGAACTTCCACTGAAAATATAGGCAACACAATGAATGGAGGAGAGTATAGATTTTCACATATTGAAGACAAGATTTCAGCTAGCAATCATGAAAACAAAGATATCTTAAAAATAGCAAGATACCATGAAAAATCAATCTAGCAGCTACAAGATGAAGCAAGGAAGAATAGCATAAGTTTAATTGGGGTCAATGAGAAATCTGCATACAGCATAAATAACTTAAAAATCTCTTCACAGAAATAATGGAGGAAACTTTCCATGCATCAATAAAGAATGTGACATACAACTAAATGAAGCATATAGAATACCAAACAGTCATGAGCAAAATAAAATTACATGAAGATATGTAGTAATCAAGATTTTTCAGCATAAAAAAGAATATTAAAAGCTGTTAGAAAAAAGAAACAGACTACTTATAAAGGAAAGTCCATCAGAATCACAGCAGACTTTTCAACACAAACTCTTAAGTCAAGAAGAGCTCAGAGTGAAATATTTCAAAACCTGAAAGAAAACAACTTCCAACCCAAACAGAGGTACCTGAGAATCTATCTTTTAAAATTAAAGAAGAAATAAGACACTTTCATGACAAAGATCAACAGAAGATATTTATGACCACCAAACAAACCTCACAAAGAGTGCTCAAATATAGTCTACACAGAAATAAAAATTACCACAATTCCAAAAACAACAACAGAAAGAAACCACCTGGCAGGGAAAGCAATTAGTGGAGGGGGAAAACTGGAAAA
>NW_004955413.1:17037415-17045434 GCF_000276665.1 Chinchilla lanigera
TTACAACCATGATCTCTTGGGCATTCACCCAAATGGGCTGAAAAATCTGTGCTGGGGAAGTCCAATACTTTGATACAGCTACAGTTGTGAAACACCTAAAAAAAAAACAGTTTTTGAAATATTACACAATAAATTTGTAAACCCGCATAGAACTACAAATATATTTAAGTTAACACCATCTTTTTCTTTTGGCTTTTTTGAGACAGGGTTCCACTGTTCAGTTCAGGCTGTCCTTAAACTCACTTTGTTGCCCAGGCTGGCTTCAAATTCACAGCACTCCTACTGGCTCAGCTTCCTGAGTGCTGGGATTACAGGTGTGCACCACAAGTCCTGCTGAACATTATCTATTTAAGCTAAAATATTTACAGTTTTTTTAAAAATTCTAAAAATATCTTGCTTGGTAGCTGAAAGGCAAAATAGTTTCCTGGATTCCACTCCAGATAAGTGATAAGTCACAAGGCAACCCCCTCATGGGAGATTTAAACTCTTTTATTGAGGAGTTAATAAAAACTCCTTCCTCTGCACCTGTTCCCCTCCAGTTCCCCTCAACAAAAACCAACCTCACCCTCATCCACCTTGGCAGGACCAGACATTCAACTCTGATGAGTGACACCCCTCCACCCCTGCTCAAGCTGTTCTGACCCACAGGCACTCCGTGCTCAGGCTGTTCTGGCCCACCAACACCCACTCCCAAAAAATGTTCTAGCCCACAGACACCCTCCCCTAAAGTCAGCTTTAAAAACCCCATGCTTTGCTCAGTTTGGGGCTGTCCTAGTCCGCTGGGCAGCTGGCCATGTAGCTTCCCCCAATAAAAACTCCTCTAGTGTCAAAAGGTCTGGTCTGGTTCTGTGTGGGTCTCAGCCCAGTCATATCATTTGGTGCCCAAAACCTGGGAGGGATGCCAAGGCTCCAGCTGGTCCCTCACAACCGGGGACTCCTCCCCAGGTCCATGACTGACCACCTCTGAAGTGGACCACGAGCCCCAGACCTGCCACACTGCTGACCTTCTCATCCACAGACACTTCACCAGGTATAAGTTTCCTCTTCATGTCCTCCCGTCCCCATCCTTGCCCCTCCAGTTGTATTCCTCCCTTCCTCTTTACCCTGATTTCTTTGTCCCCTCCAAATCTGCCGTCAACTTCATTGCCTGCCTCTTTCTCTCCTTCTACAGCCTGATCGCTGAAGAGCATGAAGGACTCCTCTCCACCCTTGGCCATCCCTGGGGAACTTTCTCCCCTGGGTCCACACTGAATTCGGGCACTTTTGCCCTCTTCTACCCCAGACCACGTCCATCTTTTTTCCTTTCTCCTCCTTGAGCTCCTCTTCCTGACTTAGACCTTCCTCTTTCTTTCCCTCCCTTCCTCTTTCTTTCTCTCTTTGAAGGCCTCCCTGTCCCACCTCTCAGAGGGCTCGCTCTCCCGGCTTCATGCTCCCGGCCTCTGCAGCCCCCTCCTTGACCGGAGACGTCCACTCCAGGGGCCTGGATCTCTCGTCCCGTTTAGGACTTCTCTTGGTCTACAGTGGTCTTCATACTCCTCATTCTCCGCTCTCTCGTCTCTCCTTTGGTCACCTTGGGCAACACTTCCTCCCTCCCCTGCTCTCCCAATGCCTCTGGGCTCCACTGCCTCAAATCTGTTCTCCACGGCCCCCTCAGCCTCTGTGATCTCAACATCAAACGCTTCACCTTCCTCTGCCAAACCGCCTGGCCACAATAAAACTAGATAATGGGTCTGTCTGGCCACCCAAGGGTGCTCTCAACTTCAGTGTCCTACGGGACTTAGACAATTACTGTTGCCGCAGTGATAAATTGTCCGAGGTGCCTTATGTCCAAGTTTTCTTCATCCTCCGTAACAAGCCTCACTTCTGCCTTTCCTGTAGCCCTCAGGAGATTCTCCTGGCCAAATCCCCCACCTCTCGATGCTGCCTCTCTGATGACCCTTCCCAAACTCCTCTTTCCCTGAGCCTCTTGACCATCAGCCCCTCCCCAGGCCAACCCCGATGTCCCCCCGCCGTATGGCCCCACTGTGAGCTCCACCCCAGTGTCGCCTCTCCCTTCCCCACCTGCCTCCCACACCCACTCCAAAACTGCCTCGTCGACTGCTCCTCCTGCTCTTCCCCTCCAACCCCCATCAGGGCTTTTCCTTCTGAGACAAGTGGCAGGAGCAGAGGGTCTCATCTATGTCCATCAACCTTGGTCTCTCCCAGATCTTTCACAACTTGAGAAGCGTCTGGGCTCTTTCACTTCTGACCCCTCCTCGTGTATCAAAGAGTTCCAATTCCACTAAAAACCCTGCCACCTTCATGGCATGCCTATCAAAGGCCCTCACTAAATTTACACACCTAGACCCAGCCTCAACAGCGGGCCAACTGGTCCTCAACTTCTCTTTCATCTCTCAGTCAACATTAAAAAAAGCTCAAACACCTTGAGGAGGGACCCAACACCTCCCCCTGTGAACTTTTAAACCTGGCCTTCAAGGTCTTTAGTGGCTGCGAAGACGTGGAAAAGGAAAAAAACTTGCCCACACCAAAGAAAAATGTCAACTCCTCGCAGCAGCTCTCAAGCCTCGGGCCCCCAAACAGTCCGCTTGCCTCCCAACCAACAAGCAGCCTCCAGGGCCTTGCTTCAAATGTGGACAAGAGGGCCACTGGGTGCAATCATGTCCTAACCCCCCACTGCCCCAGGACTCTGCCCACAGTGTAAACAAACTGGGCACTGGAAGGTAGATTGCCCCTTCCTACAACAGAAGGGGTCCTCTGACCCCGCTCAACAGCCCAAACCTCAGCCGTCCCTGAAGGACCTGCTTGGCTTGTATGGAGAGGACTGATGGGGCCCGGGACTCCAAATCCCCACCAACAAGGCAGAGGAGATCCTGCTGTCATCTGAGGAGCCCAGGGTAAAAGTCCTGGTAAAAGTTCCCCAGGGTAAAAAAAAGGTGGCAGGTAAGTCAAATTCCTTCCTTGTTGAACCACAAAAGGCTCTTCCATTCAAAACGCTAAGTTAATCCTTCAGTTCCTCTCAGCCGCCACCCTTCCAACCCAGGTTGCCATCATCCACTGCCATGGCCATCAACAGGTCACTGACAAAATCACAGGAAACAATCGGGCAGATAAAGCAGACAAGTTGACGGCCCTCCATCCATGACCACACCCCAGTCTCCCTCTTAGCACCCAGGCCTTAGTTTCCCCACCTTTATATCCCTACTCAGACACACAGCTCAAACAACTGTCCCTAAAAGGAGCTTCCCCTGGTCCAGAGGGCCTGCTCCTCTTGGATGGGGAGTACTGTCTCGCAGATGATCACTCCCGATAGTTCCTTAGCCGGCTACACAACTCTCTACACACAGGCTGGAGACCGCTAAAAAGGCTCCTAGACCCCATCATCTTCTATCCTGGCCTAACCCCCTTACTACAGGACATCTCACAATGCACAGTATGCTCCAAAATAAATGCACAAGGCTCTCTTCAACCTCCCCTCACTTTTTCCTCACACCAGTTTAGGAAAGCACTACCAGGAGGAGATTGGCAAATTGACTTTACCCACACGCCCAGGCACAAAAACTCCAATACATCCTCACCTGGGTGGACACATTCACAGGATGGATAGAAGCCTGCCCCACCTCACAAGAAACAGCAGACACAGTCACACAGACCCTTCTCACAGAAATCATTCCCCGTTTGGGCCTACCCTAATCCATTCAGTCAGACAATGGACTGGGATTAAGTTTCACAGGCCTTAACATCCACTGGGCCCTACACATTCCCTACGGCCCTCAGTCTTCAGGTAAGATAAAAAAGGCTAGCCATCTCCTTAAGGTACACCTCTCTAAGCTCTCCGTAGAGACTCAGCAGTCATGGCCATCCCTCCTGCCTATGGCCCTGACCCAGCTTTGCACTGCCCTCCACCAACCCTCCAGCCTCAGCCCCTTTAGACTCATTTACAGACGGCCTTTTTTCCTCCAGCTTCCCCCTGCTGCTCCAAGCCCTTGCACTAATTACCTGCTTCTTCACCTCCTCTGATCCTATGCAGACTAATGTTCACCAAAGCCTGACAAAAACTCAGCTCCTTTGCAGGTTCAACCCGACTGATTCCTCTACCCACCTGGGCACTGCTGAGACCCCTCACTGCCATTTGTGCTCTTCTCCTCACAGTGCCCTACATTTTCTCCCTCATTCGCAACACAGTCCAAAAATTAACAACTCAAAATTTTAACCTTATGCTTCTTTCAGATTTCCATTTTCAGCTGGTCCCCACTGATGATCCAGATGAAATACCCTAAAAACAAACCTAACTATGCCCCTCCTCAGCAGGAAGTAGCTACTGACAAGACAGGTCCCCTCTATCCCTGTTAGATCAAGTCTGGAATGATAAGTCACTAGGCAACTCCCCCCCCCATGGGAGATTTAAGCTCTTTTATTAAGGAGTTAATAAAAACTCCTTCCTCTTCACCTGTTCCCCTCCAGTTTCCCTCAACAAAAGCCAACCTCACCCTCATCCACCTTGACAGAACCAGACTTCCTGCTCTAATGAATGAATCCCCCTGCTCAGGCTGTTCTGACCCACCAGCATCCTCTCCTGGAAAATGTTCTGTCCCACAGACACCCTTCCCGAAAGTTAGCTTTAAAAACCCCATGCTTTGCTCAGCTTGGGGCTGTCTTAGTCCACTGGGCAGCCCACTGTGTCGCCCCCCGCCAATAAAGACTCCTCTTGTGTCAGCAGGTCCAGTCTGGTACTCAATGGGTCTCAGCCCGATCATATCAATAAAAAATGTACTTCATTAAAAACATTAAATTCATTTATAATTTTAGATTAAGAAAGAATTGAAGAAATTAGTGTTTAGAATTAGTGTGTAGAATTTTTTATTTCTTATAAATTCTTTTCAATACTTCTCTTCCACCCACTTTTCCCTTCTATAGTCTACTTACATACTTTTAAAAATTATTTCTACTAAATGTTAAGAAATGCTCTAGGGATTATCCAGAAAAGGAATCAATATAACAATTCCCTACCACTTTGTCTGTAACTCTGTATTGTCTGTATTGTGCTTGTGATATGTTGTAAAATGTATGTCTGTTAATGTTTCCCTCCTTTTATCTTTAAAATAAAAATAAAAAATAAAAAAAATAAAAGATGCATCCACTTTGCTATAAATGACAAAAAAAAAAAAAAAAGAAAGGAGACAAGTGCTGCAAGTAGAGCAACCCATGGAAAATGGGATACTGTCCAGAGAAAACAAAGCCAGGCAAGAGTGTTGTAATTCTATTCTGACAAGCAAATTAACACCCAAGAACATATTTACAGGTAATAAAGTAAATGATATTATTATTAGAAAAATTCAATACAACAGAATTACCAGACCAAGAAAGCACCAAAGGGAAAACTTATAAACATTTTATTTTAGACATTTAATCAAGCAAGTAGTTTACATAAACAGGTGCCTTTAATAAATTCTATTCCATTTCTAGGTTAAACTAATGTCTTAGGAAAGTTCACCTCAAATCTATAAATACTAAAGTCCAATCACTGGAGGAAAAAATGAGCAAAAAATCAATGCTTAAATGGTTTCACAAAGATTTACTTTCTTACTTTTTTTCCAACTCAAAATAATGTGTAAGAATCCTTTAATGAATAGTCATATTGGCCAATGAAACCATACTTCAGTACAAAGAATCTTATACCAGAATAGGGGCTCTATTACTGAGGATTTTTTAGAAGGACCTTGCAGTAACCCCAAAGTATTCAAAAGAGGATATGTCTGTGGTAGACTAAACTTGAGTGTTCTAATAGCATATGTACTCCAGGTCTCCACTGGTGGGCAAAGTGGAAATCTGAATTAAATGACACTTTCAGTGAAAGCATGAAATCTACAAAAGTGAGTGGTGAGCTTTTAAGGACACTCTTCAGGCCATATTTGTGCAAGTTTATTAAAGTCTGACCCATTTTCAGAGAATCTAGAATGCTTTATTCCTCAAAGTTGACCACTCCTTTGCAAAGTACAATATTTGATTCATAGATAAGGGAACAATGAAAAATGTTTGAAAATCAACCATGAAAGGGTGTGAAAGAGAACAATGCTCATAAGTGGCTGTATTTCTAATGTTGGTAATAAGGTAGAGTCCTGGAAATTGTTACCCAACCTTGTGAAGTGTTGCGGAGACTGATGGTATGAGGAACACCATAAAGGGAGAACCCACAGTTCACATGGAAAGAAATGTTTTGAGTGAAGAAAAACATGATATTTTTTGAAGTATGTTGGGGATGTGTGAGGAGGATACTAAATTACCCTACAGAGAAGTGCCAGCTTTAAGGACACCAGGATCAGAAGGCAAGAATTGATCAATTAAATAAGCAAGAACACTTAATTATTTTTGGAATGTCAAAAGGATGGTGAGCCCAGAGACAAATGTCATATCCATATTCAAAATTACATATAGATTGTTTTGTATACACCTTTGTATGTAGATTATTGTCCTGATGAAGCAGGTAATGCTGACAGCCAGTTGACTCATTCCTCTAACTTCTGAAGAGAAAAGTAATTCCAACTCAGTGGAAATCATATATTTCAGGAAAAGGAGATGCTCCATAGAAACTTTAAGTACATCCATATTCCAAATGGTCATATTCTTATGATCTCAAGGAAAAACTAATGAGATAAAATCAACTTAGAGTTCAAATAACAGAGAAATCAGGTTGAGTCTAAAAGCACGATTTTTAAATGAAACTTTATAATGTACACAACATCACAACCATCACAATGACAGAATATACAGGCATATTTTTTCTTGTATCACTTTCCTGGGGAAATAAATTATAGGAAGACTTGATAAGTATTGTTAAAATATAGCTAATGTTCTTGAGTATGGATAGGAGTGAAAGTAACACTAATACTTACAGTAGGGCTTCCTCTGCCTCCTCTAGATGTGCATCCTGCAAGACTAGGTGACAAGTAAGTGATTCCACTGTCCCCACAAACTGGTTCCCATTGACTTTCATCACAATTGCAGTCTGAGTTGCAGTGAGAAAGCAGTCCATTTGTATGAGATGTCACTGGATGAAGTCTGAAAGTATATGACAGAGGTATATAAGAATAGAGAAGAGGAAGAAGCAGAGAAACAGAAGAGAGATGAGGGAAGAAAAAAGAAAAGAGAGTAGTACAATTTACCTAGGTTGCCAGTAATAAAGAAAGGAATACAAAAAGATTGAGCTGCATGATTTTTAAGGTTATATGAAATTCAAAGTTCTGGTATGCTGTGTTATGATTTACTAAAGCATTGACAGTGGATGGGAATACTCAAAGACTGTCAGGAATAAGAAGAAACAGGAAAATAAATCAGGATTAGCTGGGCATGCCTCCAAGAATAGGATGACATTTAACAAAGGAAATGTGTGAAGATTGAAAAGTTAGAACTGACACCTTAAAGAGCCTAGAATTTGAAATATCAAACCTTAACAATAAGTAGGATACGGTTACTGAACTATCATCTGAGGATCTTTGCTTGAATGTTAACCTTCTGAACCTTAATTCATTAACTGTACTGTATTCAGTAGATATCTTTATATAGGAGTCTGTCTTTTGATTTTGGGAAGACTGAAGTACTAGGAATAATTGATACTATGGGATAGTAGTGGATAATCAAAGGTTCTTTAAGTCTAATATGAAATTTTATATAGAAC
Source organism: Chinchilla lanigera (assembly GCF_000276665.1). NCBI lineage: Eukaryota > Metazoa > Chordata > Mammalia > Rodentia > Chinchillidae > Chinchilla > Chinchilla lanigera. The sequence goes on from NW_004955413.1 coordinate 17,045,088, forward strand.
ATTTGGAAATTATATTTACCATGAAAACTGTACCAAAGAATAATACTGCTTTCAGAAAACAAGAATTCAGTAATATGTTTGGAAGAGTTCTCACATAAAGATAATTGTTAAACACAACTGTGGACTGTTGATAGATCAAGTTTAATCACTATTAGAGAATATCACATATATTATAATCATGGTCCATTAAAATTAGGGGTTAATACTAAGAGTTTTGGGGTCAGTGTTTAAGACTAAAACTTTCTGACAAGAAAAGAGCCTGTTGCTAGTCACAGGTGCAAGTCTCTCGGTCCTTCTTTTCAATCCTGGCCTTCCTTCCAGCCATCATACCTCAGTGAAAGGAGTCA
>NW_004955413.1:17046354-17052095 GCF_000276665.1 Chinchilla lanigera
CAAGAAGGATCTAGCAAGTAGTTACAGCCTAAGGGTTGTCAAAAATCAAGTGAGCCATCTGGGGCCAAAACCATTTTTTGTAGCATTTTCTCTCCAGCCTCCCATCACATTGGATCTCCACAACCGGTTAGTGTCCTCTCCCCAACTGTCAGCACAGGCAGCAGGAATCCTGCTGCAGACTTGTCCGGAGCTCCACTACAGCCTGTACTTTCAGGGGAGGAATGGCTTCCAGGGAGTCTCCATGGGTATTGTGCAAGGTCCTCCTGGTTTACAGCTTCCGAGAGGCTCTCATGACCCCAGTCCACGGGACCTCTGGCTCCGTGGGCTTAGTCTGCACTTTCATGTTCTCTGAGTCCTTGTTCAGCAGCTGCTCCTCCGCTGACTTTGGACCTTTCTGGTTCTCAATGGCAGGAGCAAGAGTGACCCATTGTATGGCATGTATTCCCAGGGGTTTCTCCATGTTTGAATGATTAACACACGTCCTTGGGGGGGGGGCATCTGCAACCGGTTCATTGTGGGCCAATTGTGTCATTGTTTCTCTGTGTCATGGTAGTTCTCAATTGAGCAGTGGCGGCCGCTCAATTAGCTGTATTTCATTAATTCACTCATTGAACAGATGAAACCAGTCTTTGCCCTAGTAACAGAAATTTTTCCTCTGCTTTCCAAGAATTTACTATTCTTTCCAAGAATTTTCTTGATGCTGAGAAGTACAGATACAGAGGCAATTACAATAAATTGCCTTAATGATTTTGGGGTCAGGTTAAACTTTACTCTTACACATAGGCATGGAGTAAGAAGGAAGTCAAGAAAAATTTCTCAAACTTTAGGTAATTAGAATTAAATTATTTGTTCTTGGTAATTTTCCTGAAAAAAATTGTTTCCACAAATGTTGAAAACCAAAGTAGAAGCACAGTAGTAGTTAAAATACTTGAGTCATTGATGTGAATCAAGATGCTTCACTCTATGCTAGTACCTTCTCTTTCAAATGTAAGACCTACAAACCAGAACAGAACCACTGACAAGCAATGATCCTCGGCAGGCAGAGAAATAGTTGAAATAATGAAGTGTCAACAGCAGTTCAGAGATTGGGGAGAATGGATGAAATGTTAAACACCAAAGCATGCAGTACCTAAACCCTGCGCAACCTCTCAAGTTGACATTTCATGGGATTACACGTTCTCAATTACTGCCCAAATTGGCCTTGCTATCAGCAATTGCCCTCCTATTAGCTTTATTTTCTTCTCCATGATTTAACCCTAAAATACTGGTGTGTTAGAGACAGTTTGTATTGTCTCACAAAAGAGAATTGTTAAGCCTTCAGTTATATTTGTAGCTTGAAACTGGCCATAGCAGTTAAATTTATCATCATTTATTACTGTGGAAATTGGGAAACACTACAAAACAAGATTTGTTTCCTCCAACATCATTTGTTGCATATTTACCAGCACATAACTGGGTTTGCTGTTTTTGAATTTTAATATACAGATTAATAATAGCATATGAAGAAATTATCATTTTTACATATGTGTTATTTCTACTCTGCCATATCAAATCCATACACATTAGTGGATCGACTAAACCTTTAAGAACTAGGTTGCCTGTGTCAAAAAAAGAATACAGAGGAAATTGAAGCCACAAAAATATGACAATTATAAATGTCAGCTATATTATCAACATTTTTATAGGGTAGTGACCTAAAAAGAGGAACTTAGTTGTATGCCTATTAGGAATGGATGAAATAATTAAGAACATATAGTCAGAGGGAAATACATTGAATTTATTCTACATACTCTTAGGGAAAACTAAGAACACTTAGAAGTGAAAGATTTCAGTTCATTAGAAAAACAATATATAAGCAATAAGAACTGTCCAAAACCAAGAAATTGCTTGAATTCATATATTCGAGATAAGTCACAAATCATGAATATGTGGAAGTTCTCATGCACCTCAAATTCCAATAATGTGATGAATTTCTATTCTTTATTCTGTGAGTCAAATGTCCTAACTCCTTTAGAATGCCTCACAGATCATTGATGGGCCTTTGTGACTGTGGAATCTATGGAGAGAACTTTAGTATTTTGCCTAATCATCTTAAATGTTTATTCCTGCTATAAATGTCACTCCTTTTAATGCTCTTTTATTCTTATTACATACAGATGAAACTGTCTCTTAGTTAATATTAAATGGAAACGTTGTTTTTGACCATATCTAATGAAATCTTTATAGATACAAAAAGCAAGATCTGAATGCCTATATCATCCATCTCCCAAAAAACACATCCCATATTTTTGCTTAATTCTGATATTTCCCCCTGCTGTTCTATGCAGCTCTTTCCACGTTTAACACTTGTTACAGCTGGTTGTACTGGTAATCACTGACTCAACAGATAATTTTTGCCATGGATGGAGTCTGTGACTTTGTTACATACCTGTCTGTGGAAATACATTGCTTTACTATTTTCCTGTCATAATATCACTGCAGACAAAATATTAGTATCCCCTGTCTTATCTTCCTATCTTTTAAGACAGGTAATTTGTAATATTGCCAGATTTATTGGGGTAGAGAAGCTGTATACCATGTCACAAGATATCTGAAGCAGTATACTAAACCAGAGTTTAACATTTTTCAACCTCAATATTATTTTTGTGACTTTTGAATGATGTGTATAATTTAAATTTCTATTTAATAACTATTAATATAAGAATTATGTGCTAATAATTATGTCACATTGCACAATGAATTGACTTGTTCCTCAGATACTTAGGATTTCACCTGGTATCCAACTGAATGCCAAATGTTTGCTGAATAAACAAATACCAAATGAATGCAGTTTATGGTAGAATGCCAAGATTAGCCAATTATTACAAGCACAAAGCACAAAATAGTGCATATGCAGAATTTAATTTTTGGGTAAAGTTAACTAAACAAATAAGTATTTATATATATGTGTGTATACATATATGCATCCAAAATAGTCTAGGAATATATATTACAATTTTGGTGGTATTGCAGGGTATTCTAACTTAGTGTTATGTACTAATGTGATTCATATCTTGTATGACATTAATGTTTATTATATTGACATATGTTTACATTGCTTTATAATAATAGTGTCTTTATTTTTACTATTTCAAGGTTTTTTTTTTTTTTTGGTTTTTCTCCGGAACCGGGAACCGAACTCACGACCTTGCGCTTGCCAGGCAGGCGCTTTTGCCGCTGAGCTAAATCCCCAGCCCCTATTTCAAGGTTTTTTAAAGTCCATGAAATGCCTTCTTACCAACCGCCTGTATGTTTTGTATGTGATTTTGACATTGATAACTGCCAGCAGTTATATTGATGGGCTTACTTATTTCTTAGAGTACGTAGAACAGCAGTATGGTCAGACCGCATCTCAGGCTAACTTTCTTTTGGGTAAGATACATTTATGACCTGTTTCTTTAATAAGTGAGGAAAATGAGCATATGTATTCCAAGTGACAATTTGTTGTGAATATGATTTTGTAGTTCAGTAAATAATTGCCATATATTCTCTCAAACCTTAATGAGTTTGCCAATCACTGTTCTACAGCTCATGCTATAAGAGTTTTTAAAGGAAGTTGCAACTCATGCTATAAGAGGTTTTAAAGGAAAAGTTCACGTTCAAAATATTCATACATTGTATCTATATGATTTGATTGTATAATTTAGTGCTGAGATACTAAAGCAAATCATTTTAAATGTGCTCAATATAATTCTATAATTCATGGACTTCAAAATCAGAACTGAACTTTTAACTAAAATGGGGCATTGCTGCTTTCAAAGAAGAAACCTTTTAAATACACCATCTAAGTATGCATGATCATAAGCATATACTATATTTTAGAATTTTATGCTATAACATCTATTTACAATGGTATATTTCTTATTGAAGCAAACTTTTAGAATTCATTCTTCTCACCACTCCATGATTGTGGAAACACTGTACATGTTGACTACATATTGATGAATTAAATATTTATCAAGTGTTATATAACGACCATAAGCGTATAAGAAAAGAATAAGTTGAAGATGATTTTCCTGCAGTATGTCATCAGGATTCTGTGAGTCTCTGGTTGAATTTAAGATGAAGCTTAACTGTGAAGAGTTAGTTTTGACTGCCTGCAATCAAGCCAGAATTTATTTTTCTTTACTAAAGATTATTCTTCTTTACTAAGTTTACAGATAAATAAAATGAAAAGTTGTAAGAGGGGACAAACATTTTAAATACAGTATGTAGACCTATTTGTTCATTTGCACTATTGAACATGGAATAGACACTAATTCAAATGTTCACTTCTAAAGCACTGGGAGAGTTGGAGTGAGTTCTTGAATGCTGGGATTGTTCATTTTGAAAAGGTAAAGGATTTTAGACGATAGGAACAAGTCTTGTAAGGAGAATGAATGTGTATTTTTATTATTGTTTATGTTTTTTTTTTCTTTTTGAGACAGGGTCTCACTATACAGTTCAGGCTGGCTTTGAGCTCACTTTATAACCCAGGATGGTCTCAAACTCACAGTGATCCTCCTGCCTCCGCCTCCTGAGTGCTGGGATTACAGGCGTGCACCACTATGCCCGGCTCTTTATTATTGTTTTCCAGGATCAAAAAGTACCTCATAGAATTCATCTTTTCAAACACAAATATCTGTTCATTACCTTTTCAGTTTTTTTTTTTTTTCTGGTACCAGGAATCGAATTCATGACCTTGCGCTTGCCAGGCAGGTGCTGTGCCACTGAGCTAAATCCCCAGCTCCTACCTTTTCAGTTAAAGAAACCAAACCTTCATTTTTAGCAGGAAGGAAAAATTATTTTTGTCCTCCCACACTGGTTCTCTTCTCCATTTAGACCTGCCAGCCTTCTGCTTAAGGAGAAACATGAGTAGATGGATTGTGTCACTATATATTGTGTTCATATGTAGAGGCATATCAGAAAACCTACCCTTATTTAATTATAATTTTTCTCTCTTTTGTTTCTAGAAGTCATAACTCTGCCTTCCATGATAGCTGGCATGTTTCTAGGAGGCTATCTCATTAAAGGACTAAAATTAACCATAGCTAGAATTGGCAAATTTGCATTACTTACTGCATCTATTAGCTGCATGTTCAATGTACTGTATTTTCCTCTAATGTGTGAAAGCAAATCAGTTGCTGGCTTAACTTTGAGCTATGAGGGTTTGTATATAAAACTATATTAAATCCATAATGTGTTAACTATCCAATGAATAGACTTTGGGAAATTAGAGCAGAAAACAATTTTAACTGAGCTTTCTTCTAGTTCAGAGAATTTCTATATACAAATTTGCAAAATTTACATTTCTTGGAACCTAAAACCCTGGTTTTTATTTATAATTTAGAGACACTTGTAGCAAAACTAACTGTTATTTATGGGGGAGCTTGAATGGGATGATGGGTACTTTTATCCTCATTTTATAGCTGTGGGAAGTAAGACTTGCAAAGACACACAGAATATATACCTAACAATGTCTTCATATAACCTGATTGACACTCATTCAAACTTAGGTTTTTTTGACTCAGAAAGTTTTAGTCTTTTTTTTTTAATTTTTTATTTTAAAGAATAAAAGAAGGATAACATAATAATAGGGGGGACTTAGCAAATTACAGACAAAATGGTAGGAAATTATCAATGGTTATCGTTTTACATATTATTATCTACAAAATAGTTTCTCAGGAAAACAAATAGACAAATAATAGTGAGTTAGAGACAAA
>NW_004955413.1:17053085-17084501 GCF_000276665.1 Chinchilla lanigera
AAAAAAACTCTGTGAGTTTCTGTTGCTATCACTGAAGATCTGCCTACAATGGATATTTAAGCCCAAAAGTCACTTTAAAATGATGGAAAGTATATAAATTTTCATTAGCATCTGAAAACATCCACGAATTACATCTGCTGAGGTCAAGAAAGTACAGCAATGAAACTTAAAGTGGTTTGCAGGAAATTCACAGAGCCACTAGGGCTCCTCCCTACCCAAGAAACCCTCACTTAAAACTCTGTTGTCAGCACAAAGGATAAACTGGTGAAAATACATACAATGAAAATGAGTTTAAAAACGTGAAGCAGTAGCAGACTAGAAAGCCAAAAAGTATCCTTCCACCAACAAATAAACTGATCGTATAGCAATACGCAGTCCATGGTCAGCTCCCTTGCTTCTGGGCTTCTGTCAAGGCTGAACTTCATGGCAAAATGGTGTGAGGAAGCAAACCTGCATATCTTATGGTGGTAATGAAGAAAAGGAAGGCCAGAGATGTAGAATCTGTGAAACAGATATAGTCCTCGAGTTCTAATCCTTATGACCCAGTGCCTTCAACTGGTCCACCTCCTACACTTCAGCACCTCCCAAAAATGCCATCTAATTCTAAACCCATCAATGGATCAATCAACCCTAAAGGTAGATCTTTTATGATCCAATCACTTTCCAAAATCTCCACCTTTGAACACATGAGCAATTATATGAATAAAGAAATGGTAAGATCCAAGCAATTATACTCCATTAACTTTTCAGTGTCTTTTTCAGTTCAAATTTTTCAGGAAAGCAGGGAGTGGAATGAGGCACTCAAAGGGCCCCCAAAAATTCTGTCAACTGAGAATCCGATAGCCCTGAAATCTGTCCATCAAAAATAGACAAAATCTTTTCCAAACAAAATCTGAGGAAGTTTAGTCAATAATTAAGTAAAAGATACTCACCAAGATTTGGAATATATAGAATAAAGTGGGTATGGGAGTAAGATAGTGGGTTTGGATTTTTTACTGGTAGAGTTTCAGGTATTTATAAGATATCTAAGAAAGAAAAATAAGAGAAAGTACTGAAATATTAATTTAAGAATTTGTAGAAAAATCCATTAGAAGTAAATTAGGTAAAAACCGATTGTATTTCATGAGTGACAGAAGCTAGATACACTATAGCTGAAAGTTAGAGGGGAATGGAGAAGGGAAACCTTTTATTTATATAATATTTTCAAAGTGCTTGGCTCTGCAGAGAAAGAGAACAATAGAAAATCAACCAGGAAGTTATTTGTAATTAAAAAATCATATAATCAACCTAATTTACATATGCCTATTTAAAACACTTTCTATAAATCTGTCATAATATCTATGTTAATTTATATATTTATTAAAATAAAATCATGATCAATAGATAGATAGATAGATAGATAGATAGATAGATAGATAGATAATTGATAGGAATGACAAACATAAAAGTATTTTTCCCTGGGGGCAAAGAGAGGAAGAAAATGGGGAGTTGAAGATACAGGATGGATCAGGCATAGTGTTTAAGGAACTACATCTTGGAACAGGCAGGAAGAGGGAGTCCAAGACCCAGTCAGATGTGTTAGCATCAGCTTAAGATGGATACCTTTTCCACTGGGTTGGGAAAAAATGATGAAAACAGATATGGTGCAGATGTATTTGTTGGAAGTCAGAGTTGAATTTGAGAAAGTTCCTACATCATGGCCACTATTTCTTGGATTTATGAAAGAAGAGCTCTGAGATGGAAGAAGGTCATGATGTCACTCATGTGAACATTCCTTCACTGATTTGTTCCACAACAAGGTCTGAATATTCCCATATGTGAACACCTCTTCCAGGACCAGAATAAGTGCCAATAAACCAAAGCGCACAGTGCAACCCTCGAACTACTCCAGCTGTAGTCAGCCCTGCAACCTCATGTCAGCTTTAGCAAAGCAAACTCTGAGTTCTGCACTTCAATGCCCAATCTACCATCAACTGAATTTGAAGTTGAGTTGAATACATACTCAGCTGTAAAGAAAAAAACATTTTAAATTTGTCTGGAGTCAAGTAACCTAAAACAAAACTGTTAAAATTTCTCACTGTATACTTAGTTATATCAGTATGGTACAGAAGCAGCTGAATTTTGTTTTTGGTATGATTAGAATACATTTTTTCCAACTTGTAAATTTGAAAAATAGTAAGCTAAGGAATAGTGAAAGAGAGGATTAAATTACATGGTAGAATGGTGTTAGGTACTTGAGAAGTTCTATTGTGCTAACTTGTTCTGATTGTACTTTCTCAGATCTACATATCCAATGTCCTCATATACTTTAGCAAACAGAGATCCCATTGTAAAGCCTATGAGTGGGCCAAATAATCCTACTGAATTCAAAATACCTAAAATATTTAAAACAAATATATTAGATATCAAGAATTCATAATTTTTATCCAACATATTTTTATAAGTAATATTACACATTTCTCTAAATCATTTTTTCCAAAATAAAAAAAAAACCAGTAGTGATAATAGCATTATTACTTCAAGGGTAGGTCACAGAAAATCCTCATTCAATTGGACATTTCTGTGCATTACCTATATGAACAAGGGATTGTCCTTCTTTAGCAAAGTCGTCACGATAAGAAATTCCCAGTGGTGCTATAGGGGTTTCCCCTACTCCACGAAGCACGTTACCCATTAGGACATACATCCACATGTATGACTCAGATTCCTTTTCACAACCTATGAGACAAGAGAGTGTTTCACTTTAAACAATAGTTTCAACATTCCTACCATCAACTCAATTACTTTAGATCACTAACTACTTCTGACTTTTTTTCTAATTTTAAGTGATTCATATTCACTTAGTAGAATCTGAAAATACACAAAAGCACAAAGAAGAAAAGAAAACAAGTAAAAATTATCTGAGATTCTACTATACGGAAAAACTCATGGCTAAAGTTTGCTATATGCCTTCTGCATGTTGGTACAAATCAAAATATACGCAATATTCATATATATACTATAGAAAAATATCCAAATAATAATAAAATCTGCTTTTACAATTAACATTGCATCTGACAAATTTGCCATGCTTTTTACCCTGAAGATGTCTTCTTTGATTGCAATGAGACAAAAATAAAAACAAAATAACAACAACAAAGACAAAAAACAACACAAAAACAATAACGATACAGAATTTCAAAATAGGATGATAGGAAATTAACAATAGTTGTTGTATTACATATTGTTATCTTCAACAAAGTTGCTTGGATTACCAGATGTAAGAATGCAAGTTGATCAAACAATTAAATATTAACTGTTCCTTTTGATAAACCACTAGAAATTAGTAGGACAATTAGCTATCATGTGTGTGTGTGTGTGTGTGTGTATGTGTGTGTGTATAATTTCCCTTCCTTTTCTCATTTCCCCAATCCCAGTTATTCTTTCCTTTTAAAAAACAATAAACGTAACAATGAAGTTGAGTTTCAAAACAAATTATTAGGACAGTTACAATAGCTGATACATTGTGTATAGTCATCTTCCTAGTAGTTATTCCGAGTACAAGATATATGTATGTTATCTTGTCTATAAAATATTAGCACAAGACTTTCTTTGTAATGAACCAGAAGAAATTAGCGGTATAACAATCTTAACTATCTTTATTTATGTATTTTTTTCTTTTTTCATTTCCCTTTCCCCATCACAGTTTTTCCTCTCTTTTGAACAGTTTCTTCCTAATTTGCAATACATATTTTACACTTCATATCTTATTTACTTCTTCATTTTTTTCAAACTAGAGACAATATGATGTTTACACATATGGGTCTGATTTATTTCACTTATGAGTATGGTCTCCAGTTGCATCCATTTACCTATAAATGACTCCATCTTATCTTTTTATGGCTGAGTAGTACTCCATTATATTAAAAAAAATCCACATCTTTTTTATCCATTCTTCAGTTGATGAACATCTGGGTTGTTTCCAATATATAGCTACTACAAATTGTGCTGCTATAAACATGTGTGCACAAATATCACTGTGGTATGATGATTTAAATTCTTTTTGATATAATTTTGCTAGCCCAATTGTGTCTAAGAACCTGTCCATTTCTTCTGTGTTTTCCATCTGATTAGAATATAGGTTCTCAAAGAAGGTGTTGATGATCTCCTGGATTTCCAGGGGATCCATTGTGATCTCCCCCTTTTTATTCCTAATTGCTTGAATTTGTGTTTTTTTCTTGCCTCTTTTTGATGAAGTTGGTTAATGGTTTACCAATTTTATTTATTTTTTCAAAGAACCAACTTTTCAGTTCATGTTTTCTTAATCTCTATTGCATTTATTTCTGCTCTTCATAGTTCCTTCCCTCCTATGGGCTTTGTGTTTGGTTTGTTCTTCTTTTTCTAGAAGTTTGAGGTTCAATATTAGGTTGTTTATTAGAGCTTGTTCTGCTGTCTTGATGTGTGAGTTCATCATTATAAATTTTCCTCATAGGACCGCTTTCATTGCATCCCATAAGTATGCTATGTTGTGTCAGTATTATCATTTAATTATACATAGTTTTAACTTCATCTTTAATTTCCTCTGTGACCCATTGGTTATTCAGAAGGGTGTTGTTTAATTTTCATGTCTTAATGCAGTTTTTGAAGTTCCCTTTGTCATTGATTTCCAGTTTCATTGCACTATGATCAGATAGTATGCATGGGATGATTTCAATTCCTCTGCATTTACTTAAATATGTTTTGTCAGTTAATATATGATCAGTTTTGAAGAAAGTCCCATGTGCAGCTGAGAAGAATGTGTATTCTCTTATTTCAGGGTGGAACACTGTAAATATCTACCAAGTTCATTTGTTCACAGGCTTGGTTTAGTTCTAATATTTCTTTGTTGGATTTTTGTCTAGTTCATCTATCCATTTGTGACAGTAGGATACTAAAATCTCCCACTATAATTGTGTTAGTGTTTATTTGGTTTTTCATGTCAGTTAAGATTTGTTTTATGTAGTTGGGTGAATATTTGTTTGGTGCATAAATATTTATGATTGTTATCTCTTCTTGGAGTTTTCCCTTACCTAATATGTACTGACTTTCTTTGTGTCTTTTGATCAGTTTTGGCTTAAAACTTGCACTGCCTGCAAACAGAATAGCTAACCCTGCTATTTTCTGGGTTCCTGTGGCATGGTGAACTGTTTTCCATCCTTTGACTTTTAGTCTAGGAATTTCTTTTTGGGTTAATTGTGTTTCTTGAACGCAGCATGTTGCTGGATCTTGCTTTTTGATCTATTCTGCCAGTCTGTTTCTTTTGATTGGTGAGTTGAGACCATTTATATTGATGGTTATAACTGATATAAATTGGCTTTTCCTTTTCATGTTGCCCTGCCTGGCAGCTTCCTTCTATTGGTGTCCCTGCGTATGTGGTCTCCCTTATCTCTTTCTAATATATCTTTCTAAGCATTGTGTACAGTTGGTTTAGTGGTCATAAATTTCTTCAGTTGCTCCTTGACATGAAAGTATATTATTTCTCTGTCAATTTTGAAAAGTAATTTTGCTGGATACATCAGTCCGGGTTGAAGATTATTTTCCTTTAGGGCTTGAAATCCTTCACTGCAAGCTGTCTTCATGTGAGGGTCTGTGTTGAGAAGTCTGCTGTGATTCTGATGGGCTTTTCTTTATAGGTGATATATTTCTTTTCACTAGCTGCTTTTAATATTTTGTTTTTGGCTGAATTTCTGGAATCTTGAGTATTGTATACCTTGGTATGGATTTATTTTGGTCAAGGGTATTTGAAGTTCTGTATACGCCATTTATTTGTATGTCAAATTCTTTATCCATTTTTGGGAAGTTTTCTGACATTATTTCTGTGAAGAGGTTTTTAATGGCTTTTGTGCTGTCTCCAGATTTTTCACTGATTTCAGTCAGTCTTATGTTGTTCTTCTTAGCTTCATCCTGTAGCTGTTGGATTTATTTTTCATGGTCTCTTGTGACTTTTAAGATATCTTTCTTTTCCCGGTCATAGTTGCATTCCTGTATTTTAGATCTGATATTCTACCTTCCCCTTCATTCAATCTGTTGTGTATACTTTCAGTGGAGTTTCTAATAGCTTGCATTTCTATTTCAATCTGCCTCACTGATTCCATTTCTTGTTTATGTTTTTCATTCATGGTTTCCATCATTCTCCTGAGCCCTTCTATCTGTTTATCTGTGTCTGCTTTAATGTCTTTTATTTTGATAGTGATTTCTTTTTGCATATTAGAGATTTTTTTCTATGGCCCCTTCCATTTGTTTTCTCACTTTTGCTGCTATCATTTTAGAGAGTTCCATTTGTTGGCTTCTAATTTCCTCTATGTCTTTGTGCTCTGGACTTGTCCTGCATGGACTGGATGTTTGAGATTGCATTTTGCTTCTTTGTGTTGTCATTTCCTATTTTCTACTTTATTTTGTTTTCTGTATTGGTGCTTTTAGTTTTCTAATATTAGATAGCCTTAATCACTGATGTTGAGGCTTTCCTAGGGGTCTTTTCCTCCAGATGTCTCCTCTTGCCAGCACCACAGCTCCAGGGTATCCCGCTCCTGCTGCTGCTGACTGCTCCTGCTGTCACTGCTGACTTGGAACAGTGGAAGATGCTTAGGGCACAGGTTTATACTCTTCCTGCTGGCGCCACCTTCACCTTCCCACCAGAAGGGCTGCTCTGGACAATGGAGAGGGTGCGGAGCAGTGAGTCACTCTCCTCCTACTGGCTCTGCAGGCTCTGGGCAATGGTGGATGCACGGAGAATGGACTCACTTCTTCCTACTGGTGCTGCAGACCCAGGGCAATGGAGGGGGCACAGCATGAGAACTCATTCTACTATTGGCACTGTGGACCTTGGGCAATGGAGCAACACAGAGCACGAACTCACTCTTCTCCTGTTGTCTTTTACACAGGAATGTTTCAAATGTTTCCCTATTTATCTTTAATTAATATTTCCTCATAAAGACTACAACCATTTTATAAATATAATTAAAATCTTAAATTTTAGTATACTTTTACACTTACTATTAATTCTTACCTCTTCCCACTATTTCAGATGTTTTAGTGAGTGTTGCAGTTTCATCAATTAAACAAGTAGATAGTGAATTTTCTGATGCATTAGTATGGGTTTCTGTAGAATACCTATAACTGTGAATGCATCACTAGATTAAATTTTTCCTTATCTACAACAAATTTTATTGTCTCAGAAAGCCTGAGGAATTGTTTCATTTGTACTTTCTCCTTCTCCAAATTGCCAGAATCCTCTATACGTGTTATCCAACCTGTGTTTTAGGAGTGAGTTGATGCACCTGAAGTGAGAGTATCCACTGAGAAAGTTCTGTGGGCAAGGTGAATTGTTGCCTTGTTCTCATCTTAGGGCTGGTTATATTCTGAACAAGGTATAAAATAGTTTGTCAGTTTTTGCCCCTCTGAATTATTTGCAAAGATGTTCACAATCTAAATTTTATAAAAGTTTATGGTTAAAAAAAACCTTTAGAGCAGGGTTCTTCAATCTATAATGTATGGAATTTCATTTACAACCTGATTTGCTTTCTTGGATGGACACATACTCACACTCTAATATTCAACTCTTGGAAACTTAGAAAAGAATCTAATATACTTCAACTTGATGAGGGAGAATTTAATAAGATTAACAGAAATGGAGTTAGACTAGAGACAAACGCTGATATCCAAAACGGTTGAAGTTCCCTGTATCTCCAACAGCAGCCGAACTGTACACCAGGCATTATACACTTCAAAAACTGAAAATAAACATATATATGCAGGGAAATGCACACTCTCTAATACAAGTATAAATGATAAAAGATATAATTAATACACAAGGCCCTGAATTGTCATAAAGCAAAAAAGGATGATCAGCTTTGCTGGAAGAGAGGTAGTAGAGTAGATTCAAGGTTTCCTACGATCATGACGTGTGAGATAAATCTTATTGACAGACAGACTTCTCATAGGTAGATAAAGGAGGGAAAGCATTCAAGGCTATAAAAATAGCACGTGCAAAAGTGTGTTATAATTTTGCATCTGAAGCCTTCAAATGTGCAACTAGGCAGAGCAGTAAAGATGGAACTAAGTCTAAATACTAGAAGTAACATCGCAAAGAGAAAAGGTCTTATAAACATCAAATGCAGAGATAGTAAAGTTAATATTAGGTGTTAATATTAGCAATAGGTGTGATTGTTGAATTTGGCAATGAGTAAGCACCTGTCCCTGACAAAAATGGCTAATTATTTTCCATATCCATTACTCTGTCCTTCAACAGGAATTCAAGCTAGTTTTCAGGTGGGAACATGGCAGACAAAAATGTCTCTTCTATCTGTGTGGAAATGAAACTAATGTGGGCATTGGGAAGTCGGTACAGGTGTTATGTTTCTGAAATATCTCTCAAGCCTCATCCTGTGTGCACTTTGTGCTGCTTCTGCCTGTTCTCTTCCTAGCCCCTGTTCTCTGTTCCAACACTGACATGGCACCACGAGGCCATGACCATGGATGGCAGAGCAGGATGATGAAAAGAAGCAGCATCATGCCAACCTGGAACTGCTTTTCACATTAACTGTGAGGTGAAAACTAAGCTTCATTCTTATGTGAGCAGTTGCTACTTTAAATTCTTTCTCATGAGAGTCTGATTCTAATCCCAGTGACACAGTGACCTTAGGAAGAATGGCCTCGGTGGAACCTGGGGAAAACCCACACTTTAGGGTGTTGAGTAGTAAAGTCTTATTTAATATAATTTAAATCTTGCATGCAAAGACATGAATTACACTTGTTACACCAAAAGAGTTATAAAGAGTTTGTTTCTTATAAAACTATAGACCTTACTTAGTGCTATGCACATCTAAATCTATTAAAGGTATGGTAAATAAAACAGTCAATTACTACATTGAAATTGTACCCATTTCTATACATATTTTTGAGTATTCCTCACTAAATACAAAACTGCCAACTTAAGAGAAATAAAAATGAAACTGTATCACTAATTCACATGATATGAGGGTTCAGGGCACAGAGCTGTTTAACACTTTCTATCCCATGAAGAAATGAGGCAGAGCAGTCATAATACTTCCAGCTCCCATAATGGCACAACCTATTCCAATTATCTTTGGTCTGTGTAGTTTAGATCCAAAGTAACTTACAAACATGATCACAAACAAGTTTCCTAGAAAGAGAACAAAATTATATTGGCATGATCCATCCCAGCAAATAGTAATCATGATCGATAAAAATGAAGACCCAAGTGGATGGAAATAGTGTACAAATATGGTATTTTTCCTCAAAGACTAGATAATTTTATTGAGGTTAAACTCAAGCTATAATAAAGCAGTGATTTAAAAGTTGTATGGAACAATTAATAAATAGAATAAATATTTGTAATAATATAAAGCACATCATAAATTTTTGGATTTTTTAAAAATTAGAGCTGGTTTTAAATACTAAAGGCAACATTTTAATCTTTTGGCAATATTAAGGCAACAGAATTTTAGTGGACACTTAGAACTGATTAGATTGTATTGAAAAGAAGATAAAAGGGGAGAAAAATCTCCGCGACCAGAGAGAAACATATCCATTAATGCATTTAGTCATGCAATCTCAGCATTCTTTAAACTCTTATTATGTACCTGCCAGTGTCCAGAGCCAGAAATACAAATAAAGAATAAACTGTGGTACTTGCCCTTAGGAAATTTTATTTACTAGTGATAAAAACAGACAGTTGGAAAGAGCTAATATTAGTCCAAAAAACAAATGGAGAAATTACAAAATTTAGAGGTTTCAGGAGTGTTTCTAGGACTCTAATTGAGATTTACTGGTAAAGTATGTAGGTTAAAAGAAAACAAATAGAGAATTCCAAGTGGAGAGAGTCACCAACAAGTCTGTTCCATCAGGAAATACATGTGTAACAACGAGCTAAAAGCAACCAAAAATTACTGAATAATCGACAGAAAAAAAAAGTGACAGAAAAGCAACAAAATGATCCACCAAATAACTGAACACATAAAGAAACAAGTAATAAGGATTAAACTTTTTAAAAAGAAACTGAAAAAGATGTAGTCATTATCTGTAGAGGTATTACAATATGCTGCATCCATAAAATCAGAAAACTAAACATAAAATAATAAGATGAGTTTTAAAAATTATAGAAAATCCTACAAATTAGAACCTAATATGAGAAGATGGTAGACAGCAGCAGAGAAGATTGCTGGAACATGAAAAGGTAGATATTTAGAAAGAAAAGAACATTAGTAACTCAGAAAATTTATTATTTATTTTACAGCTGTTTCAGAAGAAAATAGAGAAGACAAAATAGAAGCAAAATAAATTTCTCATATTAAACAAATATTTAAGCATTCAATTAATCATTTTTCCACTTCAGGCTGCAGTAAAGTGAAAAAGACAAGTGTAGAAATATGGTGGTAAGATTTCTGAGATTCAAGAATAGAAAAGAGATGCATATCAGTGTAGGAGAGTCATACTAGTAATGATTTCTCACATTCAACATTGAGTGTTATCTTATATTTGGTAATCTGAAGAACTTCTGTGAAGACAGCAATATGCAATATAACAACAACTGGTGAATTCCTACCATCTTGTCTAGTGAAATTATGTATTGTCTCTAATGTTCTTTTAAATTATTATTTTCTTATTCCCTTTAATGGTTTGATCAACCTTCCATTGTTACATTTGGTAATCTGAGCAATTTCATTGAAGATAACAATATGTAATATAACAACCATTGTTAATCCCTAGCATTTCGTTTAAAAACCCATATCATTTTTAATGTCCTCACTTTGTTTTGTTGTTTTTTGCTATTGTTCTTTTTTTCTGTTCTCTTTAAAATAAAAAAAATTAAAAACAGTATATGAAGGTCTTAAATGATCTAATAAAAATATTTTGAATTTTTAATTCCATGTCCAAATTATCACTTGAATGTGCTAGTAAAATAAACACATTTCCAAAAACCAAGGGTTTGGAAAATATGCCATGCATTCTTTTTATTGTGGAAAAATAGTATTACTTAAAAAAAAAAATCCCAGAAAAACTAAAGATGAAATCACAATAATCACAAATCAGAAGTAAGCAAAGAAACCATAATACCGTACAAATTACTGCTATTAAATAGCTTGAAATATTAAGAACAAATGCTTTGATAAAAAAAGACATTGAATGAACTAAATTTTAAAGCTAATATAGTTCAAATTTTATAGTTCTAAATGTTTTAATTAAACCTGGGATGTGGATGAGTGAAGGATATATAGTGTACACTACCATCTGAATTATAAAGTTTCAGATTAATAAGGAAGAGATAGGTCTTTTATCTTAAAGCTATTTTTTTAAAAAAATTAAGTTTGTTTCAAACAAAGCCTAAATATAAATAGCAAACTTATAGGAAATATTTGCAATTTGTATGACAGATACATTTTGGGGATCCCTCTGACCTCTGAATAATTAAAAAGTGAAAAGAAAAGAAAAAGAAGAAGGGAAAAATGATCAGAGATAAAGAGCTATTGTGATTGGCACATGAGACAGCAAAGAAATGGGGAAGACCAGCCCTGAATGTGGACGGCCCCAAGAATAGGGTCGGGGTCTGGAGGACGCACAGGAGGAAGCTTGCGGGCACAGGCTCTCTGGCTCTTCCTTGTCCTGTCTGTTTCCTAGCTGACATGAGGTAAGCAGCTTTCCTCTACCACACACTTCCACTCTGATGTTTCTGCCTTTTCAAAGCCTAAAAAGTGGTGGAACCAGCTGACCATGAACCAAACCTCTGAAACCCTGAGCCAAAGTTGATCTTCCTTCCTCCAAATTAGTTCTCTCAGGCATTTGGTCACGGCAACAAAAAGGTGGCTACCATAGAAACGAATTCATAAAATAAGAAGCAGTAATACTCAAAATAAGATTCATGAATATGGGAGAAGATATAAAAATTAAAATGAAGACACCAAAGCAATATCTTCCATGTGGTGCAAAAAAATATCTTAGCCTCAAACACTGTCAGAGTAGTAGAAATCTAACATAGATGGATCCAAGGCTCTTCCTTCCTCCCCACATCATAGGAATCATAGTCCTCTCTCAACCTTTCTTTTCACTTGAGCATTTTGAGAGAGCCCAGGCAAAGCCTCATAAGGTGGCAATGTGAAAGCAATGAGTTTGTGTGAGATCACCGTTTTTCAATACCCTAGCTGCTGACATCTGGTGCTGGGTAATATTTTGCTGTTGGGTGTCATTCTGTGCCTTGTCTGATGCTTAGCAGCATCTCTGGGCTCTGTCCCTGGTACCAGTTGCACACACAAAGCAATATCTTCCCCAGAAGATATTGTCATATCTTCCCCAGAAGTTATGACAATAAAAAATATGTGCAGATATTGGCAAATTGGCCTTGAGGGACAAATTGAGACCAGTTGAGAACCAGAAGCATAGGGCATGTGTGAAAGGATTTTTCCTCTGCAAGCCTGATTATTAAAATAGAAATAAAAGTTACCAATTTCAAAGCCTCCATCAATTAAACCAGCAACAGATGAAGATATTTCAAATCTCCTTTCTATTTGTGTGATAGAACTTTTCATAGTTATTCTGCCCAGTGCTTTGCAAAGATAGCTAAATGACAGCACTGCCAAAAATACCTAAGAAAAACCAGGAGAGAGGAAAATTATTAATCAAAAGACCAGAGTATGTTTATATGCACATTTCAGATTTTTTTTTATTTCAAAACATTATTTTAACAGAAAACCATACCTGTCTTCCTCTTCTTGATGTTACCATGGCTGTTCAGATAAAGTGTCACTTACTTTTTTGTTCTTCTTTGAATTTTTGAAAAAATAAAATTTCATAACAAAATAAGAGAATACCAGTAGTGAATACACTGCATATCATAGTTTTCAAAACACCAAACATCAACAAAAAGATAGTGTTTTACACAGGTGATACAAACAGATATTAACACAAAACTTTCTTTTTAATAAACTAAGAGAAAATAGAAGTATGAATGAAACTAATTAGTATATATATTAAAATATTATTGAAACAATGGGATAGGTAATTTGGAGAACCATCTGAACCTCTTCCTACTTCCTACTTATCTATCTTCATTTTTGCATATGTATATTGCATTTTTCATATAAGAGAAACCATGTGATATTTCAGCTTGTATGTCTGTCTTAATTCACTTTTATTATCTTCTCAGATTGCACCCATTTACCTAGAAATTCTTCATTTATCTTTATGGCAAATTAGTACTCTGTCATGTATAAGCACTACATTCTCCACACCCATTCATCTATTGATGGACATATAAACTGTTTCCAAGATTAACTATTATAAATTGTGCTGCCATAAATATGAGTGTACGTGTATCCCTGTATAATGATAATTTTACCTCTTTTGAGAAGACACCTAGGAGGCGTATAGCTGGGTGAAAAGAAATTTCTATTTTTAGTTTTTGTAAGGAATCTCCCCACTGATTTCTGCAGACAACATCAGATTGTTATATCAATGCAGTTAAGAATATTGTTTTTAATTCGTGTCATTAACTGATTTATATAAAGCAACACAGTGCTTCTTAGTTTTTCAAGAAGGCCAGCTCTCTATTTCCAAGTGGATACCACAGCCCAGCTGAAGTCTGTGGCAGGATATCCTCAAAGGCAGCATTTCCAGAAAACCAACTGAAAAGTGGAGTTTGAAGTGGCCAGGGAAAATTCTATGAAAAATATACGTGACTGACCATCAACCTATGAAGCAATGGTTATAGGTGTCTTCATTTTCACTTTAAGAAAATGTATTGCTTGGTCCTTTCTCTTACAGCCTATATCCACATCCATAAACAAATTCTTTTTGCTGTATTATTAAAACCTGACCATATTATAGAATGCATGCTTGTGTCTCCTCTGTGCCTTGTGTTGAAATCCTAACACCATGGGTGATAGTGTGTGGAGCTAGCACCTTTGGGATGTCATTAGATGGTGATGCCAGAGTCTATGGCAGGATTAGTTCCCCCACAATAAGAGATGCCATGTGAGGATACAGCAGTAAGATAACCACCTGCACTTTGGGAAGAAGGCTCTCACCAGCAACATTAACCTAACCACACCTTGAGCATTCTAGGTTTATACATTGCTTCAGCTTCCCCATTCTGGCCTTTCTCAGTATGGAAAGCTCTTTTTTATAGTGAACTGCTTCTCAGTGAATCCCTCTCATCCTTGAGGTTGTTGCAGAATTTTACCTTTACAATAAGATGGTCCTTGCCAATCTATTTAAAGTTATACCACTTCTCACCCACATTTTAAAAATTTTTTTTGTCTTTTGTAGCTTGCCCTCACTGGAATGTAAACTTCATCAGGGCAGGCATTGTATTCCATTCTGTTCATTGCTGTAGCTATCATAAGTGTTTAGAACAATTCCTGTTGCAAATACATAACTGAAACCTACTGTATGTTTTATGACTGGCCATGCTTGGGAGTGATGGATTAAGGCCCAACGAAACTCTTCCACACCTGGCAAGATGCGTTCCTTCTTGCATAAGAACTGCCAACTTAATTATGTTGTCAATAAAGAAGAAAAATTTAAAAAGAGCTGTTAAATAATGCAACTTGTTAGAGATAACTGAGAATCTTTATATGAAATATAGGAAGTCACCCAAAAATAAAACACAAAGATTGAAAACATGTCAAAACTAGTTTTCTTGAGTTCATGCTGAGAAGAAAAAGACTTATACTAGAAAGATATTAAATTGACCCAATGGAGTTGGAAAAGAAATTACAAAGATTTTCTTCAAGGGGATTCATTCCTGACATCTTGGAGAAATATATACAAACTTTATAACCTAGAACAGGTAACAAAAATTGTTTAGGACCTAATAATTTAAAAAAGGAATCATGGTATTAGTCCTAGAAATTTAAAAGAAAAAAAAATGATGGGAGAAGAAATGACATCAGCAAGATGGAAGAACAGGAACTCCTGGGTCTTGACCCCTACAAGACACAGAGTTAACAAATGGACTAAATTCCCCTGTGAGAACATCAGAAACAAACCGCACACTGATTCACGCACCACAGACAAGTACAAATAAAAACACGAGGAAATCTGGAAGGAAAACTCATGATTCTCTCCACTTTCACCACAGGATACCTCTCCCTTCACTTTGCACAGTGCAGTGGAAGGAAACATTGAAATCTCCTACGTTTCATGGTTTTAATTTTACAAGGACTGCCCAAGAACCAGTCTCCGTCTTACTTGTATCTCCATATTAATAGGAATAGGTACCAGGTTAGGGTAGGGGTAAGAGCTCTCAAAATAAAGACAAATGTACATCATTTTGCAGTACCAAACAAAAACACAAGGTAGAGCCCTGGTAACACAATTTGCTGTGCACTAAGGTGCCACAGCACTGCAGACAGATAGCAGGGGAGGGAGCTGCCTAGAGGACAGCAAACCTTTTCAAACAGGCAGGTTACGTGCAAGCTCCCGAAGGGCAGAAAGGAATGAGTATCCAAAAAAGCTTTAGAGGAATGTAGAGTCTTTTGTGAGGATAAATGAAGAAAGTTCCCCATAGAAAACTAGATTTCTTTCCTTTTTTTCTTTTTTCCTTTTGTATTTTTGAGACATGGTCTCACCATACAGCTCAGTCTGGCTTTGAGCTCACTTTGTAGCTCAGGCTGGTCTCAAACTCACAAAGATCCTCCTGCCTCGGCCTCCTGAGTGCTGGGATTACAGGCATGTGCCACCATACCTGGCTTTAGAAAACCAGATTTCAAGTCTGCAAGAATTGCCTGATTTTTCAACTGCTGAAATCCCAGCAGAAACAAAAAAATATACATGTCATTGACATACAAACAATCTGGACACACTTAGAGAAACAATTTTCCAAGCACTGGCCCAAAAGAAACAAAAATACAGGAATTTCTAGAAAAAAAGAATTAAAATTGCCAACCTAATATGTTTAATGAATGAAAAGAGCAAAAAATAACTAAATAAAATTAGAAACATCATGATGAACAAAATGAAAATATCCAAAATATACAGAAACCATGAGTGAGCAAACAAATTCCTAGCAGAAAAGCAGTAACTGAATTGAGAAATTTACTAAAGAAGACTCAATAGCTGATTGAGGCAAAAAAACAGTGGACTTAAAGATAACACTCAAAATTACTAAGGCAGAGGAGCAGAGAAGGAATTATATAAGGAACAACGAAGTAAAACACAATTAAGTAGAAAAACGCACACATTATAAAAGTGGGACAAAGTGCTGCAATAGAGAAAAACACCTTGAAAAATGGCAGTAGTAAGCCCTTTCCTAGGACTATTTAATTTAAATATACAAATTTTCAACCATGTTGGTATAGAAGGACCATACCTGAATATGAGAAAGGCTATTTATCACACGCCAATAGCCAGTATCCCATTAAAGGGAGAAAAAAATAAAAGCATTCCCCCTAAAGTGAGGAACAAGACAGGATGAAACTGTCACTTCTTCTATTCAGTGTAGTACTTGAAACTTTAGCCAGAGAAATTAAGCAAGTGAAAGAAATAAACGGGATACATATAGGAAGAACTCAGATTATCATTGTTCACAGATGACATGCTACTCTACATAGAGACCCAAATAACTTCACCAAAAACTCTTAGAATTAATAACTAACTTCAGCAACATAGCAGGATACAAGACCAACATAAAAAATCATTAGTATTTGTGTATAAAAACAAGAAATGAGAGGAAAATTATATAAAATAATACCATTCACAGTGGCTTCAAGAAAAATAAAATATCTAGGACTTAATCCCTAACCAAGGAAATGAAGAACCTCTACAAATAAAACAACATTACCCTAAAGAAAGAGATTGAAGAGAACATCAGAAAATAAAAAATGTCCCCTGCTCCTGAATAGGCAGAAAAAATATTGTCAAAATGACCATGCTTCAAAAATTGTTGTTCAAATTAAATGCAGTATGAATCAAAATAACAACAGCATACTTTACAGAACCAGAGAAAACAATGCTTAAGTCACATGAAATCAGAACAGACCCAGGATAGCATAAGTAATTCTGATCAATAAGTGCAAAGCAGGCAACATAGCAGTACCTGACTTCAAACTATATTACAAAACAATAGTAACAAAAACAGCATGGTACTGGAACAAAAACAGACATGTGGGCCAATGGAACAGAATCAAGGGTACAGAAACCTCAGCAGACACCTGATTTTGACAAAGGAGCCAAAAGCATGTGCTGGAGGAAAGATAGCCTGCTCAACAAGTGCTGATGGGAAAACTGCTCATCTGCTTCCAGAAGTATGAAACTGGACCCTTACCTCTCACCCTGTACACAGCCACTACACTTCACTCAACTTGATTCAGTAAGAGTTTGCTGTACTAGGGTGCTGTATGCAATTGCAATAACAAAGAAAACAAAGAGCGTGAATAAAGGGAAATAAGAATGAAATAAAAGCATGTCCTGACAAAAATTAAGAAGACCCCCCCAAAAAAAAAGACAGGAAAAAAGGAAAAGTGGGATTTAAAAAAAAAGCTCCAGCAGAGAAAATTTTTAAAAAAGCAATAATAATGCTCTTTCTTGTGACTATTTACCTGAAGTATAGGAATATTCAACACACCAATTAAATGCAGATTGCTAAGTGGCTAAAAAGTGCCATTACAAGAGATTCAATTAATATCCAAGGATACACAGAGGCTGAAAAAAAGTAGAAAAAGTTATTCCTACATAAACAGGAAACTAAAGAGAGTGGGAGTAGTCATCCTTACTTCAGACAAATAGACTTAGAACAAAAGTTGTCCCAAAATACACAAAATATTATGTAAAGATTAAAAAATTTAAAAATCAGCCTGGCATGGTGACACATGCCTATAGTCCCAGTACTGTGGGAGGCTGAGGCAAGAGGACCACAAGTTCAAGCTCAACACTCTGCCTTAAAATTTTTTTTAAAAGGCAAGAGACGGAGCTCACTGCAGAGGCTCTGGGTTCAATCATAATATTGATGATGATGATGATAATAATAATAAACACATATGCACCTAATGTACAAATGCCCAAACATATGGTGCAAATATTGACATCACTGAAAGAAGAAACAGTAAGACAAAAATTATAGGCAATTTCAATCTCCACTTGCAGTTATGGATAGAACAATCAAGCAGAAAATCAACTGAGAAACAGAAGATTTGAACACCAGATGCCAAATGAACCTAACAGAAAAACAGAGAATGCTCTATCCAACAACAGCGTAACATAATCTTCTCAAGTAGAAACTGAATATTCTCTAAGACAAAGCATCAGTTAGACCACAAAAACAAGTCTTAACAAAATATAAAAGATTACAAAGTTACCAATTAGTTATCTTTTCCCTCCACAATGGAATGAAATGAGAAATCAATAGCACAAAGAAAAAAGGAAAACCCAAAATGTATGTGGAATTTAAAATTTCACTCTTAAACAATTTTAGCATATGTGCTGTTGAAGAGTACTGCATTCTTAAACAACCAATGGACTGAGAAGAAATTACAAGGGAATTTAGAAAATATCTGAAGATAAACAAATAAAAATACAATGTGCCAAAGTTTATGGGATTGAGTTACGCAGTACTAAAAGAAATTTATAGTCTGCAGTGATTATATGGAAAAAGAAGGAAGATCTCAGTTAACAGTCTCAATTTAGATTGTTAATAAAGTAGGAAAAGAATAAATCAAACCAAAAGTTTAGGGAAAGAAAGAAATAAAGAATAGGATGGACATACATGGAAGGAGGAATGTAAAAACAATTAAAAAAAAAACACATCAATGAGCCCCAAACCCTGATAATAACAATAAAATTTTAAAAACCTTTAGTTAGATTAAGAAAAGAGAAAGAAGACTTAAATATTCAAAATCAAAATGAAAGAAGAGACAGTATAATGGGTGCCTCCAAAGTAAAAGAATTAGGGGCTGGGGATTTAGCTCAGCGGCACAGCGCCTGCCTGGCAAGTGCAAGGTCGTGAGTTCGATTCCTAGTACCGGAAGAAAAACAAAACAAAACAAAGTAAAAGAATTATAAGACACTACTATGAAAAATTATACACCAATAAATCAGAAAGCTAGAAGAAATGAATAAATTCCTAGAGAGGGGCTGGGGATTTAGCTCAGCGGCAAAAGCGCCTGCCTGGCAAGCGCAAGGTAGTCAGTTCAGTTCCCGGTACCGGAGAAAAACCAAAAAAAAAAGAAAAATTCCTAGAGAACCTACCAAAACTGAATCACGAATCAATAAAAATCTGAACAGGGGGTCGGGGATATAGTTCAGTGGCACAGTGCCTGGCTGGCAAGCGCAAGGTTGTGAGTTTGATTCCCGGTACAAAAAAAAAATTTTTTTGAGCAGACTTAAAACTTGTCAGGACATTAAAACAGCGATCAGAACCCTCAGATTAAAAAAGAAAAATCCTGCCAGGCATATAGCTCAGCAGCATAAGTGCTTGCCTGGCAAACCTGAAGTCATGAGTTCAATTCCTGGTACAAAAAAATGAAAAGAAAAATCCCGTTACCTGATGGCTGCACTGGAAATTCTACCCCCCACTTAAAAAGGAAATAATTTCCAAAAAACTTAATAAATCAGGCAGACAAACTGAAACATCACACAGTTTCTTTTATATGAGAAACTCAAAGTGCAAATAAATCAAGGAGCAAAATAAAAGATAATAAACAGGGACATAAATCTTTTGCAAATGAGAAAGGGACCAAGAGTTGGAGGGAGGAGTCAAAACAGACAGGAGGGGACATAAAAGAATGAGGATGTGTTTTGTATATGTACCAGCTCCCCACAATAAATGTAATCATTAGGTATTGCAAACATGTAATAATAAAAATAAAAACTAAACAAAAGAAATACAATAGAGTACAGTAGACAAAGAAGGAGAAGGGGATGGTAGGGCATTTCCAAACTCAACTATGTGGTGCACATTACCCTGAGTCTAAAAAGAGATTAAGACCCAAAAAGAAAACTAGTCTTGTATTCCAAATGAATAGCTATGCTCAAATATTTGGTAAAATATTTGCCGATGTAATTTAACAGAATGCTACAAGAATAATACCCCATGGCTACGCAGGAGTTAAAACCTATACTGCAAGGCTGATTCAGTATATAAAAATTGATCACTTTAAAATAGTACCTTAAGAAACGGAAGGATAAAAAATCATGATTACCTTAATAAATGCAGAGAAATCTTTTCTCAAAGTTCAAAAACATTTTAAGATAAAATTAAGAAGCCAAGAGTAGGTAGGAGCTAGGTCAACATAATAAAAGCCCACAATGAGCATCATGTTGAAAGAATAGAAAAATAGCCCGGCGTGGTGGCGCATGCCTGTAATCCCAACACTCGGGAGGCTGAGGCACGAGGATCATTGCGAGTTCAAGACCAGCCTGGGCTACAAAGTTTGCTCAAGGCCATCCTGAACTGCATAGTGAGATCCTGTCTCAAAAAGACCAAAGGGAGAAAAAAAAATAGACAGATAGCATATGCTCTATGATCAGGAACAAAATACGGATGCTCACTCTCACCACTAGTAGTATAATAGTGCTGCAGGCTCTATCTAGAACAATTAGACCAAAAAAATGTAGGGCTAGGGGCCTGTACACAGGGAGAGAATAGAATAAGAGCCTCCATAGGCTATTAAAGAAATTTGTAGAAAATCTTATTAACAGCAGCCTTTACCTCTGCCTTTAGTTTTACTGGCTAATCCTAACTAAAGGAGTTACACCTGGCAGACAACACCACACCCTGCATTTCCCGAGCCTTACCTGTAGCAGACAGCAACAATTCCTTTTCTCTGGAGGTTTCCCTGCACAGCTCCATTCTGACCCTTTCCCCTCATGGACCCTCACACACACACACCTTTGTATCCACAGCCCTATAAAAGACGTAACGTGTACAAGAGTCGCTGCTCTGATCTTTACACCAGTGGGCCCCCTCAGGCTCTAAGTAAATCTGTCTCGATTGTTGAGCTTGCATCTTTATACCTCTTTTTTCTAAGGAAGGGAGGAAACAAAAGCATCTAAATAGGGAAATAATTTAAATAATTCTCATTCACATATGACATGAACTTACATGT
Source organism: Chinchilla lanigera (assembly GCF_000276665.1). Taxonomy (NCBI): domain Eukaryota; kingdom Metazoa; phylum Chordata; class Mammalia; order Rodentia; family Chinchillidae; genus Chinchilla; species Chinchilla lanigera. The sequence continues at coordinate 17,074,160 of NW_004955413.1, forward strand.
AAAAATTACACAAAACGAACTCTCAGAACTAATTCAAAAATCAGCAAAACTGCAGGATACAGATCAACATTCAAAAGCTAGTTGTGGTTATACCCTAAGAATGAACAATCCAAAAGGAATTAGAAAATAATTCCAGTTAGCACAGCATCAAAAGGTATACTCTATTTAATAAGAAAATACTGCTGAAGCTAATCTTACCCACGGAGGTAAAAGATTGAGTCACTGAAAACTGTAAAACACAGATGAAGGAAATCGAAGTAGACAAAATTGAATGAGAAAACACTCCATGCTCATAGATTGGAAGACATTATAATACTAAAATGTCCATACTACCCAAATCCATTTAAAGTTACAATGTAGTCACTACCAAAATCTCAATTGTATTTCTCAGTAATGAAAATAAAAAGAGCAACAGAAAAGTCATATGAAACTGAACAGGAAAAAATAGGCAGTCTAAATAGTTAAGATAATCCTGAAGCAGAAATCCATGTACAAGAGCTGCCTTTTTATTGTGACATTCCATCAAATTTTATCTATTTATAATTAAAATGTCAGTTTATTTAAACAGTTAAGATCTAGGTTACAGACCTTTACCAAGGAGACTGTTACATAAAACTATAAAAATGATCTTCACAGTGAATATTTGTTGTGTTTTCAGTGACATTCAAATATCTTCAAAAGTAAGCTTGGGTGTAATGTATATATAACATAAAATCTGCTATTTTAACTATAGCAAGTTAAAGGTACAATTTTATTTTAAAGGTACAATTCATTGACATTATTTACAATCATGATCATAACTATCTGCTTTTACGATTTTCTCACCACACCCCCTGCAAAAAAAATCTATCAAGCAGTAACTTCCCATTTTTCATTCCCCTAGTCCCTGGTAAACTTTCCCTCTCAAAGAATTTGCCTATTATACATGCATTATTGAAGGGGAATAATAAAATTTTTTTTCTTATTTCACACATGGTTGCAATGTTCAATCATGTTGTAGCATGTATCAGAATTTCATCCCTTTTATGGTCTGGATAGTATTCCATTTGCATGTATATACAAATGACCCATTCATTTGTTGAATACTTGGATTATTTCCATCAATTGTAAATAATGATGATGCAATGATCATTATGTACAAGTACCTGTTTGAGTCCCTGTTTGCAATTCTTTTGGGTGTATACTTAGATGTGAAATTGCTGAGCCAGATGATAATTCTCCATTTAGCTTTTGAAGAACTCCTAAACTATTTCCCAGAGTGAACTGCCATTTGACATTTCTACTACCAATGTATGACATTTCTACTACCAATGTATTTGTAATAGTACAAAATCTTTCTTCTCTTTTGCTAACCTTTGCCACTTTTTCCTCTCCTAGAGAATAGCAATTATGAAAATGGAACATATTCTCAGTGAAATAATTTGATCCCTATTCTCAGTGTGAGCAGACCAAGCGTTAGCTTCAAAAACTGTGTAGATTTGACTTGTCTGAGGGATACCTAAAGTGCCAACACAAACTACTCACCTCTATTTTGTCCAATTTAGAACATGCATAGGCCAAAAAGTGACAGGCATTTCTAAAAAGACAATATTGTAAGGCAAATGGAAGTACAACTTGAAGACGTAGGAATGAAAGATTATGTCTGAGACTTGAACATTACCAAATGGGTGGGAAGAGTGCCAAGGAAGAGTTTCTTTGGGAAATAAAGACATTCAAAAGCCACCATGCAATGGAGGCATGTAGAATGCTGCATAGATACCCAGGCCATGATACATGCACTTAAGACACCCAGGACGACCATGCATTTTCACTTCAAACTAATCACTATGCTTGGAAAATCTGGCTAAAATATGAGGGGACTAAAAAATAAAATAGCTAAAATAAAAATTCATGAGCCGGGTATTATGTCCTAAGTATTTTGTTCTCTCCAAGCTTCTGTTAAAACCCCAATGACAATGTGATATTATTTGGAAGTGGGGCTTCTGGGAGATAAGTAAAATGAGTAGATTTTGTTACAAATGAGAGTGCAAAGAGAATTTGGGTATCTGCAAACTGATACAGAGCCCTCACCAAACCCATCTAATGCTTAACAGCCTTCAGAACTATAAGAAATTTTAAGCTACCTAGATTATAGCAATTTGTTACAGCAGCCTGGATTAAGGCAGGAATTCAGTAGCAGATTTGAACAGGTGGAACACAGAATCAGCAAACATGAAAACACAGTTGAAAATATTCTGAGAATCAGATTAAAAAAGAAGAAAAATAAACAGAATTAAGTCCCTACAGGATATCATCAAGTGAAACAACAAGTAAATTATTTGTACCCTAAGAGTAGAATAAAGGAAAACAGTGGAAGATATATTATTTTTAAAAATAATGGCTAGTCAGGTATGGTGTCACACACCTGTAATCCCAGCACTCAGGAGGCTGAGGCACAAGGATTGCCATGCATTCAAGCCACCCTGGGCTACATAGTAAGTTCAAAGCTAGCCTGGACTACAAAGAAAGACCCTGTCTCAAAAAAAAATAGCTAACTTCCTAAATATGAAATAATTCATGAAATTTACCACCAAAGAATTTCAGGGAACTACACATGAAACAAATTTTATAAAATCCATTCTGAAGTACACTGTATTCAATCTATCAAAACTCAAAGTAGAGAAAACCTTGAAAGCACAAGACAACTAATTCATCATACATAATCATTTCTCACTGAAACCGGTTCCTCATCAAAAACAATAAGATTTCAGAAGAGAGTGAGATCATATATCCAATGAAGTACCAGTATCCCAAATACACAAACAACCCTTAAAGGTCACCAATAGTAGGAAGAACCGCTAAGTTATAAAATGGGTAAAATAGATGAACTGATATTTCTTTGGAGAGGATATACAGTTAGAAAATAGATGTAGAGAAATGCTTTTCAACATCAGATATCATTAAGAATTTATAAATTAAAACAATGTGCTAAAACAAATTATTATAATGGCTAAATCTCAAAACACAGGCAATACTTAATGCTCTCCAGCTGTGGAGCAATAATATTTACTTATTTATTCTTTGATGATGGAAATGAGAATTGTTGCAGTCAGTTAAGAAAATAATCTGATAGATTCTTGCAAAAATAAAAATGGGCTTACTATGCCATCTAGTATTTACAGTCTTTGGTGTTTATTCAAATGAGTTGAAAACTGTGACCAGGGGAGGGAAGCGCTGGTCTTCCAACTGGCTCGCTCCCTGCCTCATAGGCGCCCAGAAGGAGGGCCTCTGGTGCATGGGGAGCCATGGGCAGGGAGCACCGGTCTTCTGGCCAGCTTGCTCCCTGCCTCACAGCGCCTGGAAGGAGAGCCCCCAGTGCAGCGGGAGCCACATGGCGGCGAAAGTTTTGCGTGCCGGCCCTGAGGCCGGCCGCTGCCACTCAATTGAGAACTACCATGACACAGAGAAACAATGACACAATTGGCCCACCACGCACCAGCTGCAGATGCCCACCCATGGAAGTGTGCGAACCACTCAAACATGGAGAAACCCCTGGGAATACATGCCATACAACGGGTCACTCTTGCTCCTGCCATTGAGAACCAGAAAGGTCCAGAGTCAGTGGAGGAGCAGCTGCTGAACAAGGACTCAGAGAACATGAGAATGCAGACTAAGCCCGAGGAGTCAGAGGTCCTGTGGACTGGGGTCATGAGAGCTGCTCAGAAGCTGTAAACCAGGAGGACCTTGCAGAATACCTGCAGAGACTCCCTGGAAGCCATTCTTTCCCTGACAGTACAGGCTGTGGTGGAGCTCCAGAGAAGTCTGCAGCAGGATTCCTTCTGCCTGTGCTGACAGTTGGGGAGAAGACACTAACTGGTTGTGGGGTCCCAATGCAATGGGAGGCTAGAGAGTAAAGGCTACAAAAAATGGCTTTGGCCCCAGATGGCTCACTTGATTTTTGACAACGCTTAGGCTGTAACTACTTGTTAGATCCTTCTTGCATATCTCTGTCTTCCTGAGAAACCACTTCGAAGATACCACCATGTATTACAGCAACCATTGATATTTTCCTACTAATCTATCCATAACTCTGCAGTGTTTGTATTGTTCCTATCCTATTTCATAAATGGATGCATGTCTATCATTATGTGTTTCCTACAACAACCATCAAGAAAAGTCAATGATTATTCAATAGGTCACTCATGTATAGCTCTATTTTCTTTAGAAGCCACTTTGAAGATACCAAAGTATAGTACAACAACTCTTGATAATCTCCTACCTCTTTTGTCTGTAACTCACTATTACTTGTCTATTTGTTTTCCTGAGAAACTATCTCACAGATAACAATATGTAAAACTATAACCATTGATAATTTCCTACCACTTCATCTGTAATTTGGTAAGCCCCCCCTATTATTATGTTATCCTTCTTTTACTCTTTAAAATAAAAAAAAGAAAGAAAACTGTGTCCAAACATAAGCCTATTTATGGGAGCTGTTTTCATAATCAGCAAAAATTGAAAACAACCAAGTTGTCCTCAATAAGTGAATAGGTAAGCAAACTATTGTAGAGTCATGCAATGGGATATTTTTCAGTGTTAAAAAAACTGGATAGCAAACAATGAAAAAGACCTGAAGGAACATTAAAAGTATATTTTAAGTGTAAAAGCCAATCTGAAAAGTTACATATTAATGATTGGTTTCTTCATTTTGTTCTATGCTTACCAAGTGCCTCTCCTGTTTATGAAAGTGCCAACATCAGATAATGCTTCAAAATTTTGTGACAAAAGGAAAATTCATAATTACTTTTACCAATTTTCAAACTGAAAAATTGAATAGATTGTCTAAGTCATCAATTAGGTCTCTGGGCAATGTCTTTTGATCATTGCATATTTCTCTTTTTTATTACTGGTATATACTTACCTTCTATATTACTTAAATTTTCAAATGAAAGGATGTTCTTTAAGAAAAGAATATTTAATGAGGTCAAAATTGCAAAGTGATTCACAAGACATTAATCTTTTAGGTTTATATCTTACTTGTAAAGATACTTTTACATTACACATTATACATCTCTTTTTATTTTAATCACATTTATAAGCATCTCTTCATCAAGAACCTAAGTGAAGATATTAAAACATTTCTAATATTTCTATATTAATGAACAGGTTTCAAAATATCACCAACAAAATACCTTAATCATATTTAAAGACATTTAAATAAATATGTAGATCATTTTTAATAGTTAGTCAATTGTATGCTTTAATTGAAAATTTCTAATATGAAAAGTAATGTTCTTTTTAACAATTGGTTTCCTTTCCTATAAGTAAAAATTCTCTCTTCCGTTGCTTTAGTTTGGGTCCATGACATTCATCCCACCTTGAATCCGTCACCGCATCTAGTTTTCCTTTTCCCTGAAGAATCTGTCTCTGCTGTTCCATTCATATGCTCATATTTGTCCATGTTTAACCCACAGATATTATGTGAATATTTTCAGTTGTTGTTGACGATTGGTTTGAAATGACAACCTATCCAGGGTTTAAAACGATAACTTATTTCACTTTAATAATATATAATTTAGAAATAATAAAACCCATAATGTCAACATGAATCAATCAGTCAATCACTAATACATATTCAGAGTCTACCATATTTCTGCTCTTGGACTGAGTGAATGATGAACACAAAACAGGAAAGAAAATCACACAAGTTCTAGCTTTAGGGAGATTATAATTTAGATAGGCAGAGAAAATTGTGAAAAGAAATTTGAAACAGCAAGTATATAATACAGAATCAGGTTACATGAATAAAAAATTTGAATTATAAAAATTAAACTTTATATTGTTTTGCATCATTTTTAAATATAATATCAGTATAGATTACCTACATACCAAACTTTCTACTTTTCCATGGCATTTTAAGTATAATTTGGAGGCATTTGATATAGATTTTTCTGAATGTATTTTTTCGGAGAATTCAGAATGACACATAAAAGTGAATATTTGGTCCACAATACATAAGACAGGGCCCTAGGTACTGGGATATAGCATAGTACTTCTTCCCAGAAAAAAAAAGAGCCCCATCCTTTTTGGTGATGGTTGTCAGAATTTCAGCAACATGTACTTCCTGTGTCAAGCTTTCACTATTTCAGGGGTCATAAAAAAACAGTACTCCCAAGTATCCCATTGCTAGCTTGTACCTATCACGCTCTGTTGACCTGATTTTTTCTTATTTAATTGGAGAAACAATTACTATATCTGAAAAATATTTTTCTTTCCCTTCTCATTGAGTCAAGTTTTAGGTGAACAAGGAAAGGAGAGGTGGTTAAGGGACTTTGGGACACATTCTAATTTTCTATATTTACCAACCAAATTTCACCCCCACCTTATCCAGTTAAGATGAAATAAAAGAAATATGAAATCTTTGCTAATAAATCTATGTATGGATCTATTTTAAGTAACTGTCTAGCACCACATTTTATGAAGATAACAACAGGTCTACCTTCTCAGACTAGTCTAGAAAGAAACAGAAAAATAATTTAAGGCTTTATTTTTATAGTATAAAAAAATGATTTCTTATAATTTTAGATTGAATAAATCTGAGGAACATCTATCTCCAGAGTGAATATTTAATAGATCCCAAAGACTTAGAAAATAGGTGTACAGAAGGTACAAAGCATAGTATTTATAATGTGTCATGGGCACTAAACATATTTCCTTGGTCACCTGAGAAATTCTTGGTTTTTTTTTTAATTTTTTAGACAGGGTCTCACTAAGTAGTCGAGGCTAGTCTTGAACTCACTATGTAGCCCAGATGGCCTCAAATTCGTGGCAATTCTCCTGCCTCAGCCTCCTAAGTGCTGGGATTACAGATGTGTGACACCACACCCGCAGATAAATTCTTATGAAGAAGAAATATTGAAATTAGAGAATCTAAAGGTTCTTACCTGAATTTAGAATCCTATAGCAACTGCAATACGTCTAACCTTTTTTCTTTGGGAAAGCCCCTTTTTAAATATTTAGTTTGTTTAGTTTTAGAAAATCAGTCAAATGATGATTAACCATCTTGTTAGGTCAAGGTACTAGACAAACAAAATTTATCTATTTCTGGATCACAACACAGCCAAATAGGATAAAGATTATAGTAATAATTACTCGGAGAGTATACATCTTTATATAAATTCTATCTTTGAAAGTTTTGTTTCTGAGGATGACTTGCATTTATTTATTCAGTTAAGTTGGTGACTTTTTCCTTAGCTATATAACTACAATGTACTTTCTGAAGTGTTTAAAACTCTTCCAAATAGAAAAGAAATTTTAGAAATGCTTAAATTGTGTCTATATATATATACATTCCAAAGAGAGATAAAATAGACATTTTTTACTTTCAACTTGGATAAAGCTTCAATATGATGTGGAAGATGCTTCATATCACACATAAAATAGTAAGAGTGTAACAGTTATGAGCTGGCTCTGGTAAATGACAACACACACTCTTTGTGATAGAATCCTTATATCAAACTTGAGGGAAGACTGACCAGAGTCTCTTTCAATCACATAGCAAATAGGTTTTACAAATACAAAGATTTTGGCCTAATTCTAAATTTTTCTGCTGTTTTTTAAAGAATGGCATTTAGTTCAGGAATTCAAAAAAATTTAACTTTCTAGTACCGCTCTGACATGGAGCTTTGTGTAATAATGTACGTGTGTGTGTGTGTGTGTGTCTGTGTGTGTGTGTATCTTAGCACTTCAGCAGCACAAATATTGGCACAGTTGTCATAACTGTGCATTCATTGTCTGATTTGGGTTGATAGATAAGTTCTATTCATTGTTAGTTTTTGACAGGATATGAATTAGAGAAACATCACATATTATGGAAGGAAAAGCAGATTAAGAATTGTGGAAAACAGAAATATATAGGTGAAGGTAGGAAAATTAGGACAAAATAATCTTCTGTTGAACCAGAACTTCCTGGTGGTCATCTTTATCAAAATAGTAATCTAATACACACACACAAAAACACACACACACACACTCTGAATATTCTGATTCAGTAGATCAGATATGCAGCTTCATAATAAACACTTTAATTAATTTTTCCATTCGTCATGATTTTTTGTTTGTTTGTTTGTTTTTTGTTTTTTTCCGGTACCAGGAATTGAACTCACAACCTTGCACTTGCCAGGCAGGAGCTGTGCCTCTGAGCTAAATCCCCAGCCCCCCATGCATCGTGATTCTGAGAACCATCATAGCAGAATTACAAAACATTTTCCATCATTTTCATGGAGTTTTATTTAGAGTGGAAAGAATGTGTGTCACGCTAAGTGTCTCTACAAATATTCGTTTTATCTAGGGCATATCTAATTATTTTACATAAATATGTGCACAAAATAAAATTAAAACAGCACAAATTAACTGAGAGCCTTTATAATCCCTAAGTTGTTAATGATTATACATTCCAGGTTTTCAGAGAATAAAGAGCATATCCTTCATATTTCTTTCTTCTTAAATCCTTAAATAGTTAAACTGTTCTTGTGTGGCTTCTAGAAAAATAAGAGTGATCAGAGAAAGGACATTGCAACAGGTTTTCAAGATCAATGTTAAACTAACATCCATGGATCAGTTGAATTGCAAAATTAACTTTAAAGTGTATTAATACTTACATAAGACACCATCATCAGAGTTCTGTGAAACACGATAGTCTTTGAAATCTTATCAGCTTGGGTACCAATTAGTTTCTGGTATTTGCTAGCAGTAGGAACTTTCTGTATTATCCCTTCTGAAGTTTAACATCACTTTTTATTTTTTTTATTTTAAAAAAAGAAAAATAATAAAAACGATATAAAATTTCAAAACAAGACTGTAGAAGAGTAACAATGGTTAGCATATTGTGTTTGGTTTTTTTTTTTTTTTGGTTTTTTTTTGGTACTGGGAATTGAACTCAGGTCCTTGTGCTTGCCAGGCAGGCGCTTGTGCGGCTGAGCTATATCCCCAGCCCCACATTGTGTATTGTTATCTTTAAAGTACTTGCTCATATTACAAGATATAGGCATAAAAAATGATCAAAAATATAGGCATAAACCTTTCCTTTCAATGAGTGAATAGCAATTAGTATAACTATCCTAATCATCTTGTGTGCCTATGTATTTATGTGTTTGTGTGTGTGTATATATATACACACACTTAATACTTACATAAGACACCATCATCAGAGTTCTGTGAAACACGATAGTCTTTGAAATATATATATACTTATCTATTTTTCCTTTTCCCTTCCTTCTTTTCTCCTTTTTGCATTCCAGTTTCTCTTTCTTTTTAAGCATTTTCTTCCCATTTCACAATACCTATTGTACATTTTGAGTCATTTACTCTTTCAGCTTCTTATACTAGGGAGACAATATGCTGTTTACACATGCGAGACTGATTTATTTCTTATGAGTATGGACTCAAGTCACACCTATTTCCCTATACATGTCTCAAGTTTATTCTTACTTATAGCTGAGTAGTACTCAACTGTATAAAAATGTCATCTTTTTTATCCATTCTTCAGCTGATGGACATTTGGGTTGTTTCCAGGATTTTGCTATGACAAATTGTGCTGCTATAAACATGGGTGGATAAATATCATTGTGGTATGATGTTCTTAACTCTTCTAGGACAATACCCAGAAGTGGAATAGCTGGGTTAAATGGGACCTCTAATCCTAGTTTTTTGAGGAAGCTCCAGACTGATTTCCAAAGTGGTTGCACCAGTATACATAGCTACCAACAGTGGAGAAGGGTTCCTTTTTCTCCACAGCCCCTCCAGCAATTGTTATTGGTTTATTTCTTAATGATAGCCATTCTTACTGGCGTGAGACGGAATCTTAATTTTAATTTGCATCTCTTGACTAACCAATGATTTGAACATTTTTTCATGTATTTATTTGCCATATATATTTCTTTATCTGAGAAGTTCATATTCATCTCAGATGGCCATTTTTGGATTGGATATTTTAATATGGGAGTTCTGCTTTTTTTTTCAATTCTTTATATGTTCTCTGTGTAAGTCATCTGTCTAAGGGACAGTTAGGTAAAAGTTTTTGCAACTCTGTGGGTTGTCTTTACATTCTATTGATGATTTCTTATGATGTACAAAAGTTTTTAATAGCATGAGATCCTAATGGTTGATGCATTGAAGTGTTTCCCTTGCAGTCTGGGATTTGTACATGAAAGCTATGTTACTGAATTTGATTATTAAATCTAGAATTGTTTTCGTAGAGTTTTGGGGGTCTTCTATGTAGAGTATCCTGTCATCTGCAAATAATGATAATTTCACTTCTTCCTTTCCTATCCTTATTCCTTTTATTTCTCTCTCTTGTTTAATT